>NW_024870766.1:165000-1376250 GCF_019054845.1 Dipodomys spectabilis | reverse complement strand
ATTTATAAGGTACTATGTGATTTTTTTGTTGTTGCTTTGTATGTCCCTACCCCACAGTATAACCCGTTTTCACTGTATTTAATGTTGGTATAATTTGGGGAGGGGAAAGGAAAAAACAAAATGTTTAAATAGGGATACAGGCTGACCCATTGCAACAATGAGATGTACATGACACTATGTTTTAAAACGAACTTTACAATTTGGGGGGGGGAGGGAGTGTAGTTGTAGAGGTGGGAGGGAAGGGATGAGGGAGTGTAGCAGTGGAGGTGGGAGGGAAAGGATGGTAGGGGAAAAACAAGAGGAGGAGGCAGCAATGCTTGATAAGAAATGTACTCATTACCTTGCTCATGTAATTGTCACCCCTCTGTACAGTATTTTCACAATAAAAAACTTATTAAAAATAATAAAATTGTTATATATATTTTTAAAGGCCATCACTGACTAAGATTCTCTGTGGGTGCACTCTGACCCCAGTCTTCCAGGAGGCCTCAGGGTACAGGCTCATGTCTATAATGCTGTTCAGTACCTGAACAGCAAATGAAAAACACCAGCACTCCCCTTTAGCCAATCAAAACGGGGCCCATGTTTCCAACTTGTGTGGAAAAACCTCAAAACCTGCCCATTTCTCACCCTGCTGTTTTCATCCCTTGACTTCATGTTCTGCTGAAACTGGTCCCTCTGCCCCTGTACCACCTTTCCCATTCAGCCTCTTGACTTAGGGTGCATTTTCCATTTGGGGTGGTGGTTCCCTCACCGTCCTATTTGTTATCCTCATGCATCAATGCCAACGTCAAATGTCTTTCCTGCCCAGAACTTCTTCGGAGCATGTAATCTTTCCTTTCTAAGCCCATTGGTTTCAATTATATCTGTCTTGGACATACTTGTTTGCATATTTACTTTTCTTCTCTCTTCTCCCGGAGTAGAGTGACCGCCAGGAGGTTCTAGGAGGAATCTAGGAGATCCCATGACACATCCTACTGTCCTCATTATTTCTAGAGCTCTTTCGCATAACCTTTATCCCATCTCAACTGGGAATGGAGGAACCACCACGCCTAACCGGTACGTTTCATCCCAACTAGAGTCTGAGATGTGCGAATGCTGGCGTTTGGCTTCCTGCTTGCTTCAGGAAGACGCGAGTGAACAGATCTTGAGGAAGTGATGTAAGAACAGAAGCTGGCTCTCACCACTTTCTTTGATCTCCAGCACCAGACAAAGATGAGTGAGCAGAGTTTCTGTGACCTTGCACAGGAAGAATGGGGGCACTTGTATGAAAAGCAGAGCGGCAGCGCCAGTGACCTGAAATGAATCTTTATAATTCAAGTTTCAATGCCTGAGTAACTAGCTTTGTTTCCAAGTTAGCGCATCAGGTTTGCCCTGAAGTCTGAGCAAAGACATTCCCTTATGAACCTAACCCAAAGAACTTCTTAAAAAGCCAAGGCGCATAAACTTTTGTTGTTTACACGGTGGGAGAGGGGTGAGCTTAAGAAGCTGGACAACCACAGGGAGCAATCAGAAGATCCTTCCTCCCACCCACAGTCCCCCAGCACTCCAGAGTCCCACCACTGGCCTGGTCTGTGTCCACTTCCGCACCCCTAGCTTGGGGACCCTGGGGAAGGGGGGGGGGAGCCTGGGAGTCCCACTTACCTGAGCGCCACCAGCCTCTCCCCCAGCAGCGCCAGCCCTATTGCTAGCAAGCTCATAGTCACCAGCCGCCCCATGGCTCGGGTGCAGGGCCCCCAAACTCCCGCTGCGGTCCGGTGTGGCCGCGCCGTGGGCCCGGCCGTCTGTCCCCACCCTTCACGCGGGCCGTGGCGCGCCCCTCTCCGCCCTCCGGATGGGCGGGGTCGGGCCTGAAGCTCCACCCTGGTCCTGGTGCTAGTCCTGCCCCCGCGCTGAGTTACACCTCCCCTGGCCCGGAGGGAATTCCGTGCTCCCCGCTCGCGTTTAGGTCCTGTGCAGGAGGCTCTGCGTTTCTTCTTTTCCCAGACAAACTCCACAAAACTCTGGAAAAGCTCCCGGGCCTGTCTCATTTTCCTATTCCTCAAAGACGTCCACAAGTTACTTCCAAGACATGTTTCCAAGGTTCTTTATTTTTGTCCTGGGGAAAATGGGACTAGAACAGGTCTCGTAAATATTTCAGCTCGGAGTCACTACTTGTCATAGCAGGATGTATGACAAGAATAGAACCTCAGACAGAATAGAAACCTAAAAAGTTACACATTTTCTTTTTCTGAAAGGGAACTGACGGGAATAAAAATAAATTCCTTTTTCCTTTCTTTTTATTTTTTTTGTTAATAGTAATAACATGAAGAACTAAAGACAAAAGTATGGAAAGAAATGTTAGTTTATTAAGATTGTAGTTACAATGAGTTCATCTGAAATTAACCACCAATGTTGCCAGTGTTTGTCACTCCTGTTCATACACAGGAGTCAAGTCTAGCCAATTTTAAACAAATGACAATATTTTCTCTCTCTTTTCTTCCTATGTATGTGTGTATGTATGTATGGCACATGAATGCCCAGACTAACCTGAAAAATAAGACCTTCCTAACTCAGCCTTCTAAGTGCTAGGATCACAGGTATATTCTACTGGGACAGACCAAACACCAATTTTTAATCAATAATTATTAAATAGAAGCAGAAAGCAGTTTCTCTTCTGCCCCTCACCAAGAAGAAAAGAAAAACTCCACTTTGCTTCTATCTATCTTTGATTCAGTCCTAAGGGATGCTTGATTATACCAGATGGCAGATGGACAGCTGAATAGTTGTAGAAGGCCAGGAAGCTATTGTCATTTTCTGTGTGACACCTTCTTCAGGCTGTGGTGATCCTACTTTCTCTGAAAAAAATCCTTATGTATACAATAAGATACACACCATTGCAAAGGAAACCAATTACAGTGAAATGCAATGTAAATGTACTTGTCAAAGTATTTTCAAAAAACAAGTCTTACCATAGTATATAGTTATGTATGTCATATTATTTAACACATGACATAACAAGATCTAGCAATATTCTTTCAGATGATGAATGTAGATGTTATCTCAAGATCCTGTAACAAATTTAATGAAACAATGAACCTATTACTTCCTTTAGTAACAAAGTTCTGAACACTGCTAATGCTTCTGTGCCTGCCCCCCACTTTTGTAATGGAAGAAAATGTTAAATTTTATTTGAAACCAAAGGTTTCTTTTTTTCCCTCCTGTAAAATAATCAATCCAGCTATCTCTTTTTTCCTTTATTTGCAGGGCCAAGAATGGAGCCCAGGACTTTGTGCATGCAGACAAGTGCTCTACCGCTGAGCCACACTCTCATACCTTGCTCAACTATTAACAGGCCACTTAGTTTGAGAAATCTGACATGGGGTAAGACTGTGACTATATAGATAGGAATAGGACCTCTTCATTGATTACATTAATCACTTGGGAAGAGAAGAGCCTCATAAATCCAACCCGAATTTAGAAGGATGGGTCAAAACAGGGGCCTGCTACTACTACCCAGTCTTCTGGTTTAGGTCTGAGAGACCCATTCCAAGAATTTCTGGTTAGTAAGAAGTGTGTAAAACTAGTGTGCCACAGGCTGTAGATAAAGAGCCAAGGTATGCACTTTCCCACACATCACAAAATGAAGAAATCATAGATTATAAAGATGATAACCTGGTTATGTGCTATTCTTCATGTCTTTTTCCCTTTTACTATTTCCAGTTAGTTTTGTTGGTTTGTTTTGATTTGTTTTCTTTTTAGTTGTACTTATAATTCAGCCTGGCACCACCTGAAAAGAAAGGGCTGGAGGTCAGCAGTCAACATCTTTTAGGCTGGACTCAAGAGAGCAACAAACCTGCCCTTGTCCCAGTTTCCCCTTTCCCTTGCCACAGCTGGCATCATTTTTTTTCCACAGCTGGCATCATTAAATGGATCATGGCAATATTTCTCACCAAGCCCAGACTGTCCTTAGTCTTTTTCAAACAATAACAGGGAGATTAGTCTTGAGTTGTTCTTGGCCAGATTTCTTCAGTATGAATCCTGTTTGCGGTCTCAGTGCTGGAATGTCAATGGAATCCATGTTCTAGAATTAACCATAAAGAATGGAATTACTATGAAGAAACAGAGCTTTTGAGTCTAGTCAAACTTAACTCATTCAAGTCTTAGTGAATCTCGCTGAATCTGTTCTACTTCTATTAACTTGTCCAAGGCATTCTTTCATTACACTATATGAGCAGCATGTACCTCTGTAATCTTTCTCATGTTGCCATTGCAATTTCTGCCGTAAGGCTCCTCCGTTGTTAACCTATCTCTACCACTACACTCACACTAGAAATCATCACTCCTCACAAGAGAGAGATTTTCTAATTTGCAAATCAGAATCCTATCTTCCCCATTATAAGGTTATATAAATTAGTTGTTAAAACGTATGTGGTATTTTATCTATCTTTCTAGGAAAGTGGTATTTATAGGCAACACTAACAATGCAATCTGGTTGCATGTTGTTCCATGGAGAAAACGATTTCTGACCACTGAACAACCGTTATTCAACCTCAAACTTAGTCTGGAACTTGTTAGTACATTGACTTCTTATACGGTATGAAAGAGCATTTCTCAAATAATATCTTTTGACTAAATAATTAGAAAATTACTGATTCTTAAGCAAAATGCAAAAATAATATCAATGCTTCATAAACTATGTGTGGTAAAGGACAGATGTTTCTTTTCTATGTAAAATGCAATGAAAATATATTACTGAAAAATGAAATAAATATCAGTCATCCAAAATAAAAGCCTAAATCTCTTATTATTTGATCGAGACGTGAAATTACTTTGTCAACTTTCTGTAACAGTTTCTAATACTTACTCACAATTTTTCACACTTAGTCCACCATTGTCCAGACACAGAGTTCACAGAATAAAAATGTTCTCAGCAGCATGCTGCCTTTCAGGATCGGACTTCTCACTTTTTTAAGTTCTTCCCAGAGTATTGGCACCTGTAATGTTTATAGTAATTTGGGAATGGGTGACATGATTACTGCCATTTTAGATATTATGGATCAAGGGGTTGAGCCCTTCACACCTGTTTTTCCTCCCTTTCCTTCTTTACCTTTACTTGTTTCAAAAAAGAGAACAGACTAAACACCCCCTCACACACATTGAAGAAGAATTATAAAGGATAGTTACTACCTACAAGGAAATGTTTTGCCTTGTAGATGCCTCACTCCTGGTGTTTTTATATTATATTCCAAATACATTAAGAAGAGAATCTTAGCATGGCTGAAGTCCTGGATTTGATCCTCAACATAAACAAGGAGGAAGAAATACCCTAAAAGATACATAAAGATGGATGCACAGAATTTTTAATGTTTATATTCAACAAACATCTTAAAAATTAAGTTAAAATATGAACTTATTATTGATAGAATTTCAAAATCATCCATGAATATAAAATACAATGTAATGTGCTGGTCATGAAATAATCATGTGTTTTGTTTTGTTTTTTAATGGTTAATTTTGGTTTTCTAAGGGAGGAGCGGTCCAATTATAAAACTGAATATTAAAAAGCATGAGTGTTTTTAGTTGAATCAATCTATATAATGTGTGCATAAAAAGTTGTATGATAATGTTAAACGTCAGCTTTCAGCCTGTTCATTCACTTGAATCCCAAACAGATGGTCCACTGGTCTCCTGAATCTCTACAAGAGACTTTGGGCTTTGCTGCCTTTTTTACAAGAACCACTGGACATGAGGGAAAGAGGCAGAGATATGGAAAATATTGGAAAAGAAAACGTTGAGAAGACAAAGAAATAAAACCTCCTCTAATTCCATCTGAGGCTGACTTTGGATGACCTGAACACTACAGGAAAAATAGGCATATTTTTATCTTATTGTAAGAAATACTGACAAGTGTTTTATTATCCAGATCAATATTGCTGGCAGTTATCTATCCATGGAAAATACCTACTTTACCTTTCAGAACCTTTAGTGATAAAGGCTAAGGAAGAGTCAGCTAAATCAACAATTGGAGCTGTTATTTCTTATTAAATATTTTCTATCTCCTCACTTCACCAACCTGAACTATTATTATTTCCCAGTGATGAAACTGAGGCTACCAAATAAGAATATTTGCCAAGTTGAATACCTGGGAAAATGGTAGAACCAGGACCTAGGAAATTTATATTCAAACCCCATTTCCAACATTGTTATGTCTTTTATTTTATTATTAAGCAAAAAGATTTCTATTCCTTTACCATATGAGATAAGAGCAGAGGTGAAGGAACTAGCAATAAGAGCTGTAGGATGATGCTCTCTGCTCTTTTCTAGCTCTTTCCCAGCTCTTTCCTTCTCTTCTCTTTCCCAGCTCTCTCTCTTTCCCAGCTCTCCCAGCTCTCTTTCCCAGGCCTTTCCCCACCGCGTGGAGGACCAAGATGGCCTGGTGCCAGCTGCGTGGAGTGCCAACCTTGCCTGGTCCCAGCAGGTCTACTGAATAAACCTACCCCTTACCTGAAAAAAAAAAAAAGAGTTGTAGGATGTGATCGTATGGTAACTTGAGAGATAGGTTAAAAGTCGATCACTTTTTTATGTGATTCCCTTGTATGCAGGCATTAATTCAGTTAATATGTATTGTCATCTGTGTCTCTAAGCAGTTTCTAGGAACTCAAAGATAAAGAAGAAAGACATTTCCTAACTTAGTGGCAGTCAGAGTCTATGAAACAGGTACAGCTTGGCAAACATGTAGAACTTTGGTCCTTACTCTGATTGCAAGCAAGGTAATACCATTAAAGACTTCAGTTGTGGGGACAAAATACAGGTCCTTTTAATGCAAGGGGAATTTTTCTTTGTAAATGCCATCACTGAGATACAACCTTGGCACCCACCTCTGAAGACTTTAAGTAAGGGAGAAATGTTTGCATGTTGTAAAGGTCATTAATAGCTATGAGAAAGGTGGGTTGATGCTCATTTTTCAGGTCTATCAGAGGGAACACACAGATATGGATAGACAGAGGCAAAGGGGAGGGAACAAAGAAGCAGATACAATTTTAGGAGCTGAATGGATAGAAATAGATAGCCAATGAGATGCAGGGAAAGGGAGGATCTGAAGATGACTTGTTCGAGCAGGTGAATGGGATCTCACTAACTGAAATAGAACAGAAGTGTTTGGGGGTGATAAGAGTGTGGGAAAGTGAATAGTGTTGGGACCCAGGATATGTGATGTGCTTGCAGCCAAGGAGACAACTATTGACAATATTCTGGTGCTCAGAAATGAGGTCCTGTCTGGGGATGAAGACTTGGTAATTATTATCATGGTGCAGCCAGTGTGTCATTGGGTGTGCTTGAAATTGTAGCCTGAAGTCAAGTGATACAGGCAGAAATCCTAAGAACTTTATGAATGAGAAGGTGGCTTTCAAGTAGAGGTGCTGGAGAAATGGCTCAAGTAGTAGAGTACCTGCCTCTCAAGTAAGGCCCCGAGTAGACAGCTCAGTAGCACCAATAACAAATTAAAAAGAATGGACTGAATTGAAGCCTATCTGGTGGTGCATATCTGTAATTCCAACGTTCAAGAGACAGAGGCAGGAGGATCTCAAGTTAGAGGTCTCCCTGGGCTACTTAGTGATACCTTGTCTCTATACAGAAAGGGGATGTAGATATAGTTTAATTGCAATGTGCTTTTCTAACATAGAGTGAAATCCTGGATTCAATATCCAGCACTGCCAATGAAGAAAAATGAAGCAAAAACAATAAGAAAGAAAGAGAAAATGAAGGAAAGGAAGAAAGGAAATAAGGAGGAAGGATCAGCTTTGACCAAGGAAGACAGAAATTGGCATACAAACAAAATTAAAGTCCAGGATATGCGAGGAACTAAAACAAAACACAACAAAGAAGTCACACTAACAAAATCAAATAACAGAAACAAATTTTTTAAAAACCTCACTTAGAGGGGCTGGGAAGGTGGCTCAGTGGTAGAGCACTGGCCTTGCATGCCTGAGGCCCTGGGTTCGATTCCTCAGCACCACATAAGCAGAAAAAAAAAGCTGGAAGTGGCACTGTGGCTCAAGTGGTAGAGTGCTAGCCTTGAGCTGAAGAGCTGAGGGACAGCACCCAGGCCCAGAGTTCAGGCCCACGACCGGACCCAAAAAAAAAAAACAAAAACAAAAAAAACCTCACTTAGAGAGTTGTTACAAATGAGCAGCAGAACTAGACATCTTTCAAAAACAGACACATAGACACACAAGAGGTATATATGCAAATGACCATCCATATACTGGTGGCTGATATATGTAATCCTAGCTACTCAGAAGGCTGCAATCTGAGGACTATTGTTCAAAGCCAGCCAAGGCAGTAAAGTCCCTGAGATTTTAATCTCCAATTAGCTATACACACTCACACAAACGCCAGAAATGGAGCAGTGGCTCAAGTATTAGAGAGCTAGTCTTGAGTAAAAAAGCTTAAGGACAAGGCCCAAGACTTGCATAAAAAAGAAAGAAAGAAAAAGAAGCAAAGAAGGAAAGAAAGGACAGATAGAAGGAAAGAAAAGAAGGAAGGAAGGAAGGAAAGAAAGAAGGAAGGAAGGAAGGAAGGAAGGGATAGAAAGAATAAAAGCAACATCACTAATCATCAGAAAAATACACATCAAAGCCACAGTCAAATCAAAATCACCTCACTCCAGTAAGAATGGCTATTAATAAAACAGCTACAAGTTACAACTGCAAGTTAAAGAAAAAAATTCTTGCACAGTGTTGGTAAGAATAGAAATTAATGTATCTATTATGGCAAACAAGGTAGAGTCCTCAAAAAATTAAAAATAGAACTAACATAAGCTAGCAATCTTACTTGTAGATTATTTATAGGAGATAAAATTATTATATTAAAGAGATATTGGTACTCCCATGTTCACTGCAAAACTATTCACAATAGCTAACAAATGGAAATAACTCAAATGCCTATTAATGATAAATGAATGAAAAAAAAATGTTGAAACTGGGTCCTAGTGGCTCACACCTGTAATCCTAGCTACTTGGGAGGCTGAGATTGTAAGGATCATAGTCTGAGGCCAGCCTAGGCAAAAAAGTTGATGAAACTTCTTCTCAATGGTGAGCTAGATGAGGTGGTACAAAACTGTTATCCCAGCTATATGCCAGGGAACCTAATAAAGGCAAATAACCCATAGACACCCATCTGAGAAATAACCAGTAGAAAGTAGGGCTGGAGGTATAGCTCACAATTCCGAGATCAGAGTTCAAGCCCAAGCACCATTAAAAAACATGGTTTGAATATACATATATATATCATTCAGCCCCAAAAAACATGAATAAAACTCATCATTTATGATGATATGGATGGAACTGGGAATCGGGAATCAAGTATGTTAAAGAAATAAACCAGGCACAGAAAAGCAGGAGCCATAAGATCTCACTCCTATGTGAGTTGATCTAGAAACAAAGTTGACCTAGTAGCAATGGAGAATAGAATTGTGGCTATCAGAAAAATGGGGTAAGTAGGAGAAAGGTTGATCAGTGGGTGCTGTTGGTATCATCGCCACCTCTGGTCCTCAGCCCCATCCAGACCTGAGCTCCTCCCTACCCTACTGTTCCCGACATACAGCTGGCCGCCTCCTCTCTCTACCTAGACTCACCTGCCCACACACCTACCTCACTACCTGCCCTCAGACCTACTTACCGCTTGGATAGGGACAGATGCCATGTGTTCCCTCTCCTGGGAGATATGGCCCCTCTAATAAACCTTATAATACTCTTTCTCCTGTGCCTGCTTACCTCCATATAATCCCCTGGGATAGTCATGAAGGATTATTACAGGTACTAACTTGTAATTAGATAGGATTAAGAAATTGTGCTGTAAAATTATACAATTAGGGTGATTATAGATAACTATTATGTACTGTTACCAAATGCCTGAAGAAATGATTTTAAATGATTAATTATAAAGTAATGATAAACGTTTATAAACATGGATATCTTTAACTTGAAATAAATATGAGACAATGTATACATGTGTCAAAATTATATGATATCCCATTAATGTTTTTTAATTTTTTAATGTGACAGTTTGTAAAGTAAATTGTACAAGAAAAGAGAAATTATTTTAAAGATCAAGCAAAGGAGGTTGACTTTATGGACAGAAAAGGCTAAAGAAAGTAGAGACAAAAAACAGTAAGATTAAGAAGTTCATGAGTTCAAGGCCAGCTTGGGTTATAAAGTCTCAATAAAGAAAAAAAAAACAGAGCCCAAACATTTCAAAGTTACTTTCAATTATTATAAGGTAGGGCCAGAGAAACAGGGCAATAAAAAAAAAATCTGATTCATTCGCATCATTATTATTGTGTAAAAATTAAGGCTGGTTTAGGTCTATAATCCTAGCCCTCAGGAAAATAAGGTAGAAAGATTGATCACAAGGATGAGGCCAACCTGGGTTAAAAGACAGAAAGAATGAAAGGAAAGAAGGAAGGAAGGAAGGAAGGAAGGAGGAGAGGAAAGAAGAAAGGAAAAGAAGGACAGGGGTAGCAATAACAGAGAATGTGTGATTTCAAAGTGAGAGTTTTTTGTTGTTGTTTGTTTTTTGTCAGTTGAGGGACTTGAACTCAGGGCCTGGGTGTGACCCTGAACCCTCTTTGTGCTCAAGACTAGCCTTCTTCCTCTTGAGCCACAGCACCCCTTTTGAGACACAGAATTCTTTAGCATCAGCAGTATTTATATGATAAAGGCAGGAGGTCTGACTTAAAGTTATGTAGACAGGTGTTTTTTACTCTTACTCTTGGTGTTGTTACACTTTCTAAGTTCCTGGCTCCTGTTTACTATTCTGGTTATTTATGTTTCAGATCCATCCTTTAACTTTTTTTTTGGGGGGGGGGTCAGGTCATTTCTCTCAGGAAGGGATGCATCCTGCCAAACAGATGTAAGAAATGCATCCTGTTGTCTCTCTTAGAAGAAAAGATAGTGCTTCTAATGTTTTTAAATACCTCATTTCTGAGTTTTCTTTAGCAGGTCTTATTTTCCCTAATTTATCCTGCATCATTGCCCCTTAAAATTACTTTGGTCCCTTAAACTTAAGGAATGTAGATGGATGAATATCTCCTGTATTTGCTTAAGTTTTGTTGAATTCCTGGCAGCTGTTTACCATGCCTCATTTTCCCTAATCTATCCTGCCTTATTTTTCTCTAAAATGGGTTTGGTCCCTTAGTCTTAAGGGAAGTTAAAGATTGGTGCAGATCAGTCTTCTGTAAAACTGCTTTAAGCTGAGTAGAGGCATTGGCCCTGCCTAGCCAGAGACCTGAAATCTTGTCCTACCTTATAGAAGGTGGTGTGGAAATTTTAGTTGTCGAATTGCCAGGATCAGATATCATAAGGAGCATTGCATTGCAGAAACAATACAAAGTACAGCAAATTTGTTATGGGGAAAAGAGTCCACCACTCAGAGACAGCCTCATGTAAAAAGACGACTTTATTGGGGAAGTGGATAGCTGACGGGCCAAGGATGCAGCACAGACTTAGGAGCTGAAACTGCGACCCCAGATGGCCCACAAGCTAGGGATTTTAAAGGCAAAATCGGTGTGGTCAAGCCTGGCCACATGCAGGTGACCAATGGGTTTGCAACACACACAAAGGATTGCCTAGTCATGTTAGGCCACAGACAGGTGGCCAATGGAGTTATAGTCTGTCTTATACCAATTGGTTAAACCATCCTATCATTTTGGTTTGGACTGGCCCTCGACTTTGGCAGGCAAAAGGAGGGGTTTACAGTAATCAGGTGGTATTGCCAGTTGAGCAAGATTACAACCTATCTGCTTTATTGGTCAGTCTTTAACTGAACAATCATGGGTGGGTTAGGTTGTTAAGGGGAGGGGGACCAGATGCATTTTTTTCATTCCTGGAACTAGGCCCATTGGAGCTAAGATGTGGCCTGTGATTAAGGTTGTTTTACTAGTTTGAACATTGTTTAAAGGTTTTTAGTCACCACCCTTCAAAAAATGGAGTCTAAAACCCTAAAACAAAGGGAAAGCTCAAAATGGAATCATACCAGCTTGGGCCCATCTCACGGTCCACTTCAAATCAATATTTCCCACAAATTAATGCCATAAAGATAAACAACAATTATTTGGTTCCAGAAAACCATGAGGTAAGGAGTTTGTTAAAGCTAGAGTGAGTCAGACATAACCTTAATTTCAGTGTGTAGTTCCTGAAGGGCTGAGGAGACATTATTTGAGTTGTCTGGAACATACCCAGAACATTTAACTTTTTACAATTGTGCAGGTTCCTCCTTGGGCTTCAGTAAGGATGTCTAAAGCCATCCAATTTTGAAGGAGAGTTTGTCTCATCACTTTTATCTCTGATTTTAACAAAGACATTCCTTGGGCAGTATCACTGAAGGCTTGGTGGAATGATTTTATACGCCATATGACATCCTCCATGCCAACAGATGGAATGAAGACAGAGGCCAAGTGATCATAACTGTGGAAAATAGATCTCATCCACTTATGTCATAATGCTCATGGATTTGCAGGCATTGTTAAATTTGGAACTTGTCTCTCCTGCATTCAGGGAAAACCTATAGTACAACATCCTATCCACCCTGGTGGCAACCAGGGCCAGAGATTGGTCCCACCAAGCCATTTGGTGCCATTCAGAGCTGCCCAGCATATATTTTTGTCTCAAGAGTCAGTTGGTAGCATACCAGTCAATGGCCTTGAGTGTTATTACAACTTTACAATTAATGAGTGTGATCCAACCCAGCCTTTTAGTGCTATTTTCCCATTTATCTTAAGTATGATTTTTCTGTTCCCAACAGAGAGGAGCCTTTTGGTTCAGTTGCCCGATAATAGGGGTTGGCCAGAAATAGTCATCCCAAATCTGATCATATTGGTGTCCCTGATATTGGGTATTTGGGAGGATGTATAATTCCATACTTGTTCATCAGTTGCAGAGAGATGCGGAGTTGGATGATAGGCCATCTTGAAATAGTATAATGAGTAGTGCTTCTTAGACTATTAGTGTCATATGTTCTGGCATTAGAGTTTGGAGTTCTGTCCAGTCAGCACTCTGTACAGCTGTTACCCACCAGGGTAACCTAGATGTGCTGCAAATAGGTAGCAGCCCACAAATTCAACAACTGCTTTTATTATACTCTCTTGCATAATGCTGGATCCATTGTAAAAATGAGTTAGTTTCTATTTTAGCTCAGAGAATTATAATCAGAAAAAAATAAAGATAACCTCTTATATATCCTAATATTAAGGTAGGAGCGTTAACAATCATCTTTAGACTGGAGAATGTTATGTATGATTGAGTAACAGAAGTTTTTGTAAACATTTGAAGAAATACTAATTAAAATTTGAAGCTGTATCAAACCATCCAGGCAATCTGCCTAGGCCTCTTTTATCTTTTTGAACAGGAAGCTCAAGTCTTCTAGAGGTTCACAGGTATCAGAGTCCTGTGGGTCCTGGGGTCTAGATGAATCTGAACCCTGAGATTGGGGTTGAAGAGATAAAGGTTTTCTTCTAAAACAATGCATCCAAGAGGAAATGACAATTTTACAGCTGTGGGAGTCCTGAGAAGAGCATCATAGTCTCCATTCCATCTAGGTAAAAGGTCATCTGAAGGAGTGTAAGAGATCAAGCCATTTTTATACAGCAGGGCCAGTGCAGCCTGATTAGCAGTCTGGTTTGCAAAGCATTTCCTGCCTGGCTAGGGAACAACAGCTACCCATGAAGGTTCCTGGACAGCTTCTATGGAGCACAAGATCTCAGGTCCATGTTTATTGAGGAGTCATAATATCAAGAAAGCATGTTTAGAATCTGTGTAGATATATTTAACCTTTTGTTTTTTCCTAATTGAAATATTTACAGTCAGAGCAATTAATTTAGTCCTTTGGGTTGCATAATTTTTTATTAATGCCTATTTACACGAATGTGTGGCATTTATTAGGTCCAGATGACCAGGTGTCCAGAAGAGTGTTTCGATTTATTAACACCCCAATCTTAGCCTCTTTATCTGACCAGATAAAATTATGCGACTGGTGCCAGACCAAAAATTCACTGACAATTAGGGCGTTGAGCTGATGCTGGGGGCTGGGCTTTTTGTACTTTTAAACTATCCCCCATTAGCTAACCCTAGCATTTTTTGACTTACTATGAATACAAATAAGTGATAGACAAAGGTAGAGAGTTAGAAGGTAGACAGGTATGAGCATTAGATTGGTATGTTTATGAACTAACTTTTTGACCTTCTAGGTTTAGTTACTTTTGAAAAGGCAAACACAAGTGACTCCATTTAGGATCTGCCACCATCCCCTTTATCTAAGCAGTTTTCCCAACTGCTTCTGGATGGGTCCTCAATGCCAGAATGAGCTTTGTCCTGCTAGGTCTGGTAGGTCTCTTCTCCTTCCTGGGATAATGTCCCAATTGGTGTTTATTGCTGGGATAAGATGTCCCAGTTGGCCAATCCCATGTTGGAAGAAGGTGACTGATGGTCAGATCAGAATCAGTGCCAACAGACAAGATCCAAACAAAAAACACTTGTTGATGTCATTTATCTCTCTGTCAGAGTGACTGTAAATGCTGAAGAGGATCAAATCTGTAATAACAAAGGACTTAACAGTAGCCTTAATTTTAATTGTATATAGCACTTTAGGACACTAATTACTGAAACCATTGTAGATATTACTAAGCTTTGTTTTTATCATAACAAATAATGCAGGAATACAAGCCTGTTTGTTGTCCTTTTTGCTGTAAATCCAAGGTGGCTTACCTACTTAGGAAGCAGAAATATTTGACAGCAAAGAAAGGCATTTTAGTTTCACATACTTATTTCAAAGGTGGTAATTTGAAGGGCTTTGACACTTAAATGAACTTTGGTCAGTAACCATTAGTTTAATGTCATTAAAGGCTTGACAAGCCTACTAGTACACAAGCAATTACTTTGATAAATCTACACCAAAAAAAAAAAAAAATAGGATACTGGTATTATATCTGTGTATTAATTTTGACCTTAGGAAAAAAATCTTTAGATTAGTTTTACATCAGAGCCAATTTAATATAATTTTACTAATATTTTATAATAAACTATCTTATAAAACTCAAGACATATTCACTCCACCTTCTACTTAAATATTTTGTGGTTAGTCTTAATTTCACCCTTTTTCCATTTTGGAACAAACACTTAAGACAATTCTTACTTTCCCAAATTTGTTTGTTTGTTTTTTTTAATCCAAAGGAAACCACTTTGTTTCCTTAATTTCCTTTCCAAAGCCTTTCTTTACCAACTCCCACTTTTTTTTAACGTGTCTTTGTCTCCTTACTGAATTCTCTTTAATTGTATTTTGAATTAACTCTTAGAAAACTTTTGAACTCAAATGACAGTTTTTCTCAATGTAAGATAACAATCCTTGAACACATTTGTTCACACCCAAATCTGATCATCTTCGTGGTGGTTTGAGTTTAAAGCTGCCCATTTTGTCCCTTTTGGCCTGCATAGCCAGTTAACTCCTGTACTGTTGTTAGAAATGCACAATGACTCTCCAGTGTCAGAAATGAATAGACACACAAGGAATACAGGTGATTTCCTCAAGGCAATTTTTCACAAAAGGGTGCATACTATTACTCTATCCAGAGCTATTGCAGGCACACCGAGCAGAGCGGTTAGCTGGGTTTTTATCCCAATCCAAACTGTCCCTCTTTGTTGTCAGGAGTTAGGATCACATTCTTAAATATAATTGATTACCAAGGTTCAAAAAGGGGCTATTATAATTCATATCCCTAACTGGACTGTTGGTCACAAGCAGATAATAGTTGCAATTGATGCCAAAAAGCAAATAATTTCAGGGAATAGCAGTATCAAAAAATATCAATATACAAGATAGAAGCACTAAAGTTCCATAGAAAAGACTACTTTGTTTCACACCATAATGACAGTCTTAATGTATTAAAATGCGGTTATTTTGAATATGTTCACAGACATACACACAGTCACACACAGTCACACACACACACACACACACACACACACACACACACTTGGTCATAAAGGTCTTAAGGTATGCTTAGGTTTTATTTTTATTTTTATTTTTTTTGGGTCCGTCGTGGGGCCTGAACTCTGGGCCTAGGCGCTGTCCCTCAGCTTTTCAGCTCAAGGCTAGTGCTCTACCACTTGAGCCACAGCCCCACTTCTGCTTTTTTCTTTTTGCTTATGTGGTGCTGAGGAATCGAACCCAGGGCCTCATGCATGCAAGGCAAGTGCTCTACCACTGAGCCACCTTCCCAGCCCCTATGCTTAGGTTTTAAAAATGAAAATGAACCATAAATTTTCTGGAATTCCAATGGCAAGACATTTTTGCCCATTGCCAACTAACAGAATCTTTTCTCTTACATATAGATAACCAAGATATAGATAATCAATAACAGAATATGTTTAGACAATTTTGTTAGCAAGGCACATTAGTGTATATAAATTGATCTGTGAAGAACCTCAGTCTCAAGGAACTGCAGAGAACTGGGGGAGGGGTCCCAAACCAGATTCTCAAGAGGAGAAGGAGGCACGTCTACTAAATATTTTATAAATTCAGTAGAAGTCCATAGAAGGATCAAGCAACCCCCATCCTATACCAAAAGAATCATTTAACTTACACAGAGCTCTGAATTTGCTAGAAGTTAATTTTATAGTCTTCACAACAAAATTCCTCTCTGTTTGTTTTTGTTACCCATTTTTGGACTATATAGTATGTTGAGTTTTTAAGAATGTTAATCTTACTAACCATATCACCTTCATGTTACAGAGTCTGCTGTAGGAAAAAGAAACAAAGAAATAGAAGCACTTTTCTAGAATGGGCATAGTCGCCCATCTGACTAAAGGGACCCTGCCATGCTGGCCCCTAGTGCTAGACAAACCTTTGCCTTATCCTGATGGCTCAGTCTCAGCCCTTGAAGATAGACAACACTGGCCCATATTATTTCTCTTGATTCCCTCCTACAGGGAATCAAGCTGCTTGATTCCTTCCTGAGGTGAACCAAGCTTTTTTTCTTGAGTTCCTCCTTAAGTAGAAATTAAAGGAGTTTTAGATAGATAAATAGAATGGACAATGTCTTGGACAGTTGTAAACATTTATAAACAAATTTATGATACTTAGCCCCAGTTTTTTTTACAGTGGAAAGTACTGAAAGGTTTCATTTTTGTTGTCTAAGTACATCTCCTGTATTTCTAATTCCATCAAATACAGTTTAAGAGAAAACACATGTTTTAGTAATCATACATTGGTCTTTACATAACTTGTATCAAGTAAAGTGTAAGAGAAAACAACTTTATGTAAAAGTAGTTAGCCTTTTAGCTTAGAAAGAATCAAATGGTTTAAATGAGGTTCCATATAGAAGCAAATGCCTAATTAAAGCAAAAGCAAATTCAAACATTCTTATCCCTTACATGAAATCAATACAGAAAATAATCTGACAAAGGCAAGGCAAACCCCAACATACATGCTGTTTCCTGACCCCTTAAATGAAACCATAATGAAAGTTTGTATCCAGAGCAAATTTCACATAATCTATCTGGACTGTATCCATGGAATACAAAAAAAAACTGACTAGTCTACAATTATTTTAACAAAATAATCCTGAAACAAAAAATGAAGGCACATTTAAGATTCTGGATTAGTTTTGGTAAGAAGGTGGCAAAGTAAGACAAGAAGCCAAACAGGAGAAAAAAAAAAAAAAAAAGGACAAAAACTCAAGCCAACTTTTCTAAGGTTTATCATGTATTATTACCTAGTAAGACCGAGTAGAAAAAAAACTATTCTGGTAATTTGTTTAAGTAGAAGAAAGCTTTGAAAATTCCTCCTTTGAGTACAGTTTCCTGCCATCCATTCTTTCTTCTGATTGACAACTGACTCAGATAGGCAGGGAAGTGTAGTAAGTGATGGAATGGGCCTGCCACCGAAAACAAAAGAAGAGCAACAAAGTAGATAAGGAGTTTAGGTGAAGGAGTTAAAGAAACATTAAGAAACAGCTAAGGTAAGAGGTAAAGATCAGCGGATTAGCAGAGACTGAAATTGTATCTGCTATTGTCAGGACTGTCTGAACCTCAGAGCAGGCTGGGAGGACTGACTAGGACTTTAATGAATGGGGGCTAGAGTCAGGAAGTCAGGAAAGGGGCAAAGATGGCCTATCTCTATAGGAAAAAAATGTTATTAAAAAGATCAGACAATGCTCCCATTTCCAGGAACCCATTCCCTTGTACTATCCAAAGACACAGGAAATTTTTAGATGTTATTTTATAAGCATTGTTTTTGAGTAGATATAAGAGCTTTTGGGGGGGAGGAGGGGTCCGGTCGTGGGGCTTGAACTCTGGGCCTGGGCGCTGTCCCTCAGCGATTCAGCTCAAGGCTAGCACTCTATCACTTGAGCCACAGCACCACTTCTGGATTTTTTTTTTCTTTTTGCTTATGTGGTGCTGGGGAATCGAACCCAGGGCCTCATGCATGCAAGGCAAGCGCTCTACCACTGAGCCACCTTCCCAGCCCAGATATAAGAGCTTTTAAGCAATTACTTTTGGAGACCTATTTCATTTCTGACTTTTATTTATTTTTTCTTGCAAGTAGTGCTTTGTTATTATTTCCGTTTAAGTTTGTATTTTTTCATTCATTTTTATTTCAAAAATTCCACCAAGGTATTTTCAAAAGAATATAAGCTCAGTTTTGTCATGAAAGTTAGATGTAGGCCTATTTCTTACTCTACATACAATCCTTCTCGTTTGTGTTGACTTAATACTTTATGACTTAAAAATATCAGTGACTTTTTATTTGATATAAAATTCATTATAGAGTTTAAGGAGACATCAAATCATCCTTTGAGTTCTTCATTTCTCCCTTCATTTCTGGGGTCAATTGTTGTATAGTTCACAGGGTAGCTTCTTAGGTGGTACCCAGACCTCCAAGCCTGTGTGTGTATGTATGTGTGTGTATGTGTGTGTGTGTGTGTGTGTGTGTGTGTGTGTGTGTGTGTGTGTGTGTTGGTACCGGGGCTTGAACTCAGGGCCTTATACTCACACTCCTGCATAGATTTTTCATTTAAGGCTTTACCACTTGAGCCACACTTCTACTTCTTCTTACTGGTTAATTGGAGATAATAGTCTATGGATTTGTCTGCCTGGTGTGGCTTTGAACTGAGATCCTTTGATCTCAGTCTCCTGAGTAGGTAGGATTATAGCCAGTGCTCAGCAAATGCATAGTTTTCAAGTGTCTCAAATCCCTTAAAATATCTTACCACTGTATATTTCTCCCAAGATTCCCTAGTATGAGAATCATAACCTTATATCACCCACCTTTCTTGTTTACATGAAATTCTTTCTATATATGTACTGTGTCTTAGTTCTTATGTCTCATTTCTCCCCACTCACCAATGCAGCTGCGTTCCTCTTTTTTTTTGAATCATCCACAAAGAACTATTAAAACAACATATATGGCACTGAAGATGGGGTTGACATGGAAGAGTAGAAGAGAGACTCATCAAAGTACAGCCACAGAACCAATATAAAAGTGCATATTAAGTATGCTCTTCTATCTTTCTTCTTGTCATCTCTCCCAGTCATCCCAGTCATCTTTTTTTTTTTTTTGTGACAGTTCTGGGCCTGAACTCTGGGCCTGGGCGCTGTCCCTCAGCTCTTCAGCTCAAGGCTAGCACTCTACCATTTGAGCCCTAGCGCCACTTCTGGTTTATTCTGCTTATGTGGTGCTGAGGAATCGAACCCATGGCCTCATGCATGCAAGGCACTCTACCACTGAGCCACGTTCCCAGCCCCAGTCATCTTTGTTACTGGACATTGCTGTCTGGCCCTATCTCTTCATTACATTCAGTGGTTCTACCCTTCTGTCGGGTCATCAATCCACTTATACAGCACTTCTTTCTCTCCCTGGTCTCCAAAGTACAAAACCAAACTTCTTTCCATTTTTTCTTGTTGTCTCAGGAGAGTACTGAAGGATGTATTTCTTTAACTATTCCCCATAAACTTACCCTTACATTTTCTTTTTATACCTAACCTCCTATGTGGTAAAATGAAATTCATTTTATTACAGCTGCCCTTGACAGAATTTTCTGGTCAGGCCCAGAGGAATCAAAGTTCACCTGTGTAACTTGTGGCTTTCTTTCAGTTCTATCTACAAGTTGGGTGTCTCATCTTGGGCTCTAGACTTGTAGGAGCTTAGTATGTGGAGCAAAAGGAAGGCTGGATTAGATTGCTCAGTTCCTGGCTGGTGTCCAGGTCTGCTGGCTATCCTCTGAGCTGAGTGAGTTTTTACATGGATTAATTAGCAAAGTTATGTAATCTATAAGCAATTGCCTTTGTAGGGAAAGCAGTGAATATATCACTGTTCTACATCTTAAGAAAAAAAATTAAGTCCCATAAGTTTCCACTTAGTAGAATTTTCTAAGCACAAGTTCTGAACAGGTAAGCAGTCATTTTAATTAAATAGCCCATGTTCCAAAACCTTTGAATATAAACTCCAGCAATGACAAAAATAGTAATTTAAAAATGACTGAGACCCAGGTTTCAATATTCAGATCTTCCTAGTTTGGCCCTAGTACAAAAATCTTCTTCCCTTGCATGTTAGCCTGCCCTCTGGATCATATCCAAAGCTATCACTTCATGCCCAGTCTGACAGGTTTTCTTGCTAGCAAACAAACAAGAGTCTTAGCCCCTCAAGTGGAACTGTGTCTCCAGTTGTTCGAAAATAGCAAGTGTTCAGGTCTGGACTATACTTTGAAAATTTAATTTTATATTACAGTAACTTCCCACTCTACTGTTCCTTTTCTAACATGCTTTCTCACTCTTGCATCTACATTTGTAATTATTGTAAGATGCCTCACTTCACTCTCATAATATTATATTGTAGCAATATAATATTATTAAACAGAAATGAACTCTCAACATTAATGCCCAAACCACATTCTGACTCTTGTTTGTGTATCTTGGTTTTATCCATTATAAAAATCACTCAAGGAGGAGGAAAGGTATTTGGAAATGGTAGTGCTACCACAATGGCATTCTGTTGATGAAAGTACCAAGGTTAACTGCAGCTAACAATTTTGTTTGGAGACCGGTAAGATTTGGATGTATATTGACCCTGATTATTGAACCCCAACTTGGTTCACATGACTTGGCAAAGGACGTGATGCTCACGTACACAAGCAATACATGAACTCATTGGGATTGTAAAATATGTAAAGGTTACTGACCAAATAAAGTCTTCCTGACATTTTTCAGGTGAAGATATATTGCAGTTCCATATGTGGTTTTTTTAACCCATTTTCTTCTCTTTTATGTTATTTTCTTACTTATTATCATTTGAGCCTTATTTCCATGCCTATGTATTTATTTATTTATAAGCATGAGATATTAGTATGTATGTTTCCTAAGTCATATTGTCACTTGATTTTTTTAGTGTCTTGTGGACATATTTGTACTCTGAAGACATTCTTCAGAGTTTACCTTTAATTTAAAATTTACTTTATTGAGCATTTCTTCATGTGTCTATTGGCCATCCTTCTTCTTCAGAGAAGTTTCTCTTTAAGTCATTAGCCCACTTATTTTTTGGGCAGTTGTTTCTTTGAGGATTTGTTGTTGGGGGATTTAATTTTATGAGTTCCAAGTATATTTTAGATATGAGACCCTTGTCTCTTGTATGGCTAGTGAAGATCTTCTCCCAATCCGTGGGCTTTCTGTTGATCTTGCTAGCTATGTCCTTTGCCAGGCAGAAGCTCTGCAACTTCATGCAATCCTATTTGTCCAACCTTTCTTTGATTTGTTGTGTTTCTGGGTCTCTATTCAGAAAATATTGGCATGAGCCAAGGAGACTTAGGGTTTCTCCTATTCCATCCTGTAATGTTTTCAGAGTGTCTGCTTTGACTCCGAGGTCTTTGATCCATTTGGAGTTGATTCTGGTGCAGGGTGATATATAAGGATCTAGCTTTAGTTTTCTTTTTTTTTTCTTTTTTTGGTCCAGTTGTGGGGCCTGAACTCTGGGCCTGGGCGCTGTCCCTCAGCTCTTCAGCTCAAGGCCAGCACTCTACCACTTGAGCCACAGCGCCACTTGCGGCTTTTTTTCTTTTTTCTTATGTGGTCCTGAGGAATCGAACCCAGGGCCTCATGCATGCAAGGCAAGCGCTCTACCACTGAGCCACCTTCCCAGCCCTAGCTTTAGTTTTCTACAAGTAGTTAACCAATTTTTCCAGCACCATTTACTGAAGAGGCTGTCTTTCTTCCATTCTATTGTTTTAGCTCCCTTATCGAAGATTAGATGGCTATAGGTCTGTAGGTTCATTTCTGGGTTTTCAATTCTATTCCGTTGGTCTTGAGGTCTGTTCTTATGCCAATACCAAGCTGTTTTGATTACTATGGCTTTATAGTAGAGTTTGAAATTTGGTATTGATATTCCTCCAGCAGTGTTCTTTCCGTAAATGCTCAACATCCCTAGCCATAAAAGAAATGCAAATCAAAACAACACTGAGATACCACCTCACCCCAATTAGAATGGCTATAATCAAGAACTCTAATAACAACAGATGCTGGAGGGGATGAGGACAGAAGACAACCTTACTGCATTGTTGGTGGGAATGTAAACTTGTTCAACCACTTTGGAAAGTATATGGAGGTTCCTCAGAAGACTTCACATAGAGCTCCCCTATGACCCAGCAATCCCACTTTTGGGCATTTACCCAAATGTTTACAAACAAGACCACACTAAAGCTACCAGCACAACTATGTTTATTGCAGCATTATTTACCATAGCTAAGATATTGAACCAACCCAGATACCCCTCAGTAGATGAATGGATCAAGAAAATGTGGTATATATACACAATGGAATTCTATGCCTCCATCAGAAAGAATGACATTGCCCCATTTGTTAGGAAATGGAAAAACTTGGAAAAAATTATATTAAGTGAAGTAAGCCAGGCCCAAAGAAACATAGGTCCCATGGTTTCCCTTATTTGCAATATCTAGTATATGTATGAGTCAAGCAGAAAAGGTCAGATAATGTGATGTTAGGAAAATGAACCCTTAGATATGTATTTTAATGTTTTTTACTTTCTTGCATGTGTTTCTAACACATTTATAAGATTATTTCTTTGTTGCTTTGTATGTCCCTCCTCCACAGTATAACCCCTGCTTTCACTATATTTGATGTCAGTATAACTTGTGGAGGAGATGGGGAAAAACAAGTCATTTAAGGATTCAGGTGGACCTGTTGCAACAATGAGAAGTACAAGTTGTCATGTTGAAAACGAGCTTTACAACATTGGTGCAGGAGGGGGCGAGAAGGGGGGGAGGGGGGAGGTTGGGGGGGGGAGGCTGGGAAGGATGTGAAGGGTAAACAAAGGAGGAGGCTGCAATGCTTGATAAGAAATGTACACATTATCCTGCCCATGTAATTGTAACCCCTCTGTACAGTATGTTCACAAATAAAATAAAATAAAATAAAATGAAAAAAAAATTACTTTATTGAAATTCAAGGCTACAAAACTTAGTTCTTATGTTTAAAGAAGAATTAGTAAGTCTTATAATTCTGTTTATAAGATCAGCAAATTTTTTAAAAAAATCATTGGCAAAATGTTTTTGACAGATACTAATCCCTATCTATATAGTCTTCTGAATTTCTTTATGTCAAACTGTATTTATGAAACTTAAATTGTATTGTAAGTTCTACATTATCTGATTTAATGAATACATTTTCCTGAATATGTAAACAACTCACAGGTAAAATAAATAGTATTTATAAATGGTTAATTCTTAAATTCTGTTCATCTTTGGTTAGTGGAAATCAACAGTCTCAATAAAATAATAGTATATTTAAAGTTGAGCATGGTGCCAGTGGCTCATGCCTGTAATCCAAGCTACTCAGGAGGCTGAGATCTGAGGATTGCAGTTTGAAGCCAGCCCAGGCAGAAAAGTTCCCATGAGACTTTCACCTCCCATTAACCACTCAAAAATTAGAAGTGGCCTCAATTGTGCCTCAAGTGTTAGAGCCTTACCCTTGAGCACAAAGAGGCTTAGGGGAAGTGCCCAGACCCTGAGTTCAAGCCTCACAACTGACCAAAAAAAAAAAAAAAAGGAAAAGAATCACAAGACTATTATTCAAATTAGGTGTTATTCTTGCAATCAAATTCTATATGTTGTATAGTATCTACTTATGTCTAATATTAATTTCAGGAAAAATATGTAGTAGTTAATATGCATTTAAGAGATTAAAGTAGAATTGTTCTGGTTTTACATATATGAAAAATATAGAAGATGCAAGCAGGACTATACAATTGAGCCATTTGTGAGGCATCAATCACAATTGATTTGGGAATTCTTGCTATGGTCAATTCCATTACAACAGTTGAGATTTTAGAAAAGGGAGATAAAAAAGAAGGAAAATAATTTAGGTGAGAAGCCCCAGGGAAATCCAGAAAATGGAGAAAGAAGGAACTGGGAGGGGCACTTTAAAAAAGATTTATCAGGCCTTTAAGACTGGAAAATCAGTGAATTAAATGTTAATATTGAGATAGATGAAATAGATTCATTATGAAAAGCAAATAGGTTGAGCTAAGTTAGCATCAATCTAATCATCTATTGTAATAATTGCTAAGACTCATTATTTTGCCACTGAAATTAACACAGACAGTTGAGAAAGAAAAATAAATTGTGAAAACTATGTAGAAGTAAGGATTTTTGTGAAATAACGCTTTATCCTTTCTTTTAAATTTTTTTTCTTATTTTTAGGTAGCTGTACGAAGTGGTTTCAAATCAACATGTCAGTGTATGAGTGCAATGCATCTTGATCAGTGTCACCCCTTCATTTTCCCCGATCTTTCCCACTCCACGCATCTCCTCATGACGTGGTTCTCTTTTCACATATGTGAACTATTATGACTTATTTGCCCACCTTTCCTCTCTCCTTTATCCATCCTCCCTCTCCTTCATTCTATCCCCACCCCTTCAACACATATTCTAGCATCCTGGTATTCCTTTTGCTAAACTATAATTAGTATGAATATCAGACAGATAGATAAAAATGTTATAATCTGGCATAGAGCCTGTACTAGTAGATGGATTTTAACTACCTTAGAAATACTGAATTTGAGAGACTTTTAAGTAGAACTAAGGTTTGAACTCAGAGCCTCACAATTGTTAGGTAGGTGCTCTACCAGCTGAGTCACAGCTCCAGCTCGTCAACTTGTAAATAATTACAGAGACATTAATAATGACGAGTAACAAATTACTAGAGATTTTGCTAAAAGTGAGAATTAGACGCTAGTGAGCAAGATGTTTGAACACAAAAAATTAATTAGCAAACAACTCTTTTGCTGATTGAACCAAGGCAATTTTAGGGCCTAATGAAGTTATTAAATTTGAAATTAATCTTGAATGCCTGTTCTAAATCTTTACAGTTTACCTTTGAAATTCTCAATACCTAATTCTCTTTCCCTGAAAGATTTCCTTAAGTCTATTTTGTTAATATTTAACTGTTTTTCCTCATGAGACACATCAATAGTTAAATAAATGGAATTGGGACTTTCTTCTAGTTTTTGAGAACTCATTTAAATAATTGGTACAGGAGTTTTGTGCCCTAGCTTCATGTTACCAATCTTGGCTTATAATGATCTCAATTCAAATAAACCAGAGATAGGTAAGGCAGGTTTTGTTTATTGTCAGTGATAAGTTATTTTTCTCAATATTAAATTCTAAATTAAATCCTATAAAGAACATTTAATAAAATCTTTAGTTCACTTTATAACTGAATGTGTTCTGCCTTTTGGGATACTGCTATATTTCAAATTTTCTCTTATAACAAAAATTAAGCGATACCTTTGAAAAATTAGGAAGAGATTGATACTAAGTAGAAAACATAATTGAAAGCATATCACTTGACTCTTACTCCTTTCCAAATATTACTTTTTATCTAGCTTGCAACAGACAGAATCATTCTTATTACAGCCATATTTTACTGTGAGCATACCCAGAGCACAGCAAAGCACAATGTAGGCTGGCAGGAAGCCATTTATAAGGAATACAATATGAACAGTGCTCCCTGGAGTCCCTGGCTTCTGGCCTTGATACTGAGATGTCAAAGGTCAGTTTGCTGATCTCAGTCTGGTTAGGAAAACACATTTGAAAACAATGATTTTTATGGAATATAAAAACATTATAATAAATATTCTCAAAACATGATGATAGTACAAAGGAAGAATTCACAAGTCTTAAGAAGTCCTCCTCAGCCTACAGAACTGTTGATTTCTATAGATTTATCAACAGAATGCAGTTCCTCACAAACAAAATAGAACTTCTCATCATCATAAGTACTTATTTACTGAACTCTTGTTATATACCACTGTTCCACTTGTTTAATGTGTCCTGATTTTTATATAATTCATACAACTATCTCATATCGTGGGCATTCTTATATCATCCCTGTTTCTGAAGTCTGGAGTATGACAGACAGCCAGGGTTGTCCCTAATAACTATGGGATGGAGGGCTGGGGAGTTGGGTAGACTAGGTAATGCCATTCAATTGGAGCAAAGTATGTATGATGACTGGGCGCATTGTGTCCAAGTTTAGATTTACAGACTACTAAAGAAGGTAAGAGGCTCAAGAAGACTAACCATGAAAGAAATGTGAGGATAATATCACTGAGCAGTGGAAATTTATTTTTACTGTTACCTTGATTCTATCAATACACTTAATAACCAATAAAGTGCCTGTGATTAGTCCTCAGTTTGGGGCCATATGGATTTAGAAATAGAAATCACTATTTTTAAAAAACATTGTAAAATTCTGTGTATATGTGTTTTGCAGAATTACAGAGAGGCAAAATATCATATAATTTAATATGCCCAGTACCCTATTATTTAATATGATGTTTAAGTAAAATTAAGCCTACCCTTAACTTGCCATTCTGCCTGGGATGGTAGGAAATCCAAATTCCGTCATTACTGAGATCTCTCCTTGACAAGGTTCCTGAGCTTTCTGGAGGCGGGGAGAGGGTCAGTGCAGGGTTGTGTAAGTTGGATTGTGCACATATTTGGGCCATCATTTATATCTCAAGTGGATTGACCAGCGTCTTGGAAAAGGAAAGAGTTAAAAATGGAGCTCGAAACAACCTACCAATTAATATGTCCATAAATTATCTGGCTACATGCAATTTTTTGAAGGAAGAAGAGAGTCCATACCTTTCATTAGCTTCTCAATGCAAAGAGGGAGGCTGATTTGATCCAGCAAAAGGGTTGGGTGTCAAAACTCTGTGCTTCACAAAGCAGGCAAATATCCTATTTGCATTGATTATAGGCCCTTTTCATAGTGCTGACACCTCTATGAGCTTTGAGTAGCCTCATTATTATTTTTTTTTTTATTATATTGGGTCAGGGTGGAGGCCCCCCATTCAACCTAAATGCAGACAGGGTCATTGTGAATGAACTGCAATATACACAATAGGTAATAAATTCTGGGAAATGAAATCTGTCATCAAACACGCTTTTCACATAACAAAAACTAAAGTGGGGTAGAGCATTAGGACTGAGGCAAAAGAAATAAAAAAAAAAAAGCCCTTAAGACAAAAAGACAGAATTGCATTCATGGAGTTAGAAAACATGGGGGGAGTGGGGTGAGGGGCTTTTCTGTGGATGGAGCAGGGAAGGGCCAATAGAGGTACTGACTCATGCACATAATAGAAGAAGTGCACAATGTACAGTGCACAATGGTTTCACAAATAAATATAGATACTTGAATGGGAACATCATTATCAGCCTTATCTTCAAATACAGAGAGAGAAAGAGCTTTCAGATTTGTAGGGAAAACACTCAGGTTAATGAAGAAAGCCTGTACTAAGTCATATCTGTCATTTTAAGTGCTCAGTACAAAGATTGTTTTTAACCAGCATTTAATTTTGTACAAAATTCAATTGATCAAGCCTAGAGACATGATTAATCACTCGAGTAAGACTGGATGTCAGTGGGTACTAATGAGTAGTGAGTGGATATCCAAGACCCATTTTTAGCATTGTTCTTACACTAAGCAGTGGCCACTGTCTAAATTCTATTGCCTTTGGATGGATCTGGAAATCGGTGTTTCATGACAGTTCAATTTAGTCTTTTGTCACTTTGACTTCAGGTTCTTTAATAATTTTTTTAAAAAAGTCTGTGCGCTTAGAGTTTTGACATATCATCCAATCACATTTCCTGTATCTTTACCATTACAGAAAATAATTCATCTGTAAAAAGATCACTGAAGGCTCTTGACCAGGTGTGGACAGCAGGAAGCAGTACAAAGTCCATTCTATATACAGATGGCTTTAAGTAATATAATCTATTTCTTCACTTATGAACCAGAAAGTAGTACCTACCATCAAGTGTTATACATAACCTAAGAAAAATGTCTAGCATGGTGTTATGGACAGTACTGAAAGGTAGTTCTCTTGATACAAGGTAAAAGTACAAATGGCTGTTTCACAAACCATGCGGTCTGTGAGTTCTGGAATGATGAACATTTTGAACTAGGAAGACCCTCAGATGAGGTAACTGCAGGCCTGAAGAGTAAAAAAACGGCTTGGTTAAGATCTGATGTCTGGTTTTCTCATTTTAAGACTGTGTGTATGTGTGCTGGTACCAGTGTTGACATCAAGGCTCGTATTCTCTGGGCTTTTCACACATAACTAGAGTTCTATCACTTCAGCAGCTTTTTGTTGGTTAGTTGGAGATAGAATCTTGAGGATATTTCTGCCTAGGCTGGCTTTGAATCAGGATCCTCAGTTCCCAGCTTCCTGAGTTGCCAAGATTAAAGGTGTGAGCACTGACACTTAGTGTTAGTAACTATTTTTGAATAACATTACACCATTACCAAATATTAAATTTTGTGATATGTCCACTGCTGATCAATTCCCCTCAAGAGGATTATATGTGACTTGTGAAAGAAAAGAAAGAAAAAGTTGTAGGAATTCCTTATCTTGAATATATTTTCTGTTAGAAAATATTGATTGCACTTTATACTCAATCACTTTAACTTGTTTATGTAGTTTAAATGATATTGATTTATTGTTCCAATCAATTGCTGACTTAGAATTTTATAATTACTACATAGTACAATATACATTAAAGGAAAGGAGTAAATCACAGATGGCTGGCATTGAGAACAGTAAGGTATTTCATTACTCGTTCATTGCTCATTCATAAAAATAAAAATCAAAATCATAGGAAATATATTCATCAGAATATAACAGGACTCCTTTGGCATAACTCTGATGCTTAGAATTTAGTAAGCTTTATTTCCCATTATATCAGTCTTATCAGATTTATGTATGGAAAATACCTAAATGGTAGATTTCCATATAAAAGAAGAAGGCATTATGATGTATGAATTTTAAAATAGTGGTTTCTAAAAAATTGCACTGTGGCAGTCTTGTCTTCCTGGGGTTATTCAACAGCACTTCAGCTTATATAATTACCACACAAACCTCTCTGTATCAAGCCTATGAGGCTCCCAGGTTGGTCACTATGGCAACAGATTCTGAATGAAGTAGCCCCATCCCAATACTCTGCATAGAGCATCCTCCTGGAAAAGAAAGTTTTATTTTCTTTTCATTTCAAACATGTGCCCCTGAATTACAGATACACAATTCCTGAGTATTTGTTCTAGTTTTCTGATAAGTATAATGTGACTACTAAATGTCTAGGCACACACAATTTCTTGAATAACAAAGGTAAGAGAATGCAAAGATTTAAATAGCATTTTTATTCTGGGTACCATTTGGAAAAGAAGAAAATAACCTTTCAGAATTTGTTTAAAAGTACCTGAAAGGTTGGCTAAAGTAGAAAATCAGTTCCCTTTTGATCTCTCTAAGGCTATAAGTAGTTTTCTGCTTATTTTTAGAAGACTCTTAAAATCCATAAGATATGAGCAAATAAAATATAAATTTTCTATTAAGAATTCTGAAAGAATGAACAAGCAGTTGTTGAAAGGATTGGATTGATAAACATTTTCTTTTTAATCCATGAAGCAGAGTACATGGATCTGTGCTAGGTTGCCTCAGTACCCCCCTTCAGGAGGCCACTAAAAGCAAGCAGGGACAACAGTGATGGCTCCTTTCTGAGTTCCTGTTTGCTGTTGGGACAGGCTTTGCAGCTGTGGCAACTGACTCTAAGAAGAATGGTGGATAATGCTGGGCCAGCACATGATAGGACTTCCCCAGGCCCTGCCCCATCTGCTAACTCATTTCAAACTAAAGGTAAGTTTTTCTTCCCCAATAAGAAAAGATGTTTACATGCTTTGTTTACAATTCCCTTGTAATCCATCACCAGACAAGAGAACGAATTTCACCCAGTGATTCACAGGGTAGTTCCTTGTTAACAAAGTATAGTTCAGCTTTGATTTTATCTTCTTTTAAAGCTTATCTTCAACGCTGATTTAGTTCCTATTTCTATTTTCAGCTGTCTTTGGTGCCATTCTGATTTAGCTCTTGATATTCTTCGAACATTTCCTCTTTCCCTTTCCCCTTTGACTCACTTCTTAGTGTGTTTTCCATCTACACTTGTTACATAGTCACTAGCAGCCCTGTAAATCTGGGTGGACCCACATTATTAACCCTGCTTGATGGAAGGAAAAAAGGCACATGGTCCCTTCAGCTGCAGCAGCTCCCTATAGAAATCAGGGGGCGGTAATTGATTCAGGCTTGATTTCCCCAGAGCCCCAGAGCCAATGGATCATCCCATGCTTTTAATACTGACTCTTATTTGCAAATAATGTGCTGCTGCTGCTTCTTCTTTTCTTCTTTCTTCTTCTTCTTCTTCTTCTTCTTCTTCTTCTTCTTCTTCTTCTTCTTCTTCTTCTTCTTCTTCTTCTTCTTCTTCTTCTTCTTCTTCTTCTTCTTCTTCTTCTTCTTCTTCTTCTTCTTCTTCTTCTTCTTCTTCTTCTTCTTCTTCTCGTCCTCCTCCTCCTCCTCCTCCTCTTCTTCTTCCTCTTCCTCCTCCTCCTCCTCCTCTTCTCCTCCTCTTCCTCCTCCTCCTCTTCTTCTTCTTCTTCCTCTTCTTCCACTCCTACTCCCTCTCCTCCTCCTCTTCTTCTTCTTCTCTTTCTCTGTCAATATTTTATTGTAAAGATGCTTAAAAAAGGGTTACAGTTACATGAGTAAGGTAATGAGTACATTTCTTGTCAAGCATTGTTACCCCCTCCTTTGTTTTTTTTTTCTGTCTCTTTTAATTAGTGGAAAGAGGAGGAGGGTTAGGATAATAAGCCATTTCCATTTGTTCAGCCTCCAAATAAATTTTTAAAAATGAAGAAATAGGTTTGTGCTGTTCTTAAAAATGCTTACATTCTTAGGGCTAGGGAAGCTCTTCCAACACCATCGGAGTATTCCTCTGGCTGTATATATCTAAACTCATTTGGAAATAAAACATATATCTATATCTATATCTTTGCCCTTAATGGCCATTATCCTCCTTTCTCAATAGAAAAATACATTAACTTAAACACTAGGAGTCTGGAAGTGTCAGCAGCAGAGGAATTGGCTTCAATGGGAGAAATGATGGCAGGTTTGTAATAGCTCATTCTTCCAGAGTATTCATTGTGTGCCAGGGAAAACTCTAGATATTTCATGCATGTCAATATCATCTGCTTTATAAGGCAGATGATATTAATATCCATGTTGTTGCAGATGAGACACTGAGGCACAGGTAAATTAAATAACTTGCTCATGGCTGCAAAACTAGCAATAGTATTGACTAAATAGTATTGACTAAATACTCTTGAATACCATGCCTTTTGTTTCTTACTTGATGCATAAGAACCAGAAGAGGAATATGAATATCCTCAGACACCTGGCAAGGGGTGGTAAGGTGGAGGAATGGGTAGTAAGCAGTTTACAATGTCAGTAATAAACTAGGAGCTTAGCAAAGTCATGGTGTTTTGGTTCTCCTGCAATCCAAGGTGGCCCCAGTCTGAAAGAATTGAGTAAACATGTTCATATCTGTATTCATTTCCAAATCAAAGCTCAAGATGCCACTCTGAAGTAACACATAGAATCTGGCAGCTACACAGGGCTCTGTGCTCCGAATGATCCAGCACTTGATTAATGATCTGTTCATGCCAGCCTGAAAGTCTTAACAATTTTTGAACAAGGGGCTTTATGTTTTTATTTTACACAGGGTGCTGGCAATGATGGACTCAATCCTGTGCAATCTATAGATACTGGAAGCCCTCATCAACCAGGGGAAAAACTCTTGAGAAATTGTAATTCTAGAAAGTTGTAGTTGCCTGTTAGTGGATTTGCGTTGTAGGGCAAGAAGTTGGCGCTCACCAATAAGGGTTTTTTTTTTTTTTTGGGGGGGGGGAGGGTCCAGTCATGGGGCCTGAACTCGGCCTGGGCGCTGTCCCTCAGCTCTTCAGCTCAAGGCTAATGCTTTACCACTTGAGCCACAGTGCCACTTCAGGCTTTTTTTCCCCTGCTTATGTGGTGCTGAGGAATTGAACCCAGGGCCTCATGCATGCAAGGCAAGCACTCTACCACTGAGCCACCTTCCCAGCCCACCAATAAGGGTTTTAATGATGTTTTGTGAAGGCTCATGTAGTACTCACATATTCACGTGCACAACCTCCAGGAGAAAGGCTCAGGTCAGGCTCTGAATTCCAACAGCAGGGTTAACTACAGAGGGAGCCTCTTTACAAAATGATACAACTTGGTTAAGCACAGCTGGATTTGTAGCTAGCCCCCAGGAGCATTCTGCAAAACTGGTCTATGTATGAAATTTCAGTCCTAATCCTTCTGGAAATGTATACTTTCTTTTTTAAAAATTTTATTTTATGGTAAAGATGCTGTATAGAGAGGTTACAGTCACATGGGTATAAGTACAGGGAAATGTATACTTTCTACCTGACAGAGTCAGCACAATGTAGGCATGCTATAGTAAAGTCAAGGTTTGACACGATCATGGAACAAGACTAACTGCTTCAGTAAGCAGGAAGCTAATTGGCACAGGCCTCTTTTCTTTCCTTCGAGCATTTGGCACCAGAATAAACAATTGCCCACAGTGGTGAATTTCCATGGAATCACTTGCTCATGGTGTTTTTATTTTCTTTCTGAAGTGAAGAGTAGTGAACTGAGTTCTACCATAGTGCCAGGGAGGAGAGATTCTGGAGGAGTAAAAATGGAGAAGAAAAGGCCAACTTCCCAGAGAAGACAAAAATGGCAAATTTATACCTCTTAGCCAGAGAAATCAGAGCCTTCATACTCAAGGAGGTCTCTACGTGTGTACTGAATTGGTAATGATGGCTAACATCTTCTGGCATTTACTTGTCCCAGACATCCTTATAAGGGCTTTACACACGTCAGCTTAGTTAATCCTCACAACGGCTCAATGAAGTATGTTATTATGATCTCCATTTTAAAGGTGAAGGGCCAGAGCACAGAGAGCATAAGCAGTTAAGTCAGGAGAGCAGCTGCCTGGCTGTGGGAGCTACAGGTTTCTCCAGGACAATAACAAGCAGTGATGAGTTCCCGGTGGGGCATGGCTGGGGTGTGCAGCTGCTGAGCCTGCCTCCTGTTTATCCTCACAATAAGCTCCCATTAATGAGGGAAGCACTATTGGTCTCCCTTGCTCTTAAAATCTGAAAGAGCCTATAGAATATAGACCCTATTGTAAATGCTTTTGTAATAGGGAGATTCCTTTTACTTAAGAAAAAAAAAAAAAGGAATAATCAGCCTCCTAATGTATCCATAGGGAATTCAGGAAAGATGAAGAAGCCGCTCCTGTTTTTGAGGCATTTGTAATCATTGTTGGGGGAGACAGAACCAACAGATGGGGAACAATGGAGAAGGATTCAAGGCCTGGTGTAAGCCAATGCCTCACTGTGGCCTTTGCTGTGAATGTATGGGGATTAAGAGGTGGGAAGGCTGTTTACTGGTTATCAAGCTACGTCTGAGTGGGGGATGGAGGGAAGAAACTCGATGGTTTGGGGCACATGTCTTAATCTTCAGACTTTACTTTCCTCAACTGCAAAGAAAGCCATACATTATCTTCAAGACTCTCTCCAGCTTTCACATTCAATAGATCTTGACCCTTCTCATAGAGGTAGGCTTTTATGATGGCAGTTGCTAAAAGTTAGAACATGCCTGTGTCATTGATGGGTCTCAGATTACAGATCACATGGTCAGGCTGATACCCTTTCCACTTCAGGTAACTCACCAGAGCTTGTGTGTGCTGGACTTCACTCTCACTGTTCTTGGCAATTCAATTTAACGATTGCCTTAGCAATTTCACTCATGTACAGCTCTCTCTTAATTTGGCCAAATTTAAATGCAGGCTATCTACGGTCTTCTGTGTTTTGATCTTTCAAAGATACAAAATTTGTCAAGTGGGATAATAATTTATCTCACTTGTTTTCAGTTAGTTTGTCTGACTGTGCCTTCCTGTGTATTTATTTATTTTTATCATTTTAAATTTATTTTAGCCCTCAACAACTACTTATGATGGCTGGCTGAATATACAACTTAAAATTGATCAACTCTGTGATAGAGATTAAGTTAATTAAAATTACTTATATATCATTACAGATACAATTTTTCAAATTTTGTCAGACCTGGGATTCATTTCCAGATTCATTTAATTAATATTAATAAAGGCCTTACTATGTGACAGGGATTGAGATATAAAGGGGAGTTAAAAACATAGCCTTTATCCTCATTGACTTTTAAAAAATATTTATCTTCAAGCAGTTGTACAAAAGGGCTTCCATTCAACATGTCAGTTTGAGTTTGGTGTCTCTTGGTCAATTTCACCTCTTCCATTGTTCTTCCCATCTCTCCCAACCCTACCCCAGATAACATGTTTTTAACTGTAAGATAGATTTACCGCAAATAAGCATTTAGTTAAGAAAAACAAAACAAAATATACATATACATACATGCATATTTCTGGCCATTGCAATATAAAAATAATAATGAAAGAGGTGAGTTTCAGGAGGTACTTGTGCAGAATGAGTAAGTCTTAGAATGAGTTCGCTTCCTATAACATGGCAAATATTCTACAGAGCTTGTAGCCCCATTGTTATATAAGTATGGTCTCTGGTCCAGCAACCTTGGCACTGAAGAAAGGGCTGGCCTAGCAGGCTTGTCCATACTTGTCCGTACCTTAAGGTTTAAAAACTGCTATATAAACCAAGTTCTCTATGGAACAAAGAAGGGACTGACTTGCCTTACATAGTTCCTCCCTAGGCTCAGCGGGATGTGGAATTTAGAAGTAATATCATGATGCTGAGTATGTGCTGTGTTCATTGATTTCCCCATAGCAGGTTGAATTAGTTGGAAGTGCTGCCGAGGGCTACAGCCCTTTGCATATATAAACCCAATCTGCCTCCAATGTCATCTTCTCCTTTGCATCATTGCATGAGTTCAAAAACTAAGAAGAGTCTTATCTAAACAAAGACTTACAGTGACACTCTTGAATGGTGTCACTGTATAAATAAAGATATCAAGTCACCCCAGTCTTTTTTTATGTTTTTTAATTGTAAAAATATTGTACAGAGGGGTTACAGTTACATGAGGAGTCACCCAAGTCTTTTGGCATGTAGTTAAATCTTGCCTGAAAAAAAATAAATGCCTTCTCCTCTTCGAAGTCTTTCTTGTTTTTTCAAACCAAACCATTATAAATAGGGTTTAAAATGGCTCAGACACTACTTCCTGTCTTTTTAAAGAATTTCTCCAATGCTATAGCCTATTCTGCTTTGTGTAGTCACCTAATGTGTAATTTTTAAAAATTGGTCTATAAATTCTCAAGATTGAGACCGAATCTTGCTGGGATTCTGGCTCTCCCTCACCCCCATCATAGCCTTGGACATATCGTAGGAGCTCAATCAATCATAGTTGAATTTTGTTATGCAGAGATAGGGCTTCCAGTCAAGCCCAGAAAGTCATCAGATAACTTTTGTCTGGGTCTATTTGCTGTATGACAAGCGTGTTCGTTGTATGTCTGGCCCACACTATTCCTTTGCAGGTGACTTTTCACTCTTTCAAGATTTGAGCTTGTAATCTATGCTTCCAATACACAGTGCACCAAGTTGGAAGGGCTGGAGGACAAGCCCTGCTCTTTTGCTGCCTGGAACCATGAAGGGGCAGCTATAGGCACTAGAAAGAACTGGGCCCAAAGAGGAGAACAAATCTTTGATTTCGCAGTCTTGCCTGGGGCCTTGACTGGCAGTGGCTACTGCAGTCTCCTTGGTGTCATGCCTTTTTAGAAGATACTCAGGAAATCTCACTCTGGTCTTCTAGGGAATATTTTCAGCCTAAGAGGGAAGCTGAGCATGAGAAGGAAACTCATTTTGCCTTCCCACAGCCAAAGAGAGAGAGACTCATCAGAGGATAACATGATGGATAGACCCTGAAGCTACATGGGACAAGATATTTACTGAACTTTACTGCTCTGCTTAATATCAGCATAACAACAACAAAAAGGGAAAAACCCTCCTCCTCCAAACAATATTTAGTTGCTTTTATATGTTTGGTAGATGCCCCCACTTCAAAATTAATTATATAAAATCTTAAACCAATGGCAACATTTCAGCAGAGGAGTACCCTGGGAAAAAATACAATCAAGAAATATAGGGTTCAAGTGAATTAAAAACCAAGGTTTTTGTATCTGCATTTGTGATTTCATCTAACTCATGCTTTATCTGCATTGGCGTCCCTACCCCCACCGCCAGATTTTTCTGGGAAAAAAATTGCAGCTGTTCTCCCGGTCCATTTTTCAAGGAAGACTGCCATCATGTGGTCGGATGTGTTCAGACAGCTCATGAAAGATCAGCAAGGTTGAATTTGGATTCTCTCAGAATGTTAGCAGCTTGTTGTTTAAAGTTGTATCTGTAGATTCTTTTCTATAATAGCAACCTTGAAATTTTACCAAAGGGTTGTCTTTTTTGTCTGCTCTTGATCTTATCAGGTATCTAGTTATCATATTAAATATGGCACATAGAAAACAATAATTAATCACGGGACATATTTTACATATGTAGAGTTTTCACATTAATCCACTTTAAAGGGAGTAGAATGTTTTCTCCATGTGCATTAATGAGCTACCTTACACCTAAATCACAAGTTTAGAGAGAGAGATACAGAACACAAGTTGTGGGAGAGCAACATTATATTGTCCAAAAATTAAGATATGAAGCTTCACTCTAGGCGAGAATTGCTGTTTTGCCAGTAATTCACTATGTAATTTTGAGTGTATTTTCTTCCTTAAATAAGAAAGTCTGATGAACAAGAAATTGTTTTCAGCTGTAATTCTGTGATGCTACCTGATCATAAACAAGGTCCTTAACAAGCGAAGTACTTTCTGTAAGAGAGTTTTTTCCTCTGCTTCTCTTCATCCTCTGACCCTGCCTAATACAGCTTTGTCTGTGTGACTCATGATGAAAACTCTCTGCAAGGAACCCAAAGATTGTGTTTTGTGTTCAGGATTGCTCCAGCTCAAGTAGCTTTCATGCATTTGACATCTTCACAAACATAAAATAAAGTTGATGAGTCTTTCCACTTGGAAAATAGCTTATTGTCTTTGGAGAAACTATAGATCTTGAAGGGCACTGTAAAGCTGTTAGAAAAGACAGTTTAGAAGACAGTCTGATTTCTTTACCTCCTGAAAGGGTAAGGTGATTTTCTTCCCTATAATATCTTTTGCTTCATACATTTGTAAAAAAAAAAAAAAAAAAAAAAAAAAAGAATGTAAATTATGCCTGGAATACAATTGTAGGGTTAATGTTCTGATGAGATGAAATGATGGTGAATTATTCCATTGAGTTGATTTTGTAAAGTGTGTTTGTTACAGGGTTGAGGAACAAAAATACGAGCTGTGATTGATATTTCATCTGTGATGGAAGGGCTCATAAATGCAGGTCAGTTGCTAGGAAACCCAGAGTGCACAAAACTAAAGTCACCCTCACACGAACGCTGTGTGCATGTACGTCTTTTGTTTCATGAAACCTCATCTCTCACAAAGATGATATAGATGATATAAAATGTATAGTCTGTCAAAATGCAGGCAGACCAATGCTTGGTTATTGCTGGTGTCAATTCAGCCATTCTGATGCCCACTCTCCACAAAGAAAATTTCTAAAAAGGAAAAATATAATACCATGCTAAAGACTGTGATTTCTCCGGAGACATTCAGGGTAATTAGCTACAAATTCTGTTTAAATACTCCTGCAGGAAAGACAGCTGGTTTGTTAGCTGATACCAGTTCCAAGAAGCAGCAGAGTAGTGGCTAAATAATCACTTCAGCATTCTAAAGAGAGGAATGCCAGTCTAGTTCTAAGCAAAGATGTGCCATGCCATTTAAAAAACAATCATTTCAGTCATTTATGGGAACTGTTTAATGTATTTTTTTTAATGCAGTAAAACATACAAGATTCCAGGTTTGTACTTAGAACCAAGAGCACACACAAGAAGCTGTTTAGAGCTAGAAGCCTCTTACAAATTCTTTCAGCGCCCCCAACTGGTTGAAGACGGAATCTGAACCAGTATATGGATAAGTTCAGTCCCTAAAGAAGCTTCTTTGGTGAGTCTTTCAGAATATCATGACAAGATCTTCCAAAATAATGCCAAGCTTTGCCAATGTCCAGGACACTGCATCCAGCAAGGAGAAAATCTCTAAAGGTTGAGGAGAGGTCTCGTGGATCTCATTTTATTTAGGCAAAACAGAATTACTGAGAGGTATTTTTGAATTATCTAGGTTTTTTTTTTTTTTGGTCAGTCGTGGGGCTTAAACTCTGGGCTTGGGCTGTGCTCTTCAGCTCAAGGCGAGCACTCTACCACTTGAGCCACAGCACCACTTCCTATTTTTGAATTATCTAAAAGACACAGCTTGATATTATCTGAGCCAGGAACGTGATCCAGGACTCTAAGTCTGATATTACTTTAAAGTTACACCACCCAATCTTTCTCCAGAAAATTATACTGGCTTACTAGCCTATGTTACTTCTGATAGTAGTAATCTATACCTCTTTTTCTAATGCTTTATAGCCTTTGTTATTTCATTTAATTGTTATAACCCTATGAATAGTTTTATGAAGTGATATGCTCAGTACTCAGAATTCATCTGTACTGTTAGAAAAGGATAATTGTAATTGTGCTAATATTTTAGATTTATTGCAGTTGTGTTGTTATACTTCACAATCAAAAGTGATGATCTACTTTTTTGATTTTTGGAAGAACTAATCAAACTCTTAATGTGGTTTGCAAAATTCTGGTTTGTTCCACTTCAATTATTTGCTCTACTTTAAGTTATTACTTACCTATAAAACAAAGGAAAGTCAGAATTAATTACTTTTTTCCTTTTCTCCTCATTCTTTTGCTGGCACTAGGTTTTGTGTTTAGGACCTCACACTCATCTCGCACTTGACACGTGACCTGAGTTACACCTCCAGCCTGGATTTTGGCTGATTTTGGAGATGGACTCTCAATCATTTTTCTGTCTGGGCTTGCTTCAAACCACAACCCTCTTAGTTTTAACTTCCTGGGTAGTTGGACTATATGAGCCTCTGGTATACAGCAGGCTATGGTTTTAAAGCTTAAAGTATGACTTATAACATTGTTCTGGGCCATTCTTTTCTTATACAATGAAAACCTTGGATTTTTACTGTTTAAATCAGAAAACATTATATGGACTAAAAATAAAGTGAAATTTTGCCCTGAGACCAAAGAGGTATCATTTGGACAACCAACTATGCTTCAGGTCTGGCACACAAGCTTTGAGGATGCTGTTGAAGCTCAAGTCTGAGAGAACTGGACCTGTCTCAAGAAGTAGGGAAAGGAATGGGTTCCACCATCTGGAAAAAGATGGTGGCATTTGAATGAGGAGGGCTCTCATTTATTTCTCAATATTAGGGCATAAATACCTGCTGCTCCCTTGCTCTCCTCTACCCTCCCCGCCCCCATCTTTTTTTGTTTTTACTAGATACTAGCATGGATCACTTTTATACTTCCCTTTCTGTTCATTCTAGGAGACACCAGTTACTATATTGGGAGGATATTCAACAATCTTATGCAGAGGATTACAAAGATGGAAACCAAATTGCTGATGTTAGCCAAGTGTCTCAGTTATTTTCAAAGGAGATCAGCTAACTTACCCTTTTAACTGGGGCCTTAAACATCACTGAGCAGAGACAAGCCTTTCTAATTGTTTTACCCACCTGAGATGGTTTCTTAAGTCAATGTATGTGGAGGTTATTCACTATGCACTGGTACGTACTAAATTATTCTCAAATATTTCTTGACTAAGGGGATAAATATAAGCAAATTTCTACCTGGATCACTCAGTGATCAATTAACTTAAATAAAACTATGTAAATTATTTTTTTGAGCAACAGAAACATTTACTTCTGGCATCAAGCTCTCGTCTCAACATTCACAAATTATTTGCTGCCTAACCTTGTGTTGTTCAGTTATAATCTTTGGTTTTTATTTTTCCTTTTCTGTAAACTAAAAAGAAGGAGAGTAATTACAACTATACTACTAATAATACCACCTTTTTGGCACAAGCCTATCTGCATCAGCCCTTGCTACCTATTCTACCGATGGTGTGAAGCAACAAATCCTTACTGTGTAAGTTAGTTCCTGTTGTGGGAGCTACCTACAACCAAAAGCATCTTCATACAAAGCGCTGACATGCATGCATATATGACATGATGGCAAGATGCTAGACTTAAGGGGGACATATAAGAAGAAAGGGATGTCAGAAAATCTTATCATCTATGTCTGTAAGCTGACAGTGAAGGCATCCTAACTCATCTACTGGGAGTCAAGGGGACCCAAGGGATTCTGTTTTCAAAGCAATGCTGGTTTCTTCTCTATTGTTGCATTTAATAATCACCTCAGATTGGTGTTTAAGTGTTGTCATAAACCAAGGAGCTATTTGTGTTTCCAAGACAGTGTGACAATATACAGCTTGTGTGGTGCACAGCCATCAGGAAAACAAGAAGTGGAGCCTTTGTATCTCTACCTTGGCTATGGGTCCCCAGAGGATCTGAAGGGGTGTTCTGGGCCACTTGTCACAACATTATTGACTTGTCAGGAAGCTCTTTATACAGTTGCAGGAGTAGAACACACTGTCCTGGGCTTGTCATGAAATACTGATCGAAAAAGTCATCTTCATAAGATGCAAAGTTTTCGATTTTAAGAGCAAAGAAGACAGGAATCCCTGATTGGTCTAACTAGACAGTGTGGAACATGGTTGCTACGTAGTGTGGCTTCCTCCTGTGGCCTTAAAAAATGTTGCATTAAGTCATTCTCGAGATAATGAAAGGGTGGGGGTCTCAAGTCTGTTTTATTGGCATTGGTCATATTACTTCCTATACATTAAGATGACTTTGATGAGCAATTCATTTAAACTGTAATTTGTTTCTTAAATGCAAATAACCTCTATGTTTTACTCTCTGCTGCTGGAATAAATTGGTCAATAATTGATTTTAGCAGAAGAGTGGAGATAACTTTTTAAATTTTATACATTTCTTCTCAAAAATTTGCATTGCTTTCTCAAATCACTCCATAAAATTTAGATTCAATTATTTTCATACTTGTGAACAGGAAATCCTAAAAGACACTATTTTGGCAATCAGGTATTGAGAAAATCAAGATTTCCTTTGGAGGTGCAACTCTGGTAACAGAATTGCCCAGCATAAGTGAGACCCTGGCTTCAGTTTCCTATATCACCCAGAGAGGGTGAGAGGGGGAGAGGGTGAGAGGGGTGGGAAGGAAGGAGAGAGAGAAACAGAGCAAGCAAGCAAGGGAGCATGATCGAAAGAGAAAGAGAGCAGGGGTGGAGGAGAGGGAGAGGGAAGGAGGGAGGGACAGAGAGACAGGAAAAGAGAATTTTTCTAAAGTACTTTATCTTTTTCATTAGCATATCAAGAACCATGCTTGGAACACTGAAATAATAAAGTTTGTTCCAAGTGTAAAGACGATGACTCTTCCATCTATAGAGAAGGTATTGATGTAGGGAGAAAAAAGAAAAGTTCCCGAGGATATAATAATTACCAATTAGACTCTTCTACCCAAGTAACTGGAAATCTTGACCCCTTATGAGAGGAGATATAGTTTGATCTAGGCATTGTGCCCTGTTCTTCTTTCTCTTGGCACACTTCCTCCCTGGCTGCACTTTGATGGGGTGGCATGGTTTAGAAATAATTATATTATGTCTGCGTGTAGTTCAGTGAATTTAAGTGTGTGAAGAACTCCAATGGACAGGAGATAGACAAGAGCCATCATGTCTTAAGTTCATTAGCAGGCTAAATTTGTTCTTTGTCTGTTCATCACTGTATCCCCAGAGCCCTGGATAAGTGTCTGGCTTATGGTAAGGACTGAATAGGCATTTGTTGAAGCCATGAGTAGTCCAGGCAGATCTGCAAACTAACTCTGAGGATCTCAATATAATTTCAACAAAAGCAGTGGGGCGGGAAAGCCCTGGGTTAAGGTTGAGAAGGCATTTCCGTGTGTGTGTGTGTGTGTGTCTTTTTGATACTATTTTTAAAATAATTATATAGCTTAAATTTTTATTTAAAAAAAATAAACATAAAAATTTAAATTCAAATAAAAGCCAAGCAAAACTTATGTAAAATTCTAGTAGTCATGATAATGCGTATAGATGGCACATGGAGGGGTGTTGAATTAGAAGAGAAGGTAAAGGAGGCTTTCTTTCATTCACATTTCTGTACTTAGGTAAATTCTAATAATCAAGTAGGATCAGCTCTAAATGAAAAAAATTAAAATCACAACATGCAAAATGTGACTTATATATTTAATATATAAATGTATGTATGTTACATGTGATAATGTATAAAATATGTTTTGAATATTACATTTGACCCAGTCCTGGCTATCATTTTTCTAATTTTAAGTGGTTATAAAATAAAAATATGACTGCACATTTTCCTCTCCAACTTTTTGCACTGGAAAATTTAAACTTACCAAAAATCTGAAAAAAAAATTAGAAAACCATACATCATTCACTGTATTCAGCAGCTTTTAATTTCTTGCCACATTTGCTTTCCTATACACACACACACACACACACTCACCTGTACATACACCCCATGCCCCCCAGACACACACCCCATACCCACACACACACAGGTATACCCCAAACACATCCACTCACTACCTATCTACCTGTCTCTTTAGCTGAAGTATTTTAAAAGAAGTTTATGATATTGGGAGTATGGCTCAGTGGCAAAGTATGAGGCTCTGGATTTGATTACTATTACCATAAAAAGAGTTTAGACAGCATGATAATTCATCCTTTAACTCACCACTTAAACAGAGTATTCTTCTACATTACTATCACGCTTTCATTACACCTTGAAATCAGTAGTTCTATATTATCAAGTAACAATTAGTCTGCATTTGCACTTCCATATTATTTCAATACAGTCTTTTCAAACTAACTTGGGGAAAAAATATAAAATTCAATGAAGTTTATTTCACTTGTTGTACTTAGCAGTTTTGTCTTTTTAGGCTCTTAAAGAAACAAAAACCTAGAACACCCCCACCTCTACTTCCACCCCCATATTCCCATCCTGTTTTTGTATTCAAGTCTAGGTTAGTGGAAAATGTTCTGTTTGTTTTCAAACGTGAGTAACCCAGCTTGAATTTGCAGGCTCATATTACAAATTATTATAGGTTTTTAGAAGCACATGTATCAACAACTGCAACAAATTTTCCTTTTTGGCTATTGGTTAGTCAGAGCAAGTCACTGGATCTCCAGCCAGGCACCAGATGTTTTTTGTTGAGAAGGAAAAAAAAGCACATTAAGAGCTTTTAAATCTTGCATTATCACTTTGATCATATATGAAATAATAGTGACATTTCATGCTTGGAAACAGAGCCTTCCTTCATATTGACAATATATTGCTGAGTGGATTAACTACCACACAACCACTTTAAAGGACCTGAAAATACAGTCACAGCCAAGAAGGATATTTTGAAGTTTGAAATGATCCTTATATAAATAGAACAGATCAGCATAACTTTGGGATAAAATTAGCCAACAGTTTGTGGACTCTTCAGTCTGTGTCTGTTTGCTGGGTGCTGCTCTCCTGATAAATCTCAGCAAGGCTTTCCGAGGGAGCAGAGGATGGAAGGCAACACTGCCCCTATCACTAAATCCGGAGCTGCCAAGTTAGTTAAGAGAAAATTCCTGGAGGCACTAAAGTCAAATGATTTTGGAAAATTGAAGGCTATTTTAATTCAAAGGCTAATAGATGTGGACACAGTTTTCGAAGTTGAAGATGAGAATATGGTTTTGGCGTCTTACAAACAAGGTAATGAAAAAACATGGGGTGTAATTGTAAAATTGATAAAAATGGATTTTTTTAATGAACTAAATCAGTAGCTCTTAATGTTTCTTTAAATGTTTATATAAAAATTATTCCCAATTTTAATCTATGGTTTCTTTTTAAACTAGAATGCATATGGGTTATATATATGCATGTCTTTCTTTCTCTATCTGTATATATTTCTCTGTATATATATTTTACACACACACACACACACACACAACATTCTACACACTTGTATCTTTTATTTTCTGTCTCTTCCTCTGTACTTAGAATTTGGAATGCTGGACAATCATATTTAGTAACGCAACCATGTGTTTGTAACTTTTCTAATTATGATAGCATAGAATAAATAAAATCTCTCTAGATTATGGTTAAGCGAACTTAGACCTTATCTAGACAATTTGGTTGGGGACATGCTGTTAATTTCTCTATAATCAGCCACTTAAAGATATATCATTTCTATGTTTATATGGATAAAAAGAGGATTTTATTTCACTATTTGAAGGGTTAATAAATGGAGAAATCTATGCCGAAGGCACCTTGATAATCTTCATCATTTTAATGAGTTTCAGTTCAAGCACAAAAGCTAAGGTCAGAAAAACCAAAAAGTTAACTTTTTTGCTCCTGGCCTGAAATAATAAATCAAAGTTGTACAAGTGCTTGGTGCAAAGTATCAGCTTTATACAAAATGAAGAAAAACAAAAATATGAATGAAACTGTTTTTAGTAAGGGATTTTTTTTTTTTGGTCCTAGAACATATGCTTAACAAATCAGAAATAAATTCACATGCTGATTCTAATTTTCCAAGTCAACTAGTTAATAGGGGAACTTGAGGAGTCAGGCCATCTGGTGAGTGGGCTGCAAACAAAACCCTGTTCAACATCACTTCTGTTTAAATAAATTAGATGATAAGCTCTTGTGTAGCACATTCAGAGAGAGAATGCGTGATTATGTTTTATGTTTAAAAATGTTTTCTCTCCTATATAAAACTATTAGTGCCACCGATTTCCAGACATAAATACTAATCATCTGTTTCTATAGTAATTTCACTAATTTCTGATAGTTATAAAGGAAATATAAGTTGAGGCCAATTTCTTACTGTGTTTGTGATTTGTGCTTGAGGGAGTCATCATAAGTTGGCATTGCTGTTTGGATTAAAGGATAAAAGAACATATATATATATATATATATATATTATATATATATATATATATATGCACTTTTTAAGGTTGATAGAAGCTCTGTTAAAAAGAAAAATCAGATATATAATTAGGTTGCTTTTATCTGCTGGCTTTGTTTGGTGAAGAATGTCTGAATGCTAACTGCATTTAAAAGTTGCTGTTATTTCAAAACTTATATTTGTGCATAAGGTAAAATAAGTCAGATCTGGGTCAGTGAGTAATTTATTTGACCCTGAGTCACAAAGACTGCCTTTTCTCATTTCCTGCGCAGCCAAGTTGCACAGGTCCTGCGATGATTCTGAGATTATGAGAAAGGAACTTTGAGATGCAGCTTCTCAGGCAGCAGGGTGTTTTATTCCTTCTTTCCTTCTTTCTGCTTCTAATGATGTCATCACCCTTGAATGAGAACAAATATATTTTTTAATTTTCTTGTCAATATGAGCATTTATAGTTTTCGTAGAGCTGAATTTTCCTTCACACTAATGGTGTTTTCAGCGTTTGGACTGTGGGATGTGGCTTGTAATTAGGAGGTAGCAAAACACAGAGTCTGAGTAAAAAGGAAAAGTTCTAGTCTTATGTATGCCAAGTGGGTGTCTACCCAGAAATAATAGGACTTGTGGTCATATCTTCAGGGTTTGCACAGGGAGTCATTGTTGTGTGTGTGCACACAAGCACATGGGTATGCATGCACACATGGGCATGTGGAAAGGCAATGTCTGTTAAATAGGAACATGGATAGAAGACTGTCTCTTTAGTCTTAAAGCTCCATTTGTTTTCTTGGAAGTTACTGCTGATATTCTTTTTTCACATCACTTGCAGCCTAACTACCAGTCCTTTCAATATTAAGGTGGAGAATGGAAGGATTGCTGATGAAGTAAATCTTAACCTAAGTGATCATATCAACTTCTTAACTCACAAAGGAATTCTTTGTCAGCAGAGTAGCTGGTTAGTACACTAACTAGTCAGTGAGAGCTTTTTGAATGGTTCTGATGAATATTTGTATAGATTATAAAGTCTTTGAGACTTTATTCAATAAAATCAGACCTTTTGGATATTGAATACTTGTACAGACTGCTCTTTGATGTTTAAAGTATGTTTTAAAAACTCTGCAAATGAAAGTGAACAAGAAAAGTATACAAATCTTTGCATGTAGCTTGATGAGTTTTCAACAAGCAAACAAGCTTACATAACTATCATCTACACGGAGAAACTCAAATACTGTTTACTTTTAAAGGATGAAAACCTGCAGCTTCTAGTTGTTTTTGGCTTACTAAGCATGATGATGTGTTAAAACTTTAGCAAATAGAATGTTCATTTTGAATTTTCTTTTGTTTCTAATACATTCTGTATTTAGTATTTTATTATCCCGAAAGAGATTAACAGTGCTACAATCAATTCCCACTTTTAATTTCCTCTGAAATATGCTGTAACATTTTTCATGGGACTTTGAAAAGGGGTTGTATTTTATTTCTAAGTATAGTAAGTCTAGGCTAATATGAAAATTGGTATGGAATTCTTGGAAAGGTTTCTTAGACCTCCGCTGGCAAGAATATCAATTTAGGTTCTAAATATTGTTCCACAATCTAGTAAGTAAATCAATAATTAAAAATTGACCTCATGAACCAATATGCATTTTGTGAGGAAGATAAAAGAAATTGGAAACTGGATTTTACGTCTGCCTGTAGTGCTAAACTCCTCAGGGAGAAGCTTTTCCCACCAGCCCAGCAGAACCAGATTTAGAAGCTAGTCCCCACAGCCATAGTCCTACGGTGGTCCTGTGTAAGCGCCTAGCAAGGGTTCTTAAAATTAGACAGATCTTGTTTCATAGTTTCAAGTTATTTTAAGTTTCATAATCGATCTTCAGGTAAGATCATATTGTATTTTTTTTTAAAAAACAAACCTTTCTTATTCCGTAAAATAAGGAATAAAAAAAATGTGCCTGCTGGCATTTGAGAAACCTCCCAAGAAATAGCTGGCAAAGATATGTGTTTTAACAAAACAAAACCAAAAAAAAAAAAAAAAAAAAAAACAAAGCAAAACCAAGTTAAGGAAAGTAATGCTTACCAGACGACCATTTTAAAACAGGAATGGCATAAAGCAAACACAAATATATGAATGATTTTTTTTAACAACCAGATACAATGAGCACTTGGATAGTCAAAGGATATCCGGATATATAGTTGACTCAGAGACAAGGGGACAATATGTAGAGTGAAAGCAAACTGGAAAAAAATCTCTGCGTTAATTCCCAAGGTTCATCCAATCTGTTTCTCTGGTGGCCCACAGAATGAGCAGTATGAGCAATGAGTGTAAAGAGTTGTACCTACAGTTTTTCTAACTATACGTTTTGACTCTCAGTTTTGTGCGCTCTGACTCATTAACAATACAAGCAGACCATCATACTTATCTCTTTGGTATGAAATGCTTCACTCAGCAAGGTTAATCGGAGTCCTTTTATCAATCAGTTTAATTCACTTAAAGTACTCCATTTATGGCACATAACCTCAGGTTCCTCTGTGGTAAGTCATTTTTAATTAAAATAACCAATGAATGATTTCCCTTGAAAAACTTTCTGGCAAGTACTCTAGCTACTTCACTGAGTAGCATCTGCTATCCAAATATCACAAAAGCTTTTATTTCCAGTCTCCTAATAAATATTCTTTATCACCTAATTTTGTTTCCTTTGCCAGAAATTTGCTTTCCTGTGATCTTATAACCACTCTAAGGGTTCCTTTCCCTCTCTAAATGCTAAGTTTTTGCTTTTCTTTAAAATTTTGCATGTTAATCTTGCTTTCCTTTTTCCTTTCCCAGAGGAGACCTAAAAATACTAGATATTAAAAAATAATTAAGAGTGGTGTGTCAGTCTATAATCCTCCAGGACTCTGCAAACAAGTAGACACAAGCAGAGTAAATGTCTGCTAATCCAGCCATGAGCAGTGTGTGCTACCTTTGGCTGTAATGACAGGCTCTGCTTTTGTGGCATTTCCTGGGCTTAGATTACATTGTAGTTGATAACTTTTTCAGAGCCCTGGCTTAGCTGAATTTTTACCAGAGATGTGTACATTCTTCCCAAACTCTGGAACAGAAGCAGCGCCATCTTCCGGAAGGCAGCCAAAACGCCTTATTAATGTTTCTTGTATCCTTTTTTCTCTATTTCTTTACCTTATTTCTCCAGAGTGAGCTTTCAACCCAGCCACATAATTGTCTTTCTTTGGTTTCTGCTTTAAATTCAACTCACACAAAGCAATACTTGGGGAATGAGTCTGCATATTTTTTGAGAGGATAAAACTTCTGAGATTCCTTTGGAACTTTTAGCTACAAGCAATATCAGCTTGGAAGTGAACTTCGTAGCTTTAAGATCATAGCTTGCTATGTGGGAGTTTTAGGGGGACTGAGTGTGAGAGTTTGATCTCTGTTAGCATTGATTTTATGAATAAAGACATTTTACTTAACCTACACCAGACAAATTTATACATTTGCCCTCAGCTGTGTAAGGCAAGCTTTGCTGAGATACTAAGTCTCCAGCATGCAGATAATTAATGACATTATGATGTGACTAACATAAGTAGATTATGCATGAAGATATGGGGAAAGTAAAGGTGAATATAGAGATTATGAATACATACAGGTGTGACTTGTATTTGAGCCTTTCGTGTGGGATTTGTATTTGAGCCTTTCGTGTGGGATTTGTACATAGGGAACGGATCTGTACTTTTCCATTCCCTGAAGCTAATGCTCTTCTGAAAGCAGCCATTGCTGAACTTAGCCTGTTACGTGGAGCTGGATTGTGGGTGACTTATACTTAAAGTGTGTGTGGGGGACAATCGCTTCTTGCCACATCTACCCAGCAGCTCCTCGAAGGAGGATACTGTCTCCCACTTCCTGATACCTCTGTTCTTTGTGCAATCTGAGCACAAAGGTAGGACAGCATGGCATGAGCAGGGTAAAGTCAGGGTCAGGGGGTGGGGGGGAACTATTGAAAGGAATATTAAGAAGAAATCACACTGTAGGCCTGAGAACCCTGGGAAAGGATGATGCAAGAAGAAAGGAGAGTGTAAAGCAGTACATCTACCGATTGCTTAACTGGGTTTCTAGCATTCTGTGACCATTGGTGGATATATCTGAGGGACAAATTCTGATTCCTTGACACAACCTGAATCAACACTAGCCTGTTAATGTTAGTAGGTACAGCCTCATCTTCCATGTTGAGATCACTTTATCCAATGGAGGACCTGATTTGGTCCTCCATGAAGATAGGTGTACTTATGTCTATACAAGCTATCTGCTGAGCTGGAGGTCCAGCCTCATTTTAAAGCCATGATTATAATTCACATCGCCCCTTTGCCAAGGGTTACTCTTTGCTCAGTGCAGTAGGCTTTCCTATTCTGCTCGTGACTGACTTATCCAAAAGCCCTTTCCCTTACATTGCAACCAAAGTTCTGCAGCCCAGCTTAATGATACACACCACCCTCTAGTCTGTCTATTCCTCTTTTTCTCCTGTCAGTTCCCAGGGTGGCATTAAGGTACCTTGTTGTCCCCCAACCTATACCCATGCTAAGCTAGGAGAAGTGTGTTGTAGGCACAGTTCCATTGTGAGGACTGGCTTCAATCCAGGAGAGGGTGGCCTATGAATCTGGTTACCAGCTAATGATTATGATTATAAAAGACAAGGGCAAAATTGACTGAGAAGCCAAGGATTTATATCATAAGCAGGTAGGAGAAATTCTTCAGGTGCTGCTGGGAATTTAAGAGCAAGAAAAAAATATCAACAAGCAACTGTATTTCCATATCAGAGATGTGACATATTATACATGAGTTCAGGATCTTCTTCCTTTCTTTGTGATTTGCAAAGCAGACTTGGAGTTAAACCTGCTCTGCTTCCACAAAGACAAAGATAGATGGAACATTCACACTGCAGATATTCTAAGTTGGACTAGAGCAGGTGACTGATGACTTTAGCAAGCTGAAAAAGTGGCAGTTTTCTCATACGAAAAATAAAAGATTTGGACTGGGTAATCTTCCCTCTAGTACTAGCATTGTGTGTTTCTTTGATTTTACATCAAAATAGTGTTTTCTTCATCAGCCCTCGGCTGCTTCCTTCCTGAAATCATTTTTCTTCCCATTGCAGAAGCAGGCTGGGCTTTCCAATCAGTGGCAGCACAGAGCTACCTGATCTTCACTGCTTATCAGAGCGTGGAGCTTCCTCCATGGTTTTCAGATCTGGAACCAGCTTCTCTCCAAGACAGAAGCAATTGTTTTCACAAGTTGCTCATTGAAGAAACTATTTAAATGATAATATATTTGTATTAGTGTGATACACTCATTATCAAAAACAAGCTGCATGCCACGTACCTTATGGTTTTAGTGTACACTGTGACTAGAAGTGTATGAACACACCACACCACTTTATTGTGTGCTTATCTCTCTTCACACATGCTCGTATACACAAACATTAGTAGTCTGTGCTTGATACTTCCTACCTCAGACTGAATCTGTCGACCCAAGGACACATGTAGCTCTGCCAGGAAGAGCACACAACCAAATACTATCTTCTCAGTGACCAAGATAGCAAGCTACTATCTTAAACTTAATTCTACTGACTGAATACAGATGCATACATCTATTAAGATACTCCTGAAAGAGAATCCCCATCTAAGTCCAATAGCCCATTAGCCTTAGTGTGAAATAAATGGAATTCTTTTGGAAGAGTAGATTTGGGTCAGGGAAAATGTGGGAAGAAGAGAAAGCAAGTGAGAATAGAATTCTGAATAGAATTAAAAGAGAGAGGCAGAGAGGGAAGGAGGGAGTGAGAAAGGGAAAGAGAAACTAGATGAAAGGATGTGCTAAAGAAAGACAAATTTTGGATTAAGTTTATTCATTCCTGTGTGATAGATCAGTATTATCTGTAACCCTGTAAATGGTATCTTTAACTTAAATTATCCTGGAGAGAGAGATAATGATTTAGTTTAGTTTGTTTGTTTGTTTGTTTTCTTAGAAGTAAAAGCCAACTGAGAATGTAAGGTCCTGAGTTCAAGCCCCAGCACAGGAAATAAAATAAATAAAAAATAAAACTAAATAATGCATACAATAGAAGAACTCAGCAACAAGTATATTTATGCCTTTGACTCCCACTCCACATATTCTTCTGGGAAGCCATTACTACAACCAGTTTCTTGTTCTAGGTGTTTAAAATATATTTGAAAAAAGAAAAAGACAAAGCTGGGCATTGGTGGCTCACGCCTGTAATCCTAGCTGCTCAGGAAGCTGAGATCTGAGGACTGAAGTTCAAAGGCAGCCCGGGCAGGAAAGTCTGTGAGACTCCTATCTCCAATAAACCACCAGAAAACAAAAAGTGGCGCTGTGGCCCAAATGGTAGAGTGCTAGCCTTGAGTTGAAGAGCTACAGGACAGCACCCAGGCCCAGGGTTCAAGCCCTACAACTGACTATATATATATATATATATATATATATATATATATATATATATATATATATATATATATACTTGTATCTTGTATAATATATCTAATCTTCTGTTCATTTCAGTCTACATAAAACTGCCTGCTTCCTTTTAATAGCCATTGAGTATTCACTTGTATACAGGTTCTATAATTTACTCTTCTATTGATATAAAATGAAGTTATTTTCCATTGTTTAACCTTTGGGAACAATGCTGTAGAGTGTGCAAACTCTTCCATGTGGGCCAGGTTACAGAACTGACCACCACAGGATAGCCTTTCATGGCATGCACTGTGAGCAGCATTCACTGGAGTCTGCAAAACCGTGCCCCTTTGTGGCACTTCACACATGAGCCATTATACTTGTAGGGGTGTCATAGATGTGCTTAAATGGGAAACTTCTAAGACCTGATCACCAGGCTTACTTTTTTTTAAAAAAAAATGTTGGTCATAGAGCTTGAACTCAGAGTCTGGACACTGTCCCTGAGCTTTATTGCTCAAGGCTAGACCTTTAGCCACAGCACCACTCCCAGTTTTCTGCTGGTTAATTGGAGAGAAGAGTCACAGATTTTTCTGTTTAGGCTGGCTTCAAACCACAATTTTAGTCTCTTGAGTAGCCAGGATTAGAGATGTGACAGGCTCACTTTTAACGTGGTCCTCATCTACAGACTGTCCTGTAGTTGCTCCTCACTCCTTGTACAGGTTGGTGCCAGAAGCAATCATAATACACTAGATTCATTCTGATATCATGCAATCAGTGAAGCATACAACTTTCACTTCTCATCTTCTGAGTACTGGGCTTTTATTAATGTGGTTAAGATTATATTAGTATTTTGTCAGTTCGGTTTACCTGTTGGCTCATTTTAAGAGTACTGTTAACTCAAATCCCTCCCTAGGTCTTCTCTAAAATAAATGACCATTAAATCATATTTGCTTACTTTATACTTTTAAGTGGAATTTTTACAGCCTAAAAGCAAACTTTTGATTCATTCAAATTTAAGTTCATTTTGTTATTTCATCCCTAGAGTCTCTCTTAGGCTGCGGTGCTATTGCTATAGCCTTACCCATCATCATGTCCTCTTTCTCTACGGAGTTTCCATTCCCCATTCCATGAGTTTAAATGCAGTAGCTCATGGCTTGTGTTTGCACGAGAATTTTATAAAGTCACCAGAGCTATACTGGTCAAATATGGCAATTAAAAAGGAGGGAGGAAGAGGGGGGAGGAGGAGGAGGAGGAGGAGGAGAAGGAGGAGGAGGAGGAGGAGAAAGGCAAGGAAGAGGAGGAAGGGAAGGGGAAGGGGAGGGAGGGGGAGGAGGGGGAGAAGAAAAGGAGAAGAAGAGGGAGAAGGAGGAGGAGAGGAAGAAGAGAGAATGAGAGAGATTCCAACATGTAATGGAAAATATTTATCTAAGCTCTCAGCTCTAGGAACAAATTCTTTTCTTTTTTTGACTAATGAATGTGTTCATAGTTTGTGGGCATAGTTAAGTGTACCATACATCAATTAGGTTTTCCTGTTTGCCTTGGCTGTAATTTAGTTGTGCAGGACGTAACTTCTATTTCATGTGCTTCTCTTACTTTTTGACTTCTTTTCGTTTTCTTTCCTGACCCCGCCATGTTATATTCAAGACATTTTAAAACAAAACTTACATTCTTTAAAATTTTTTCATTTGCCTTAAATTCTTCTATGAAAAGAAATTTCATATAAATCAACAGGCAAACACAGAAAAAAATCTTGATGTGACTATTTTTTCCTCCCTGAATTTCTAAAGGTTGTACAAGAAGGGTTACAATTTAACACATCCCGTGCTTCTTGACAAGAGTCAAACTTCCATCATTCTCTCCTATCCCATCTGCTCCTTCCCCCATAAATTAAATACCTACTATGGCCAGCCATAGTTGGCCATGCTTGCCATCCCAGCCCTCAAAGGCTAACGCAAAAAGACCAAGAGTTCAAGGCCAGCTTGTAGTGGGTCCTTGTCTCAAAACAACAAGAACAACTAAAATCTTTGCGCTGAAACTTCTGAGCTGCCTTCCTCTCAATTTTATAAATTTGATCCAAATAAAATACTTTGTTGAAATCCTCCTAAAACCAGGAGCCATCCTAGGATAAATAAGTTAAAATTCCCTTCTTCTTCATTTTTCAGGTTATTGGTTGCCTAGTTACAAATTAAAGTCTTCCTGGGCAACAGGCTTGCACATCTCAGTCTTGTTTGGCCACGTGGAATGTCTCCTGGTGCTTCTGGACCACAATGCTACAATCAACTGTAGACCCAATGGGAAGACTCCTCTCCACGTGGCTTGCGAAATGGCCAACCTAGACTGCGTGAAGATCCTCTGTGACCGTGGTGCAAAGCTCAATTGCTATTCTCTGAGCGGGCACACAGCTTTGCACTTTTGTACCACACCAAGCTCCATTCTCTGTGCTAAGCAGCTGGTGTGGAAAGGTAAGCCTTTCTGTTTGCACAGTCATGGTTTCAAGCCTTGGAGATTCCCACTCAGGCAATGGGATATATGTTATTTATACTCCTGTTTTAGCCTAGTTCAGGGGCCCTAAGTTGTGTGTGTGTGTGTGTGTGTGTGTGTGTGTGTGTGTGTGTGTTCACCTATGTAAAATGAAACAGTCACCTAATTGAAGCTTTCAAACTAAATACCTTTACATATATATGTATATACACACATATATATATACACATATATTCACACATACAGACATGTATATACATACACACACATATTTATAGGTATACACACATGCACATAGGCATATATAGTTAGTTCTTTTAGCTGAGGTCGTTCAGGGATGATCTTGGAACCTTCCTATTTTTTTTTTTTTTTGGTCCAATAGTGGGGCCTGAACTCTGGGCCTGGGCGCTGTCCCTCAGCCCTTCAGCTCAAGGCTAGCACTCTACCACTTGAGCCACAGTACCACTTCCGGCTTTTTTTTTTTTCTGCTTATGTGGTGCTGAGGAATCGAACCCAGGGCCTCATGCGTGCAAGGCAAGCACTCTACCACTGAGCCACCTTCCCAGCCCAACCTTCCTATTTTTTAAGTATGGGAAGTATAACAATTTACTAATTTCCTTAACAAAATATTTACTTAGCTCCTGCTCAGTTAAGAAATGAGATTAATACAGTATGTTCACAAAAAATAAAAATTAAAATTAAAAAAAAAAAAGAAATGAGGTTAAGTAAGTGAAGAAGAGAATGTAATTTCCTCACTCAAAAGAAAATATAGTCCAGCAGGGGATATAAGCATCAACAAAATTAGTTCTTCAGTATGTAAATTCTTAAATATATAATTATAAGGAAGAAAAGTTCTATGAAGGAGGAAACAGGAGTTATGAATGAATGTTAGAATGTTAAGGGTGAGCTATTATAAAATGAGTAGAGACTTCCTTAGGATATAATGTGTAACCACAAGAATGAGGAGGAAGGAGGCATTATACAGGAACTGTGGGAGAGGAGTCGAGTTCAAGGGCAAAGTGCAAGGGACCACAGGCTTGGATTACTAAACAAATGGTCCTCAGTATGAAAGGCTTAGGGTTGGCTCAAAAGGACAAGAGGGCAGAGGCTTGTGCCGCAAGGTAATATTGTATAGGATAAATGGCTCAGGGCCTTCTGATGGAGGCCAAGGTGTGAGGATTGAAAATACACACATTGAGAGTTTAAAGCAAGACAATGACTTGGTCTGTTCACACCTTCATTCTTGAGTTATGCAGAGAATGACCGGAGGAACGCAGGAATGGGGCAGCAGACCAGCAGGGAAGCTGCTGCCAAAGTCTAGGGGTCTAGGTTGATAGAGGATGGGGCCTTGCCCTCAGGGCCAAGCCAGATAGGAAGAGAGGAATGTGGAAACAGAATTCATAGGATTTGGAAAAATCCCAAACTGATGGATTCGCATGAGAATCAGGGAGAGGAGTAAAGGATAAGTAGGTTCAGAGTTTCATTATCAAGTTTTAGGGAAGGGGCAGATAGTAATATTGCTAACTCTCTCTCTCTCTCTCTCTCTCTCTCTCTTTCTCTCTCTCTCTCTCTCTATCTATCTAATTTTTCATTGTGTAACCTAAGGAAAAAGCATGCATGTGATAATAGATGCAAGATTAGCATTTTTTAAAAGTCAGGTTACCAAAGTCCAATTTTCACACAGAAGGATCCACAGCAAAATTCATTATTTTTGAGAAACACTATTTTTTATGAAACCATCAGCATAATCATCTTAAAAGTTCTGTACTACTCTTTGGGTCTTTTTTTTCTTCCCAAAGCCCTCTAACCTCTGTGATTTCCTGACCCTATAGTTGGCTTCCCCCCAAAAAATGATCATATAAGTTGAATTATATAATATTTGGGCTTTTGACTCTTATCTTCCAGTAATTATAATGCATTTGAAATTCAGCCATGTGGTTGCAAATAAATCTTACTTTATAATTTCCTGAGTATACTTGTAATGCAGTACATCTACTTGCCAATAGAGGGCCACTTGGGATATCCCTAATTCTTATCAATTCTGAAAATTAGAGAAAAAAATACAGCTATTAACATTTACATACAGAGTGTTATATGGATATGCCTTATTTATTTAGGGCAAATACCCATGAGATGATGTGATGAATGGTTAATTTAGAAGACACTACAATAAAAAGTGGCTATACAAATTTGTATTTCCACCAACAATGTGTGAAAACTCCAGTTGGTCCCCATCATTTCCCAAACTCAAATATGTGAAGATATTTAATTTTTTGTAGCCATCTAATAGCTATAACTAATGTCACATTGTGTTTTCAGATAGAATTTCCCTATGATATATTTTCATGTATTTATTTGCCAACAGAGATATTTACTTTGCTGTTCATGTCTTTCTTATTTGCTTTTTTCTTTTGTCACTCGTGGGTATTGAACCCAGGGCTTGGGCACTGTTCCTGAGCTCTTTTGCTCAAGGCTAGTGCTCTACCACTTTGAGCCACAGCTCTACTTCCAATTTTCTGGTGGTTCATTGGATATGAGTCTCTGCCCTGCTTGACTTGGAACCAAAATCCTCAGATCTCAGCCTCTCGAGTAGCTGGAATTACACCAGCACCCAGCTTTTTTTTTCTTAAATAGGTTATTTGATTTCATATTATCGAAAGGGTTACGTATTATTGTTCATAGATATAGTTACACATATACTGTTTACATACTTGTCTTTACATATTCTAGATACTAATCCTTTCTTAAATATGTAGCTTGTTTTCCTTTTCATTTTCTTACCAGTGATTTTTCAACTTTGATGACTATAATTGCCATACTATTTCCTTTGCCCTTTATGTTTGAAGAAATCTTTTCCTATATCAGGTAATAACATTTTCTCCTAGAAAATTTATGTTGTACAGTCACCAATATTACTGAAAAAATGAAATATGTATATATCTAATAAAACTTTAAATTGTACTATTTTCAAATCATACAGGTACTCAAAATAATGTTGTTAATAATTGTTGTTAAAAGTAATAATGTTGTTCATGGAAGGCACAGTATGAGTGTACACACTTGTAATCCCAACTAAGTAGGAAGTACAGATAGGAAGTTTTCCACTGGAGGTTACCTCTCTGCAAAAGTGTAAAGCCTTTGTACAAAACAAAGTACATAAAAGAAAGACCAAGATGTGGCTCAAGTGGAAGACCATGAGGCCCTGAGTTCAATTCTCAGTACCTGCTGGGGCTGGGAAGGTGGCTCAGTGGTAAGAGTGCGTGCCTCACATGCATGAGGCCAGGGGTTCAATTCCCCAGCACCACATAAGCAGAAAAAGCTGGAAGTGGCGCTGTGGCTCAAGTGGTAGAGTGCTAACCTTGAGCTGAGTTGTTCAGGGAAAGTGCTCAGGCCCAGAGTTCAAGCCCCAAGACCATAAAAAAAAAAAAAAAAAATTCTCAGTACCTGCAAAAGGATATAAAATTGATGGTTGACATGAACACATTTTAATGAGAAGAGTATTAACAGGATGGATTCATTTTTCTAAACCTTGTACATGACTATGAATATCAAAAAATAATACTTCAGTAATACTTAAAACAATCATATTTTATATCATAGTTTATGTTTAACTCTACCTAGTTTCATAAAGGTAAATCTTTTACTTAAGTTATTTATTTGTAGAAATGCATATATTTATACACATGTCTAATATGTATGGAATACATATATATATATATACACATGTATATATATATATAAATATATATATATATGTTTGTATAAATGGTACTTGGCAAATAGGAATCAATAGAAAAGCAAAATCGTGGGTCACAATTCCTGACTGGCCTTTCAGGGACTTCAGGAGTCCTGAGAACATGAATAGAGTTTTATGTCATCTAGTGAATGAATGGAGACTGTTAGGTTGGCGGCCAGTTTCATGTTTCCAGTCTGGTAATAGAGCCAAGGACTGAATTTTCTCTGGGATCATGTCATAGTCACCTTGGGGGAGAAATCATATACATCACTTGGTGGCTGGACAGAAGGAAGTGAGACAGCACACAGACAAAGAAAATAAGCCAGGCTAACATTAAACTCAGGACCAGAGAGGTCCATTAGAGGAAGAAGCAATGCCATGGCAACTGAAAACTGATGTAATTTCATTTGCTCTTTAATGGGCTCTTTGTAGAAAAGTGCTCTTTGTGGAAAAGGCTAATTGAGTCCAAAAAATTGCATGCAATTTTCTCTTAAAGGATTTTTTTCTCCTATTTTGTCAGTGTTGCACAGCCTGCTTTGTCCCCTTGCTGGATGTGTCTGCTATTTTTCTGTTTTCTTTTCTACTTAACACCCCCCATTTTCTGGCCTTTGTTTCCTTTGGTATTAGTATAATGGCAATCAGTAACGAGGGCTTGTTTACCTCAGTGCAAACCTCTCTCTCTTTGCATCCTGCATCTCCTAGCATGGAAGAGTCAGGTCAGGGTTAGTGGGCTGCTAAGCTGCATATTATTATTCTACTTCTTCCTTTTTGTAAGAAGAAAATGAAAGCTGCTTGCTTTACTCTGCATGAAGCAAATCCTGACAGTAGGAGGAAAAACTGTTACTGCAGAAAAAGCCATAAAAATTCAAATGTTTTCTATAGAATGTAGCATCCGGGTAAAACCATGCCCTTTAAAAGACTGTCCTCTGTTACTTAGTATGACAGTGACACAGTCATACAGCATGTTAGGAAATTCCTTGTTCAATGAAGCGGTATAATAAGGCAAGATGTCACTGGCCTTCACTTTAATCAAGAAATAGATCTGCCTGTTGGACAGACCATCTCATTGCTTTCCATTTTTTTCATTCTTGTGTTATATATTGGCATAGCCCAAGTCTGATCATCTAATTCATTTGAAAATCATCCTGATTTCTGCTACATCTCTCATTGTTAGTACCTATGACACCAGGATTTGGATTTTTGTCTTGGAGTTGCTATTCCTTATTAAAATTAACTTTAAACAAAATTGCATTTCATTATATAACTTAAAAGTGAGACTTCTTGCTACATACAGGAAGAAACAGTAATCAGCAATTGTAAGCAATGGGAACTGCTGACCTTTCCCTGCTCAGACACTTTCAGCTAGCAGAAAATGCCTCCTAAAAGCTTTGTCTTCTGGTCACTGATTTTTTCTAGAAGCTCTGTCTCTCTAGTCATCCTGCAATGAATGAGAAAACTTGAAATTAGTTTGGAGGCCATATTTCATTTATACCCTGACAGACAGCAGTTTTGTTTTTTGTGTTTTTTTTTTTCGTTGCAGCTCTTAGAGAGGGCCCAAGCAAGAAATCATCCTACACTTTACAAAACACAAGCAGCCTCGAGCAGTGTTGGGGAGTGTTGGGGAAAGGCTTATGGTCTGTTTAGTGGTAGAATGTTCAAAGCATCCCTGTTATGGTCAGGGCTGAACAAAAGCTGGCCACCACTCTCACTGGGTCCCTTTAGCCCTATCCGGAGGTCCTTACCCATACAAAGAGAAAGGAGAAATAAATAATGTATGAAGAAGAGTGGAAAGAAATAAGCAAAAACTGCCATTGTTTTACACAATACATTTGTCGACAGAAAAAAAAAACCCTCAAGAAAACCTATCCTCAGATAGTTAGAATTTGCCATTGAATATTGCAGAAACACTTGATTTAAGATCAATGGACAAAAAAAACCAATTGCATTTCTGCATATTAGAAAAAAGCAGTTAGTGACTGAAATGTAAAAAAAGATATATTTTATCACAGGAAACTCAAGAGTTGTTAAAAAAATACGCTCAATAAAAGAGGTAGAAGATATATAGAACTGCTTGAAAGATAGTAAAAAGGTAAGACTTCAGGTTGATTGTGAAAAATATAGTACTCAATTATTACCTCCTCAGGGGCAACTATTTATTTGCTTAATCAGATTTGTTGGATATTTAGACCAACTATGCATAGAAAAGGGAAAAGACAAAATAGCAATCTAAACAATGTTTGTTAATGAGTTGTTTGGCTGAAGTGCAAAGAGGGAGCACCTGACTCATTTCCGCCATCACTCAGGATTGTTCTCACTCCCCAGCCCCACAGCACACTTACATGCTAACTAGGACACTTACAGCAAATCAGGATGACAAGGATGACAGTGGCCTGTTTTCTCTGCTTGATTTTATTTATTTTGATTTATTTTATTTCCATTTCTTTTTTGCTTATTTTCTATATACTCATTGCTATTTTTAACTTTAAAACATTTGCCAACGTTTGACATCTTTTAAGATGTCAAACTCCCCCTTTAGAAAGCGACTGAAAGATAAGAAAACTAAAAAAGTAAAAGTATATGTCCTCCCTTTACAATATCCTCCATATATTTCTTATCTTTATATATACACATATGAATAAGTACATATCTGTAGACAGATATACATCTATATCTATCTCTACCATATTTTACCTTCAAAATATTTCCTTAAAAAAGAAATATTTAAATATTTTAAATATTAAAAAAAAACAAAACAGTAAATGAGTGTCTATCAGCTTCATTTTTTTTAGGTCTTTTCTGGAACCTTCAGCCCCCCACTTCTAGTGCACTACTTTCACCCTGCATATTATTCCATATTATTCCAGACATTCTCTTTTCCTGTCTTCTATGCTGAATTTTTTGTTTCCAACATCTCAAGTCTTCTTAAATTGAGACTACACATGTGGAGCAAGCAGTGCATGGATTTTGCCTTGATTGGCACAGAAGTCTAAATTCATGTTTTGTTTTGTTTTGTTTTTCTCACATGGAGCCCTGCATCATTGCTTCTAGTTTTCCAACATTGCAGCTGGAAAATCTGAAGCTGTTTTTATTTCCTCTATCTTTATGTGTAACCTATTATCTTACTCCCTGGGGAACTTCGAGTTTTCTTTTCCTCTTGCATGTTCTGAACTTCCACATGGATCCATCTGCCTTGGTGAGTTTATTTTCCTCCACTGTTCTGGCCTGTTCAATCCCCCCAAACGTTTGTCTATCAATTCCCAGACATATTCCTGAATTACATTCTGCACAAATTCTTTTCTTCTGATTTCCCTCTGCTATCTTATTTGAATATCAGACCTCCTGGATAGTTCCTCTAATTACCCTACTGTGTCTTTCCTGTTTTACATTTATCTTTATGTTCTCCTTTCTGAGAGATTTACTCCAGATTGTGATTCTTTGTTTTTATTATGCCTATCTATTACATTTTAAGCTTTCCTGAGCTGTTTTATAATGCTTGGCTATCTACTTGTGCCTAAGGTGGAATGGCCAAGTTTGTTGAATAGCACCTGTACTGTAGGGGTATAGGGTAGGTTCTTCATCTGGGAAATCTTTGACATAATCACTTGAGATTTATTTGTTTATTTAATTTATTGATTTTTTAAGAAAAAGAATGATAGTCAATGTCTCAAAAGAAAATAAAACTGATTAGACTTAAGGAAAGATTGCTGACATTCCAGGTATTAAGGTATGGAGCAAAGACAGAATGTGAATACAATATTGCTGCTGTCTAGAGTGTTCTACTGTCTTTTCTTTGGTAAACCAAAATCTGCTCCTATAAAGAATTTAAGTTTAGACTTCATTTATGAAGACCATTCTTCCTGAATTCCTTCAATGACTATACTTTGAGAGCACATTATAGTCTTCCTTTTTCACACTTACACTTTATTATTTGATTAGTGTCTGCCTATAAGTTTAATTCAAAAATGGATGGAAAATTGACTTAGAGGGCATAGATTGCAGAGAGGAGAGAGGAGGCATCGTTTATAGTGTCAGGATTCTGTGAATCTTGGGAAATAGATACTAGAGAGCAGATTCCCAGTTTTGCTATAGCCAGAGGCAAAGGGAAGAGAATAGGTAAAGAAATAGAGCTTTGAGAAAGTCTCCATTTGAAGGGAGAGCATTTACCATGTAAAGCAAAACAGGAGGATATTGGATAAGGAAAGGATTAAAGACTTGAAGAAAGAAAGCAGTTTGAAATGGTTACTCTAGAGCACTAGGAAATAAGTGAGGAAAAGAAGCATTGGATTGCTGAGTGTTCTGGGGTTTTCATAACTGACTTTGTGATGAGAGCAGTCTTTGTACAGCTGTAGCACCCAGTCGCTTGAGTGCACTGACTGAAACCGTAGATAATTAGGTTCCCTCACGATTAAGGTCACTCTTAGCACTGATACATTTATGAGGAAATAGAAGGAGGCGAAGGTTTTAGCAGTAGGGTTTTTGAAATGATGGCATATGGAACAACTGGATGTGGGTGGGGAGAGGAAGGTCAGAGACCACACAGAGAAATTCACAGAATGAATGTAGCAAGCAAGCTAAAAGGCATAAGGGATGAGCAGAGAACTGGGTGTATAAATGAGTGAGTTTTGGAGACTCCTAAGTTTCAGGTAATGCCTTAGTCCTGACATGACCGTGGTGTGAGTCACAAAGTTGGGCTGGAGGAGCAAGTCACTGAAGAGAATGAGATCCCAGGGTATTGGGTCTTCATCCATACCCACAAGAATGGCAGGGATTGGTATTCAGAAGTAGAATGTGAATCAGATACCACAATTTTCAGGAGCTGATGGAGAGATAAATGTATTCTGGAAGGAGGCTTGGTGGTATAGCTGAAAAAAAAAAAAAAGCAGAGCCCTAAAGCAACAGGGGTGTTCTTTTATTTATTTATCTTTCCCAGGGAATTAAGGAGTAATTGGACACAGCAATGGGGAGTCAGATATATGGAAAAAAAAAACACCTCTATACTGCAGCTATATACTGCAGGCCAGAGTTAAACATCCTGCATCTGTTGTTTGAGCTTGCAGCAGAGCAAAGCTAGTTTGGTTGTCATGGTGACCAACGCCATGTCTCCAGGCTCATTAATCCTGTGTTCCAAACTAAGCACTTAGCAATAGCTTCTGAATAAATGCAACAAAGCTCTGCATACTGAAAAGGGCACATTCATGTTAAGCAGGGGAAAAAGGTTTTCAATTTCATTCATTAAACTTGAGTAAATAATTTAATATCTCTGTGCACCAGTCCTCCAAGCTAATGAATAAGGATAAATGCTTAATGGAAAAATCTAGCTTAATAAAGTTAGCAGCATCAGCTCCACATATACAGGAAATTGATGTTCCCAGTAAAAAATGTATATGAAGAGGAGAATGGGAGGGAAAATAACATATATTAAATGTCCACCATGGGGATAGATCAGGTGTGTTAAAACAAAATGTCTCATTTAATCTCAGCAACAACCAAGTAAGGAACACGTTGTTGACATTTTTATAGATGTGGCATCAGAAACTCAGAGAACTTCAATGAAGTCTCGGTTCACACAGCCTGTCACACTGTGAGCAAGCTGTTTCTGTTTGGTTGGAGTTCATGATGATCTTGCTGTCTTGCTGGAAATTGCACACTGAGCAGCCTTCTGAGACATTTTACTGATTAAAAAATGTAGAAGAAGAGTTAGTGTTCGGGTGACACAATAGGAGAGGGAAGTCCCATTAGCTTGAAACAATTCATCCTGTGAGATGTTTTTACAGGTTCTAAAAAAATTAAGGGAAGGCAGCTGAATATATAAATATATGTTTAATTAAAAACGTGGAAAACATCCCAGGTTTCTTTCAAAATATATTCCCACTCCACTATCATTTCTCCCCACTCTGCAATTCCCTAGCGTAAGGAAGGCAGCCTCTCAGCCTGGAAGCTAAGTTTTCCTCCTCAACAGCACAAAACCTCTGTTTGGATTTTCTGAATTTCTCCAAGGCAAATCAGTGGAGATAAGTAATTGAAGAAGATATATTAAACATTCCATTCATTCCTTTTCCTTAAAATTAAACTCTTTAATTAAAAGCACTCCTTTGATCAATTCTAATTTTTGCCTCCAGCAATGGGATATAGCAAGGTGTAAAATAATAGGAATAGCTAGGTGCAAGCAAGTTAAATGTCCCAGTCACTAAACAGTTTTTCTTTTCCTTTTTCTTCATCTCGCTTTACCGGTAAGACTATTATGGTCTATTTTCTCCCATTTAAGTTGCTTAACCATGTCCAGACTATTCCTAAGAGGTTTTTCACAGCGGAAGTAATAATGACAACTTTTTACTCACCCCTCTCCCCCGCATCAGTATTACAGACTTCCTTTTCTCAACTGGCTTTATTGGTTTCATGTCCCTTTAGCGAGAACCATACGTGTGACATGTGTGCTAAGTTTTTAGCCTAGGTGTGCCATCTTTATTTTATAACTACAAGCATATGAAAGTGGAAATTGAAGGATGACATTTCCTTGGGCCTGTACTTCATTTTTTTTCCTATCAGCACTTCTCTCTCATTTTATTTTTCCTTCTTGCTTAGAGAATCCTGGATCTTATTATCCTCTGAACATTTTAAACACCGTTTAGCAAAAATATATTAAGTTGAGAAACAGAAATGGAGTGTTTTCTCTGTAAGCTCCCTAAGTAATAACTTTTAGAGATAATCTTATCAATTTTAGAAGGAACTCAAGGGTCCAGGATTGGAGGTAATTGTTAAATCAGACAAGAACCTGAGGCTCCAATCACAGATCTCCATTAAGCAAGCCAAGGAAACACACACATATTCAAGATGCAAAAAACATCAGAAATGAGGCAAGAAAATCAAGCCTAAGACAGCTTTTTAAAAGTTTATACTGTTTAGTAGGCCAATAGGAATGGATTAAGAGTGGACCCTTCTCTTTTCTAAGAGAAAACATGCTTGGCAGTCAGAAGAAGTATTATCCAGTATCCATGACAGCCACTGAGTGGTGACTACTTTTAGCATGTATAGTAAGGGAGACTCCTGAAAACAAACCTCTGGAGCCTGCTTAGTATTCCTAGCCTTTATATACTTTTGGTTGTAGAAGGGTAGTAGCCCTCAGAAATGTTATGATCAGTAGTGTTATTATTCTCTCTCTATCTCTCTGTCTCTGTCTCTGTCTCTGTCTCTCTCTCTCTCTCTCTCTCTGTCTCTCTCTCCTCTCTGTGGTACCAGACCTTGAACTCAGGGCATTGAGATCTCACTTGGCTCTTTCTTTCATGGATGGCCCTCTACCACTTGAAGCATACCTCCAGTTGGCATTTTTGCTAATTACTTGGAAAAATGTTTCTTAGACTTTTCTGTTCAGGTTGACACTTTGAGCTGTAATAATCCGATCTCAGATTCCTGAGTAGGTGGGATTATAGGACTGAATTATTATAGGACTGAAATATTTTTTAATGAAGAGCATCACACCAACCAAAGAACTATAGTAGGAAGCAAAATCACGTCTGTAACCCAGGTTAGGTCAGGAGATCCCTGAGGAAAGAGGCAGGGCTTCATACTTGGTAATACCATGCTCACTTTAATCTTTACAATTATGCCCCGAGGTTAAAACTGCTACCCTCATTTGCATATTAAAGCGCGGAGCACGTGGTAGGTATTTGTTGAAGCTGGATTTTAGTTGTTGATTGATCTCAATGAAGAGTACCGATTTTATCCACTAGGTGGTGCTGCCTCACTTTTACTAGAGATTGTCTGGCCTACAAGACTACATGAGTCTTGGGCCTGTCCTGTGACATTACTGCTGCCCTATTCCGGGATTTATTAATTTTTTTGCCTCTACTGTGTACACTCAAAATGTCAGTCAGTGAATCTGAACTCTTTGGCTGTCTAGAATGCTTTGTTCACAGACTTTGATGAAGAGAAAGCATAGATCAGAGCAGGGCAGGTGACTGGATTCATGTGGCCTGAGCTCCAAGTGGTTTCTTCAGTACCTAAATTCTGGAGTAAGAGACTCTTCCATTAAGTAAGACAACTTGAGTGGAAACTCCTTTGAGATTCCTCCCTCACCTCCTAGATGGGGCCACTTAATAACCTGACAACTCCATTTGGAAAGTCCAGTGACGCTCAGGGCTCATGACTGGCTCTTTCTTTTCCCCACACTGGGGCTGTGGAGCGTTATTTGTTTGTGTTTGGTCTGGTAATACATCTCCCCAATACTTTGATTATATTAAACATTGATTCTGTTCATATTAATGAACATTTGTTTTAAAAATGAGAGAGTTCTTGGTCAAATAGGTTTGAGGACATTCATTTAAAATTAGATTTTCTTATTTGAGAACCATGTGCATGTTGTTGTCTATTGTATATATACAGAATGTCAGAGAATCTGCTTGTTTACCTTACCACAGAGCTTTTCTTTTTAAGACAGCTTATAGCATTCATATGTCACAGAACAGAGTTTGGGAAATGCCGGCTTAGAAGAGTGAATTTGGTAGGAGAAGAAACTCTTTTGGTACAGCAAGAGCTGCATGAAGCAGCTCTTTCAATGGAAGGAGGACAAGACAGAGCAGTCGAAGTCTTGTCTGTCAGAGATCATTCTTTGTTCTGGTAAGGTCTTCAGCTGATTAGATAAAGCCCACCATTTTAGGAAAAGTAATCTGTTTTCAAATGTGAATCTCACCTAACAAACACCTTCACAGAAATTTCTAGAATTTTCTTTTCTTTTCCCCCTCATTTATCCCCAACTGAGGATCTTGTACTTGTTAGGCAAGAACTCTACTACTTGAGCCAGGCCCCCACTTCTTTTTGCTTTGAGTTTATTTTTCAGAGAACTTTTTGCCAGGGATGGAATCAGATTATGAATCTCCTACTTCTACTTCCTACCTAGCTGAGATTACAGGTGTGTACCACTTTGCCAAGTCCCTGGAAAAATATTTCATCCAATATAGGAGCAGTGAAGTTGACACATAAAATCAATCACATGTCTACTGAGATCTGTGTCAGATTTCTGACCTGCAGAACTCTGAGACAGTCTTCATCTTTCCTCCATCTCTGAGGCTATTCTAAACTTCCTTGTATGCCTAGCTTCACCAGCTGGGAATACAGACACTATAGGCACACAACAGGCAGCCCTGATGTAACATAATCCCCCCAATGCATATGAGCAGGAAGCCTTTTCCCAAGACCTCTCTCCTCCTATGCACTCCAACAGAGACTTAAACTCTGTTAAGCATATTTTTTCTTAGGGTTTATTAATTATACCAAAGGATTTTCTTGTGATATTTCCATCCATACATATAATACCCTATGTTCAAATTCACCTTCTCTAGTGCTCTTTCTGATCCTCCGTTCCCCTCCTTCTTACAATGTTTACTGTGTTTCATTATTCTATTTTCCTACATGTCTATGGGATACATTAGTCCTATTTCCCTATCACCTTCTCTTCTCTCTCCCTCCTCCCCTCCTTGCTGGTCCCATACCCAAACAGCCTCTCTTTACATTCATGTGATTTTAGCAAAGGTTCTTTGTATATGCCAATGATACAGGAAGGCACAGGTGTTCTCTTTGGATAGATGACCTCCTCCTTTAAGGTCAAGGATACTAGCTTCACCAGAGATGAGCTTTATCATTAAAGCAGCTGCCACTGGAAAAGAGAGACTGAACCAATTCCTTCTTCTGTGATTGTTTCTGCCATCTTAATTCCCCACTCATACCAAGTCATCTTCCTGTCTTATTCTTGTCCTGTCCTTATCTGTGTAGCCAGGACTAGGCCAGGATTCCTCTATGTCTGACCCCACAGCAAACAGAATTTTGTCCCTAGGTTGAGCAAGAAGTCCTTATTTACTTTCTCCAAATTCATAGCTTATTTATTTCTTCCTCTCCAGGACTGTCCTTTTTCTCAGCTGAATGACAACAATGGTATTCATTTCCTATACCATCCAGCTGTAAGATACGATCTGACTCCAGGGGTCCAACGAGATTAGTACAAAAAAAGCTAAATGGTCTATTTTCCAGAGTCATATTCAGGCTTATCTACAGTTATTCAGGCTTATCTACAGTTACTTTTCTAAATTTTAATCAACATTTTCTGGAATTAAAAAGATGTTTTTTTACTAAATAAATAAATAAATAAATGTAAGATGACTAGGCTCAGTGGCTACACCTCTGTGTTCTCCAATAACATATCTAGGAAAACATCTTGTCTTTAAGGTTCAGTAACTTTAAAATAAACAAAATGATAAATAAACATGGGAGACACATCTGGGAGACACATCTGCCTCCCAGGGGATGAGAAATAGCGTTCTGGGGAGTTGGCAGATAAGCTGTGATATGAAAAAATATTTGCTTCAGGAGACACAGGGAAAGAGTTTGTGGTATTTGCTTCCTGTTTTCAATATGGAAAAAAATCACCCTACAGGTAGCTGTTAATGAAGCAGAGAGTTGCTATGAGAATAGAAAGAATTTGATTTAGCTAGTCTTCATAGAGCCAAATTGTTTTCTTCTTCCTTCATTGGCCTTTTCTCAGTCTTATGGGAGTGTCTTTGTATCTCATGGTTCTCCTGATCTAAACTTACATCTGGGTGATCTCATGGCTCAAATATCATCAAGTGATATTCACACCAGGTTTGTGACTCCAGGCTGAACCTCAGACCCATCCATCACACTTTGCACAATTTGTCTCCCTGGATTTTTAACTATCGTTTCAAATTTAGCAGATTATTGTGACACTGTTTCTGTTCCCTCCTCAAGCTCACCAGCTGCCTAGTTCTTGACATATTCTGGCAAGAATCCCTTATTGGACGGATACATGTTCATGAAATGTTGAGTTGTTTGTTCATAGGTAAAAATGAAATGAGTAGTTAAGATTGCTCAAGAACGTTTCCCTGGAACAAATGATGGCCAGAGTGAAACACAATCATGTTTGAAATGAAGAGAACATGTGGAAAATGAAAAGGAATCTTAAGGAAAGTCATTGAGACATAGCCAAGCAGGAACAAGAAGATGAGAAATGTTGAATTTCAAGAGAAGAGTCAGTGACACTGGTGGAGGTAGCAGAGAGGGTTTTGTTGAAAAGTGGTGGTAGAGCAACCTTTGTCATGGTAGTTCCAGTTAGAAAGTGGGGGAGATTTTGATGTGAGAAAGTAGATACAGAAGGCAATGTATACACTTTTAAGAAGTTTGTCCAAAAAGACTTCAAAGAAAACCAGGGGTAGTTAGAAATGTTGATAGGCTGCGAGTATAACTTTAGTGGCAGAGTGGTTGCCTAGTAATCAGTTCAAACCCCAAGAGTGCCAAAATTAAAACATTTGGAAAAGGCTTGACATTGAAGCAGGTGGCACTAGTGGCTCCTGCCTATAATCCTAGCTAATTAGGAGGCTGAGATCTGATCATCAAGGTCCAGAAATAGCCTTGGAAGACAAATATTTTATATTCTAATCTCCAAATAACCAGTAAAAAGCTGAAAGTGGAGTTTGTGGTTCAAGTGGTAGAGCACTAGCCCTGAGTGAAAAAGCTGAGTGAGATGGTTAAGCCCTGAGTTCAAGACCCAGTACTGGAAAAAATACACATAACAAAGAATGCTTACAGAAGGAGGGCAAGGAGTTCATGGGAAGGGAGATCATATATATATATATATCATAGAGAAATTTGTATGGGCGCTGTCTACTGCTGGGTATTGGATCCAATAGGAAGAGATGTTAATCTTGAATTGGAGAAGACACTTCCCCCCCCCAAAAAAAAATAAAAGACAGGAGGTAAAGATAAGAGTTGACTCAGTTTGCATTGTATGTTTATCTATAAGTCAGAGAAAGTCAATTTGATTTGGCCATGGTAGAAATACCTAGAGTGCCACAACATTTAGTCTCCTTGCCCTCTTGGGGTATGGAAGTTCACACTTTCTAGTTCCCTTGCACATCCTCAGGCATGTGGCTTTCCTAGCTGATGACATGTCAACAGAAGTTGTGAGTCACTTTCCAGGTCACAGTGAAAGCTCATGTAGAATTTTAGTTTATTGTTCCCTTTGATGTCCTGATGGTTGAAACAACAAAACAAAACAAAACAAAACACACAGGTAGAAATGGCTTAGCCGCAAGATGCAAGAGTCTACCAGCGTTACTGAGAGGACATTTAGTTCTCTGAATGTCAACCTGAGACTACCCCATGTATAATGGGGGATAATGGGGAAGAAACTTTCACTTAGACCCTCTGATATTTGAATGTCATTACAATAGTGTACTTGGTTTATCCTGATGAAATCCTAGCTCAAGGAGAAAATATGGCACATTAGTTCGTTGAGGACGTGTTGAGTGATTGTGCTAAGTGTAACATGAAAATATAACTGGGTAACTAGAGCCAGGAATTCTTAGTCTGTCAGGATAGGGATGTATAGGCCTTTAACAGAAAATGTATGCAGAAGGTCCCAAAAGACTTTTGGTAATGATACTGAGACTTTCTCCTGAGGATTTGGGAAGTGGAGTATAAGCATGTCTGGTGGCAAATTCCTAGGGACTTTGTGGACACTGTCAGGATGGGGATAAAAGATGGATCAAAATACCCCCATCGTCGCTGAAAATGGCAGAGTCCATATATGCAAAAGAATCAATATTAATCAGATAACAAGCACTTTAAAGGATGAAGTACCCCAGGGAAGGAAGGAACTGTTCTTGTTGATCTAGAAGAAAGTAGTGCCCAACTTCAGACTATAGAGAGAATGTGAATATTCGAGAAATAAGACCTTAAGGAAAATGGTATTTCATTTAAGATTTCATTTAAGACAAGACTATGGAAGATACAAGAAAATATATTTGCTTTAGATTGTAGACAGAAAGGTCAAAATTGAAACAAGAACAAAGCAGCCAACTGAAAATATGCTTTGGTGACAGTTAATAACAAACTTGACACTCTACAAAATTGCATCCTTGACAAAGAAGCCTACTTGAGAAACAATTCCAGAACATGCAGGAAATGAAAAGGTCTGAATAGGAAAAGAGAGCCCTAACCTTTGAATAACAGATACTTCAAGAGAATGCTTACTGTTAATAATAAGTGAGACAATATATATAAAATTCTTGGAGAGTGCTCAAAATATCAGACTTTATTAACATTTTCGTAAAGGAACAAGCATGCTGCCTTTCACCTACACTGAGACCTATGTCAGCCCTTTAAACGAAGACAGGTGTATTTCAAGTTGATGAACTTCACGTCTAAACTAATTATGGTAAAACATCTCAGATAATATAGGCAGCATAATGGAGACTCTAACCTTCTACCTTATATTAGTCAATTGTACCAAATCCTTTCTGGACTCCTGAGTGTGTTCACCTGTGTTAATACTATAATAGATTATATTATGTACAAATGTCTCTGCAGAAGATGAAAGGGAACATCCAATTCTTAGAGTGTTGAGAAAACACTGACTTGGGCTCGTTGTCCATTTCAGCACCATCTCCCTTTCTATAAATTCTTCAGGGAGAGGAGAGAGGATCTGGTTTAGAATATAAAGTGGGACTGTAGTCCTTGAGTTTGGGAAGACACAGGCAGTGACAGAGGTCTGGATTTGACAGGTTTGGACAAAGCTTAGGCTTTGGGGTGACTGCTGGGCCCTGTAGAAAGTATCAAGGCCCAGCAGGAGGAGCCACAGTGCAAGTTGCCAAGAGGTCTCAACCAGCCTCCGATGTCTATCTAAGGTTGATGATCACTTGTCTTGGAGATAATGACAAGACACTATGGCAGAAATGGAACATGTACTATTAATGTTATTGTGTTAAAGTCTGCAATCCTAATTTCAGGATATTTCTCACAGCTATCTTCCTTGGAGCCTGGGCTCTTTCTTCATAGCCAGATCCCATGTGTTTGAGTGCAGTTCTTTTATCTTAACTGTTTGGTCTATATCTATAGAACAATATATTGAGCTAGGTGCTGGTGGCTCACACCTGTAATCCTAACTACTCAGCAGGCTGAGTTCTGAGGATCATGATTCAAAGCCAGCCCAGACAGGAAAGTCCGTGAGACTCTAATCTCCAATTAACCACCAAAAAACTGGAAGTGGCTCTGTGGCTCAAGTGGTAGAGCACTTGCCTTGAGCTGAAGAGCTCAGGGACAGTGCCCAGGCCCAGAGTTCAAGCCCCACAACCGACCATAAAATAAAATAAAGAAAAGAAAAAAGAAAGAAAAGTCGGTGACACTCTTATCTCTGATAAACTACTCAGAAAAAGCTGGAAGTGGTGCTGAGCAGTACCCTTGAGCACAGGGAGGCTCAGGTACAGAGCCCAGGCCCTGAGGTCAAGCCCCAGGACCAGCAATAATACTAATACTAATAATACCAACATTATTAATAATAATAATATGTTGAATACTAATCTCCAATACATCAGCCTGTAAATTTATTTGGAAATAGAACATCACTTGAACAAACAGGAGGTTGTACTAGAGCAATGGATCCCTATTGTGTTATGATTGGTATTTTTAGAAGAGGCTGACAATGTGAAGACACACAGACATGGGAAGAATGCCACATAAGGATAGTAGAGACTAGAATGACATGTCTACAAGCCAACAAACACCAAAGATTAGTGGCCCTGACCAGAAACTAAGAGAGGTGAACACAGATTCTCTCTCAAAGCCCTTAGAAAAAAACTGACCCTGTTGATAACTGAATTTCAGATTTCCAGTCTCCAGAGATTGTGGGAGAATAAATTTCTGTGTTACCAAATAACCTAGTATTAGATATGTAATTATAGTAGCTTTCAGAAACTAATAGATCATATTTTCACATTAGAAAATACTTATATAAGGTCCTAGCAATTTATGTTTCTGAGCTCTAATTTCTTGACTAAATCACCATAGCTCAGTCATCTGAGCCCACAGGTATAATGTGCAAATTCCTTGTACTTTATCATAAGGAACACATTTAAATTTTTATCTGTCTTGTTAGATGCAATGGCAGACTTCCTAGCGAATGCAGTATATCCGTCATGAGTTCAATATACATTTGGCTTACCTAGGATAAAAATTTCTGCAAACATGTTTTGGGATATGTATGTAAGGAAACATCTTTAAAAAAAAAAAACAGAACATATTTCCATATGGAAGATTCCATCATGTAATACCACCAAGTCTTCCTAAATTAATGTGTAGCTAAAATTAAGGTCCAGATTATAAGCACTTAAAAATCTTTTTTTTTTTAAAAAAAAAAAAACTAGGTTATAGTTCATCTTTAAGGCTATCAGGCCTCTGAGCAAAGTAAGACTTTCACATTTAGAGAATCAGCTTATAATCTGCTCCAACAATCTATCTTAACTCTATTTAATGAAATTGAAGCTGTTCATACACAAAGATGCTGCAGTCTTGTAACTCATGAGTTACATAACCCATAACCATAAGCTACATGAGAAACTCTTGCACATGCACACCGAGGTACAAGAACATAATAGACTGATTCCAACAACAGTGTCTGGAGTAGCCTGAGATTGGAAAGGTCCATCGAATAGGGATGGAACATAATAAAAGGCACAAACACTTCACATTATAATAAAGGTTGTTTACACCAATATAATATTGAATGATGGAACAAACCATTAAAGAGTATGTGCTGATGATTCTAATTATACAAAGTTCAAAATTAACAAAACTGAACTCGTTTACACATATGTACAAAAGTGGTCAAACAAAATAGAAATGCATAGATCCGATTTTCTGATTAGGCCTAATTACCTGATAACAGTTTTCTCTGTCAGTCTGGAGTTGTGATGGTGGAGATGGCAGGAGAGTGGAGTGTTGTTCTGTGTCTAGAAGTATTTTATTTCTTAACCTCATATATGATTACATGGGTGGTAACTTTACAATAATTTTAAAACCATATCTACATATGTTTCTAAACTATTCTCATATATGTTGTATGCCTCCTCAATGAAAAAGACCTATGTTTATGTTGAAGTCCTAATCTCCAATTCATCATTATGTAAATTTGTTTGGAAATCGGATTGTTGTAAAAATAATTACTTACATAAAGCTGAGGTTGTACAAGGATAGGTGAGTCCTTACTGCAGTATTCTGACTAGAGTTCTGAAGAAGATGACCACATGTGCAGACAGACCCAGGGAGGCTACCATGGAATGACCATGGCAGAGCATGAAGTGACAAGTGTACAAGCAAAGAAATAGCAAGAATTAGTGGTCACCACTAAAATCTTAGACAGAGGTGGAGACAGATGCTTCTTCAAAGCTCTGAGAAGGAACTGACCTTGTCCTCATTTTAATTCCAGAGTTTCTGGTCTCTAGAGCTATGTGAGAATAAATTTCTGTTATTCTAAGCAATCTAGTATGGGATATTTTATTGTAGTAGCTTTTGGAAATGAATACATTATATTTTCAAATTGAAAGTATTTGTAAAAGTTCCCAGGAGTTTATGTTTCTGAGCTCTAATTTCTTAAATAAATTATAAAACCCCAAAACTAAAAAAAAGTCAATTCTTCCTACATTATTTATTCCTAGGCAAAGTTATTCTCAAAAGACACAACTCAAAGTATAAAAATAAAGATCTCCCATTTAGAAAAGCCAACCAGGCTACATATCTAGTTGTACCAAGAGGTCAAAGATCAATTGTAAATGTCCAAGTCCATTAAAAAATAAAGGATGTGATTTGTTCCAGGTTGGCCTGTAAAAATTTTATTCTGACCCCTTGATTCTCTTCCTTACTGGAAATTCTCCAGCGTCCAAAATGACCCCACACATGGCTTCTGGGAAGACGTCCTTATTTATTCCATTTCACTCCGGAGCAAAGCCTTGACCTGAATGAAGACCTTACCCAGAACTCTTCCAGGGCAGAATACTGATGAAAAGAGCCGCTGTGAGTGACGGCCTGTGGTTACAGTATTGCTTTCTGCAAGTTAGAGAGTCCACAATCTCAAAATTCTGAACTACGTGTTCTTGCAAACCACACTGGAGGGTTAATCCTGCATAGGATACTGACTGAGCTTGCTTACGGGAGAACTGCATTTCTTAAATATGTTCAAATGCTTGGGGGTGGGAGTGGGGCATAAATAAGGGAATAGAGGAGCATTTCACAGGGAACAGATATTTTAAAATTACAAAATGCAACATTAAATTTTTAAATTTCTTTCTGGTTTTCATATACTAAGTAAGAGTAATATACACAAATTCCTTTCCTGCAGAAAAGTAATAATGAGGTAGAATAGCACAGTAATTTGAAGCCAACCTGTCTGATTTCAAATCTTGGTTCTTCTGCTTACTAGCTTAGTGTATTGTTGGCCAATTGTTCACCTAAGTACAAATTTCATCCATAAAAGTAGGATTAAAACTATGCATATTGCAGAGTTGCTGGAAAGATTTTACAAGGTAGTGGATGAAAAGCATTTAGCTTACAATGTTGCCCATGGTTAAATGACAAGTGAATATTTTTATTGGAGTAATAACAACAATGACAATAATAACAATAAAAGATCTCTTCAGATGTAAATTTCAAGCCACTAGAAAATGTCTTGCAGGATTCATTATAGATCTGGCCCCATAGCAGACATTTACTTCACCCCATTAAATCAGGCAGAGAAGGAAAACTGCACCTTCTCAATTTGATCATTCCAGTCATTAAAACATTCCTTATCAGAAAAACAAAATGCACCTTATTTTCTTGGTCAGCTACATAGTGCATTGGATTAAAAGAATAATTTCTAAGGAGCTTCTCAAGCACAAAAAAGTATGCATTTCTAACATTTGTTGTCAACCCCAAATCGAATATACTACAATCTCTGAATTATTTTCTTTTTTGTAATAACTATTTCTATTCTACTAGCTTCTACCCTTTTCAATGCAAAATATGACCTTTAGACTCACTTGGCAGTGTGTGTGTGTGTGTGTGTGTGTGTGTGTGTGTGTGTGTGTGTACATGTTCATTGTATTCCAAAGAATTAGCTCTTAAGATGTCAACCTGAGAGCTGGGAAATTGTCATGTCCTTCCAGTTTGCCTGCTCAGACTTTGAGGTTCACTTGCTTTAAAAGAGAAGAGAAACATCATTTTGTAAAACAGTCAAAGCAATTGATTTCCTTCCCCCAAACCACTTGCATGAGCTTCAGAATTTCCAACAGAACCTTCATTGCGGTGGTGTTTCACATTGTTATTGATAAAAGCTGCTTCTGCACAGACAGCAGCTGGTCTTTGCAGATCTGCCCGGAAGGTGAGCCTCGCAGCTCAGCACAGGGCTGTCCCGAAGAACTTCCGGCAGCAGTGCTGCCTCCTCCCCCACAGCGCGGTGGTTTCCGGGCGTGGCTTGCTGGGGGGATCAGAGGGGGAGTCAGTGCGACAAAGCGTGGTTTCCAACCCCTGCCTGCCTCGATTCCCCGCAGGCGCCAACGTGAACATGAAGACCAACAACCAGGACGAGGAGACGCCCTTGCACACGGCCGCCCACTTCGGCCTTTCGGAGCTGGTGGCCTTCTACGTGGAGCACGGCGCGGTGGTGGACAGCGTGAACGCCCACATGGAGACCCCGCTGGCCGTGGCCGCCTACTGGTCCCTCCGCTTCAAGGAGCAGGAGTACAGCAGGGAGCATCACCTCATCTGCCGCACGCTGCTGGACCACCACGCCGAGGTCAACGCCCGCGACGACGACTTCAAGTCTCCGCTGCACAAGGCGGCCTGGAACTGCGACCACGTGCTCATGCACATGATGCTGGAGGCGGGCGCCGAGGCCAACCTCATGGACATCAACGGCTGCGCCGCCATCCAGTACGTGCTGAAGGTCACCTCCGTGCGACCTGCGGCCCGGCCTGAGGTCTGCTACCAGTTGCTGTTGAACCACGGGGCGGCCAGGATCTACCCGCCACAGTTCCACAAGGTGAGTCAGGCTTGGGGCCTGGGGCCGCGGGCTCAAGTGGCAGCTTGGCCCCCGAATGTACAGTTCGTTTGAAGCTGAAGTCCCGTGACTAAGTACCTAACCTGAGCTACTTCGTCCCAGGCCAGGTCTGTTTGAAATCTGGGCCTCAGACCTAGGAATGAGCCCAAGGGTAGCAAATAACATTCTTTTTTTCTCATGGTGTGAATTGACAGTGGCTTTCTGGACTGAAGTTTTCTTCCAGACAGATGAGTGAGGACCCAGACAGCCACACTTGCTCTTACTCTTTGTAACAAATGGTTTAGTCTAAAGATAATTCAACTTGCCAGTTGCCAGTGGCTCATGCCTGTAGTTCTAGCTACATGGGAGGTGAAAGTCAGGGAATTGTTGCTGACCCCAGCAACAATGCTTTTGGATGCAGAGAATGTTTTCGTATGAAAGCTGCAGTCTTGGAAGTGAGGTTAAACTAGTAGAAGCTATGTAAACCTCTGTAGCTAAGATTCCCAGTACACAGTAGTCAATAAGTTTTAGCTTTCTGAATGTCTACAGCTTGAAGTCGTATTGATTTTCTGAATCATACATTGGCAATCTGACCTGACTGAGACAACCAATGTGAACACACTCTATGGTGAATCTACAACACAGTAGTTTAAGTTATACATAAAGTTGTTCCTGTTTGTCATTTTCATCTTTGCTTTGTTGGTCATCTGCAATCATCTGTTCTAGACTTAGTCACATTATTTATCCAAGGAATGGATTTTGGAGTCAAACTTAGATCGTACTACTTACAAAAATGGGGGACTGAGCAAATGACTTAAACTTCCTAAGCCCCATTTTCCTCTCCTGACAAATAGATACACCATGAGTTTATGCTTTGGCAATAGAGTGCAAACACAATCCTTCACCCAAGAGAAATTAAATCTATTGGGAACACACATAAATACATTCAGAGTCCAGAGGATGACACCCCATATTCTTCCCTCTTTTCCTTAGACCTTACAGCACTTTTCATTCTTGCAGTGTTCCTTTTCTTGCCTCAACCCTTTGCTTTCATCTATCAACCTCTCTCTCTCTCTCCCTCTCTCTCTCTCTCTCTACTTCCACCTCTTTTATTTTGTCCACATTTCATAGAGGAACTTCTAGATGATAAATACAGCTCACTCCATAAATCATATTTGGTCTATATTGATGCTGCTGTTAGGCTACCATCCTTCCAAAGTGAAAGATGGAAGGGAAACAGGGCACGATGGTGTCAGAGAAGCATTCTGTATAACTTATCCTGACTCATGGCGGCCTTCTCATTAGATTGTTTTGAGAATTAAATAACACTTGAGAAATGTTTAGTCTGGTGTTGAGTGCCTGGTAGCTATTATAAAAAATATGGGTATGATTATGACAAGCATCACATGTCCGTTGAGTAGTAGAACTAGTGGAATCCGAGCTTTCTTGACCCCCTCTAAGAATGTAGAGACATGATATACATGAGCTAGAGACCCAGTATTGATTTGTGTCTTGAAGCTCACTGTTGCTGACGTGAAATGAGTTTTTGATCAACATAGCTTAATGAAATTCTTCTCATTCTCTTTGACAGTGAGAATGGGGTTTTAAACAGTATTTCTGTTCTTTCCTCCAGTGTGGGGAGGTCCTCAGGACTTTTTGACAAAGGAAATGCTCTGACAGATACCAGTGAGGAAGGTAGAGAGAGAGAAGGGTGGTGGCTGTGGTCATGAGCCCTGGCTTGGCCATTTACCTACTATATAATTTTTGATGGTGTTCCTTTATGTCCCAGAACCCAAATCTCTCATATGATCAGTAAAGGTGGTAATGTGAACTTTTCAGGAACATCTGAGCAGGAAGTATTTCTGCCAGGAGACCAGCTGTGGTACCCAACCATACCATTTCTTTTCCTCCTCTTCCTCACAAGATATGCTCTTGCTGAAGTGTAGGAGTCTCTCACTAGCTCTACTTAGTGGCTTTACTAGTCTGTAAATATGCTGACAAGTATCTATCTCAAGGAACTTTTTATCTATGTTAACACTTTCCTATTCACTTCTGTTTGCTCCTCCAGCCTCTAGATTGACTATATATGAAAGAGATTTAAGGTAGGGCTGGCTACTAATGGCTGGCTGGTATTATAAACATTTTTTTGTTGCTATCAAGAAGAATATGCCAGACAGCTGGCCACCCTCCAAAGAAAAAGTAAAGAAAAACTACTCAATTTACTATGCAGATGCTTGAAAGTGATTTAGAACAATTCCACAGCCAGACTTTCAAAGAGAAAGTCATTTTTACGACAAGCAAAAGGACTGACTCATTTATCCAGAAGATAAAGTGATTTGTTCTTTCGTGGATGGGGAATTCAGTTTCCTTATTTACAAGAGCAAGGTCAGAGCTGAAGATGCAGTCTTCCAAATATAAGGCAAATATGTGCAGGGTGTATTTCACTGAAAGCCAATGTATAAATTATATAAGCAAGGGGAAAAAGAGAATTATAGGGTCTGCAATTGCTTTCCAGGGTACAAAAGGACATTTGATTTTTTTTTCTCCAAGCATAATTCAGAAGGAAGTGACACCCCAGGGAACCAAGATTGGGCTTTCTTCGAGGGCAAGAAAGACATTTTTCTTGGGGAGGGAAAGTAGGAATGTGAGGATTTGGGGAAGGTAAGGATATTTTTGCTGCTGAACAAGGCTGTGTGTGAAGCCCAGGGAACAAGAAGTTCCATTTTTAAGTATCTTACAATGTACAATTATATCAATATATGAAGGCAGAGGTAGCTTCAGGATTTCTTCACTGAAGTGATTTCAAAGTGGCATTGGATTGGCAGAGTGGCAGGGAGACTTACCTTGAATCTGCTTTTCAATATGTGGTGTCTTCCTCCATGCTGGATGGTGAAGGAGGGGACTAAAATTCTTTCTACCTGTTGGTGCAGTAAAAAGGATTTTTTTGGTCCCATTATTCTATGATGGGGGAAGAGAGTCACAGAGACTCACAGAACATGAAGATCCCTGTATGTTTTCTGTTTCCCAGCCTGGCCAGCGCACGGAGGAGACAGTGGTTTCCTGCTTTGTGATCCTCAATGGACTTTTGCTATTTAATGGTTTAGGTTCCTGGAAGTCAATGTAGAGTGATGGCTTACAATTTGCTGCCTCTTAAGGTTCTTTAGTTATTTCTTAGTGAAATAATTTCTCAAGTCTGAGAACGTGTGTCCTGCTGTCTTAGTTCTAGAAGAAGCCTAAAGTGCTCTTGTAGAAGGATCTGCCATCCTTGAAGGAACATTCACACTTTGATAATCAAGTCTTCTGTCAACAGAAAATGAAGTAGTCAGAGTGTCAGCAAAAGCTAATGACAAAAACAATTGGAATGTATAGAGTTTGTGATTCTAAAGACAGCAAAAGATTAGGATTTGAAACTACCTATTTTTTTTACCCTAATGAAAAGTGAGAAGTCATCTTCCTGTGATATACAGGTGAGATAGAAGTAAGAAGTATATGATGTTGGGTTGCTAAACTATAGATCCATCACATTTCTGTACGTGCAACTTGGTGTGGCTTTCTGAATAAGAGTTAGAAGTAGGGTTACCAGTGAAATATTGAATGCTGAGCTGAATGTGGAGTTCAGATAAATAATAAGTGATTGTTAATGCATATTTTTAACAGTATTTGGAACATACTTGATTTAAAATTATTTGTTATCAAACTGTATAGAATTCAAATTCAACTGGGTACCTCGCATTAATGTTATTATGAATATTTACTATGATTGGAATCCCTCTAACTGTGAAGAAGGTAATGGGTCTCAAGGAGAGAATGACATTTGGCTGCATTTTTCTTCTGCCTCTATTTCTCTGTGCACTTAGTGCTTACCAAGGCTGGGAGATAAGGAATATCTAAGTGTATATAGGGATAGCTTGATTGATAACCATTTTGGTCCCCATGAAAAGAGGCAGCATAGTATGGGAATTAATGCAGAATGTAGAAATCAACAGGAATCCATAAAAGAGATAAATACTAGTAGCTGCTACTCTATACTTAAAAAAATTGTGTAGTAGTCGTGATTGCACTCAGGGCCTCAATGTCTTGCTTAGCTTTCTTGCTCATGACTGATATACTACCACTACTTCCAGTCTGGCTTTATGTTGTGATTAATTGGAGATAAGATTTTTCTGCCTAGACTGGCTTTGAACCACAACTCTACAAGTCTCAGACTCCTGAATTGCTAAGATTACTGGTATCACCTGTTGATGCCAGGATATGCTCTCTATTTTTTTAAATTCTAGAATAAATAGTAAGTATGTTTTGGTACAAGAATTGGACTCATTTAACCTATGGTCTCTGTACTGATTGCTTAAATTTATCTCTTTTATTGATTCCTCAACAAATTATCACCATACTTCTTACTACAGATCAATCTTCTAGAAAGGACATATCTGGGGATTTTTATTAGATACTATTTTTCAAATAATTATTAGCCAAACTTTTGGATCAGCTCAAGTAACTTGGGAGAGGAGTCTAGGGTGTTCTTTAAATACAGGATCATGTCATCTGCAAAGAGGGAGAATTTTTCTTCTACTTTCCCTATCTGGATCCCCTTTATGTTTGTTTCTTGCCTTATTGCTCTAGTTAGGAATTCCAATACAATACTGAAGAGGAGTGGAGAGAGCAGACATCCTTGTCTCATTCCTGATTTTAGAAGAAATTGTTTTAACTTTTTACCATTAAATATAATACTGGCTGTAGGTTTGTCATATAGAGCCTTTATTATATTGAGGAATGTTCAATGGATTCCTAGTTTCTCCAGAGCTTTAATCATAGAAGGGCGTTACATCGTGTCAAATTCTTTTTGTGAATCTTTGAGATGATCATGTGGTTCCTCAAAAGACTAAACAGAGAATACCCTATGATCCAGCAAGCCTACTCCTGGGCATTTACCCAAATGAACACAAACAAGGCCACACTAAAGCTATCAGCATAACTATGTTCATTGTAGCATTATAGCTAAGATATGGAACCAACCCAGATGCCCCTCAATAGATAAATAGGTCAAGAAAATGTGGTGTTATACACAATGGAATTTCTATGCTTCAGAAAGAATGTCATTGACCCATTCATAAGGAAATGGAAAGACTTGGAAAAAATCTTATTAAGTGAAGCAAGTCAGACCCAAAGAAGCATAGGCTCCATGGTTTCCTTAATTTGTAATAATTAGTATATGTCTAAGATAGTCCCAGCAGAGGATCACAATAGCTCAATAGCTATGTACATATGATCATATAAAATGATGCTAATCAAAACTGAATTTGTAGATAGCTTTGGGCAGTATTGCCATTTTCACAATGTCAATTCTCTCAATCCAGGAGCATGGGAGGTTTTTCCAATTCCTAAAATCTTCCCAGTTATCTTCATATCATTTTAAGTGTAATCTTAATTCAGAAATTTATTTATTGAGTCTTAAATACCTTGCACATGATGACATGGAAGGCCTTAAAGACAAAGTTAGGTTAGGTACAAGGTGTCATTTATCCTATACTTTCTTCAAGGTTCTGGTCCTTACCTGCTTCATATTATTAACTCTCAGTAAGCTGGCCGTCTAATCAAATCTGGTAATATTCAAGCTGTCATTGTCTTTCTGGTCTTCAAAGTCCTAGTGGTCACTTAGCTCTAAATTCTCTCTTCGTTTGACTCTGACAATGTCTGGGTCTTACTTTGGAGTCATGCAGTCATGTGTATGGATCCTACTAGTTAGATGACTGGGAATTTAAGTTTTTCTTAGACTTTGGCTTTAAATCTTTGAAACTAGGCTGATGATAGGACCAAACTCATTATAGATGTTTGAAGATTGAGCAAGTTAATTAAAGTATATAAAGAGTCAACATAATCCCCAGCACATAGTCAATCTTCAATATAATAATATATTCATATAATCTGATTAGATAGTATAATTTATATTTCATATATAAATACATACACATAAAACATAAAATACAAGATATATAATATATAATGTTTATAATAATATATAATATATTATACAAAAGGTAATATCAATATAATATTATCAATATAACATATATTATTATTTTTATTTTCCTCTTCTTATTATCTCCCTTTTTTTATGGTTTCTGAAGATGGTCCTCCACCTTTGCCATTTATGTCCAATAAGAGGATGACTGAGCCTCACAGCTTATTCAGTATGTACCTCAGTGGTACACATATCTACATCTCTGTGTACCATTGAGAATTTACAGATGAGCTATCCTCTTGTTCATCATCCGTCCAGTCTCAAATTTGCATGACTTTCTAAGTCTGTTTCTATATGTTACAATCATTTTTATCCTAGTTGTCATCCTTCCAAGTTGCATAGCTTATTTTCTGTATCTGATCACTATGAAGCTCCACTTATGTTTCCTATGTTCATTACTCAGCATACCCTGGGACTAACATTGACCATAGCTAAGTAGCTTCTGGGAGTCCATTGCCTTCAGCCTTTCACTACTCTCTGTCCTTGACATACTTGTTTTCTTCTTTGTGCATTTACTCCTGGTGCTCAAGCGATGCTTGATGATCTTTAAGTTAGTCTTTGAGTATTTACTGACTTACATTGCTCCCTAACTCTGAAATATCTGTCTTCTTGGTTCAGCTAGTTTACAAACTCCTTAAAGACAAAAACAGGTCATAAACTTCTCAGAATTACTGTTATAGTACCAAACACAATGCTCAATAAAGGCTTCCTAATGGAATGAATTGATTGGCTATAACACTTTCTTTTTAAAAGTATATACCATCCTTTTATTGCCTGTCAAGTCAATGCTAAGATCTTCCTGCTTGCATCTCAGCCAGCTCCATCTTAACTGCTCTTAATTTTAGCTCCTTCCTGACTTGAACTCTCCATTCAGCAGTCTGATCTCCACACTATCAACATACACACACACACAAACACACACACACACACACACACACACATGCACATGCACACACAGATAAAAACACACATACACATATGCATGCATATATACTCAGTTTCTTAGCTGAGTGTTAAAACAATAATCTTTCTCCCACAATTTTTTGCCTGAGTATTGAAGACATTACATACTCAAAACCCTACTTTGCAAAATGCAAGGACTAGTAAAAGAAGTGTGAGGGAGGCTGAGTAGACCATGGAATTAACAAGAACATTTCTTTGCAGACACCTGGCCTCCTGCCAATGGTGGAAGTGTGGGGGATCCTATTCATATCACCCAGTGAAAGGCATGTCAGTAGGATTTTTCAGAAAGCTTGGTGCATGTCTTCTAACACTAAGGGAAATAAATGGCACTAACAAATAACGGAGGATGAGAAAATTTAAAGGAGCAATTCTGTGGCTGGAGCTGCTTGTCTGGTGGTAAAGGAGAGAACCGTAATTAAATTACAGGTTGAGGAGAGCTTTCTTTCACTGAGGATGGGATATTCCCCTGGACCATTGTGGGCCAATTTGGACAGCTAATTGGGCTCAATTTTAAATGAAATCTGGCCACATCCAAAGGATTACAGAGGCTGGGACATTTGTGTATAGAGAAGAGTTCTGGGGGACACAAAAACTTCTGAGGAATATAAGGACCAATAGAAAGAGAGCAAGTGTCCTTGTCAAAGAGATTGGTATTCCCAATTGTAGACTGCTCTGTAAAACAAAAAAAAAATCTCTCTATGAAAGGAAGAGACTACTGTAGAAAGCACTCTTGTGGGGCCATATTGGTACCAACCAAGATCTTTCCTTTGTTTTTCTTCTTCCAGGGAGAGTGTAGGAGAGGAAAAGGAGGAGACAAAGTGAGGAAATACAGAATCCTGCAGAGATGTTTCTTCTTATGTCATCAACCCAGTTATCCTATTCAACCATTCCATTTAATTCCAACACTAACTACCTGCATTTACTGTCATATTCCACAGGTTATATCCTGCCTTGGTTCCATTACACCACCCCTACTTTAGATACCAGCTTCCAAGAAGGTTGTTTTGCTTGTCCTCATTTCTATCAGGCTGACAAACAAATTTGAGGTTCCTGATCTCTGAGATTGATCATTTGGATTATATAATTTGTTCGAATGATTCCCAGAATTAAGGAAAGTGCTTTAGGGAGGAGCACTAGTTTGTTAGCTTACTTTAAAGGATACAACTCAATAGCAATCAAATGTCAATGAGCCACAGAGCAAAGAATGGAGGGTGGTAAAAAAAAAAATTCTATTGTGCCTCCTGATGTAGACTGTGCCAACACTTTAATGTTTTTACCATCTTAGAAACTCCCTGATCTTTATGGAAGTTTCAGGTCATAGACATGACGGATCAAAATCATTAGCCATTGGTGATTGCACTCACTTCCAGTTCCTCTTTGGAGGTGAGGAATGATGGTGGAAAATTACAACTTTCTTAACTAAGGCTTGATGGGGGCTCATTAAGAACAACCAGGCTTTCTCCTTTTGCTCTGGGAATTCCAAAGATTGAATGGGCTCTGAATAAGGAACAGCAGACAAAGACCAAACATGAGTTTCCTATGTAGTCCACTCCCATAAATCCTCCTTCCACAACTGAGGCTCCCAGCTTCAGCAAGGCCTGGATTACGTGAGAGAGGACTCTTTTACTTGGAACAAAATTTAGAGTCTAGTTATTCAATTAACATGGACATACTTTTTGTTATTGATAGGATGTTATTCTTGTATCTAGAATGACTAGAGGACTTGTTATTATGAAAAATGGACTAGAAACAAATATGAGTCCTGTTGAGGTATCATGTCAGGGATAGAGAAGAATGTTTCCAAGGAATAGGTTTTCATGGTCAAAGAGGAAGAAACAAGTTGTTTCACTAAAGCTAGTTTTTATTGTACACTTCAGAGTGGCCAGGTATGGGTATGTTTACACACAAAGACCTTTCTATTGTCCAGGACTGAAAACTCACATCAGCTTTCCCCTCCATCTCTCCATCCCAGGAATCTATCCTGACCACCAATCCCAATCTACACCACTCCCCATGAATTTTCTGTAGTTCCTTTGAAAAATTGTATACCTTAACTTTTTTGTTTGTTTTTAGACAGGGTCGTCCTAGTGAACCCAGGCTGGCCTTACACTTAAGATCTTCCCAAATGCCAGTGTTATAGGTGTATGCAACATTTGTAGAAGGCAAGCACTTTATATCCCTACCTTCCTCGTTAGTGCCTGATTTTTGTGGCTTATCGATAGAGAAATTAAATTTGTTTAATTGTATCAATCTTCCAATCAACCATGGGAGAGGAGGGATTATGTAAGAATATTCAAAGATGTGAGCTTTCTCAACAATCACTTTATTTCTCCAGTGTGCCTAACATGTCTACAACTTTATTTTTCATTGCTGTGGCTTTTTTTTTTTTTTTTTGAGATGGAGGTCTTCCTATGGGCCAGTCTCAAATTCAGGGGATCCTTTGGCCTTAATGTCCAAAGTAGCTGAGATGATAGCTGTGCAGTATCTGACCACAGTCTACAGTTTCCTGATGTCTCAGAGAGAAGCATGCCTGTATTTTGTGTATTCACTGAACAAAGAAAACTCTATGCTTCCTCTGCAGGTGATCCAGGCTTGCCATTCTTGTCCCAAAGCGATTGAAGTTGTAGTCAATGCCTATGAACACATCAGATGGAACATAAAGTGGAGAAGAGCTATCCCTGATGATGACTTGGAGGTAAATACTCAATTCACTTCCTATGGTTTTCATTACCAAGAAATGCTAGACTGCCACACAAGCACAGAACTTTTCAATTTAAAATATTGGTTTTGAGATGCTTTGAAAGCCTTTACAAATATAATGAGAAAAAGAGGCATGAAAAGCAAGTCTGAGAACGTATAGTTCTGTCAAATGCTTGACATATGAAGCCTCTTGAGGAAGCATAATGGCAAGATGAATATATATAAAGATAGCAATTTTCTTTTCCATCAATTTAGATAAATTAAATGATAACATTTGAGACTCCTCAGATGGCATTTTTAAACGAGGAAATTAAAGTGTTTATATGGATTTTCACTTGCTTTTAAATATCTTGAAGTGATTCTTATTAAGAAGGAAATAGAGTTTTAAAAACCCCAAAGTGAGTCATATTTCAGGTTCTCACTTGTGGACTTAGGCACTCTGCTGCCTCTGTAAACCAGTGCTTTTTTAAAAATGTTTATTTTTGTTGGTCATGAGGTTTGAACTCAGGGCATGGGCACTGCGAGGTTTCTCGTTCAAGTCTGGTGCTCTACCACTTTGGCCCATCGCGCCACCTTCAGTTTTCTGGTGGTTAGTTGGAGATAAGAGTCTCATGAACTTTCCTGATGAGGCTGGCTTCAAATTGAGATCCTCAGATCTCAGTGCCCTGATTAGTTAGGATTTCAGGCATGAGCCACCTGCACCCAGCTAAACCAATCCTTTCTACCAAACAGCTGGGTCTTGGATTTAGAAGCCCAAAGCTGTGTCTAACACATGGAAAGAACCAAGCAAAAACACCAAGTTCCCTAAACTTAGAGGTAGATAGCTTAGGTGTGTAATCCCTAATTATTAGCTTATATTTAGAAGTTACTTAAGCTAACTAAATTTCATTAATCCTCCATTCTCATTGTATTTCAATATATGGTCTCAAGAGCTGCATAAATTATACACAATAATGTACAATAATATTAGACAAATTTTAAATTGCTATTTTGATTTCTACTTTGTCTAGGCAGTTCACATAAGTACACTGTATATTTCAGTTTCTGGGTTGGACACTGTCCTGTTATTTTTCTTCCTCTCTCCATTCCATTTATATGTCCCTCCTCACGTCCCCTGCTTAGCTTCATGTGTAATCATGTCTCCCCATTGGAGACTCTATGATGCTAACCTGCTCTATCAAGCAGAAGCCAAATACTTCCCGGTTGGTTTTTTTTATTAACGTAAATGGTGAGACCTTCCTAACTTTACTTCTCCTGCCTTCCTTTTCAGAAATACTGGGATTTTTACCACTCTCTCTTCATGGTGTGCTGTAATACTCCAAGGACCCTCATGCATTTGTCGAGATGCGCCATTCGAAAAGCGTTACACAACAGATGCCACAAGGCAATTCCTTTACTTTCCCTCCCATTGTCATTGAAAAAGTACTTGCTTTTAGAGCCAGAGGGAATCATTTATTAAACCTTATGAGACAGCACTTCCCAATATTAGATATTTAAGTGGACTCGCTGGGTAGACACAGTTTGCATAATTAAAATGGTACTTGGGCTGATGATGACACTTTAGGGATTTCAAAACACTTTACAAACACTTATGTCATTAATCCTAGAGAATCATGGTGAGGAGAAATAAACATGTGAAGTTAGCTAAGAAATTTTCAAAGACAAATATTCATTTAGAAGGTATTGGTTATACCAGTAGCAGGTAATGTGTGTAGTGTCCTTAGGTGTCTGACATAGTTTGTAAAACTTTTCATATACTATTTCATAAAAAATGGGACCCACATTTTCTTATAACCAATCTCATTCTCTACCTTTTTCAATTATAAGTTTACATTACTGTTCAGTTTGCAATAGAACAGATTTTATGATGGCTTCTTAGACTTGATGTTTCCCCTCAGCTACTTAGCAACCTATACTGTCACTAGTTTTGCAAACTCCTACTCTCCAAATCAAATACCTTCCCCTTATTTTTGTGAAGCATGGTCAAAATTATATCTTTGAGTCCAATGAGAAATGAGAAAGTCCACTTAAAAGTCAGAAACGGACATGTCAATCACACACTGACTGAGCCAGAGACTGGAGATGCAAAGACGAGTCTACATTGACTCCTGCCCTCCAGAGTCTCACCCTTAAGCCAAGGATCCAGACATACAAGCAGGCGACTGCTGTATAAAGTGTCAGGGCAAGAGTACAGGTGCAGATTCAAGTTAGTGCGTAACTTTCAAAGTTGTGTTTCTGAAGTGAAGTGTGTGATTTTTCTTTGAAGCATGAAAGAGTGAAGCATGAAAGAGTGAAGAGATTGCATAAATAGAGGGATCTCTTGCTATAGTGAGGGTAAATGTGCCTCAGTTTCCCTGAACATCTAGCTATTGGTTTATTTTTACTACATTTCCTTACTAATACTTCAAACTCTGAGAAAAAATGTTACACCCTCAATTACTTTGCTGTATATGACAAGGAAGTTTAGGGAAATGGCTGAAACCAAATAAAAGAAGGAAAAGACTTAGTTGATTACTTTGGTCTGTTTATACAACTGACTGACATTTCTGAGTGGCTCAGCTGAAAGATAAGGAGCACATTGCTAGTGATGGCTAATTTTGGAAAGTAAACAGACTGAAAATGAGAAACATAGAAAGATAGGGGTGTTCATCAGACTTGCTAGTTAGTGTTTTGCAGAGAAAGAAAAATGTAAGCCAGGTCAGTAGCTCACACCTATAACCCTAGCTACTCAAGAGATTGAGATCTGAGGATCAGTGGTTTGAAGCCAGCCCAGGCAGCAAAGTCCCATGAGACTTTTATCTCCAATTACCACCAAAAAACTGGAAGTGGCGCTGTGGCTTAAAGTGGCAGAGTGCTAACCTTGAGCAAAAGAGCTCAAGGACAGCACCCAGGCTGTAAGTTCAAGCCCCATGACCCACAAAAAAAGAAAACATAGCTAGTTTACTTGTGGGCCTACTTGTTTATGAGGCCAATGTTGCTTTACTGCCTTGTTCTTGCTGATCGCTTTTAGATAAGTTTATTGCCTTTGTCATTGCTTCGTTAGAGGTTAAAGTCGAAGCAATGAAGTACAAATAAATCTATGCTTAGTTGTGAGTAGGTTTCTTTAATTTTTGTGCTCCTCCTTCATATATAACTTGGGGAGTTTGAGTGTTAAGTAGTCATTAGATTTAAATATGCTACTAGATTACCAGGTATGCTCCTGGTCTGGAATTCTCTTATTTCCAGAACTGTAGGAAAAGCCATGGGTGGATATAATAATCTTTCTAATGTACCAGTAGTACTTAGCTAATTTGTAGAAACAAGCTCTCCATTGTGGAATGTTTCATCAAAGAGTAGTTTGCTAAGAGCTGGAGGCATAGCTCAAGTGAAAGAATGCTTGGCTATCAAGGAAAAGGGCCAGAGTTCAAACCCCAGTACTGCTAAATATATGCACAGAGTAGTTTGCTTGAGGAAGAGATAGTAGCACATCTCAGAACATTTCCATCTTTGAGAGAATTCTGGCAGGAAAAAAATGGTGGTCTACAGACTTAGAAATAAGAGATGATGTTATTCATAAAGGAAATGAAAACATTTCTCAACTGGATTGCTTGTATTTAAGCATTAATATTAATCTAGCCTAGAATACATGGTTACTTGTTTTGAATTGCTTACTTGTGGACTTATGGTGATTTTTTTCCTTCATGTCTGAACTTTTATTTAGAGAACTAAAATAAAGGATTTTACTTTCTCTTCACTTTGTGAGCTGTTTGTTTGTCAGTAAGATGTTTTCCCCTCACAAAATGCTGAGTTTTCAGAAATGACACTGAAACCACACATTTCACTTGTTCAGCATTTACAAAAACAAAAAAGAAAGAGATCTCAGAATTGGATCTGCAAATGAATAATGTTTTCACAAGAATTCAAAGGGTAAATGTGGTTGAAATACAAATAAAATGCAGCCTATTGCTGTAGGAGGATACTTTCATGATAAAAAACAAAGGTCCTGAATCACGTCCATCCACTTCTCGCCACCACCCCCTGTCATCTTGGGGTTTTTCATTTCCCTTCATTCTCACTATCTACTCAACCCTGAGAAAAGCATCAGAGATACTTATGTTCTCCTGATGCTTTGTTACTTTCTGGAAGAACTTTCTGTAAATACACCATCTAATGTCCTGAAGAAAAAAATAATCTCTATTCTGAAAGAGACACAAGAGTTATACATTTTTATAGGAGGAAAAAGACCACCCAGACAGTTTTCTCCAGGCATAAGGTCCACACACTCTTGTGTTCTGTTTCTTAATCACTCAGTGTTGCATCCCTACTTGTCCTTCCATTCTGAGCCCAGTGGGTTCTGATAAAAACACAGTAGTCAAAAGATGAGGGGAGGGATAAGAAAAGTCACAAACCATGTACAGAGAGTTATGGATGTTGGAAAAGACAGCTGAGCCTTATATATTTTTATTACTTATCTGATTATGGAGGACTTAAAAAGTTGTAAGTTGATGCACTTTCCAAACTTTGAAAAAACAGTCCAATGATTGGCTCATTGGCTTTGAAATGTAAACCTTAGAGGTAGTGCCTAAAAGGAATACTGTGCCCTATCTGTAGGAGAAGAGCTGCTATCTGTAATTACTGTTCAATGCTCAGAGTTTTACCTGCAATGCATGTCTGCCTGGGCTTATATCCTAGTTCCAATCTTCAGATAAGATTTCTTCAGATTAATAACCCATAACAAGAGGAAAATGACACATTTGCTCCATGCCTTACTTTTCTTATTTGCAACATGGGTTAATCATGTTGCCTCTTTAACAGCTTCTATATGATTGTTCTGAGGGTTAAATTGTTAATATAGCCAAACAGAACAGAGCATGGTAGACAGAAAATATTTTGTTATGAATATTGCTGTCTCTGTTACTGTCATCACCATTACTAGTCAGGGATTTTGGACTGAGTGGACTAAATGATGAAAGGGCTTGAATCATGAAGGCAACCTGGTGAACCAAAGAATATTATTATTATTACCAAAATTATGCTTTTCCAATCTTATAATATTTGTGGTAATTAATTATATTATTCTGTAAAATGTAGTTTATAACTTCAAAATGTTTTCATGATTTTTAAATTATATTGTATTCATTTATGCTATTTTTATACATTGTTATTGTTATTATAAAGGTAATGTACAGTGGGCTTACAGTTATATAAGTCAGATAAGGAGTACATTTCTTATCAACAATGTCACCCCTTCTCTTTCTCTCCAGGTTTTTCCCTCCTGTTCCCAACCACAAGTTGTATAGTTCATTTTCAACATAGTGTCTACTGAGTATCACAGCTGCAACTTTTCAGCATTTGTCTTACCATTTCTCTGCTTCCCCTACCCTCCCAAAGACAGATCAATGAACAAATAGCCAAAAGGAGAAGAAAACAAAAACAGCAACAAAGAAAAAAAAACTTTTGTTTCCATTTCCTGGAGTTCATTTCTATAAATATTATTTTATACAGTCAGATGCACACAGCTATTGCATCTTTGTGTTCCTCTCTAAAGAATATACTCCTTTGGTCTCACTTTTTGTGAATGCCTAGAGACCTCTATAATTTATATCCCAGTGTATTTTCTTTTTTCATTAACATTGTAGATTTATAGGCCAATTCTAGTTATCACAAATGAAGGGAACCATGAAACCTTTGTTTCTTTGGGTCTGGCTTATTTCACTTAATATATTTTTCCCAAGTCTTTCCATTTCCTTATAAATGGTACAATATCATTCTTTCTGATGGATGAGGAGAACTCCATTCTGTATGTATACTACATTTTCTGGATCCATTAGTACACTGAGGGCATCTGGATTCAATATGATGGCTATAGTAAACAATACTGCAATGAACATGGTTGTGATGATAGCATTTGTGTGGCCTTCTTTGTGGTCCATTTGATAAATTCTCAGGAATGGAATTGCTATGTCATAGGGAAGCTCTGTTAAGTCTCTTGAGGAATCTCCATCCTGCTTTCCAGAGTGTGTGAATATGTTCATTTTCATGATTCTTAGAAGTAGATAATTGCCTTTACCATTACATCAATTCTTCTTCTACACCTAAACAAATGGACAGTTCAGGAGTTTGAGATCCGAAAATATGATTCTAGTTAACCCTTCTCATGTAGAAAACTCTAATCATATTGATTAATTAATTGATTCTTGAGTGGTTATAACCTTATATCTTTTTAAATATCTAAAGTAAAATTTTTTAAAATTACATTAAAAAGGAATAAAGTTAGCTGGGTGCTGTAGTCCTATACCTGTATTTCCAGCTACACAGTAGAAAGAGCTCTGAGGATCATAGTTTGAAGCCAGCCTGGGAAGAAAAATCCAGGAGAAAGTCCACAAGACTCTAATCACTAATTAACCACTAAAAAGATCCAGAAGTGGAGCTGTGGCTCAAATGGTAGAGGTTCTAATCTTGACAAACAAAAAGATCAGGGACAAATCCCAGGTCAGGCACGCATTCTACCACCACCACCACTCCAAACATATACACACAGAGAAACATATGCACACACACACACACACACACACACACACACACACACACACACACACACACACACACACACAAAGATTATTATCCACAGCATCAGAGAATGACAGTATAGAAACAAAATTCAAAACTTGGGCTTTTAGAACTGCTACAGTTCTCAACATGGCAGTGTTTAAACAATGAATGGTTTATAGGAGCCTAGACATAATCACAATTCTCCAGGGCTTCTGGATGTCCCAAGACTGATGGAGTCAGATGGACAGTGATAGACTCTGGGGATGATCCATTAGGGAAAGCCTGGCTATCAGCACATTGTTTCTAAGTGAATCTGCTCCTAGTGTTAGTACCACAGTGAGGTTTGGGGAACACATAATGACTGTGTGATCCAGTGGTCTGGACTTTCATCTTGATTGTGCCATTTATTAGTTTTGTAAACTTGAGCCAAACTTAACCTAAATGTCAGATGCTTTTCTGTTTCATTTATTTTATTTTTCTTGCAATGCTGGAAATTGAACTACAGTCCTTTCCAATGCTAATCAATCACTCGACCACTGAGCTACTTTCCTAGCCTTCAGTTTATATGCTTAAGTATTATTGAATATCTGACATCTAAGGTCCATTGGGAATGAAATGAAATGAGGTATGTAAGGCATCTCAAAGAGCATTGTGTACATTAATAAGCCTCAATACATGCACAGATGGTACATGGTACAGGAACTGCTCTGTTTGTGTATGTGTGTGTGTGTGTGTGTGAGTGAGAGAAGAAAAGAGAGAGGAGAGAGAGAGAGGGAGGGAGGGAGGGAGGGAGGGAGGGAGGGAGGGAGAAGTAATGCTGGAAGACATGACATCGTTCTTAGGGTCCAATATACAACTTTGGTTTTTCACTGCACTTTTTTTTCATGTTTTTTTTTTAATTGTGAAAATACTGTACAGAGGGGTTACAATTACATGGACAAGATAATGAGTACATTTCTTATCAAGCATTGTAGCCTCCTCCTTTGTTTCCCCTTCCCATCCCATCCTCCCTCCCCCACCCAACCCTCCTCCCTCCCACCAAAGTTGTAAAGTTCGTTTTCGACATAACGACTTGTATGTCTCATTGTTGCACCTGTATCCCTATTTAAATGATTTGTTTTTTTCCCTTCCCCTCCACAAATTATAACAACACCAAATACAGTGAAAGTAGAGGTTATACCGTGGGGGAGGGACATACAAAGCAACAAAGAAATAATCTTATAAATGTGTTAGAAACAATCGCATGAAAGAAAAAAAGCATTTGAATACATATCTTAGGGTTCATTTCCCTAACATCAACTTATCTGACCTTTTCTGCTTGACTCAGACATATACTAGTTATTGCAAATAAGGGAAATCATGAGACCTATGTTTCTTTGGGCCTGGCTTACTTCACTTAATATAATTTTTTCCAAGTCTTCCATTTCGTAACAAATGGGGCAATGTCATTTTTTCTGATGGAAGCATAGAATTCCATTGTGTATATATACCACATTTTTTTGATCCATTCGTCTACTGAGGGGCATCTGGGTTTCACTGCACTTTAACTGCAACAATATTTGACTATTCTCCCTTTGAAGCAAGTGTTCCAAGCTGACTTGTTAATGCCTCTCTGCTTGTGGCAGTGTGGTCTGAAGGCGGCACTGTGGGAATATACTTTCTCCTATCATGAATCAGAGCCACAGAATTGCAGCCTGGAAGAAAACTAAACAACAAATGTTAAAGAAAACAAATATTCTATACCAAATCCAGACAAATCTGCTCTTTCCTTCACTGGAAAAAAATCTAGGTTTAAGGAAGATCTATAGCCATTAGTTTGTATACAGTCTGGAAAGAACAACAAAAATAACTAAAACATTGCAATCACCTTCTCTCTGTGTAGCTGAAAGAAACAATTTTGTTAGTATTTCCATGCCGGTTCCCTTTTCCTTTTCTTCACATTATTCTTTCTTTCTTCTCTTCTTTTTTACTTTCATTTTCTGTTTCTTGCCTTCTCTTCTTCCTCCTCTCCCCCACTTTCTTCCCTTGTCTTTTTCTTCTTCCTTCTTCTCTTCCTTTCTTCCTCCTTCTTCTCCACTTCCTTCTCTTCTTCCTTCTCTTCTTCTCTGTTTGGATAGGATTTCAATGTGAGCAATATCGATGCCATGTTGAAACTTTCTGGGGATTGTCCACAACTGAGGAGACCAGCAACTGTAACATTTTTAATTTTACTAATAAGCCATTCTTTTTTTTTTTTTATTGTAAAGCTACTATACAGAGGGTTACAGTTACATGAGTGAGGTTATGAGTACACTTCCTCTTGAACATTGTTACCCCCTCCATTGTTTTCCCCCTACCATCCCCTCCCTCCCTCCCTTCCCCGAGGTTCTTTTTTTTTTTTTTTTTTTTTGATTGTGATTAAATGATTACATAATTTCAAAGTCACAAGTTCATTCTAACTTCCCTGGAGCAAATTGTCTACCACAGTCTGTAATATATAACAGTGTTCATATGTTATATACCATATTTGTGATCAGCAGCATGAGGATATTTAGTAATGGTTCAACCAGATGAACAGGAGTTCTTTGTTTCTTAAGTCCTGTTAGTTTTGTCGTATCACCTAACCTTTTGGATTTAGCATCCACTTATGAGGGAGACCATGTACCGTTTGTCTCTTCGTTCTTGGCTTACCTCGCTCAACATGATTCCTTCTAGCTCCATCCATTTCCCTGCAAATGCCATTATTTTGTCATTTCTAATGGCTGCATAATATTCCATTGTGTATAGATACCACAATTTTTGGATCCATTCATCTGTGGTGGAGCACCTAGGTTGTTTCCATATCCTAGCTATTGCGAACAGTGCTGCAATAAACATGGAGGTGCACGTGTCCTTGTATATTGGTTCCTGTTGTTCAGGGTAGATGCCTAGAAGTGGTATGACTGGGTCGTAAGGGAGGTCAATCTTTAGCTTTCTAAGGACCCTCCAGACTGCTTTCCAAAGTGGTTGTATAAGTGTACATTCCCACCAGCAGTGTAATAGGGTTCCTCTTTCTCCACATCCCCTCCAGCATTTGTCGTTGGCTGATTTGTGGATGTGGGACATTCTGACTGGGGTAAGGTGGTATCTCAGGGTTGTCTTTATTTGCATTTCCTTCACCACCAGGGATGATGAACATTTCCTCATGTGTTTCTTTGCCATTTTTATTTCTTCATTTGAGAAGTCCCTCTTTAGTTCCCTTGCCCATTTAGTAATTGGTTTGTTAGGTTTGGGAGGGATTAGTTTCTTGAGTTCCCTGTATATACAGGATGTTAACCCCTTGTCTGATATATTGCTGGTAAATATTTTTTCCCAATTAGTTGGTTGTCTTTCTAGCTTAGTTGCGATAGATTTAGCTGTGCAGAAGCTTTTTATTTTAAGGTAGTCCCATTTGTCGAGTCTCTCTCCAACTTGTTGTGACCCTGGGACTCTGTTCAGGAAGTTCCTTCCTGTGCCTATTAGTTCAAGTGTCTCTCCTACTCTGTCCTGCAGTAGTTTCAGAGATTCAGGTTTAATGTTAAGGTCTTTAATCCATTTTGAGTTGATGTTGGTGCATGGTGATAGGCTGGGGTCCACTTTTAGTTTTCTGCATGTGGCTGCCCAGTTTTCCCAGCACCAGCGGTTGAAGAGGCTGTGTTTCTTCCATTGTATGTCTTTGGCTCCTTTGTCGAATATCAGCTGGCTGTAGGCCTGTGGATTTATATCTGGATCTTCTATTCTGTTCCATTGGTCTTCGGGTCTGTTTTTGTGCCAGTACCATGCTGCTGTCTTTGTGATTATAGCTCTGTAGTAGAGTTTGAAGTTCGGCATGGATAGCCCTCCCATATTGTCTTTATCCCCTAGAATTGTTTTGGCTATTCTAGGTCTTTTGTTGTTCCATATAAATTTTTGGACTGTTTTCTGTATTTCAGTGATGTACGTCATTGGGATTTTAATAGGAATTGCATTGAATTTGTATATTAGTTTTGGAAGTATCACCATCTTTACTATATTAAGTCGGCCTATCCAGGAGCATGGGAGGTCTTTCCATTTCCTAGTGTCTTCTGCAATTTCTTTCTTTAACTTTTTATAGTTCTCATTAAATAGTTCTTTTACATCTTTGGTTAGGTTAATTCCTAAATATTTTATTTTTTGGGAGGTTATTGTGAATGGGGTTGCTCCCTTTATTTCCCTCTCTTCCTGTGCGTTATCAGTGTATAGGAAGGCAACTGATTTTTGTGGGTTTATTTTGTATCCTGCTATTTTGCCGAAGTGACTTATGATTTCTAAAAGTTTGGGGATGGAGTTTTTGGGATCGTGGAGGTATAGTATCATGTCGTCTGCAAAAAGGGATAGTTTCACTTCTTCTTTCCCTATGCGGATCCCTTTAATGTCTTTTTCTTGCCTTATTGCCCTGGCTAAGGGTTCTAGGACTATGTTGAAGAGGAGTGGAGACAGTGGACATCCTTGCCTTGTTCCTGTTTTTAGGAGGATTGGTTGTAGCTTTTCCCCATTAAGTATAATATTGGCTATTGGTCTGTCATAAATGGCTTTTATTGTTTTTAGAAATGTTCCTTCTATTCCTATTTTCTCCAGAGCTTTTAGCATGAATGAATGTTGAATTTTATCAGAGGCCTTTTCTGCATCTGTGGCGATAATCATGTGATTCTTGACCTTGGCTCTGTTGATATGCTGGATTACATTTATTGACTTACGTATGTTAAACCATCCCTGTGTCTCTGGGATGAAGCCTACCTGATCATAGTGTATTTTTTTTTTTTATGTGTTTCTGGATTCTGTTAGCTAGAATCTTGTTAAGGATCTTTGCATTTGTGTTCATCAAGGAGATTGGCCTGTAATTCTCCTTTTTGGTTGGGTCTTTGCCTGGTTTGGGGATGAGTGTGATATTGGCTTCGTAGAATGAGTTTGGGATAGCTCCCTCCTTCTCTGTTTCTCTGAAGAGCTTGAGGAGTATGGGTATTAGTTCTTCTTTAAAGGTCTTATAGAATTCTGCTGTGAATCCATCTGGTCCTGGGCTTTTTTTTGTTGGAAGACTTTTGATAGCTTCCTGTATTTAATTGGCTTATTTAATTGGTTAACTTCTTCTTTGCTCAGTTTGGGTAACTTATATTTCTCTAAAAATGCATCCATTTCCGCCAGATTTTCTTCCTTTAGAGAGTATAGCTTTTGAAAGTAGTCTGTTAGAATTGTTTGGATATCTTGGGTATGTGTTGTGATGTTTCCCGTGGCATCCCTAATCCTATTAATATGGGTTTCCTCTCTTCTTTTTTTAATTAATTTTGCCAACGGGCCATCAATTTTGTTTATTTTTTCAAAGAACCAGCTTTTTGTTTGGTTTATTTTGGTTATGGTTTTCTGATTTTCTAATTGGTTAATCTCTGCTCTCAATTTGGTTATCTGGCTTCGTCTAGTAGCTTTAGGTCCCATTTTTTCTTGTTTTTCTAGCTGTTTTAGTTGCAACATGAGATTATTTACTTGGTCTGTCTCCATTCTCTTGATGTGGGCACTGAGGGCAATAAATTTGCCCCTCAGGACTGCTTTTGCTGTGTCCCACAAGTTTCTTTGTGAGGTGTTTTCATTTTCATTGAGTTCTAGGAAATGCTTTATTTCTTCTCTGATCTCTTCTGTTACCCAGGCCTTGTTAAGGAGTGTGCTGTTCAATTTCCATTTATTAGAGAAACTTCTGCGGTATGCTTTGTTATTGAGAGCTAGCTTGATTCCACTGTGGTCAGATAGGATACAGGGGATTATGTCGATCCCTTTGTATTTGCTTAAGTTCCTTGAATGAACTATGATATGGTCTATTTTGGAGAAAGTTCCATGAGCTGCTGAGAAGAATGTGTACTGTGTTGTTTTAGGGTGAAATACTCGGTAGATGTCAGTTAATTCCGCTTGAAGTATGGCCTCACTTAATTCGGTAGCTTCTTTGCCAATCCTCTGGTTGGTAGACCTGTCCTTTGGTGAGAGTGGCGTGTTAAAGTCTCCTAGTATTATCGTATTGGGATCTATTTTATTCTGTAAGTTTGAGAGCATTTGTTTAACATATCTGGGTGCACCGATATTTGGGGCATATAAGTTGATGATGGTTATATCCTCCTCTTGGATTGTTCCCTTTATTAATATGTAGTGTCCGTCCTTGTCTTTCTGTACTGATTTTAATGAAAAGTTTATTTTGTCAGATATCAGGATAGCTACACCTGCTTTCTTATTGGGGGCATTTGATTGGTAGATCCTTTTCCACCCCTTCACTCTGAGTTTGTTTGTATGTTTGGCTGAGAGGTGGGTCTCCTGAAGGCAACAGATGGATGGGTCTTGTTTTCTGATCCAGTCCTCAGTTCGTTTTCTTTTAATTGGCGAATTCAGCCCATTTATATTAAGAGAAAGTATAGAGAGATGCATTGTTGTCCCTGCCATTCCGTTTTCCTAAGTTTTTCTTCTTTCCTTTCCTCCTGTGCTTGCTCAGTTAGACTTTGAGTAATGCCTGTTTGGGGCAGGTCCCAGTTCCTGGTTGCTTTCTTCAGGTTGTGTCCCCCCTCTTAGAATTCTTTGTAATGCTGGCTTAATGTTTATGTATTCATTTAGTTTTTCTTTGCTATTAAAAGTTTTCAGTTCTCCATCGAATGTGAATGCTAGCTTTGCCAGGTATATCAGTCTGGGTTGGCAGTTATTGGCTCTCAGGGCTCGTATGGTGCTTTCCCAGGCTTTTCTTGCATTCATTGTTTGTGTGGAGAGATCTGCAGTGATTCTAATTTTTTTCCCATTGTAGTATAGCTCCTTCTTCATTTTTGCTGCATGCAGGATTGTTTCCTTATTATTCAGATCCATCATTGTTACTATAATGTGCCTACAAGTGTTTCTCCTGGGATCTTGCTTGTTGGGTGTTCGATAAGCTTTTGTGATGTAGTTAAGATGGTCGTTTTTGAGGTGGGGAAAATTTTCATTGACTATCTTGTTAAATAGGTGTTGCATTCCCTTGCTCTGGAATTCCTCACCTTCGTCCACTCCGATTATGCGAAGGTTAAATTTTTTAGCATTATCTGCTTGCTCTTGAATTTCCCTTTGGTTTAATTTGAGTGATTTTTCCATATCTGTCACTTTTTGGTCCAGTTGGTGTATTCTGTCTTCTGTATCTGACACTCTACCTTCCATTTCATTCACTCTGTTGACCGTGGCTTCTATTGTGGTTTGCATGGTGGAAATGGATCCCTTTATGGATTCAATGTTGGTTCTCAGAGTACTGATCTCACCTCTCAATGAGGTGAGATCAGTATGCATTACCTCTAATTTGGCGTTTATCTCACTTCTTACTGAGGTTTGTGCAGCTTCTATTTTTGCATCCAATTTTTGTTTGATATCCTGTATATCTTTTGATAGTTCATCCTTGTGCTCTTTCAATTTCTGATCCATTTCTCGCTTTATTTCTTGAGTCATTGCCTCCAGCAACCCTTGGATGTAGTTTTTGTCTTCCATTCCTGCTTTGCTCCCACTGGGGCTCTCCCCTGCGTGGCTGCTGGCTTTTGAGGTGAGCTTGCTGTCCTGGGTAGTGGTAAACCTTGTGATTTTTCTCTGTGATTTTCGCATGGGGGTTCAGGAGACTGCTCTTCAATCTTGTTTTGGTGTGTCTGTCTTTGCTTGGTTGCTGATTCTGTATTGGTAGAGAGAGTCTGTGCCTGATCTGGATTCTGTTGGGAGCCTATTTCCAGCTGCTATTCACTTAGGATTCTCAGCTCTCTGCTGTAGCAATTCCCGCCTTTGGAAGGGTTGAGCAGCCTAGACTGCTTGTGTTTGCTCCTGCGGGTGCTCTTGGGAAGATCAGATGCTCTGGATGCACTCTCCCAAATACTGGAGTCTGCTATGGGCTCCTGATGTGTTTTTGCTTGTTTGTTTTGGGCTGGTTGTGGGCTTGAACTCTAGGTTTGGGTGCTGTCCCTCAGCTCTTCAGCTCAGGGCTGGCACCCTACCATTTGAGCCACAGCCCCACTTCTGACCCTTTTTGCTTTGTTCAGGCGCCGGTCCCCTGGCCTGGTTCCAGCCCCAGCCTGGAGCGCGCTCGTTAGGCCTGTGCTAATGTGTATACCACCTAGGTTATGCAGCCTGGAGGACACAGTTCAAATTTCTTCTACTGTTGGTAGTCTTGACCCAGGGGCGCTGTTCCTGGCTTGAGCATTTAAGCTCCCTTCCAGGGGCGCTCTTGCTCTGGCCTGGCCAGCAGAGTGTGCTCCACCGGCTGGTGGAGCTCTCGAACAGTTCCCAGTTTTAGTGGGTCCTGTGGTCCGGGTGTTGGGGTAGGGAGTCTAGGTCAGGGTCTGGGGATTCCCTCCAGCTCTGGTCTCCCTTGATGGATTCCCTGTCCCCTGATGGGTACTCACCCTGTAGGTCGTCAGTTGTTGTTGCAGTCCGTCAGTTGTAGTTGCAGTCCGAGTTCAGTTGGGGTGGTTGCGGGCTGGGTTGGGCGGCCCCCCGCCGGGTCGTTGCGATCGCGATTGGGCGGGTGGTCTGCGGACAGGTCCCTTTGTCATGCTGCTGGTGCCGGGTGGCTTTGGCGGGATGGAGCCTCTCCGCTCCGGTGGAGAGTGATGGGTGGGGTGGGATCCTCCTGGAGACTCCCGGCTGTTAGGTTTCTCTGTTCCTGGCGATCCGCTGTTCTGCAATCTGGTACCTGGTGATCTGCAAGCAGCCCCCTGTGTCTCTGTGGCTCCGGCAGCCCCCGCCGGGCCGGCTGGCCGGCGGCTTGGCGCACTGCCGCGCGGCCAGTAAAGGTTGGGGGAGGGGTCTTCGCTCTTCTCTGTTCTGAAATTCTTCTTTTCCTCTCTTTCTTTTTTTTGTTATTTTCCACCTCTGGTTTTTCTCTGAGTGTTCGTCTTTTTGTTGTTGTCGGTCTCTTGGGGAGATTAAAGGTTGGAACTCGAACTCTCCTTTTGGTTGGAGAGAGCTGTGGCGTTTCCCTACTGCCCCGTCGCCATCTTGGTGGCCTTTAATAAGCCATTCTTAACCTGGAAATTTTAATACTTGCTTCTCCTTCTCTAAGTCTTAAAAAAACTTTTTTTGCTCCCAACTTGAAAGCCATAATTGTGGAAGAGATTGTTTTCATTCTAGCAATAAATTACAAGTGAGAGACAAGGGCCAAACAAAAAACTATAAGCAAGGTAACAGGGGAAAAAGTTTCCAAAATGTAGCTGGCATGGTTCTGCCTGCCCCTATTTAAGGGAAGAGGTCCAAATACCTGATCTGGTAGCAGATGTTCCATATGTGGCTGTTCAGAATCTATCCACTACAGGCTCATAAAAGTGTTCCTTTGGGGAAAAGCACCAAAAAATTACTTCTTGAAATAAAAGCATAATAATTAGCCTCATAGACTAACAGGGTCATGCACAGATATTTTCTCTACTGCATAATCTCTGAGTTTGTTTCTACTTTGGTCATTAGGGCCTAGAGTTGCCTCATAGTTGAGTGGAGAGCAAAGAAAACAATACTTCGATCATGCTCAGTACAAGGTCAGCGACACGGTCGTCTTTTATCTTTTGATGCTGGATATTGAACCCAGTGCTTTGCTTTTGCTAGGCAAATGCTCTTCTGCTTCCAGTCCTAGTTTTTGGTAAATTAATAAATTATAAATTGTTCTAATACCACACTGATTGGTGTGTATGGTGTAGCCATTCACTGCCATTCCTTTAGTATATGTTATAGCCACTGACACTTGTAGATACTGTCCACATCTAAATAAATTAACAGAGGCCCTACAATTCTGATATTAAAGTTAGTTTTCAAATCATTGTTAATAATTTTTTGTCCTACACCGGAACAGGGTTGTCTCATTCATTCAACATAAGCTGCCTTTGTATGAATAGCTTGCTTTAATTATTATAATAAATATTAGGAATTATTTAATTTTGAGCTGTCTCAGGTGGCAAAGTGTGGCACAGCATTTTCTATACCCATGGCAGGCAGTGTTAACCTGTTAGTATTAGGATGTTCTCTCAAGTTGAGTCAGACTCACCCCCGAGAATCCTCCTCAACACAGTGTCTAGATTGACACACTATCAATTTCTTGGCATTGATAGACAAGAAGAAACGAATTTGTGATTGCTGAGTTTCATTCTCATTGCCTTCCCAGGCTAAGGGTAGACATTCTGCAATTTAAAAGCTGCAAGAAAATTATCAGGCAGGTGATAATTATCAACAGGGGTCTTATTCTTTTGTTTTTGTTGAGAAGAAACTGAATTTTAACATTTATTCAAGTAATATATGGAGTTATATGTAAATGTATAGATACAATTATATATGTATATTTAGGTACATACAATTATACACAAATATGCATAGTTAATTAATAATATGTATAACACATATAATACATAGCCATGTACTACATAATATTTTTATTTGCTAATGGACTTCATAAGTAATGTAAAGTTCCATAAAAATATAAGGAACTCAGCCAGGCATTGGTGACTTATGCCTATGATCCTAACTACTCAGGAGGCTAAGATTTAAGGACCACAGTTTGAAGCCATCCTGGGCAGAAAGTATGTAAGACTCATCTCCATTAACTACCCAAAAAGCTAGAGTAGAACTGTGACTCAAGAGGTAGAGTTCTAGCCTCAAGCAAAAAGAAGTTCAGGGATAGCACCCAGGCCCTGAACCCAAGCCCCAGGACCAGAATGAAAAATAAGAAAATAAAAATAAAATTATAAACTGAAAACTTCCCATTAAATAATGACTAACCAGAGGTTATGTAAGGTCATAATACCAGGCACTACTCATATATTCATTGTATTGTCTCTTAAGATAAAATTAATTTTTGCTGTGTTGAATGTGAGGGGGATTATGGAATAGAATGGAAAAATCCAGTAGAATACTGGGCATGTTAGCTTATAGCTAAATTCCAGCTAGTTAGCAATCAGGGATTGGGAGGATTGTGGTTTCAGGTGAGTTGGAGCAAAAAAAAAAAAAAACCAGTGGAAGTCCATCTCAACAATTAAGCTGGTAGTGATTCAGTCCTGTCATCACAGCTATTTAGATGGAAGAAGTTCAGTCAGAGATGGGCTGGGCAGAAACACAAGATCCTATCTGCAGTATAACTTAAAGTAAAAAAGACTTAAAAACTTGAATTGATAGAGCACCTACTTAGTAAATATAAAGCTCCGAGTTAAAACCTCATGGTGAAAGAGAGTGAAAGAGAAGAGAGAAAATGAGAGAGAGAGAAGCAGGGAAAGGGAGAGGGAGATGGAGGGAGGTAGGAAGGGAGAGTATTGCAGATAAGGAAAATGGAAAGTGTGCAGAAACTCAGTGAAGTCAGTAACTATATTGCAAGACCTTAGTAAGAAAGATATGAGATGTCTTATGAGTGGATAGTGCAGAGTATATTGGAATAGGGAGAAATAGCACTAGTTTTGAGTCCCAGCAAGTTAGTGACATGCCTCATATTTTTTGGACCTATCTTGTCCATAACAAGCCTATAATGAAATCTTATGATTTTCAAGTCTACTCTGACGATGCTCTACAATACTTTGACTGCAGTTTTCTACTAGAACACAAAACAATAAAACCTATATAGTGTGTGCAAAAGTCTTAGGAGGTTTTCCTAGTGAACCCTATTCTATTTACTGGAAGTGCCAGGAGTTACGGGGGCCTCTCAGGCCAAGATGACTAACACCTCCCTCTGCTCAGATTTCACTGTCCTGACAAAGGAGTGTGAAGAGGTGAGTCAGTGCCTCCAAGCTGGCCTGGCCAGCATGGGTGTTAATCTGTGTTATCTTAGCTCCTACAGGGTGAGTAATCATGGAGAGGAGCTCTCCTGCTCGGAAAACAGGTGCAGCTTTCTAAAGGAGGCCTCTGTGACCCTAACAGGAGGTTAGCTGAAAACATATCTATATTTATGCTTTGCAACTGAATATTTTTGAACCAAGGTTTAGGCGCATATTCAGGTTCCTGAAAAATTTATTTGTGTCCCAACTGCAAAGGCTTTATGAACTTATCAGCAATGTACCCTGCTTGGACCATGTGATCAGCCCAGCTTTCTCCTGACACTCCAGAAAGACAATTTGTGACACAGAGGAATCAAATAGGCCCTGCTGATTGGCTGTCCATACAAACATGTTTTCAAAGACCTTTATACAATCAAAGGGGAACACACTGTTCTCTCTGGGAAGCTGCCAGAAACTTATGAGAGAGTCCGATCAATGCCAAGAATAGACACTTGGGTCTCTTTCTGCTCAGACAGAGACAGTTCATAGTGCTTAGTTGCCACACTCTCCTTTCCTCCCAAACTAAGTCTGCAGACTGGTTCTCTGCACACTCACTCCTTAGTTAGTTTTAAATGGTTATTATAGGCCACTATTCCTCTGGGCAACTTTGATCTTGCAATCCAAAGCCAAATGTCAATATGTTGCTTGTACTTTCATTTGTTTTGCATCTCCGAGACTCAGATAGTGGACCTTTGAGGTGGAGCCCAAAGAGAATGCCCATCAATCTTTCCTGTTTCAAATAGGTGAAGAGAGTTTGATTTACTGCTGCCCCCCATTAGCCTTTGGCTCTAGCCTCCACATGGAAGGTAAAGGTTACTTGAAATTCATCCAGTGCAGGCAGAGGTTAGGGTAAAGTCAACTCCTCAACCAAGAGAGGTACTAGGAACCTCTCTACCTCTTACCCCTGGGATGTCCTAAATCTCTGCCATTTCCTCCATGGCCCAACTCAGAGGTTAAATCTTTACCAGTATTGCTTCCTCTATAATAATTCTAGGTAACAATCAAACCTTAATGTTTAGATGAATATTCTGAAAGTGAGTTTTTCAGATACTAGTTAGTTTATAGCTTCTTGTTTCCAAGACATTTCAAATTTTGAAGTTTAAAGTTTCTATAGGTACTATTGGTAGTTACCATTTTCTTTCAGTTTATTCCCATTTGGCACTGTTTTTCTCTACCCTTTGTCTTGTATATAAGTTTATCTGATTTGGTGAGGGGAGGGGAAAGCACAGAAACTGTGGGACGCAGGGAGAACCAATGCGACAATGATACTCACTAGACGCTACATTGGAAATGAACTATACAACTTAGGGAGAAAGAGGAGGTTGGGAGGGGAAAAACTGAGAGAAAATGAGGGAGAGGGTGACACTGTTCGTAAAGAAATGTACTCATTACCAGACAAATCTAACTGCAGCCCCTCTGTACATCACCTTTACTATAAAATTTAAATTCAAATAAATAGTTTCTATAGGAATCAGTCAGCTTTTATATGACTGAAACCGAGAATCTATAGCAACTAAGAGATGGAAAATTTCCTATCCATTCTTATGTCTCATTAAGCAGTTGAAACCAGAAAAGCTCAGAGGAGAATGATCTGTGTGAATGTTAAGAAGGCTGCCATGGGGGGAAAAATATAGGAAGCGGAGCCCAGGCAGGATCAACATATTCCATGCTAGTTGGTTTCACATGTTTGTGCGTGGAGCTGTCACAGAGTTATATCCCAATATGGAAAGAGAAATATGGGGCTCACTCGAAGGTATATTTAAGTTCAATGGAAGGAGCTGTTACAGGACATTACTGAAGCTATCACCACCATTAAGATGATGATGATTACACTTTGTTCAGAAATGCTAATGTTCAAAATCAATGTTTTTGAATGCCAGTTCACTGGTTTTTGAGCATTGACATTCCTATTTACATTATTTATTAATTCAAGCATGGTGGGAAATGATGGAAATCACCGTGACGTCATAGAGTAACATCAGTTATTATTTGTACTACTTTTTCCTAAGGTATAATGATGTTTATGTTGCAAAATAGTTCACAATAGCATATTAAGAGGGATTTTTTTTTCTGTCTCTAAATTGACCACATTGTTCAGAAGTTGGTTATTCCTAGTGGTGATTAGGAAACACAGAGATAACTGATATTTGTCAAAAGGCAAATTCATTCTGCTACCCTAGTTATCACTGTCTAGTAAATAATTTGAGGGAACTAATAAACCCTAAAACCCCAACTTCTTTTTTTTATTGTGAAAATACTGTACAGAGGGGTTACAATTACATGGTCAAGATAATGAGTACATTTCTTATCAAGCATTGTAGCCTCCTCCTTTGTTTCCCCTTCCCATCCCATCCTCCCCCCCACCAACCTTCCTCCCCCCACCACCAAAGTTGTAAAGTTTGTTTTCGACATAACGACTTGTACGTTTCATTGTTGCAATAGGTCCACCTATTTAAACGATTTGTTTTTTCCCTTCCCCTCCACAAATTATAACAACATCAAATACAGTGAAAGCAGGGGTTATACCTTGGGGGAGGGACATACAAAGCAACAAAGAAATAATCTTATAAATGTTAAAACCCCAACTTCTGAAGAGTTCTGTGCTTCTTCTTTTTACTCTTCCTCCCATAAGTCAATGTAGCGGACCATGAGGCAGATTTGTTAAGATTAGATTGGGCTGCAAGAAGTTGAGCCTCAAATCTCATTTTTCAGTTAGGTGATTATTTGTGTAATTGATCTTTTGAACTATCATTTTTGCCTGCTTGAGCAATGGGAAAAATGTAAGAATAGAACTCAAGGTATTTCAGGTATTTTCCTAACTGAAAATGAGCAACAGAAGAATGAAGCATGCTCCTATGGTCTGAAAGAAAACACTGCATAAGTCTTCTCTAGGGCAAGTGGATACAACAGAAAGTGCCTAGCTTGAACTGTTAGTATGGAAGGCTACCCTAACCTGTGACTCACTAAGAGAAGAGACCTGTAGGTCTATAGGCTGGACTATATGGGAAGCAGGGAAGACTGTAAGAGGCTAACTGGAGCTGATTTCCTATGAAAGATGGCCACACAATGAAGAGACTGCTTAAAGGCTTTGTAAAGAATCATGTCGTTAAAAGGCTTAGCCTTTGGGTGCTTGCCTGGTCTAACACAGAGATACAATGGCTACTGGTAAGTGAAAGCATTTCTATTCACTTTTGCAAATCCTCTCTCCCTGCCCTCCACATCGAAAGGGAAGCAGAAGATGGGGTGGGGGAGGAAAGAGAGCAAGAGAAGTTTCTTTCACTGGCTTCCAGGCCTAGAGTAAGATAAAGACAATGGCATTGGATGAGAAACTGAAGTTTGTTTTGAAATACATCTTTTACATCTTGGAAAAAGTCAGAAATCTAGCATCTGCTCAAGATGCCATAAAGTCTTAGGCAGGAGAGATTAAGCAGGTTAAAATCAGAGTGGGAGTAAAAGTAAAAACTTAAAGGGTTTGATCCTTGTGGTGTTCAGTGTTAATAAACTGCTAGCAAGCCTAAACATCCGGCATTTCACAAATTTGATTACTATTTTCCAAAGAAAATAACCATACAGAAAAATTCTACACATATTTTACTATCAAAGAGCAAATATGACATTCAACTGGGAATTTTGGTTTAGGAGAAAGCATAATATGCTCATTTGATCTTCAAACTTCCATTCTCCTGTGAAGGAGCATTTTTTGGGTGGGGGAAATGTTTTAGCAGGTTTTGTTTTTTTTTACTGTTGTATGCCTTTGACTATATTTTATGGTCCTCCTTGACTACCAGGAATGAATATCACAGGATCTGTGTGATCTGGTTAAGATAAAATGCTACTGAATTCCTATGAAAATAAGCTATTAAGAACAATATGTCTTGCACAGTGTGCAAACAGCAATACCTTCAGGCTTATGAAGAAGAGATCAAGAGACTCCATGCAATGAAGTCTAAGAGAGAAAACACTGGGCTTAGGAAATCAGCATGACTCCCACAATATGAAATCTCATCATTATTTAACTACATTTATTGTTCATTTCCTTAACTGTAAAATAAGTTTTTTTTTTTACAAGGATTGCTCTAAGTTTTGTGACAATCAAATGAGATTTTGTCAAGCACCTAATACAGTGCTAAGTGCATGTTTGATGCTCAAGAAATAGCTGTGGTCCCCTTTCCAGGGTTATTGGATCAGAAGACAAATCTCAGCAGAAAAGAAGAGGATGCTAAGGACCAGAAGGAAGAAAAGAATATTGGAAGAAGAAGAAAGAATATTGGAAATAGTCAACTAAACATTCATTTGCATTTCAGGCAAGCTTGGTGATCAGTCATGTAGGATTATTGAGAAGAGCCGCAGGAAAACATGCTGACATTATCGGAACAAAAGGACAATACTGGATTTTCAGTGATTTCAAAATGTTATAATATATTTTATTTTTTCCAATTTTTTACTGTGATTAAGTGGTTACATAATTTATTTTATAAAATAATATATTTTATAATAAAATAAATAATATAATATGTAATAAAATAGTAGAATACATGATATCTTTGTATCCATGCTTATAGTTCACTTAAAATGGTGACTACAATTTACAAAAAAAATCACTGACACTAAACATTTTATGTTTATACATACATAAAATGTTCAAGCCTAAAACATTAAATACTATTTAAATATCAAAAATACATAGTATCTTAGTTTGAATCATCAGGAGGAAATAATGAATAAATGTATAAACTAAAGAAAGGAAAAGTAAAGAATCCTAAGAACTGAAAGTGAGTTAAGTGTTTAGATTTATAGTGTATTCATAAACTGCTTTGCCAAACAGCAATTCTTTTGTACAAATGACTTATAGATAATAAAAATAATGGAAAAAATATAGTTTTGAGGATGAACAGTGTCCATCAATACACAATTGCACTATTATATGGAAATCTTAGTTCGGGGAAAGTTCTTTCATCACCAGAAAACTTTTTTCATATTTTCTGTAGCCAAGCATAGTGCAAAGATACATAGGAACCAAGTCCAAGTATTTACCTCCATATGTTTTACTTATAAATATGGTTTTTTAGAAGTTTTCATTTTAAAATATAACCTATGTTATTTTTATTGATAGGTGTTGTTTTTGTCACTTCAGGCTCAGGGGTCAGCACACTACATGCTAGGTCCATAGCTTCTGCTATGAAATTGCCTTTGTTCGAACCAAACCAATCAATCAGACAGATAAGGAGTTTCCCTCACTAAAACATGGCTTGTCTTTCAAGCCACCTGATCTTATTGGAAGGGAGTCTTGTCTTGAGGCGGAGTCTTTGTTTCTTGTCATTCTCTTTTAGGGAAGCTCCGCTTCTTATCTATTCAGGCCAAGTAGAGCTAAGGTAAATTTGATCTGTGAAAAATCTGGGTTAGTGTTTCAGTCTTCTACCTTTACCAGCCCAGAGGGCTGGAGGGATCCAACGGCTTTTATGTTGGGTTTCACTCTCTGGATACTGCTTGAAAATAATTCTGTAAACAATTCTGATCTGAAATGTTTAAAATACAAAAATTATGGTATCACACTGAAAAATATTGGATTTCTGATATTTACCCAACCAATAACATGATACCTTGAGATTCTAGAATGTTGAAAGTTGAGATTGTGGTCACTAATTAAAATCATCTTCTCAAACCATGCACTGCTGGCTCACGCCTGTAATCTTAGCTAATTAAAAGGCTGAGATCTGAGGATGGCAGTTTGAAGCCAGTCTAGACAGATAAGTCCGAGAGACTCTTATCTTCAATAAGCTACCAGAAAACTGGAAGTGGCGCTATGGCTCAAAGTAGTAGAGCACTAGCCTTGAGCAAGAGGTTAGGGACAGGGCCTAGGCTCCAAGTTCAAGCCCCACAACTAACAAAAAAAATCACCATCTCAGTAAGTTTTTCGTAGTATATTATGACATTTGCCTTTTTAAGAGTATATCTACTTTGATTTAAAGCAATTGTTTTATAGGATAACTTTAAGTATATGCATACGTCCCAAGGCTCCTCCTTAGATGTTCATAACTTGATATGAATTATTTATTAGCTAAGTACTTAAAATAGGATTTATTACAAGTCTTAATCTTTTCCTTTATTGAAGCTGAAACAGTGGAAAGGGAGCTATTTGTAAGAAGGATAGTTAGAACTTGGAGGAAGGATCTAGGACAGGAAGGTGTATTTATATACATATGTGTATATGCATGTAAAATATATATGTTCCCTTAGAAAGGCAAAGTGGGCTTGGAAGAAATGCTAATGGAGCTCATGTGGGAACTAGAAAGTAGACATTTACTTGACTTCCAAAGCCACTTGCATGTTGTTCACTCCAATTCATATTTCAGAACCCTTGAATTAAGGGCGACTGAGTAATTATTTCTTTAAAAGAGTGTCTATGTTCTGGCCACCTTGAGGAAAAAGGAGAAATCACTCTCATGAAAAGTAAACAAGTGGAAAAAGTCTTAAATGAAAGAGTCACAAATGTATACAGAAAAAAGTAGTGGATGAGACAACCAATGAAACAATAAATAAAATGTGAAGTTCTGTGGTAGAGAATATTTTAAGAGATTTTGGAGAAAGGTTGGATGTGGATTGATAAAGTGAAATTGTCTGACCTTTGCTCTATGCAAAGATCTTGACTTAGACCATGTCCTAAGTAAAGAACTTGACCTCAATCGTATGAGAACTTGTGTGATTTGTGAAGTGTAAGTCCAGAATTGCAAGAGGGGGATGTGGGGGTTTGGGGGAGTGAGGACAAGAAACAAATGAAAATTCCTGTGACTGAGCTCTGGTCAGCAGAGACAGACAAAAAGAGATAAGGGTACCGGAATGGGTCTCCAGATGTCCTTTCTAAGTTATATTTGACCTTCTAAAATTTCCATCTGTTGAGAAAAACAGGTCTCTCAGCTGTGGACAAAGCCTTTGATGTATGAGCTTTGGAGGGACATTTAAGATCCAAATCATGATACAAGGTCAGCATCAAATCCCAGTGCCTTTAGGGCTTAAAAAGGAGGTGGGGGAGGAGCTAAGTTCTGGGGATTTTCCTTCCTGTATTTATATGAAGAGTTTTCCAGAAGGTTTTTAGAGAGCTTCCTATAAATGTAAACTTAACTACAGTATTCTCCTAGTAGCAGTTTTTTTTTTAATTGTTATTTTTCTTTCTCTATTGGAGATGAAAAGGAAAACTAAAGCTTTTCCAAAATTTTCTTTCAAATCATTTGCCTTTGTTTCCAAGATAAACAAAATATTATACTGAATGAAAACTAATTCCCTGGAATCTTTATTTTCATAAAATATCAAAAAAAGTTACATTTACAAAGTATGTAACAACTTAGCACTTAACAGTTTCAGTCTAGCAAACACTAGGTAAAGCCTAATGTAGATTTATTCAAACATCCAGGCTTAATTCACAGGACTATAGGAAACAAGCCTGGTACTGAAGCCAGTACCTATCTTGTACATGCAAGGCAATTTCTCTACCACTAAGCTATAACTCCAGCCCTGCTAAATGTATTCAAAGAATTTGAATCTTTTCTGCTCCTCTGATAAAATTATCCTAGACATATATTAACAGAAAAGCTCAAAAGCTATGTACACATGACCATATAAGATGCTAAGCAAAATGAACCCCAAAATATGGACACAAGAGGTCTTTTTGTTATTGTTGTTGTTGTTATTTTTAATGTACTATGTGATTTTTTTTGTTTCCTTTGTATGTTTTCCCCCTGTTGTTACTGTTTTTGATTTTGGTACCCTGCATCTTGTATATACATTTGTCTAATTTGGGGAGGGAAGAAGAATAACAAAATGCTGAAAGAAGGACACAGGATGACCCATTGCAACAATGATACCCACAGGACACTATATTGGAAATGAACTTTACAACTTCAGGGAGGGGCCAGGGAAGGAATGAGGGAGGTGGGGGAGGTAAGGGATGGTAGGCAAACAGCAAAGGACGGGGTAACAATGCTAACAAGATATGTACTCATTCCCTTATCATGTAACTGTAACCCCCTATATAGTGTCTTTTCAATAAAGTAAAATAAAATAAAATAATTGAATCTGTTCCTTTGTTCTCATTGTACTTTGTATTGTCTGATGCACTTTACTTCAGAGCATGGATTTTCTTGGTGCCAGAATTGCTTTATGGTTATTGGTCAGGTAGTTCATTTGGGTTATGTGCTTCTCTGAAATAGACTGAAGTTGTCACCCCTAGCTTTATTACCCCAGCTGTTATCATTATTACCTTATTTGGAAATCAAGTTAAGACGGGTGTTAGGGTAGCTGTGGTCTTATAAAAGAGAAGTGTGCTCAAAGAAATAGCAGGGTGTAAAACTATGGATAAGTCAAAGAACACTTGAGACCATGGAATCCAGAGGTAGGCAAGAAATAGATTCTTTTGTACAACTATGGAAGAATCAACTTTTCTGTTACCTTTATTTTGGACTTCATCTCTTCAGAGCTGTGAGACAATGCATTTCTGGAACATTCTGCTGGCAGTCCTTGGACACACTGTCCTGGGGGAAGAACTTCATGGCTCCCATCCCACTACAGGAGTTCCCAAACTGTAAAGTATGGAAACCAGTACTTAAAAATATAACTAGTAGTTTAAAAAATATTAATCTGTCAAAAACAGATTCAGTGGGAACAAAGGTAGGAAACATATCTGAGTGGCTAAATATATCTGTTTCTCAAAAATTTCAAAATTGTGTTAGCCCCTTTCTATAGATCCCCTAACCTAAACAACTGGTTTTGGGCTGCTAAATGTATTCAAGGCTAGCATTCTACCACTTGGCCCACAGCACTACTTCTAGTTTTTGAGGAGTTAATTGGGGATAAGAGTGTCACAGGGACTTTTCTATCCAGGCTGGCTTTGAACCATGATCCTCAGATCTCAGCTTCCTGAGTAGTTACCCGGCTCAATGGAATTTATCAAAAAGAACAAACCTAAAGTTTGTACAGAGCAACAATGACAAAAGCCCTGAATATCCAAAACAACCTTGAGCAAATAAAAAAGAAAGTTGGAAGAAGCATACTATTGGTTTTACCTGTTTTTAAAATATTCTACAAAGCTGTAGTGATGAAAACAGCATAAAACTGATATAAAGCAGTTAGATCAATGGAACTGAATTGAAAGCTCCTAAATAAAGTGAGCAATTCCAGTAAACTGATGTTCAGCACAATTCCCAAGATCATACAATGGGGAAAGGGTAGTATCTTTAGTGACTGATGTTAGGATTCATAGGCAAAGGAACTCAATTGGACTCGTACCTCACATAAACAAACATACTCATATACACTTTTATTTTCCATACACAAAAATCAACTCAAATTTATAAAAGTCTAATAAAAAGACTTGAGACATAGGGCTGGGAAGGTGGCTCAGTGGTAGAGCGCTTGCCTTGCATGCATGAGGCCCTGGGTTCGATTCCTCAGCACCACATAAGAAAAAAGAAAAAAGCTGGAAGTGGGGCTGTGGCTCAAGTGGTAGAGTGCTAGCCTTGAGCTGAAGAGCTGAGGGATATTGCCCAGGCCCAGAGTTCAGGCCCCATGACTGAACCCCCCCCCAAAAAAGACTTGAGACATAAACACACAGGAATGTCTTCTTGACATTTGTCTCAGCTAAAATTCTTTGGATATGACCCAACGCCTAGGAGTATTTCCAATACCTAGGGGTATTGGAAAGGAAAAATAGACAAATAAGGCAAACAAAAAACTTATATATAGCAAAAAGCAAGCAAGCAAGCAAGAAAGCAAGCAAGCAAGAAAAAAACCAGGTTGAAGAGACCACCTATAGAATGGAAGAAAATACTTGTACACTATATATCTGCTAGGGGTTAATATCCAAAATACTTAAAGAAATGGAACAATGATAATAAAACCAAATAGAAAAATGGACAAAGAACCTGAGTAGAAATTTTTGGAAATGAAATGAAAGGCCAACATGTAAATGAAGAAATTCATGATCACTACTTGGGGCTGGATGTGTGGAACATGTCTATAATCCCAGAAACTCTTGAGATGGAGACAGGAGGAAGGTGCATATCCTTCCAGACAGTCTGGATATCCAGACAGTCTGTGAAACCATATCTGAAAAACTAAGTAAAAGAAAAAGAAAAAAATAAACCAAGAGAAAAAAAATAAACCACAAATCATGAGGAAAATACAAATGAAAATGACAGTAAGATATAACCTCATAACTTTAAGAATACCTTTCATCAAAAAGACAATATATGCTAGTGAAAATGTGAACAGTCATGCAAGAGAATCAAAATAGATTCTTCAATCTCACTTCAAAATATATATATATTCAGCCAGATGCTGGTGGTTCATGCCTGTAATCCTAGTTATTCAGGAGGCTGAGATCTGAGGATGGTGATTCAAAGCCAGCCAGGCAGAAAAGTCCTCTGTGAAACTCTTATCTTGAATAAACTATTTAAAGACTGGAAGTGGTGCTATGTCTCAAGTGGTAGAATGCTAGCCTTGAGCACAAAGAAGCTCAGAGACCGCACCCAGGCCCTGAGTTCAAGACCCACAACCAACAATTTTATATTATTTTTTTCAAGGAAAACAAAACTAAATGTTGAATACCTGCATTCCCATTTTCATTGTAGCATGTCACAGTACCCAATACATGAAATCAACTAAGAGTTCATCCAAGACTAAATGGATGAAAATGTGCCGCAAGAAAATACTATCTAGTCTTCAAGAAAAAAAATAAATCCCATGTTTTCCAGCACATGGACAAACCTGTGAAATCCAAAAAACTCAAAGAAACACAGAGTGAATGAAGATGTTACAATTTTATTTAGACAGGTAGAATAAATTCTCGAAATGTATTGTATGTCAAGGTAACTGTAAGTAATATTATATTGTAAATTTGTAAATTACTAAGAGATTTGAATGTTCTCATTCCCCAAAACCATTAGTGTTTGAGATGACAAATTAATCAGTTCACATTAACATACATGTATATAACAAAACACATATATATATATATATCTATGTATTTCATTTGCCAATAATATGAAAGCCCAAATTATAACCCAGATTTTGACCTCTGTCTCTTCTCTCTATAACTTTAACTTCTACATATAATTTTAACTTTTCCCCATAACCGCATGTTGTATAATATATATATTCATTTGTTAAATAACATGAAAACCCAATTATAACCCAGATTTACCTAGACTTCTGCCTCTTCTCCGTATAAATTTAGTCTTACCTAGTGCAATAATATTTCTTAATTATCTGCTCCAATGTATAAATTACTATAAAAATTCTTCTTTGTGTTCCCTTTGGAACTGTGCAGACATGTTTAATGCAAGAGGAATAACTGAGAACAAGGCACTGCATGTACTTATTCATGCATTACCTATAGAAGGAGAAACACAGATTATCCTGAGGACACATGGATGTCCATTGGGTAAAAAAGTTTTAAGTTATTCCACTGATTTCACCAAATAACCCTCATTCCTCTCATCATAACACTTTTAATCTTAAGCTTTTAGCTTCCAACTTTTACTCATTTGAATTCTTGGGGGAAGATCTCTCACTATTTTTCCCATCTTAAAATTTAAATCACCCAACTGGAAATGAAATTTTAAGACATTGAGCAAAATAACCAGCATGCATTTTGAGAAGAAAACCTCCAGCAATATGACTTTTAGATAGAAATTAAAGTCTTTATACACTGAGCTAGTCAGATTAAAAGAGCAAAAACAGTTCTTAAACACTGCTTTTTAAAAGTATAAAGTCTTGATGAAACACTTTGCTTATCACATTAACATTCCTTTGGGAAGAAAAAAAATGACAAGTTGTTCAGAGTTATTCAACTTAGCCCTAGAAAGAGTTTAAAAATATGTTTTGACTTTCAAAGATACTTTTATAGACTTGTAAAGCAGCCTGTCTTTTCTCTAGGCGATTGTGTACACATAGTGCAATTCTAATTTTTATAAAATACTCATCTGATCGTTCATCCCTTTGGTCAAAATCAATAATGGCTTTTTATGCTGTGTGCTCATGTCTATATTTTTAAGACCTTGATAATCTGTACCTGTCTTACTTAAATTTGATTTTACATTTCCCAGTAGTGAACTTTATCATTATCTTATTACATTTATTTCAGCTGCAATACACATAGGCTCACCTATAAACACACATAATGTGCTCTGAATATTTTCTGGTCTTAGAACTTTGCTTAGCATCTTTCCCTTCCTGTTGTTTATACACTTTTATCTTAGAATCTAATTTTCTTAAATACCACCTCAAATTCTGTTTTCTTCTAAGAAGCTTACCTTGTATATCACTTTCTTACTTTTTTAGCATGATACTACCTAGCAGTTGGCTTGTTAATTTTTAATGAACACAAAGTCTGGGTTATAGGAAGTGGCGCTGTGGCTCACGTGGTAGAGTGTTCGTCTTGAGCTGACTAGCTCAGGGACAACGCCCAGGCCCAGAGTTCAAGCCCCATGACCAAAAAAAAAAAAAAAGTAGAAGCGAAGTCTGGGTTATAATTTTATTGTTATTATCGTTAAGTAGTTGTACAAGGGAGGTACCATTTAATAAAGAAGTATGTAACTACAATGCATCTTGATTTGTGTCTTCCTCTTTAACAGTCTCTTCCCTGTTCGGCCAACCTCTCCCTTACATTGTAATTTTGTGGTATAATACAATGAATTATTGAATGCATTCTTCCTCCTTGTCCCCCTCTTCATTGTGTACTCCTTTCCCTTTGGTCTCACCGCCACCTTTCAAGTACCCATTTCTTGGGTGCTAATCTTGTTGGGCTTTGACTTCATCTTTCTAAAAAATCATACCATTGGGAACTGCTTGCATGCCCCCCAGTGTGTTTCCTTACAGATTTAGAAACCAGGCAACCCTTGTTTTTCTGACTCTGGCTTACTTCACTTATATAATTTTCTCGAAGACTTTCCATTTCCTTAGGTAGCTTCCTTTTTTATCTCCCATAGGCCTTCCTGGCACATAATGGGATATCATAAACAGACCTTCCATGTCAATATCCTCTTTCCACTACTGTGGAGAATCTAACCAATGACTCCATATGAATAACCTATATGAGTAACCTTTTTGGCCAAAATGCATACCAGCCACCTTTTCCTGGTCTTTTCTTTATTTCCCCATGTCACAGCTCCTCCACTTTTTCATTTTAAAAAAGTTCTATAACATTGCAGTTTATATGCCAACCTCCTCGTCATTTTCCCCTCTATCTGTCAATATTGTATTAGAGCACGCTTGTTCAATTCCTGTGCTCCACAAATACAAGCACCATGCTATCTGAAGTAAATCTCAAAATCTTTATTTTCTTTCTTAAAATTAATAAAGGTTTGTTGCATTTGTTACTATTTCAGAAAGGTTTTCACCATTCAGCTGGGAATCATTTTTGAGACTTAGTTCTTCCTCACTATGTATATCTAGTCATTCTACAAGTTCCTTTAGAAGATTGATTTTGGGTGCATGTACTTTAAAAATTGACATTACAAATGATATGTAAAGGGCATTTTTTTTATTGTGAAAATACCACACAGAGGAGTTACAATTACATGGGCAAGGTAATGAGTGCATTTCTTATCAAGCATTGTTGCCTCCTCCTTTGTTTCCCCTTACTATCCCTTCCCTCTTCACCTCCCCAACTCCTCCCACCCCCACCACCCTGACATTGTAAAGTTCATTTTCAATATAGTGTCATGTTCATCTCTTCGTCACAATGGGTCAGATTGCATCCTCATTTAAGCGTTCTGCAAAATCCCTTCCCCTCCCCAAATTACAAAAATATATATACAAGGTGCAGAGCACCAGCATCAAATCCAATGAAAACAGGGGTTATACCTCGGGAGAAGAGCATACAATAGAAACATAAGAATCACATAGTGTATAATAAGTACTTTAAAAGCACTAGCAAGAAAGAGAAAACAACAACAACAGCAGCAGCAGCAACAACAACAACAACAACAAAAAAACTCTTGTGTCCCTGTCTTGGGGTACATTTTGCTTAACATTATCTCATATGCTTGTATGTACATAGCCTTTGATCTACTCTGGTTGTCCTAGACATGTACTAGGCACTGCAAACAAAGGAAACCACAGGACCTATGTTTCTTTGGACCTGGCTTACTTCACTTAATATGATCTTTTTCCCAAATCTTTCCATTTCCTAACAAAAGAGGCAATGTCATTTTTTCTGACAGAGGCATAGAATTCATATATATACATACATATATACACACACACACACACACACACACACACACACATTTTCTTAATCCATTCATTTACTGAGGAGCATCTGGGTTGGTTCCATATCTTAGCTATGGTAAATAATGCTGTGATAAACATGGTTGTGCTGGTAGCTTTGGTATGACCTTGTTTGTGATCCTTTGGGTAAATATACAAAAGTAGGATTGCTGGGTTATAGGGGAGCTCTATGTGAAGTCTTTTGAGGAACCTCCATGCTGCTTTCCAAAGTGGTTGAACAAGTTTACACTCCCATCAACAATGCAATAGGGTTCCCTTTTGGCCACATATACCCTCCAGCATCTGTTATTAGATTTCTTGATTTTAGCCATTCTAGCTGGGGTGAGGTGGAATCTCAGTGTTGTCTTGATTCGCATTTCTTTTATGGCTAGAGAAGTTGAGCATTTCTTTATGTGTCTATAGGCCATCCTTCTTTCCTCTTCAGAGAATTCTCTCCTTAAGTCTAGCCAAATGAAGCCCTTGTCTGTTGTATGCCTAGTGAAGATCTTCTCTTGGTCCGTGGGCTTTCTGTTGATCTTGCTAGCTATGTCCTTTGCCTTGCAGAAGCTCTGGAGTTTCATGCAGTCCCATTTGTCCAACCTATCTAAAACTTCTCAACAAAATCTTGGCCAATTGACTTCAACAACGCATCAAAAGAATCATACACCGGGGCTGGGAAGGTGGCTCAGTGGTAGAGCGCTTGCCTTGCATGCCTGAGGCCCTGGGTTTGATTCCTCAGCACCACATAAGCAAAAAGAAAAAAAAAGCCGGAAGTGGCACTGTGGCTTAAGTGGTAGAGCGCTAGTGTTGAGCTGAAGAGCTGAGGGATAGCGCCCAGGCCCAGAGTTCAGGCCCCACGACCGGACCCAAAAAAAAAAAAGAATCATACACCACAATCAAACAGGATACATTTCAGGGATGCAAAGCTGGTTCAATATATGCAAAACAATATAATTCATCACATCAACAAAAGCAAGGATAAGAACCACATGGTTATCTCAATAGATGTATTTGACAAGATCCAATACCCCTTTATGATGAAGGCTCTGGAAAAACTAGGAATCCATGGAACAATTCTCAATTTAATAGAGGCTATATATGACAAACCTACAGCCAGCATTATACTCAATGGTGAAAACCTAAAGCCATTTCCTATAAATTCAGGAATGAGACAAGGATGTCTGCTCACTCTACTCCTCTTCAATTTAGTATTAGAGTGTCTAGCTACAACAATAAGACAAGATGCAGACATAAAGGGAATCCAAATAGGGAAGTATGAAGTAAAACTCTTCCTCTTTGCAGTTGACATGATCTTGTATTTAAAGAACCCATGAACTCCACTCCCAAGTTACTTGAGCTGATTCAAAACTTTGGCAAAATAGCAGGGTACAAAATTAACCATCAGAAATCAATGGCTTCATATGGAACAATAAAAGACCACGAACAGAAAAACAACCTTTAGTAGAAAGAACAGTGTTGGAGGAATATCAATTCCAAACTTCAAACTCTACTATAAAGCCATGGTAATCAAAACAGCTTGGTACTGGCACAAGAACAGACCTGAGGACCAATGGAATAGGACTGAATACCCAGAAATGAACCCACAGACCTATAGCCACCTAATCTTGGACAAGGTAACTAAAGAAATAGAATGGAAGAAAGACAGTCTTTTCAGTAGATGATTCTGGCAAAATTGGTTAAACACTTGTAGAAAACTAAAGCTAGATCCACATATTCACCCTGCACCAGAATCAACTCCAGATGGATCAAAGACCTCAAAATAAAAGCAGACTCCAAAGAAAATATTACAGGATGGAATAGGAGAAAGTCTAGGCTTCTTGGCACAGGCCAAAATTTTCTTAGTAGAGACCCAGAAGCACAATAATTTGCACTTCTCTAATGACCAATATGCTATATATAGGTTACCAATTCATGAGACCATTTGTTATTTACATATTTTTGTTGAACTACTATCTAGTCAAAATTTTTCTAGCCTTTTCCTTTTTTACCAGATCGTATAATTTATTATTAGTGAGTTCTAGGAACTTCTAATTGATAAATTCCCTCTCTCTCTCTGTCTCTCTCTGTGTCTCTCTCTGTGTCTCTCTGCGTGTCTCTGTCTGTCTGTCTGTCTGTCTCTCTCTCTCTCTCTGGCAGTAGTATTGGGAATTGGATTTAGGGCCTTGTGCTTGCCAGGTAAGTGCTCTATCACTTGAGCTACTTTTAAGCATTGGTTACTATTTTCAAGCTAGGGTATTGTTTTATTTCTGGGCCAGCCTTGATTGATATCTTTCATTGTGTCACTGAGAATGACAGGTGTACAACACTGTATCTAGACATTGGTTGAGATGGAGTCTTTTTAACTTCTCTTTACCTGTTCAAAAAGTAGCTAGGAGTAGTAATAGCTGAAGTAGCTAGTATATAAGCTTGAGCCACCATATCAACTTCATATATAAATATTTATTCCATTATGTTTTATCTTTATATTCTTTAAAAAAGCACGTTTATAATTTTTATCCATTCCAACTTATCAATGTTTAAAACAGTTCATTTTTTTGTTTCTTTTGTGAAGTGTCTAAGAAATCTTCTCTAACCTAAGGACTTAAATATTTTTTCTTCTATATTTTCTCCCAGAAACGGTTTGAGTTTATATTAAGGTCCTTGATCCATGTGAAGTCGATTTTTGTATCTGTGTGACTGAGAGCTTGCTGCATTAAATGTGGATATCTGATTGTAATAATATATATTTGCTGAAAAGATTGTCCTTCCTCCACTTATTTCCTTTTGCAACTCTGTCAAAAATTCGTTCTCAGGACGTGGCGCTGTAGCTCAAGTGGTAGAGCGCTCGCCTTGAGCTGAAGAGCTGAGGGACAGCGCCCAGGCCCAGAGTTCAAGCCCCACGACCAACAAAAAAAAAAAAAAAAAATTCGTTCTCATTATATGTGTGGGTTTATTTTTTAACTTTCTATTCTCGCCAATTGATTTTTTAAAATCATGGTGCCAAAATCAAATGGTCATTATTACTATAACTTTATAACAAGTTCTGAGGGCAGATACTGTTGTCTTTTGAGTTCTCTTCTATTGAATTTGTTTGGCTATTCTGGATCTTTGCATCTCCATTACAATAATAGGATGAGCTGGTCAATTTTCTCTGGAAAACCTACTGAGGTTTTGATTATGAGTGCATTGCACCTAAAGACCAATTTGAAGAAATTGATTTTATAAAAATAACAAGTCTTTTGATATCTATGCACGATATATCTCAACAACTGGCACACATGTCTCAATTATTTTTTCAACACTCTAAACTTTATTGTCTACTAATGTTCATCTACCATACCAAGCAAATTTACAACCATAATTAGATGTAACTATCCATGCTTCCTTTGCTGGAATTAAGTCAGGAGTCAGCCTGGTAAAGGAGTTAAGAAGTTTATGCATTTCTAAAAAGTTGTTAAAATAGCAAGGAAGACTAGAGACCACATATGTTGCATTAGGTACAATGTATTTTCTGTTTGCTCTCTTCTAGAAAAAAATGTTACTGATCCTGAATCCAGACTACTCAGCACATTATGAAATATTTCATACAACTGAGCAATTAGTCGATAGTTTCTCCACTCTCCACCAATCCTATATTAAATCTTCCTATTCTCTGTTACTATTTCCAAGCCATTTACTGTCTTCAAACCTCTGACCTTCTTATCTTCCCCTCGTTTCCTAAAGATAAATTTCTCAAGGATGTGATCTACCCAAGAATATGTAATATATAATCTACCCACACCCCATACTATTCTTCTTATCATAATAGAGGTTAAGTTTCCTGTAGCTAGGAAAAATCTAGGAATTGCACAATTCCTTGATCATGAAAATGGACAACCCATTAATGATCTATAGAGAAGAGGAACTCTGAGCCAATCCTATGAGCTGCAAGTCTCTGGAGTTCTTCAAATCTGATCAGAAAGCATTACCTACATGCTGAGCCATCAGAAGCATGAGACTGCTAGGCCAGTCCTTGTGTCCACTGACTGACATGTAACAACTCTCTGAGGATTGAGGTATTTCACTTACTTGTTCAACAAGCAATCACCAAAGATTTCTAAATCTCACATGCACACAGGCAGCGGGAATACCATAATAAACTACAGAATGTCTATTCTTAAGCATAACAACTAAACTTGTAAATATTGGTGCTTTAATATCTATATGCATTCAGATGATTCTACAAATAAATATAAGACTATGGAGGCAGGGACAAAGTATTTGTGGTCTGGTAGTAATGACGACATCAGCAGTCTTTGCTCTAAGCTCTGCCCCTTCTAAGGTGAAGTAGTGAGAGCCAGGTGACACATTATACTTGCTGGAATCCATATTATAAAGAATTCAAAGCAAATCTGTTTGTGTAAAAGAGGGAATGCTGCTGAGACAGAGAAACTTTTGCCTTCTATTGTGCACAAACTCTTGGAGACAGAATAAGTAAGATTCCATGTTCTCATAGTTTAAAATGTAAATGAATGTCTACAGGCTAGGCACAAGCCAAGGTTTTTCGTTTTCTTTATCTTTTTTAGTATTCAATCTTTTTATTGTGAAAATACCATATAGAGTGGTTACAATTACATGAGCAAGGCAATGAGTATATTTCTTATCAAGTATTGTTGCCTCCTCCTTTGTTTCCCCTTACCATCCCTTCCCATCTCCCCCCACCTCCCCATGCCAAAGTTGTAAAGTTCATTTTTTGACATAATGTCTTGTACATCTCGTTGTTGCAGTGGGTCCACCTGTATCCTTATTTAAACAATTTGTTTTTTCTTTTTTAAAGTGTAACTCTTGGAATACCTCCATGCCTAGAGTTCTCATCACCTCTTAACACATAAACACATAATTTCACAGTTATTGGGAAGATACAGGAATTGGTTTATTCAAGTACATATAAGTATGATGTTTGTTTTTTTACCTCCTTGATATTTGATTTAAAAACACTCCAAGAAAAAAAAGAACACAGTTCAATAATAGCCAGATGCTGGTGGCTCACACTTGTAGTCCTAGCTATTTGGGAGGTGGAGATCTGAATATTTCAGTTCAAAGCCTGGTCATAAAAGTCTCTGAGACTCTTACCTCCAATGAATCACCAAAAGCTAGAAGTAAAACTCTGGCTCAAGTGGTAGAACTTTAGCCTTAAGCAAAAAGCTCAGGGACAGTACTCAGGCCCTGGATTTAAGCCTCTGGACTGTCACAAACAAAGAAAAAAAATGAACAAAACAGTTCAGAAGACAAAAAATAAGGCTAGGGTAAACAAATTTTAATCTAATAAGAGAATATTTATGGCCATTGAAAAATATAGTTGAAAAACTCAAATTAATGGTTAAGAAATTGTTTATTCAAGTTCTACAGCAAATTTCATCCTTAAAATAAATTTACTGAAGTTAGTGAATGGTGAATGGAGATCCAAATGGAAACTATGTGGATGAGGTAAAAATTAGAATGACTTCTGTCTTTGTACAAAATGAAAGATATATTTTTAGTTACAAAGAACCATTGTTAGATATTCTAAGGAAAACATTCCAACATGCCAGGATACTGATTTCAAAGGCTTTCAAAAAATAATCTCTTGTGTTTGTTTTTGTTATCATTTGGGGGTCTGTTTTCATGAGATGAAATATAATATTTAGTGGAAGAAAGACTGCCAGGGAACAACTGAGGCCTAATTGTTTTTCTAATGACTTAAGATGCTTTTCATTCATTCCACAAACAATTACCGAGTGTGCTCTGGGTAAGTGCTGTGTTAGATATCTACATGTTTGTTTCTAATGTTCAGTGTGCAGCCTTCTCAGTGTTCAGGCAAATGTAGCTTTGAGGTGCTCACAAAGAATCCAAAAGGAGTTAACAGATTAGGTAACACACAGTTACCACCATCTACCTGGCTTTTGTTGATACAAAAGAGGGCAAGGTCTGGGTCTCATTGCTGCCTAAACAAACATCAGCAATGTCAAAGACCATTAAAAATCTAACTGCAGTCTGGCAATGGGATGCAATGGAGTAAATTTGTTATTCTGTATCTTCCATGCATTACATACTCACATTGCAGAACTTTTTAACAAAAGGAACATACATTATTTTTATTCCTATCAACTAATTAGTAAATATTTTAACATAAGGATCCATTCTCTAATATATCCATTATCTAATACGTATGTAACATCTTTGATCAAATGTATAATATTTATATAATATATACTCTGTGCCAATGGGAAAATATTTACATATATTAAGTCATTTTAATTTTCACAGCAATCCTACAAAGAAGAGGTTATAATATTATCTGCATTTCACATATCAGAAAACAAGCAGGCTACATACTCTCCCATTGCTGCTCAGTGGCAGAAACACGAAACTTAGGCAGAGTCCACATGGCTGACAGCTAATTTAGCACAGACCTAGTTTTTATTCAACAATCAGCATTATCAAAACCTCTCTTTCATTATTTCAGTATCAAATTATCATTTATGTACATTTTTGCATTCCATTTTAAAAATACATTGACAGAAAAACATATATCTTGAGGTTTTAGCCAGTGAGACAATTTTGATCATCTTGCCATTCTAGTAAATAACTCATGGATGCCACAAACAATACATCTAGACTTCCAGATTAATCTCCTCTTGAGCCCTAACTTTACTTTCCAGTGGTCTCCCAGAAACTTTATTTAAAGGTCCTACCATTTATCTATCTAAATATCCTCTTTTCACCCAGATAGTAGCCTGATAGCACTTTTGCTTCACTATATAGACTGAACAGGAATTTCTATTGTTGACTTGTGCTGCTGTTAAAGTAATTTAACTTCTCGTGTGTGTGTATATATTTATGTACATATGCATACATATACATATATATGCACATATATACACACATATATATGTATATGCAATAGCTGTATATATGATAGCTGTGGTCTATGTGAACATAAACATGAATCCCTTCAAGATGGACAAAAAATGCTGAAGATCAAAAAATAGTTAAGATGAGTTTCTTTGGCTTAAGCCTAATAAAATAAACTATTTAAGAATTGTTTGGGGTTGGAGGCATGGCTCAGTTGGTAGAGTGCTAGCCAATGAGCAAAAGCATAAGGTACAGAAGTTGAGTCCCAGCTTCAGACCAAAAAAAAGAAAAGAATTGTCACATTGTTTTCCCAAATGACTAAAAAAGCATTAATCAAGATTTTATGTTTAGTTTTATAAAAAACAAGTTGTATTTCTGATTTTATATCTCTCTATGATGTTTAATACCAACCTTGAGAATTACATGGTACATTTTATAATGGTCCTGATCATGTGAGAGGTTAGTTGAGATTAGGATGTCCAACATATGGAGGAAGGATTTAAGATGGGCCAAGAAGTTTAAGCAACATTTAGGAAAAAGAGAAGAGATGAAGGAAAATTTCAATAGAAGTAAATAATATTTCCTGGATGTTTAGAAGACATAATGCTGAGTATAGTTCTTTTAGAGAGAAATTATAAGGTTGGCTATTTAGGTTAGATGGTTAAGCAACTATAAATAATATATGAATAACAGCTTCTTAGATACAAAGAAGCCAGTGATGGCTGGCTCCTGGATTTTCTTTCTTTTTTTTTTTCTTTTTATGCTTGAGAACTGTAAAAAAAATCTCAAGAAAAGATAGTCTTCAATCCCATTAAGGAATTATAGTATATAGAATTAGAATAGTATTATAAACCAAGGTAAGCAAGAGGAATAATATTCATAAAATCTGAAACACTACCTCAGATGCTTGAGAAATTTCCTTAAAAACATTACTGTAACTATTGTTCACTCTCTTATGAAATATGTGGCAATAACCAATGGCTAAAGACAATTAGTGGGGAGTAATACTGAACAAAAATCAATTGGAAAGTAATTGGTGTTGAACTAGACTTTCAGATTTATGAAATATTGTAAAAGTTCTTGAATAATACTTCAAGTATAAAATCCTACAAATGCATGTATCATTATTTAACAGTGAATTTCAATCTTCCTTTAATGTCAGGGGTGGAATAGTATTCCTCAGTCTTCATGCATGTATTTATCCATGAATGATTATTGGTGGCTTAAATAACTGTTTGTAAATGATAAAAATATTAAAAAGTGGTAAGTTACAAAAGAGATAATGGTAAAATGTTAATGAAGATAGAACTCCACTGCTCTACGTAGTCGTGGGAGAGATTCAGTGACTTCTTAAATGGACTCCTGTGCTTCTATTAAAATCTCTCAACTCTTTAATCAAGACAGATGAGTGACTTTGTGGTTCCACATAGCTTTTGGTGTTGGCATAATCTAAATGCAAATGCAACTCCTGAAAGTGTAATGGAAGAATGAACAAACTATCAAATTCTGCTCTCTCTCTTTCTCTCTCTCCCTCTCCCTCATCTCCTCCCTCTCCTACCTCTCCTTCTCCCTCTCTCTCTCCCCTCTCATTTGAACCCAGGATATCATGTTTTCCAGCTAATCACTCTATCTTTTGAGCTACACGTTCAGCCTTTTGTTTTTGTTTTGATTTTGAGATAGGTTTTCATTAACTTTGCCTGGACTCAACTCAGTCTTGTTAACTTAAAAATTAGTAGTTTTGGGGGGTAAATATATTGATTAGAGACAAAAAGATGCATGTGGAGATCATGGACAACAAAGTTTTATGCTTCTGGAAAAATGAAGGAAGGCTCTGAATGTGTGCCCATTGGACTTATTTCCCTTACTCTGATTTCTGTTCCTCTCTCCAAAAAGTTTTTGTTTTTTATATGTAGAGCCTTGCTAGTGAGAGCACTATGAAAATGAGTAAAGATTGTAATCTAAAGATGAAAAGGATTCAGTTAGTAAGGAAAGGTACTAAGGATAGCAAAATTAATGCATGCTACAATTCAAGTTAGTAATTTCTATCCTATTTTTACCTTATTATTATACAGATATTTAATCCAAAAGTTATTTGCTACCACAAATTACCTAAGTAATTATTGTGATATGCCCCCATATTTATGCAAATAGCACACAAAGTGGAACTTCAAATATACAATATAAGAACAGAGGTATACTATACAATACAAAAATAATTACTGAATAAACACACATAGGTAAACACATTCTTGTATTGTGTGTTAGCAAGAAATTTGCAAACACAAAAAGGAGAATCCAAAACCTGCCATAAAGCATTTACCTTCTGATTAAAGTTGTTGTTCTGTTTAAAGTTGTTTTTTATATTGCATATCAGATGTAAATAAATTATAACAATATAAGGTGAGGGATCTCTTTAACTCAAAGTATTTATTGTAATTTGAGGAAAAAAACTTCAAAAGACCACATCCACTATTATAATAAAAATATTTATTATAAAAATTATCATATCTCTGTACATTGGCTAAAGACAAAAAAACACAACTCATACATTAATAACTTAAGTGGGCCTGAGCATTCACTATGCATCTACTGGAATCCTAAGGGTCTTCCATAGATTCACAAGTACCAGGGAAGGCCAGCTCTATTCAATTGACCAGTTAAGAAGTTGAGATACTAACATTATTTTCTCTAGTATTTTAGAGACAGTTTACCATGTTTGGGTAAATCAATATGTCAACTGCTTTGTCTTTGATAAATACAAGAATTTACATGCAGAAGTGTTTTTTCAATCTCCAATTTCAATAAAACTGAACCAATAAGTAACCTATTGCAAAGTGTTGTAAAATCAATAAATGCATGAATCAAAGTTCTGCCATCAAGAAAAGCCATTGTAAAGGACTTTGGATGACAAAATGGGAAATCCAAAACACACAGTTGAAGCTTGTAAGCACCATTGCACCAGGTTGACACAAAATCAAATACAAATATCAAGTTAAATGTATAGTACAGTACAGATTCTTTTACAGTGCAGAAAAAAATCCTAGTTTTTTCTTCCTACATGTCAGTTGAAACATTAATTTAACACAACATAATTTATTATTTCACAAAGCCCATTTTCTGTAATAGTAATAGCCATTTAAGAAAGCCACAGTGCTCCGAAAGACATCAGTTCATCCTCTTGCCAATAAGTTCTTCATGAAAATACACGTGATTCCTTGGGATAGTTTGTGGGGAAGTAGAAAGGTGCCTGCCTTCTGCTTCCATATCTTCCTATCTCCTTCTCTTTTATTTTTTCATTCCCTCTCTTTTATTCTTTCATTCCTTCTTTTCTAAGAGTAATCTGCATGAGTGACCAGTCTGCAACTTTCATCTTAATCCTCTCAAAATACTAGCAAATTACCATCTTGCTTTCTTTTTCTTTCTTTTTTTCCCCATTCACTGGTGTTTGATGCATAAATGCAGCCTGGCATGAGAACTTCTTACTTGGCCTATTTGTTTAAAAAAATACTCTAAGAAGTACTTAGAATTTTCATGGTCTTGAGCCATTTGAAAACCAGAAATTTATTAATGAACAAGTTTGTGTTGGAGTATACAGAATACAATTAAATATAGTAAAGTACATCTTCTCAAGCCTAGAAAATGTACGCTTTTCAGTTGCCATCCGTCAGGTTTAGAGAACAGCCCTTACGTAATGCATTAGATTCTGAGTACATGATTTCTTCCTTTAACACAAGTCTTCCCTATCTGCTATTTAATTTAGAAACAAGTTAGGGAAGACAGAGTTCTAAGCTCACTTTGGCAGTCTTTCTCTCACTCTAACCCAGTACACATTGAACAATTCCTCTGAGATTAGGCACCTGGCAATAAGCATTCACTTATTGCTTGAAGCATGAACAGGAAAAGCAACTCATAAAAGAGCTGTACTGATCAGAAGAGGCTTTTTTCTCATATCTCACATTGGCCCCGATGCCTTGGTTGCAACTTTGAATAAGATATTTTATTCATTCCCCCACATTCAAAGTGAACACGATTTTAGTCAGTATCTTTTCCTCCCCAGAGCCTATAAATATATGCGAAATGTATATTTACATACATTTCTAATCATATGTGTAAACTAAACTCTAATCTTGGCATGGCAGGAAAATGCTGGTACCTTGACAACTGAGATTGGTTAAATCTCAATATATTTTGATGTCTAAAATATGAGCCTATTGCAGTTGCTAATTTCTGTCTTCATGTCTGCTCTCCTCCCCATGCTTGTTGGCAAAGAGATAGAAAGGAGACTTGACTACTTCAGGATTTAGAGTAACTCACAAACTATTCTATGCTACCAAACAAGGAGCAGGCCACACATATTTCCTGTAGTTCTGCTCTGTCTTCTCCTGCGTCATACATCTCAACTTCATTCCTCATTGGAACAACATTTTTGTTGTTTTCGTGGAATCAGGAGCTCACACAAAAAGATTCAAGAAGCAGCATTACCGTAGGCCCACTTTGATCCCATAAAGTGTCCCCAGTGTCCCTCTTCACATGGCCACTTTTTCCTTTCCCAGGTTCTTTGGTTCCCTACTTGGGATACACCAGTCATCGGCCTCAGAACACATCTGATAGTGTTTGAAAGCTGACTTGTTAAAGACAGGGAGTTTTTCCACAGACTCAGAAGATAAAGCCTGAAAGAAGGGGAAAATATAATCACACCAAAGAAAGTATACAAACACGTTCAGAAGTAAATATTGAATATTTAGCCATACTAATTTGATTGGGTAGGAAATCCACACCAATGCCCACAATGCACTAGCTACTTAAAACAAAACTGAAACATAAATTTTGTCTCCATCCAGTAGGATAAAAAATGGTACATGGGCAAACTTAAATTAGAGAATTGAATTTATGCTTGATATTTAAATATCACACTTGTTTGTATAGGCTGATATGGGTAAGAGCTGAATTGCAAAGTAATTTTTTTCCTGTGAAAAATCTCTATCTAATTAAGTTTAGAGTCCTAACCTAATACCATTACTCTATTAAAAAGATCTTTCTCAGTAGTGTAAAGATTTTTTTGGTTAATTTCAGAAACTATTTCAGATATTCCAAGGACATTTGTCATTTAATTCCAATACACAAAGGAAAGCTTTTAAGTTTAATATTTAGTCACTACTATCTGTAAATATATTTGCAGTTGAAATAATTGGCAAATGATTAATAGAATCAGGACAGTTAGCAAACAGATCAAGGCCTTTTCTTTTTTTTAGAAATAGAAACAAATCAAAACATAAGCCAAGTTTTAAAAGTTTAAACAGGAAATACATCCCAATGACTATGAGCAGTCCAGTGTCCTTTCTCTGGTTTTCTAATAAGGTCACTTTAAGGTTTCAAATGTCTTTATAACGGTTATGTTATTTCATTTTTTAATGTTACCACATTATTAACATATTATCCACAAAATTAATACCACAATAGTTTATCTATTTTCAGAAATGCCAGGAGGATTTGCCTTAAAGTTCAAAAGAGCATGTCCTTGCTCGAAAATTTTGGTAGCCTGCTTGTTGGTAAACAATTTTGCTTCACTTGCTGAAGGTAGCATGGCCTAGAGTTCTCTTTGGGCAGCAAGCATGTGTGTGCATACAGATAGAAAATAGAATGACTTCTGCTCATTGATTACATTAACTTGGGTTGGGGAACTCATTGTGGGTCACAGCACTCAAAGCTGTAAAAGAAGACATTGTTTACAAAACATGATTTTTCTACTACATTCAAAGGGTACCTTTAAGTAGATGATTGCATCTGTTCCATATCCTGACAGAGAGTACAGATTCAGATCTCCTTGAAAGTATTTGGCATAGAGACGAGAAATTGGCAAGCCATAACCAAAACCAGCCTAAAAAGGAGAAGATGAGTCATTAATGAAGAAGATGTGATCATTACAACATAAAATGTAGGAAAGAAAGAAAGGTCATCCCTGGTACCGATTTCCTAGAGCTTATATAAATACCTTCTGCTTCCAATCAGAAACCTTGGTGAATTACTTCACCCTATTTATTGTCTTTAATCATTTTTTTCCTCATCTACCTCATACCTAGTTAAACTACATTGGTTTAATTTGCCTAAATATCTCCTTGTAATCCTTGCTGAACATTTAGCACTATCTGACTGGGATAAATTTAGCCATCTTATTGGTCTCACCAAAGGAGCATTCCGGGAATTATCCATGACAGGAGTTGGCGCTGTGGAATATGTGTAACTAAAGAGGCGATCAGTAATCCGCAGAGGAACACCACCTCCTCGGTCAGAAATCTGAAACAAGCAAGCCATCAGTCATCAGAGGTACATGTGGAAAACAAGGTCTATACAAAACAAAATCTATCTAAAAATATCTTTCCGTCATTTTATATGATCTTGATCAATTGCTCAAAGATGAGCATCTTATTAATATTGACCCCTTTTAGTTCACTCAAGAGAGAACCAAAAGAAAAATGGAGAATGGTTACCTTAATGGTAAGGTCTTCTTTCCCCAAGACGACGATCACCTCAATTGGTGTAAGGGAAGAACAATTTTCCTGGTGTTCAACTGTTGCCCTCATTGCATTCTAAAGAAAACAAACCCATAAGAAATTCAATGACAGAAACCTGAAGAACCATAAATAAATTTTTTATGTTTAAAATAAAGGCAGCAAGAAGGTAATTCAAAGTTTCTATTTTTTTTAAGTTAGTGGTAAAATGGCTCTGTAAATAGCCATTTATGAATGTGTCATGCAGGATGTATAATGAAAAATATTCATTTACTATGTAATATAGCTCCTGGGAGTAATGTCTAATGGAAAAACAGTTCTGCTAGCTGTCAAGTTCTTATTTGTAAGCTTAATTTAAATGTAGAAATTGGTTTTTATAGTCCATTTCCTAGCTCTCCCTTTTCTGTCTTTCCATTACATTTTACATCCGAGCAGCGAAGACTATTACATAACAAATGAACAGTGAATCATTGAACCAATTTATTGGCTTTTATAAAATTTGCTGTAAAAGGTTGTTCCTATTTAAAAGGACAGTCAATAATTCTAAATTAAATTTCAATTTGCATTTGATTATCATCTTAACTTTTACCAGTGACAGCAAAATAACTCTATGAGTTGAACAATTCAATTTAAAAATAAACCAAATCAATGAAAAAGTACAATTTGTTCTTTTAACACAGAATAAACCAAGCTTTCTGTTTACTGGTTGCATGTCTTACTAATGAATTCTTGGGTATTTAATGTATTTTCCTCACTAGCTAGCTTTTAGTAACTATATAATATTAAGTTCTAGTCATTAGTTGAAGTGAAATTTTAAAAAGGTGAGATGTTTGTAGTTCAATCAATGTCACTACTAGAATAAATTAGGAAATAATGCTTTCTGGAATTATGTTAGAATTAGAGGCAGATTTTACTTGTTTAGGATTTTTTTCCTTTCCAATCCAGAGTACTCTTTGGAAGAATCATAATGCTTCACATATTTCTAGTGGGTGTGTTTTATTTTGCTATTATTATTATTATTATTACTATTATCATTATTAGGGGTTTGGGAGTTAACTTCAAAGTTTTAGTAAAATTTTAGAACCCATAGAAGAATACTTAGCATCTGATTATCCAAAACCAGAAACATGGGAATACCCTGAGAGTTTGTCAGAAATTCAAATTCTCATAGTTACCCAGTCCAAATGTCTAGGCAGAGCTCATGCATCTGTGTCTTAACAAGTCCTGCTGACGATTCTAGTGCCCACTAAAATCGGAGGAGCCCTGTTTGTTAGGATTTTTAAGCAACATGTGGACTATGAGCTATAGCACGACAAGTTAGCTCATTAGAAAATCAGAGTCTAAGGCCTTAGGCTAGACATACTGCATCAGATTTTTCATTTTAATGAAGTTTCTGTATGCACTTTAATGGAGATCATTGAAGGAACTAACAGTACTTCAAGCATACTTTATGCTCTCTCAGAATGTGGTCATACCACCTACAATGACTCTGGAATTTGGAGCTGGAACACCCTGTAGGTGTCAGGGTTACAAACCTCATTCACTGCAACATTCACCTTTTGACCATTCTAATGAATAAATAAATGATTAGTACTTTGCTGGACACCTGGAAAAATAAAACATATCCTCTCGCTCTAAGACATTAAAACATAACGAATTACATTGTAGCACCATGAATCATATTGTGAATTCTATTTTTTTTTTCTGGTCTTGAACTCTGGGCCATGGTGCTATGGCTGAGCTCCTTTTGTTCAAGGTTAGTACTCTATTACCACTTGAGCCACAGCACCACTTCTGATTTTTTTCTGTGATATAATTGGAGATAAGAATCTCACGGACTTTTCTGCCCACTTCAAGCCATGATCTTACCCACAGTAGTAGCTGGGATTATAGGCATGGGCCACTGGTTCCATTTGAGGATTTTTAAATATACGTTGATACTGTGGTGGTCTAGGTACACTTTTCAAATATTACCTGTGGTACTAATTAGCTATGTGCTACTTTTGATCAGGAGCAAAGAAGTTTTACTGGGAGAAGATACTGAAGCTTTTGTTTATTGGGGAGTGATAAATAAAAATACAACTAGTGAACAAAATTGTCTTGGTGACACTGTGGTTTGAATTTGGGCTGACTTTGCATTTGCTATCAAATACTCCATGACTTGAGTCACACCCCTAACACTAGTGAGCACTTTTCGAAGATGTAATCAGAACAACTGTGGAAAACATACCTTGAAGAGTTCAAAGAGCATATGATGTAGGTGAGAAGGAACATAAACAATATGAATTGGCTGGCCTGGAAATTTTCCTAGAAAAGTAAACCCATTTAGAATCAGGAAACAAATATTTTGCCACAAAAGTGAATTTCCCTATCTATTTGAAGAGTATTTTAGATTTCAACAGGTTTGGAAAAAATCCTTACTTTCCTCACCTGAAAATCCTGACCCAGAACTTTCATACCTCAATTGTAAAGATGACTGGCTTATTTCCAAAGTATTCCAGTCTCTGCCTAGTGCTCCTAGGCTAATGTTTGCATTTTTCTACAACTCTATAAAGTTGAATGAGGTGTGAAACAATGACGATACAAATTAGGTTATAGGCATTACTTGCTTATACTTTGAATGAGTTTATACTAGACAATTTCAATTTAAGTCACATGCATGCTAAGTTAGAAAACAATAAGTGTGCTAATAGAATAATATTAAATTTAGTACAAGCTGTAATTTTTTATATTTTATGACACAATGAAATAACACATCTGATTTACTTCCTTGATTATTTTTCTTGATTTTTCTTCACCCCAACATTGTCTTATATGCTAAACGGATATAAAATTCCCCAGCAGCCTAGAGAAAAACAATGAAACAAAGACTTCTTGGTATTGTTTGACAAGAAAAATATAGCTATTCTTTGGTGTCCCAGGTCTTGGCAGTCTGAATCAGAAAACACAAAGTCTACGACAATCTCATCTTTATTTTATCAGGCAGTTCAGTTTATCTGCAAGTATTATGCAATGCTGCTTATGTTTTGAGATATTTTTCAATCTTTCTTTGTGCTTCTTTTAGTTCAATATTTATTTACCTTTTTATGTTCCAGTCTATGAGTTATGCTATACTTAATCTGAACTACTTGATTTTAACTCTTGGCATTCAAAATAATTGTTTTTTGTATAAATGGTATTAGGATGAAATATTTATTAGAGTGAAAAGGAGAAATTGATTCCAATCTACCTATGTTCTTTACTTTGAGAAATAACATTTTTTTGTCAATTGTAGGGTTTGAACTCAGGGCCTGAGTGTGTCCCTGAGCTTTCTTGCACAAGGCTAGCAGTCTTCCACTTTGAACCACAGCTCTCCTTCCAGTTTTCTGGTGGTTAATTGGAGGTAGGAGTCTCACAGACTTCCAGGCCTGCGCTGGCTTCAAATTGCAATTCTCAGATCTCATCCTCTCGAGTAGCTAGGATTATGGACATGAGTCATTAGCACCTGGAAAGAAGCAGCAATCTTCTCAGGCAAAAGAAATAGGGCTTTGCAGAACCACGTGGTTATCTCAACAGACGCAGAAAAAGCATTTGACATGATCCAACACCCCTTTATGATAAAGGCTCTGGAAAAACTAGGAATCCATGGAACATCCTTCAATATTATAAAGGCTGTATATGACAAGCCTACAGCCAGCATTATACTTAATGGTGAAAAACTAAAGCCATTTCCTCTTAACTCAGGAACAAGACAAAGATGTCCACTCTCTCCATTTCTCTTCAATCTAGTATTAGAATGCCTAGCTACAGCAATAAGACAAGATGCAAACATAAAGAGGATCCAAATAGGGAGAGAAGAAATAAAACTCTCCTTCTTTGCAAATGACATGATCTTGTATTTAAAGAATCCAATGGACTCCACTCCCAAATTACTCAAGCTGATTCGAAACTTTGGCAAAGTAGCAGGGTATAAAATTAACCCTCAAAAATCAATGGCTTTTCTGAATGCCAAGAATGAGAAGAGCATGGCTGAAATCAGGAAAGCAACTCCTTTGTAATAGCCCCACAAAAAATAAAATACCTAGGAATTAACTTAACTAAAGAACTGAAGGACGTCTACAATGAAAACTTTAAAAACCTGAAAAAGGAAATCAAAGCAGAACTTAGGAAGTGGAAAAACCTCCATGTTCCTGGATTGGAAGAATCAACATCGTGAAAATGACTAGGCTATCTACAAATTCAATGTGATATCTATCAATATTCCAACTTCATTCTTCAAGGACATAGAAGAAGCAATCCAAAAATTCATATGGAACAATAAAAGACCCCAAATAGCAAAAATGATCCTTAACAGAAAGAATAGTGCTGGAGGAATATCAATACCAAATATCAAATTCTACTACAAAGCCATAGTAATCAAAACAGTTTGGTACTGGCACAAGAACAGACCTGAGGACCAATGGAATAGAACTGAAAACCCAGAAATGAACCCACAGACCTACAGCCACCAAATCTTTAATAAGGGGGCTAAAAAAATAGAATGGAAGAAAGACAGCCTCTTCAGAAATGGTGCTGACAAAATTGGTAAAATACCTGTAGAAAACTAAAGTTAGATCCTTATATATTACCCTGCACCAGAATCAACTCCAAATGGACTCAAAGTCTGACTCAAAGTCAGACACCCTGAAAACATTACAGGACAGAATAGGAGAAACCCTAGGTCTCCTTGGCACAGGACAAAATTTTCTGAATAGAGACCCAGAAACACAGCAAATCAAAGAAAGGTTGACCAATGGGACTGCATGAAGCTGCAGAGCTTTTGCATGGCAAAGGACATAGCTAGCAAGATCAGTAGAAAGCCCACAGATTGAGAGAAGATCTTTCCTAGCCATACAATGGACAAGGGTCTCATATCTAAAATATACTTGGAACTCAAAAAATTAAATCCCCAACAATAAATCTTCAAAGAAACAACTGCCCAATAAATAAGTGGGCTAAAGACTTAAAGAGAAACTTCTCTGAAGAGGAAAGAAGGATGGCCAATAGACACATGAAGAAATGCTCAACCTCTCCAGCCATAAAAGAAATGCAAATCAAAACAACATTGAGATACCACCTCACCCCAGTTAGAATGGCTATAATCAAGAACTCTAATAACAACAGATGCTGGAGGGGATGTGGACAGAAGGGAATCTTACTGCATTGTTGGTGGGAGTGTAAACTTGTTCAACCACTTTGGAAAGCAGTATGGAAGTTCCTCAAAAGACTCCACATAGACCTCCCCTATGACCCAGCGATCTCACTTTTGGGCATTTACCCAAATGTTCACAAACAAGAGCACACTAAAGCTACCAGCACAACTATGTTTATTGCAGCATTATTTACTATAGCTAAGATATGGAACCAACCCAGATGCCCCTCAGTAGATGAATGGATCAAGAAAATGTGGTATATATATATATAATGAAATTCTATGCCTCAATTAGAAAGAATGACATTGCCTCATTTGTTAGGAAATGTAAAGACTTGGGAAAAATTATATTAAGTGAAATAAGCCAGGCCCAAAGAAACATAGGTCCTATGTTTTCCCTTATTTGCAACAACTAGTATATGTCTGGAACAAGCAGAAAAGGTCAAAAGTTAGGTATATATGACCAGATAAGATGATATTAAGTGAAATGAACCCAAGATAGGGACACAAGTGTTTTTTTCTTTCTTGCTATTGTCCCTAACGTATTTATAATGTACCATGTGATTTTTTGTTTCTTTGTATGTTCCTCCCACACGGTATAACCCCTGTTTTCCCTGTATTTGATGTCATGCCATGTATCTTGTATATACACTTCTCTAACTTGGGGAGGGAAAGGGAAAAAACAAAATGCTTAAATAGGGATACAGGTTGACCCATTGTAAGAATGAGATGTACAAGACACTATGTTGAAAAATGAACTTTACAATTTAGGTGGGACCGTGAGGGGAGTGTAGCTGTGGAGGTGGGAGGGAAGGGATAGTAGGTAACAATGCTTGATAGGAAATATACTCATTACCTTGCTCATGTAACTGTAACCCCTCTGTACAGTATTTTTACAATAAAAAAACACATTTAAAAAAGAAATAGGATTTTGCATTCATCAGGTGATCATTTCAATGTGGGAAGAGTTTGTCCCATGAGATACCCTGGAAATGAAGTTCTTAAAGTATGTCTGCTCCCAAACAATAGCATATGCTGATAGCATAATTTTTGAATTTAAGAACTTTTTTAAAAAAATTTAAGAACATTTAACATAAGATCTACCATAGACAAATTTTAAGTGAACAATACAATATTGTTCACTATAGGTACTCTGTTGCACAGCTGATCTCTAGAATTGATTCATCTTGGATGACTAAGGTTTTATACCTGTTAAATACTGACTTCCCACTTCCCCCTCCCCTCAGCCTCTGGCAAGCACTCTTCTACTCACTGCTTTCTTGATAACTACTTTGAATATTTCATTTAAGTGGAACCCTGCAATATGGGTCTTTATGTGACTAGTTTAATGTATTTCTGTTTAATTAATGTATTTCTGTTTCCAAGTCTTATGGATAATCCTTTTAGGAAGATAGCCAGTGGTTCTCCTTACTGCTGGTTTCCTTTTCCTTCAAATTTTATAGCAGCAATCTCTCCCTGATATATTGTAAATCAGGTACTGCTTTTAATTTAAAATTACTTGTTCAAGCTGATCAACCATCATTATGGACTGAATATACACAATCAAAATTTGCATACCTATAAAGGATCCTTAGCCTTAAAACCTTTTATGCAAACACTAGGCAATTTCAGAAGAGAGAAAAAAAAAGAACTCCAAAGATGCTTTGTGTTATATCAAGTAATTATACTGGCAGAATGCTGAGTTTTTGATAAGTTAAAACATATTTTATTTATAGCTTACCATTTACTTGTGTGAGCTTTAATTCAGGAGATGTTAAATAATACTGATCGCAGAGCATCTTTGAACACTCAAAGGCATCTAGAATAGATTTTTCATAACAGTGAAATGAATTTACACCAACTACAGTTCTCAAGTGATCTCATTGTATATATTATTCTTAATCTAAAATATTCCCTAGAGTATGGGTTTGTGTCGATGAAAAAAGTCTTTTAAATATTTTATTGAAGAATAATATTTCAGTGAGGTTGTAGCAATAGAAATGCACGTGTTTCCATGATCAAATGCAGCACATGAGAATATGGCACACGAGCTATTCACGTTTAAATTTTTTATAATAATACACATGAATGTTTATAGTCTTGACTCTTGAAAGCAAAAGACTTTGATGGCAATATTTATAAAGTATAGACAGAACACCCTGAACACAAATCCATTCATAGAGTCACTTCAATTATAGACACATCAATCATTTTTTATAAATTTTCAATAAGGGAAATGTAGACATTACCTTGAATAACTGCCACCACATCACAGTTTGGATCAATGCTTCCAATGTGGCTTGGGTTTCCTGTTTTTGAGTCACTGAATATCAGAACTATTGAAAAATGAAAAAGAAAAAAGAAGCTTGTTATAAAAGTAAGCATAATGATTAGAACCATCACCAACAACAACTGTGACCCATTGAAAATTGGAACTGTTTACAGTTCCATTTTAACCCTTTCTATATACAATTCCATGTATAAGTCCTACTAAAAACTTATAGTAGGGCCTATATCTGCATCCATGTCAATATGAAGTGGGCACTTACTGTGCTGGTTCATCAGCATTCGAGTAGAAATACGGTTCATGTAAAAGCGATCCAAAAAGTACTGAAGGTTTTGATTGGTGTTTGGGTCCACTGTGCAGGTGTCTTTATACTCTATGATTCCTTGGGCCATTGTAGGAACTACATTATGATGCCTGTTTCGAACTTTGATGAGAGTGTCTGCAAAGCTAAATTATTTTCACAGTTAGTGAAACTTAAGTAAGTTTTGCCCAATTTTCTATCTTACATTGCTTCAAGTTCTTTTTGTGGCAAGCATCTAAACAGATCAGATGATAAAATGGAAGCATGAAGCTTTGCTAAAGTTTCTCAGTGCACATTCTGCACTGAGAGATAATTTCATTTTAAAAAGTTTTTGTTTTAAGTTACATATAAAACTACTTGTTCTAGGACTGGTGCAGCCATCATAAATATTCATGAGGCCTTTTCTTTAAAAATAATTAAAATCAAACGTAATTCTAGAATGCTCTCATTTTTTTAAGAAGCTTGAAATTGTCAGATTTAAGGAAGATCCTGAGTTAGATACTTATAAATTGCCAAGTATTCTGAAAGTATGTAATCTTCAATGACATAGAAAGCTATCAAAATTAAGTCAAAGTAAATACTCCTGTAAATCTAATCATTGGGTTAAATTTGCAGTAAAAATAAATTTCTTGAAAGAAAACGAGTCCCCTGTATTTGTTCATATTAAGTATCTATTTCCAATGCTGTATTTTTCTCTTCTAAAAATGAAACAAGCCAAACTTTGATATCTGTAAGGAGATAAGAATGTATTATTCAGGGTTGGCACTACTTTACTTCAAATCTAGCAGTACTTAGTGTAAAGTCCGCCCTGGGAAGGCAGGGCAGGCTCCTTCCTTCTCTTGGCTAAGTTTCTCCCCAGTACCTGTGTCACCAAGGTAACTGGCACACCTGGAGGTTACATCCTGGGCCGCCTAGGGTTATGCCTCCTTCTGACTGGGGTGGAGGGGTAAGTGGGGAGGGTCTCAGGCCCTGAAGTCACATCTGCATGGACTGGGGGGGGGGGGGGTCAAGCAAGCAGTTTGCTAAAATAAAGTTTTCTTCCTGCCTGAATACTGCATGGTGTTCTCTTTATCAGCTATCTAGTTAAACCTACCTATCTAATTACCTAACACCGAGGTATATGTAGAAACAGCCAAGGTTTTAAACACGTAGAACTTACTCTGATAAAACTTTCTGGTCATCTGGGCTTTTCTCCTGGAATTCTACTAAATCCATCAAGCTTTGGATATACCTGCAAAGTGACAAATAGTAATTATATGCAATGGCTGAAAATAAAATGCTTTTTCAAATAATTTTAAAAGGAGGAGATAGGTGCTGGTGGCTCACACCTGTACTCCTAGCTACTCAGGAGCTGAGATCTAAAGATCTAGGTTTAAAGCCAACCCTGGTCAGGAAGTTTCTAAGACTCTTATCTCCAATTAACAGAAAACTGGAAGTAGAGCTGTGGCTCAAAGTGATGGAGGGCTAGTCTTGATTCAAAGATCTAAGGGACAGCACCCAGAGCCTGAGTTCGAGCTCCATGACCCCCACAAAAAAGAAGTGAATATTATATTTCAAACTAAAACTTTCTTTCATAATATTTGGAAAATAGTATGTTAAAATGTTAACAAGTTTTTCTTAGCCATCAATTTTCTAACTTAAAATTTAATCATTTTTTAAACTCTCCCAGGCCTGTGGTGATTTTCTTTACCATTTTGTGTTTTCATTTCTTCTAGAAAAGTTACTTTGACATTGCTTTTAAAGAGAGTTGCTATTTTTCCCTTGCTCTATTTATCTATAGAACAGGAGGAGTAGTGAGAGTGGAACTGAGTTTTGAATATTAAAAATGTTTCAGATTGCAATCATCTTGAATCAGTGAACAGAAATCTGTGTAGTCAATAGGTTTCAGAAAAGTTCTAGTCCATGTCTGCGACAGTACACGTTTCTCTGTTCACTGAAAATTGCCTCTTTGGATTGATTACCTACTGTATTTTAGGTATCAGTATCTTTATTTTTAAGATGAGATTATAGCTATCACTTTCTAAATGCTAGTTATATGCCTGGTACTACTGTAAATTTTAATGGGTTTTCCTATTTTCTTGAACTCAAAGATCAAGAGGCATAAACTTCATTCTCAGTAATAAGTGAAAGAGCAGCAGAGCCAGGATTTGAATCCAGAGCTCATTTGATAGTCACTGTTAAGTATCAAAGCTTAATCCCTCTGCACTTAAGCTACGTAGTAGTAATATGAATTGATTTTAAGTTCAAGATTTATTTGAAAGTACATTAAACTCTGTTATGTAAAGTACAAACTTATATTTCAAGTTTTCTTTGTAACTTAAAATTATATTGTAAAGAAATCTACTTTTACAGAATAGATAAAATATCTATTTATAGCTTTATAACTGCCATAAGATAAATTACCCTAAATTAATTTAAAAATGATTTGCAACTTTGAAAAGTACTGTTCAGACCACCTGTTTTCCAATTATGATATTTACATAACATAAGAAACCACTCTCAGGTAATCGTTTTATAACTAGAGAGATTTCAAAGTGGTGAATTACTTACCAGCTTTTGACCAACTGCACTGAAGAGGTATTTAATAATCGGTTAGGAAGAATATCAATTTCCTTCAGAATATTGGCTAGCCTCACAGGTAACTCTTGTCTCAAAAATGCAAAAGAAGTTCTTTCACATGCATTTTCTGAACCTATAATAAATGAAATTCTGTTAGTTTTTGTCAAAAAGTATATCCAAATCATACACTTGAAAATCTTTATCAAATTTTGAACACATAAGGTATAAAATTATATTTCTCAGTTCAATCACTACTAAAGAGTTCAGAAGCAGGTAGATTCCCTCACATAATTCTCTCCCTTCCTTTTCCTTCCTTCCTTCCTTCCTTCCTTCCTTCCTTCCTTCCTTCCTACCTTCCTTCTTCCCTCCTTTCCTCCCTCCTTCTCTCCCTCCCTTTTATTCTTCTTTACTTTTAAAGGGATATAAAAGCATTATTCATTTCAGAATAGAAAAAGTATTAATTTTTTTTTCTTTTCTGTCTTTTTCTTCTTCTTATTTTTTCCCCAGAAGTCACCCTCAAGATATCAGAACCCCCCATGGTCCTTTACTGAAAACAAAGGGCAGAGTCAGTCACACAATATCAACAATATGATATACTTACTGAGTCTACACATGAAATACGGAGTAGGGATGGGGTGAAGGATGTAGAGTCGAAGTTTTGAGGTTTCCAGACTACTGTTAAACAACACCACTTTCCAAGTTTCCTGAGAACATTACTACAACCACTCTGTAAATATTTTCGGCAGTAAGCTAAATATATGGAAAACTAAAATGGTAAAAAGCCAAAGGGGGGCCGGGGGAACGCCTGGAGTGCCAACAGATAAATGCTGTGTGTGGAGGCCTAGAGGCCTGGAGGCTAAGGGCTAAAATCGACTGATCTGAGTCCATTTTATAACATTAGGAATCTTTCCCCAAGAATGACTACGTTGTGAAGGAATGGAAAACGTCTCTAGTGCGTTGTTAAATAAATGGTGTCTGAATGCAGAATGTATTTTGGCTCCAAGATCCAGGCAGACAGAGTATGGTGAACGCAAACCATCCAGTATCAACAGGTGGCAAGTGATTTGGAGTCACAAATTGTCAGGAAAGAAGTAAAACAAAACAAACCCTCCCCCAAAGCAAGATGTTCAGGCGTGGAAAGCTCCAGGCTGAGCCTTGAGGGAATCAGTCAAGTGACCCCAAGTTGTTTGAGCCAGGACCCCCAGCCCTTCCCCGATCCCCGGGTAGAGTTAGGGCAGCTTCCCCCAGCCCCAGAGCCACCCGCCCGGGCCCCACGTCGGCTCTCACCGAAGTCCAGCAGCTGCTTGATGGACAGCGGGGACGGGCTGTAGCGCGAGAACCGCTCGACCTCCAGGGGTACCAGGCCCGCGCTGCTCAGAGAGCTAGCGCTGCGCATCACAAGACGGGCCGCCTTCATCTCGCTGCCTGCCGGGCCTGGCGCGAGCAGCGGCTGGGCTCTGGAGCCGGCTTGAGCGCAGAAGGCCGGTGGCAGCAGAACTTGGGGCTGAGGAGCAGGCGCGGTGCGTCCCGGGACAATAGCAGGTGCGGACTCAAGGCTGAGGGGCGGGGGGCCAGGGGTGCTGTAGGGCCGAGAAGCGGCACCGGGTCCGAGGTGCACTGGCTGGAGACTCTGGTCTGCCCACCACTTGCTCCCTTTTATTTCTGTTGCTGCTCCTCCCCGCCCCCTCCACCCCCTTCTCTCCCCCGTCCTCCCGCCCCCCCCAGCCGGAGACACGTCCTGAACTTGGGGCCAAGCCAATCAGCTCAGAGAAAGAACTTTCGGCTCCGCCCCCTGGCCAGGGTCACCGCGGGGGCCCGGCACCGTGACCACAGTCAGTCGCCTGCTACTTTTGCTCCAAGCACGTAAGGAACAAAGGATGGGAAAAAAGGTCAGAGAGGAGGCAGCTGGGGCGGCCCTGGGCTCTAGACCGGCGTCTTGGGACCGGGCACCTCGCCGCGTGGGCTGCGGCGGGCGCAGACTCGTCCTTGTTTACCAGGCTGAGGCTGTCTCAATGTCACGCATTCCTGACTGGAAACTGTTTCCAAGAATCGCGGCTCGGGAGAGCTCATTGGTGCTTGCCCGGAGCGGGACTTTTACAGTATTCAATCCGCTGCCTAGCAAAGTTTGAGCTTCTCTGCTATTGGATCATGAAAGGAACCAATAATTTAGGCGGGCTGAGGACGTGTTTTTTGGGGGTTGGTGGTAGTGCAGGGACCGCTTGCACATTGGTTAATATCTATATAAAATGATCAAATATAGGCAGGTGTCCTAGCAAATGATTTCTGGGGCCTTATGCAATGCAAGGACCCGTGATCCCCACCCTGAAAGGTCCCTTTGTGTGTTCCTCCAGCTGCAAACAGCACACCTCAGGAACTGGAAGTTCCTTTTGTTTTGACTTTAGGATCTGGGACTGCCAAAAGGCATTTCCCCACTGTGGGGAAAAGACCATCCATTTGTTTCTCTCCAGTAACTCTATTAATAGAGTTCTCTCTCTTAATTGAAAGTGAAGTAAAAAAGGGGGACTAATTTGTCTGTTTCACCCACCCTCTTTTTTCTCCTATCAGATAATTCATGCCCTCTATTCATCTATCTGCATAAAATGCCCTTTCCCCAAATCTTCTTCTGAAGAATTCTAGTCCTCAATTGTTCCCCACTCCATCATTTAAACCAAAATGTCTTCGTTGCTCGGTCTCCTTCCAAATATGACCTTTGCTACTGACAGAATTATAGGATAGTGTACTGATTTAATGTCATACTATTTGATACTACTTTTTCTGAAAGATATCAGGTCAGTCACTGCGTCCAACACATTTTCATGATTCCCACCTTGCCTGGTCACTTACTTGGTATTTATTTAACTAATGGCAGTTGAAACATATCCTATCACAAGACTCTCATCCTAAACTTCCCCTTCCCTACACTCTAAATAGACTAAATAATGAAGCCAGTGTTATAGAAGGCTGACAATGCAAGAGTTGGTTGCAAACACAATCTAATGATGGGGGAGGGGTGGTATTCTGGACCTCACAATGTCACTCTTTGTCTTCTCATTCACTCACTGGACTGATTTACCATTTCTATCTTTAGTGCAAACTCACCTGAGAGCCGAACTCAGTCCATTGAGTCACTTACTTGCCATATGTTGTTGTTGGGTGATTAAAGGTCAGGTGGAGTCATATGATATTCACAGATGACTGAAGGCAAAATGTGAACTAAGGTCACCAAAATGTTGTCATCATATAATTTCATTCAATAATACTCACTTGGTTACTCTCACAGTTCGTTGTCTTTCTTCTGTCACTTCTGTGACAGAAATGTTATAATTGGCAACATTGATGGTATCTGAGCTGGAATGCTCATGCCTTGTTTACCCTGTTGGCTAATGTGACACATATTACTGTGATTAAAGGGTGCCCTGGGAAGAAAGTGGAACTTCTATTCTCAGGGTGACTACAAGTTGAGGAAGTGAACCAATTGGAGCAAAGGTACACCAAAAATACAATTTGAGGTCAGTCGTATGGACAAATCCTTGTATTTGAGTAAAGGCCAATAATAAAGGCTGAATGAGAAGGAATCAAAACTATCCCCTTGAAGATGGTGTTGAACACAACACCTTTACTTGAGACTGCTGATTGTTGAAATTTTCAGGTACACTTTTACCTACATTAAGTAACTCTCTGGCTTGCCTGGCAAAATCCAATAATGTAAGGCTGCTGGTAGAGTTTTGAGACTGCAAGTCACACTTTTGCCAGAATAGCCAATTTGATAATATGAATCAGAATCCTTAAAAAGAAACTGATTGCCAGGTGCCAGTGGCTCATGTCTGTAATCCTACCAGCTGAGGAAGCTGAGATCTGAGGATCATGGTTTCAAGCCAGCCTGGGCAGGCAAGTCCATGAAATTCTTCTCTCCGATTAACTACGTGCACAAGTATGTGTGTGCATGCACACACATTTTCAAGTTTGGGAACTTATTCCAAAGAAGCAATTAAAAATACATCTAACAGGAAATCTAACATCATGATATTTAATATATTTGAGTCTAGAAAATTTAAGATTAAAAGTTGAACAGGAAATTTAGAGAAAATATTTACAAAACAGATATTCAATAGGAAACAAAATAGTTTTATCTGTATCTTCATGGAGCTGATAGACCGATAGAAGTAATAGGTATTACCAAAGCAGTGAAATTAAAATAAGAGTATGGAGATGATCATGTGAATAACAAGCTAGAACTCCCTCTTTTAGGTAGTCAGGGATGGTGTCTCTGATGAAATGAGTAGTAAATGAGATCAGAGACGATAAGGATTATTAGTGAAAGTATATTGGTAGAGAATACGGAGAAAGAGATTATGTAGGGTTTAAACCATTACATTGCCCCTGTTTCTTACAGTGTGTACTAACTTGGCAGGTACTAGGCATCAGAAACTGTACTAGGTGCCTTGGAAGATGTAATATGATCTGTTTTTAAAGTAAATGAGTAATGAAAAATAGTCTTTTTTTTCTTTCTACTTGAGAGACTTTTATTTAAAATCCTAAGGCAAAAGTTCTCATTAAATGAAAAATCAAGAATTCATAGAAAGATACCATGTTGACTCTGGACTCTAGTGATGACAGAGATAGTGACAGTGAGTGGCAATGCTATTGGTGCTCAGGGGTCTTTGAAGAAGACCTATGCTGGTGATCAGGGGTTCTTATATCTGAGAACTAACATTTTGGGTGACCCTAGAAGGATGAGTAAGATTTTGGTAAATTATTGGTAGGTAGTGAGGAAGTAATGTTTACTGTGGTCTGAGTGTTTTCTAGAGCACTCTGAGAGAAGAGGGAATGGGAAAATGTATTCACTCAAATGAATGAACAATTATACAATTCAATTAGACTACATTTTATCCAATGTTTTATGTACAGCAGGCATGATAGGTGCTTGGCACAGAAAGATAAAAAAGACACAGTTCTTATCTTCCAGGAAGGAATAAAGCCATATGAAAACTCTGAAAACAAGAATGTGATTCATACAAAGGGGAGGGGGAGTCAGTGAGTGCAGTTGGACTTGTTTGGAAGAGGTGGGGTGTCATATGAGTTATAAAGGTTGAATAGATATTGATAGGCAGTCCAGGAGAAAGGGTGTTGGAGTGGTGGGAAGGGGAATACAAAGAGTTGTTTTATTGTCAGAATCTCAAGGCTTTGTCAAATTTGAGAATGAAACAGAATTAGATTCTGTACTGATTTCATTAATAAAAATCAAGGCCATTAAAGAGTCAACAGGAAAGGATAACTCAGGAAAGGCTAACTGATAACTCAGGTGGTAAGTGTGTTTTGGGAACACTTTGAGTTAATGAGAAACTGTGGGAGTTTTATGACTAAGTATTAAAGCGGGAAAGATGAGAACTCAAAGGCCATTAAGCCATTACTGAGTAGTGACAATAGAAGGGTGAGATTCAGTCACCAGTTTCTTCATACAAAGCTCCTCTCTCCTATTCATTCTCCAGCTCTGACTTGCTTTTATCCATGTACGGTAGTCTCTTCTAGAGTAGTCCTTCGTCTCATTCTTGATCTCCTTACACTTCACTGAAGCAATATCACAGCAAACCCACTTCATCCTTTTTGCCATGATGGCTTCAACATTATAGGGAGAAAATAAGCCAAGCTGATATAATTGGGGAGGTCTTAATGTTTTGTGGGTAGGCAAGAATTTTTTCTCATTCCCAGTAAAGACTTGGTATTCCTTTTTCCTCCAAGAAAGTTCACAATTATGACTGGCTTTTGCTTTTGAAAAACATAAAGAATGGTGAGCAAATGAAATGAACAGTGGACTAAAGAAAAATAAATAAATGTATAAAAAACAAATAAAAACATACTCAAACTAATGAGTGACTAGGAGAGTAGAAAGGTAGTAATACCTCATTATTCTACCATCTGCATGACTGTTAAATAACACTGAGTAGCTGAGAGCATCTGTTGGCCAGGTTTGGGGAAATGAACACTGTCTATACTATTTGTGTGAGTAAATATGTTAACATTTTTGAAAGGCAATTGGCAGAAGTGTTAGAAATTTTATAGATAGACATACAAGTTGTTATGTCGAAAATGAACTTTACAACTTTGGTGGGGCGGGGAGGAGGGTTGGGGAGGAGGGTTGGGGAGGCGGGGGAGGAGGATGGGATGGGAAGGGGAAACAAAGGAGGAGGCTACAATGCTTGATAACAAATGTACTCATTATCTTGCCCATGTAATTGTACCCCCTCTGTACAGTATTTTCACAATTAAAAAAAAGAAATTGTATAGATAGTAATCATCTGTCTCATTCATTGCACTTCTCAAGTCCTATTGTATAGTTTTTACCAAGAAAGTATGTGAAGATTTCCCATTGTAGCATTACCTGTAAGCACAAAAATTTGGAAACAAACTTGCATGCCCACAGGGTAGTGGATGATAATCCACAGGTGTAAATAAATGATACACTTATATACTGAACTGCTGTGCAGCTACTTAATGGGTGAGCTATCTTTCAGCAGTCTTAGAGGTCTGCCACTCAAAGCTTGTTTCAAGGAAGGGCCTGCCATTTAGGGATGGTATGTGAGGGAGGAAGAGAGGGAGAGAGGAGGATGAAAGGAGAAATATGAAGTAGTAAATATGGTAGAAGTATTCTGCATACATGCATGAAAATAGAACAACCAAAACTGTTGAATTTGTTACAAGAAGGTAAGAGGGAATTTGAGGGTGCACAGAAGGAATGGATTGTGTAAATATGAAAACATCACAATGAAAACACTTCATACAGATGATATATTCTAATAATACATTTTTAAAGGAATAGTTTTCTGTTATTTGCAAAGTGTGCAGTAATGACAGTTCTCAGCTGCAGTGTCTTTGGGACCAATGCATCATTTGAACTGGGGCTGCCCTCTTTTGAAGCAGTTCCCAATGATAGATAAACACATAGAAAGCCATTTCTCCTCAATGTAGGACACCTCTGATGGGGTTCTTCATTCTAGCTGATACTTGGTCAGATCAGAATGGATATTTCAGCCTAAGTCTGGCCTACTTCATTCTGCTTCCCTCTTTCCTTCCCTATGTATTGTGTATACATCATTAAGCCAACAAACCAACAAAACTTTCCCTGTTCCTCAATGTTCTCTCCTTAAATGGAAAATGAAATCAGTATGCCTACAGATTTCCCTTAAGCAACCCAGGTAGAAGCTTTGGAGCAAACATTCCCCATGAAAGGAGTCTTACACTGGGCAAAGATAGGTTTTCCTGCCCCCAAATGGATAACTGGTATTTACATACTTGGCATTTGGACCTTAGCCTGTGGGGTTAGAGCTGTTATAATGGGAAAGGCTAAGCTTAGGTCCCTGAAACTTTCCCAGGATAAGATAGGGTTTTTGTTTTGTTTCATTTTGTTTTACTTTTTGAAAGTTTTTTAAAATGAACAGTACACTAGGTGTACAAGGCAGTTTTCACTGTGATATTTTCATACATGCATACAATGTACCATATTTTCATACATGCATACAATGTACGATATTTTCATACATGCATATAATGTACCCCATCAAACTCATGTTCTTATTGCGCTCTGTTATTCCCTTTCTCCTTAGTTAAAATTTTTCAGTTGGGTTTATTGTTCAATTATCATATATTTATAGAAGGCATTTCAATCATACTTACCTTCATTCGCTCTCCTATCTCCTGCTGAAAGCTCCTCCTACAACAGATCCTGTGTTACTCTCCAGTCATTCCATTTTTAAATTTTTTATTGACTTTACGTAGTTGTGCATTTACAAGTTGCCATTTAGCAAAGTAGCTTAAGAATATATCTTGACCAATGTCACCCCTTTCAACATTCTCATCCATCCCTTCTGTACCCACTCTTTCCCTCTCTCTTTCAAATTTTTTCATATATACACATTGGATTGTTGACTGCATTCGCTTCCTCTGTTCCTCTTCATTTTCCCTCTCCTTTCCCCTTGACCCCACCCTTTCTACTTCCAGTACCCACTTCCTGGTGTTTTATTTTGCTCTGACTCTCACTTTGCCTTCGTTGTGAATTACACTATTTGAGTCCTCACAAGAAGACCTTTATACATCCAATCTACCTGAAATTTAATGTCCTTTGACCATCTTTGCAACCCCCACAGAAGCATTCAATTTGACAGGTGTGAGTTCAAATGACCTCTTGTACAACATGGTAACTATAGTTAACAATGATGTATTTTATACTTGAAATTTTCTGAGGGGATTTTAAGTGTCCAAAATAATTATCAGTATGCATATACTGATGAGCTCTGTTTAGCTATTCCACAATGTACAATGCTGCAAAACATCATACATGTGCCATAAGTATGTACAATTTCATCAGTTGAAAATAATAAAAAGTAATAAAGGTTGGTTTTCAATTGATGCTATGAAGACATTGATTTAGTGAATCCATAAATTCTGTTCCTACCAAACTTCAAAGTTTCTTACACTCTCTTGTCTGCTTAGCAGAGAATGAACATTGACATCATCTATGTTAATCAATGAAGAAAATGTCCATTTTTGTTATGCACTAATAAATAACTGGTGTGGTTTAATTTTTTTTACAAAAGAGAGATAAAAAGGTAAGTGTACATGTGAATCTGAATTGAAGCATGCACCAAGTCTGAGAAAGAATCACGTGAAAACCTCAGTCATAACATTGCAGATGGACAAGAGAAGACATTCTCGCTTCTTACTTTATAATGCCAAATTATTTTCCTCATGATGCCTGAGCAGGGCTTCATATTCTGAAGCCAGTAAGAGCTCTTGACCAATGCACAGTGTGTGCAACACACTGCTTGGGGATAGGATGCTCTCATTCACTTATTTGCCTTGTGATTTTCTTCCCTCAAGGTATTACAGGTTGAAAAATGGTGGACAGAGGCAGCTAAGAACTTGATTATTGTTATTACTAACTGTGTCATTGACAATCACTTTGTGATTGTATTTTCTGTGAGTGCGAATAGTTGAGAAGGTAAGATGGAGAGCATTTCTAAAAAGAAATGAGGAATGATTGGCCAGCATTTGGTATTTTGGTATTTTGGCATGCTGTCACTGAGTTTGAAAGAAAAGCTGCGACTCTGAGCAGCCAAATAATCCTAGGCAACTTCAAGGGTCAGAACAAATTATCCAACTTTGTTTCTTGAACTCTAATCCCAGCAAACTTTAACCCACACTGCATTTTATGTACCCATTTCTACGGCCATGTTGTATATCTAATGCGATCATTTGGATGTTTCATGTTGGAGTTTCATGTTGAAACTTCATTCCTAATGTGGAGGAGACTTTGGGGAAAGTTATTACATCATGAATACTCTGCCCTCATGAATGGATTAGTGTCTTACAAAATAGATGAAGGAACAGGCTTAGGTTGTTGCTGCTTCTCTCCTCTTCCTCCATGTAAGGACAACGCTACTACCCTCCAGAGGATCCTGAGACAAGGAATTATCTTAGAAGCTTGGGAAGCCATCACCAAACAAACAAACAACAAGAACAACAACAAAAAACTTGCTAACTTCATCTTTTACTCGCTAGCTTCCAGTACCATAAGAAATAAACCTCTATTCTTTTGTGATAGGGAACACAAAAGGACTAAGGTACATTTTATTGCTCAGGACTTGCTTATCTCTGAAACTATGAAAGAGGCTGGTGATGCCCTCACTTTACCCCCAACACATCCTATTTTTCTATTTTGTTATTGCCTCACTATCTCTGATGTTGCTCTGTCATTTATAAAGATCTTTTGATTATAAACCATATTCCTGTTGCTCCCAAAATGTTGTCCATCTTCTAGTATCCATTTCTTTTCTCTTCACCTTAGACCTGTTCATTACTTTTTTTTTCATTCTCATTCTATTCTTCTATGTTCTACTCTGTGGTCTATTAGCCAATAGAGAGTTATCTTGCATTTTCCCGTGGTATTTTCTCCCTGAGCTTACTATACCACAACATTGCAAGAGATAACAAAATGCCAGGTCTTGCCTGAACTTTGTGTTCCAGCTGAAAATTGTCTCATTAAATATTTAGGTTCCAGAGTGAACAGTGCCTTTTAGTTTTAGTAGTTAGTGAAATGATTCTGGTTTCTATGCTGTGCCATTAGACATCAAAGTCTAACTGGATCTCTGTTATAATACTCTAGTCATTATTTAATCTTCTGTCATTCATGTCTACCTCTCATCCCATCCATATTTAATCCATACCTCATCCATATTTGACTAATTTATTCCCCAGACTGTTTTAGACATCCTCCAGACTTAGACACTTATACACACACCTGCATATCCTCTCTTTCTCTCTGTCCTTCTCTGTCTCTCTGTTTCTTTCTCTCCTCACCCTCATTCCAAATACATGCTGCCTGCTGGAACTTAGGATGTCTTCACACTCCTTACATCCTCAATTTCTTCTGTGAGTATTCTTTTGTATTCTTGTCACAACTTAAGGACCAACATCAGGTTTCATGTCATTTCTTAAATGTATGTGACTTTTCTCAACAAATCATTTCAGGTTATCAAAGACAGACAGGTATTCTCCTCACTATCTACCATACCTTAACTATTACCCTGCCTCAAAACATTTCTCCTCCATTCCCAAAATCAGTTTCTTTTTAAGAAGTCATTAGACAATACCACCCACTACTTTTCTATTACTGCCATTTATAGACTGCTGTGAATGACCCAACTTTATTTTCTTTCCTCGTCCATTAACATTTTCATTATCATATCTCTCCAAAATCCAATTCAACCATTTCCGTGATCATATCCTAAAATTTGCCTCCACAAATAATATCACCAAATGACTGAATACAAGAATCCCATTCCCTTTGTATCACCTCCTGTTCTTCGAGCATTCAACTCAACTATTATCTTCAAATTCACTAACTCAAACTTACTGAGACTCTGACCCTCACTGTCCTTCATTTTAAGTCCCCTCCTCTTATGTCATGAGGATTCCATGGCCCAACACTCCAATTACACAGTTGGGAAAACTTTTAACTCTCTCCTTCTGTTTTACTTACTTGGCAAACTAACTTGATTTGTACTACTCTAAATATACAGAGTGAGTACAAATTCCACTTCACAAATTCCTAATGTACGAATACTGATACTTTCTTTCCCTTGTCTTGCTATAAGCCAGGTATATGTCTATTTTAACTTCTTTTGGCTAAGCTAAGATTTTACTGTTCTTTGTCTTAAGAGTAAAAATTCCCAAAGTATCAGGGCAGATGGGTATATGACTGTGCCAACATCCATTGAGATGGTTCCCATCAAATATTGTCCCTGATTATTGGTTCAAGCACATTTCTAACCCGTAACTTCATTCCATCCAAAGACCTATTTGGGTCTGTCTCTTTCTCTTTGTGCTTTGCTTATTTAATTTGGATGTTACTGAAACATACTGAAGATACGATTCACATTCCTTCCACTTCTATAGCCTGGTAATGTATTAATTAGCCTGACCAACACATTGGGCTGCTTCTACAAAGCTGGCTTAGGCATGTTTTCCTCCATCTTCTGTGTAGCCATTTGTATTCCTGCTGCCTTCCAAGGGTCCTGGTGTAGAGAATGAGTTTCAAAAGGATAGGGTTTTTTTTTTTTATTGAACCAATGGCTTTTTGCTTACTAGACAAGTGCACTATTACTTAAGCTAGACCCCAGTCTTTTCCTGTCATTATCACTATTATCATTATCATCCTCTTCCTCATTGTCATCATCAACTTCTTTCAGGAAATACTAATCATCTTGCCTTTGCCTTGATAGTTGGAATTATAGGCACCATCCTCACACTAAACGTATATATGTATATATACATAAACACACACACATATATATTTATATTATACATATTTATATATAAAGGGTACTTCAAATATATTATTAAACACATAATGACTCCCACTATTACTTTTGAAATCAGATGAGATTCTCTGGTCATAGGGCACAGTATGGAATAAAAGTTGGAGGAGAACTGATAACAGTTCAGATGACTCTTGAAAGGACTCATTGACCATAGAAGCCATACATAGGTTTGTATACCTTAAATACATGGTAAAATATATTTCTTAAATCTCCCTCTCTCCCTCCCTTCCTTCTTTCCTTCTTTCCTTCCTTCCTTCCTTCCTTGCTTCCTTGCTTCCTCCTTCCATCCTTCCTTCTTTTCTTCTTCCTTCTTCCCTCCCTTCTTCCTTCTCCTTCTCCCCCCTTCTATCCCTCGTCCTCTCCTGCCCTCCTTTCTTTCTTACAAGGTATTGTTAAGTAGCCCATGCTGGCCAGGAACTGAAATTCTCCTTCTACTGCCCAAGTGCTGGGATTTCTGTTGCATCACTACACTTGGCTTTAAATTACTATTAAGTATTTTTGGCTTCTTCTATGAGCCCAACTTGGAGAATTATAGGATTTTAAAGAAATTGAAAAACCTATATGGATAGTATTTTGTCTATTTTATGTACAAATGTATTCAATACAATCAGACATCTGATTTCTCATGATTGTATTTTTTAGGTGTTAGAACTACCAGTATTTAGATTTGCTTCTTCAATACTTTTCTTAATGTTACACAATGAAATGTGCATTGTTTGTTAATTATAGGAAAATAGATGTAACTTTAAAAGCTAAAATGGAAATGTGTAACAAAAGAAAAGAAAGACAAGTTTGGTAAATGCATGTTCAAACCAAGCATTTGACTTTGGGTGACAGTGACTCATGCCTGTAATCCTAATATTCAAAAAGTTGAGATCTACAATGAGAAAAGTGTGGCTGAAATTAGGAAAGCAACTCCATTTGTAATAGCCCCACAAAAAATAAAATACCTAGGAATTAACTTAACTAAAGAAGTGAAGGACCTCTATGATGAAAACTTTAAAATCTTGAAAAAGGAAATCAACACAGAACTTAAAAAATGGCAAAACCTCCCATGCTCCTGGATTGGAAAGATTAACATCGTGAAAATGGCAATACTTCCCAAGGCTATCTACAAATTCAACGCAATACCTATCAAAATTCCACCCTCATTCTTCAAGGAAATAGAAGAGGCAATCCAAAAATTCATATGGAACAATAAAAGACCCCGAATAGCAAAAACGCTCCTCAACGGAAAGAACACTGCTGGAGGAATATCAATACCAAATTTCAAACTCTACTATAAAGCCATAGTAATCAAAACAGCTTGGTATTGGCATAAGAACAGACCTCAGGACCCATGGAATAGAATTGAAAACCCAGAAATGAACCTACAGACCTATAGCCATCTAATCTTCGATAAGGGAGCTAAAACAATAGAATGGAAGACAGACAGCCTCTTCAGTAAATGGTGCTGGCAAAACTGGTTAACTACATGTAGAAAACTAAACCTAGATCCTTATATATCACCCTGCACCAGAATCAACTCCAAATGGATCAAAGACCTTGAACTCAAAGCAGACACTCTGAAAACATTACAGGATGGAATAGGAGAAACCCTGGGTCTCCTTGGCTCAGGCCGAAATTTTCTGAATAGAGACCCGGAAACACAACAAATCAAAGAAAGGTTGGACAAATGGGATTGCATAAGGTTGCAGAGCTTCTGCAGGGCAAATGACATAGCTAGCAAGATCAATAGAAAGCCCACGGATTGGGAGAAGATCTTTACTAGCCATACAACGGACAAGGGTCTCATATCTAAAAAATACTTGGAACTCAAAAAATTAAACCACCCAACAACAAATCCTCAAAGAAACAACTGTCCAATAAGTAAGTGGGCAAAAGACTTAAAGAGAAGCTTCTCTGAAGAAGAAAGAAGGATGGCCAATAGACACATGAAGAAATGTTCAACATCCCTAGCCATAAAAGAAATGCAAATCAAAACAACATTGAGATATCACCTCACTCCAGTTAGAACAGCAAAAATCAAGAACTCTAACAACAACAGATGCTGGAGGGGATGTGGACAGAAAGGAACCTTACTTCATTGTTGGTGGGAATGTAAACTTGTTCAACCACTTTGGAAAGCAGTATGGAGGTTCCTCAAAAGACTTCACATAGAACTCCCCTATGACCCAGCAATCCCACTTTTGGGCATTTACCCTAATGTTTACAAAAAAGACCACACTAAAGCTACCAGCACAACTATGTTTATTGCAGCATTATTTACCATAGCTAAGATATGGAACCAACCCAGATGCCCCTCAGTAGATGAATGGATCAAGAAAATGTGGTATATATACACAATGGAATTCTATGCCTCCATCAGAAAGAATGACATTGCCCCATTTGTTAGGAAATGGAAAAACTTGGAAAAAATTATATTAAGTGAAGTAAGCCAGGCCCAAAGAAACATAGGTCCCATGGTTTCCCTTATTTGCAATATCTAGTATAGGTATGAGTCAAGCGGAAAAAGGCAGAGAATGTGATGTTAGGAAAACGAACCCTCAAATATGTATTTTAATGTTTTTGTTTCTTTCATGCATGTGTTTCTAACGCATTTATAAGATTATTTCTTTGTTGCTTTGTATGTCCCTCCCCCACAATGTAACCCCCGCTTTCACTATACTTGATGTCAGTATAACATGTGGAGGAGACGGGGACAAACAAGTCGTTTAAGGATTCAGGTGGACCTGTTGCAACAATGAGAAGTACAAAATGTCATGTCAAAACCAGCTTTACAATGTCGGAGGGGGGGGGGGGGGGGGTATGATTGGGTGGGGGGGAGGGGGGAGGCTGGGAAGGGAGGTGAAGGGTAAACAAAGGAGGAGGCTGCAATGCTTGGTAAGAAATGTATGCATTATCCTGCCCATGTAATTGTAACCCCTCTGTACAGTATGTTCTCAAATAAAATAAAATTAAATTAAAAAAAAACAAAAACAAAAACAAAAAGTTGCGATCTGGAAAATTATAGTTCAAGGCCAGTCAGGGCAGAAAAGCTCACTAAACTCCATCTCCAAAATAACCAAGTAAAAGCAAGGTTGGAAATGTGGCGCAAGTGTAGAGCACCAGCTTCACAAGTATGAGGCGCTGAGTTCAAACCTCAATTCTGAAACCCAAAACAATACACATCTAAATGTAGCCATTTGATTGACTTGGAAGGCAAATGAGGATAGGGAAATGTTCCTGCCTTCTATTCCCACCCCTGGGCATTCTAAGAAGGTTAAAGACTCAGACTAAGAGGAGCCTGCAATAATCATCCTTTTCTCCTACTTATCACTCCTATGCAGTGTCTTCTAGGGACAGATCTTGAGCTGTGGCTGGCTGAAACTTGGCTCTACTTGCCTCCCTGTCAATTCAAGTAGAATTCTCTTGCTTGGAAAGGTCCAGATTTTGACCTGGCCCAGTCTTGCTTTAGCCCTGTTGGCATCTTGGATAACATGTCTAATAATCTACGTAATAAAAAAAACCCCACAATCAGGTATTACGTCATCTGGAAGACAAATTTTCACAAGAGGAAGTCTTGTGATTCCTTTGCTTACTACAGGGCAGGATTAAGAAAAGAAAAACCCTATATATCTACATAGCATTGAATGATCATTTCCCTGAATATTTATCTACAGGTTTGGCAATAGAAGGAAAGACAGCCAGTGTGACACAAAAATGTTTTTTGTTTGAAAGTAGTAAATTAAGCAAGTTAGGTAAAAGCAGTTAGGCCTCCATATTTAAATGTGGCAGCCAGACTAATAATAAATAATCACATTCTTTCCTGTCAGGTCTAGCCTGGCCTGGCGATACTTCTCAGCACATCTGTTTAGATGTCACAGAATCAGTGAATTAGGTTTAGAAGATACAGCTCCTTTTTGGGCTGGGAGTCCAAGTAGACCACAAGTAGGGTGCTATGACCTACAGCAGCACTCATGCTTCTTCCTCTGAGACTGTCAGTAGCAAAGCTTAGAGTTGTGAATAAATAGGATAAAATGGAGGCAGAGGAGCTGTCACCCAAGTCATATAGCTAGTACAGACTATAGAAGTCTTCATCATTTGCCACACTCTCCTAAGGCTTGCCATTTCTAACTTTTATTTTTTAAACATTAATCTTTCTGACACTTCAGAACCAAGAATGTCTGTTTGCACTCTTGGCTGAAACCAGGCAACAGTGTGAAACTGAACTTCAAACAAACCAAACAGATGCTGATATTCTATGGTTTGCTTCCAGAATGACACTGATTTCATATGACATCCTTTCACATACAGGACATTGACTAGGCTCCACCAGAGAAAATAAACTGTCTTCAATTTAAACAATATCCACACCGATGACTGGCCCTGTTCCCCTTTCAAACTTGTGGTTTGAACATAAACTTGAGGATCTGACCTGATAAGTTTGGACAACACATGTATGTTTCAGTGACAAAACGGGCGTGGCCAGGTTTCAACAGCCAGTGTGAAGTCCAAAGATTAAGTTCAGAATAGAAAGTCTTTGGGGCTCCCTTTCTAATTTTTTTCTCCCCACTAGACACTATGTTGACAGTGAACTATACAACTTGTAGGTGAGGGCAGGAGGGGAAAACTGGGAGAGAACGAGGGAAGGAGTGACACTGTCCTAAAAGAAATTTATGCAACTGTTATCCCTCTGTACATCAACTTTATAATAACAATACGTTTTTTAAATAAATTATTTCCCATCCCTTTTACATTGTCTCTTCTACCTCTTCTTTTCATATTCAGACTCCTTAAAATACACTTTGTCTTAGAACCAAGGGATTGCCTTGCTAGTAATTTATTTGTTTCATTTCTTGTTTAAAAGTAAAAATAAAGTTACTCTGACCCACAGTGTTAATCAGTATTGTTTTGTGGAAAGAAACAGCCAATCTTGCAGAAGCAAAGCAGATTCCTGCCCTCTCTCAAGTCAGATTAAGTGGGTGAGAGGTTACTAGTCCCACACCCACAGCCTGGGCTAGATGCCTGGCAGAGCAGTCAACAGGGGAAGTTTAGTAGGTGAAGGGTCATCTTTGTGTAGCAGCAATAACTTTCCGTGGCTCAGCTCTCAGGCATCTAGGTTCATGGAAATAAAGCTCTCAAGGGGAAAGGTCACACAGACTAGAGGCGATCTTATAATAGCCCATGCCTGATCCCAGCAGTGTTCAAGCCATGAGACTAAGCTGGCTCAGCCGTCCTGGCCTTTAGAAATTCTGCTGTTCAAATGGAAAAACAGAGGGTACATACAGTGCTTTACAAGTCACCCTGCACTGAGCATAGCAGTCCAAAACACAGTCTAGCTACCGGCAAATTTACATTAGGTAAATACTATAACTAGTACTCAGAGAGAGATTCTTTTTAAAAAGAGTTTCTTTTTAATAAAAGAATGTACAGATTTGTTTATCTATCTGATTTGTTTATCTTTTATTTTTATTGTTTCTTAGTACTGAAGATAGAACCCAGGACCTTGTGCCTGTTAGGAAATACTCAAGTACCCCCTGAGCCATATCCAGCCCTTAAACATGGCTGGAAATGACGTCAGCTTAAGAGAGAATTTCTCCATGCGGTAGAATACAGTTTTTAGACGGTGTGTTGAAATCAATTAGTGAGTGATGGATCCATTTAATGGTTAACAAATGATATTAAAACTGAATCGAGGACAAAAGTCATACTCCTAGTAACTAAATTTTTTAAATTAAAATTTTGTTCTAAGTCTGGTGCTAGTGGGTCACATCTATCATCCTAGCTACTCAAGAAGCTGATATTCTTGGGATGGAATTTCAAACCTAGCCCAGGAAGGAAAGTACATGAGAATCCATCCTCAAAATAGCTAGCAAAAAGCCAGGCTAGAGTTGTGGCTCAAATGGAAGAGTACCAGCTGAGCAAGCAAGCCTAGTGAGCATGAGGTCCTGAATTGAAATCCCAGTATTGGCCCCCCCCCAAAAAAAAATCCTCACATCTGTCTTGTTCATGTTGAAGATTACTGCTCTATATTCTAGGAACAAAGGCTTGCTGTTTTGAGCCCTGCAAGAAACTGCTTGCTTTGTTGTTTTATAAAAAATAAGATCCACTAATTCCACAGGACATTGAGACCTTTGGGAAAACTGCCATGCTATTATTTTCAAAAGTACCTTCAAACAACATCCTGCTAGGATGGTTTCCAGAATTAATGAAATGTGAGCATTTCCTGAGTAGCTTGGATTACATGAGCCACCAGTGCCCAGCTTGATTATCTTTTAAATAAGTAAAGTGCTTCTGAGTTGTGATAATACTTCTCTGGGGATGATGGATGTTATATTTTAGGATGTAATGAAAGAATCTACTCATTACAATTTGAAGAAAAGTAGGAGGTCACAGTATTAGATAAATTAACAACATCTTCAAACGACTGCAGTTTTTATATCCACATATTTTGACACAACCTCTCAGAAAATTCTTCTATTTTTCATTTGCCTCTGCATTGAGGGGGGAAAACTAATATAATCAACTCTGTCCTTCATAATAGGGTAGCTGATGCCTTAATCTACCCATCTCAATATTCTGATTTATGAAAGAATTGCTCAAAACTAGTTAACAATAAGCGTGTGCCTTTCTTTCCCAAGAACAGATTTTCTATGTTCTGGCAACCAAAGAAAGAATTAAGCTAATTTCTCTATGAACCTTGGAAAAAGTGGCAACAAATAATGGATTTGTCCTTTAAGAAACATTTCAACCAAACATCTTATCAGCTACAAATCCATTTAAGGCAATTCCACACCAGCCATAGGCTATTTTTCTCATTAAGGTATGTTTAAACTGTTGGATCCTGATGGCATAAGAGACATATCAGACAAACAACACCTGTGAGAAGAATTGGTGAAGTATTGATTTTTCATCAGTCAAAAAGTTTGCTAAGCAAATGAAAAATAATTTGCCTTCACAGTGACATTTTCCTGAGGTCTTCCTGGTGGGCAAAACATTGCTTTTCTTTTAACACCCCAATTTCAATTATCCAAAAAGTCAAGGACATGATGGTAAATTAGAGGTCACACCAGAGTGCAAAATTCATTTAGGTTTGAATAGATTTTTCATCTTACTTCAACATCCTTACTCAGTCTACGACCACGGTTTCCTGATCTGATGTTCATTCTATAAATGATGGGTAGATTTGAAGATTTTTATTGAAGTTTCTATTTCTATCATGAAGTGAATGTGTTCCTTGGAAGGAAACAGTATTGTGTAACAGCTGAGGGTATAAAGATCCTGAGTTCTATAAACCTAACCCTTTCGTTAAGGTTTGACTATGAAGTATCTCCCACAGGTTTATGTAATGAACCCTTGATTTTTAACTTGTGATTGTGGTACTATTTTGCTTATTGGTGGAAACTTTGGGAGATAAGGCCTTCGTGGAGGAAGCAGGCCCTGGGGATTTGTGTTTGAAGCTTATATCTGGATCCCATCCCTGTGGTACTCTCTGACTCTGAGGTTTCTGCTACCATGATGTTCTGCCTAAATACATGGTGTCAAATAGCATGGACTGAACCCATTGAAACTTGAGCTAAAAGAAATCTCTCCTCCATTATGTTGTTTTCTCAGATACTTGTCACAGTGATGAAATAACTGAGAAATATTACCTCCTTTAGTCCTTCATCTAAGAACTAGGAGTTTGGTCTGTCTCATTGCTAGGCATCCTGTAACACCGTTATCCTTTTGGTGTATACCCACCATTGCCTTTTATCTGTGAAGAGCAAGTGTTTACTTCTCATGAAAGATACTAGGATCTCTCTTTTCTCTTCTTGCCCCCCCCCCCCCCCCCCCGCCTCTCTCTCTCACACACACTCATTCCGGTAGTATAATTCTGCCTGTACTGATACATGTCCCTTTCCTCCCTTCAGATATCTCTCGTCAGGGGCTGGAAGGGTGCAAGGCCTAGATGGCTTCCGCTGGGCTTCAGACTCCCCTGGGCCCAAACTCCATATTGACCAGAGCTGATCCTTCTGCTACTTTTAGTTAAGACAGACTTACCAACAACTACAGACTTTGAAAAGTAGGCCTAGAAGGGTGATTGTCAAGATGATTAACTCGCATGCTATTTCCAAATGTATTTGGAGTTCAATATTCTTATGTATTCCTTGTATTGTACCTTCCCTTGCCTTGGGCTATTATTCTCAGCCCTTTGGCCTTTCATTTACAATAATAATGTCTACTTCTTAATAATCTTGACACTGTTCTTTCAATCGTGTAGACTAAGTTTGAACTGACTTTTGTTGTAACAACATTATATTTTGGGTGGAATGTACTGCGAGTTAAAATTTCAAAGTCTGGTTTTCTTTTCCACAAAACTTACTGATTTTTCAAACCCAACAAAGTTTTATTTAAAAAAAAATCATCAATTTTGCCTGTCCAGGTCTTAGTGAATTCAAATTATATCATATTACCTATCCTTAAAACCAAGCCAAACAAAAACAAAAACCTAGTTGAATGGAGCTATGGTTCAAATAGCAATGTGCCAGCCATGAGTTAAAAAAGCCAAATTAGATCATGAGGTCCTGAGTTCAAGCCCTGACATGCACAGATATGGACACAAAACAAACAAACAAACAAAAAACTATCTTCTGTGATCTGAAAAACTGAAATTTGTTTTTGCCATTGAGTCAAAGTTGTTGGAGGTCAAGGTCCAAAATCTTTAGACGATGCTTAAGTACTGTTTTCTGGAAGAAACTGCAATCAAACATCAATTTTGCAAGATGCAACTGAAAAAAGAATAACATTCTCAAACATAGGTGGGAAATGATGCGTGTTAGATCACTCTTTATGAGACTTGAAATGCATATATATTAAATACAGTTGAGATAGGAACTACTCTCCAGGGTTACATGTATCAATTAATTTAACATTTCCCAGTTTGTATTCTATTAGGTATACCTTGCTCAAATAAGTCGAGATGTCAAAAATTAATTTTTATTTACTGTGGGCCTTTCAGAACTATGTTTAGGGTGATATTTCTAATGTTCATTCAGTCTTTTTACAGTCTACTGGACCACAGACACTTCCTTTTTACAGAGTATCTTTCAAGAATACTCTGTGAAAATGATCTCTGAAAATATGCTAAAATTATGTCAGTGAATATTTGGGGCTATGATTATTAACACCAGATCCATGTCTGCCTAGCTTTCTAATATCAGAGTTTGTGAACCAATTTAATGAATGATACAACATATACACCAGTAATAAGCAAACATTCAGGCTACGTAATGGAAAAAAAAAAAGTTTAAAAAGTCAACTTTACAGTGTCCAACTCACCTTTATTATTATTTACAAATAATATAACATGATCCTTTTAGTGATTATGCCCTGATAAACCAGTCATAAGTTGAAAATATTATATTGAAAATGATTTTAATTACCTAATCTAACTAATGTCATAGCAACAGGTTGTGTTATAAGGTATCAGTTCTTTTCCCCATGATTATGTGGCTGCCTATTGCTGCCTGGCATTTATGTACCAAAATTTGAAGTATAGTTTCTATTGAATGTATATTGCTTTCGTGCAATCACAATGTCAAATATTGCTAAGGTGAACCATGCAAACATATATGTATATTTATATGTATGTATGTACTTTCTCCTATCTCTCATTTATTTTTCATTACATGAATGGTATCTTGCAAAAGGTGAAAGGTTTGTATATTCTGAAAAGAAACAGAGTATAAATGGTATCTTATGATGACTGGAAGTTTTGAATTTTGAAAACTAACTATTTCTTCAAAATGTTGCTTTTATTTAGCCTTTCTAAGGAATCTTTCCTTGTCTTGTCTACTTTCCTACAAAGGAAGTAGTACATATTTCTCCTTATAATTTCTTGTCTCCTTTCAGCCATTGTGTTGAGATGTCTTATTACTATCTCTTCCCTTTCTTGTCACAGACTCATCAATTGTGAGTTGGTTGAAAAATATCTAGTTCTTGGTTATTTATACTAACCAATATGATGGACAATGGTTAGGCCCAATTTACAAGGGGGAGAGAGAACACTGATAATACATAAAATCTTACACTGGAAGATTATTCTGAAAGGCTTCTCTTAACCAGCTTGCAAATAAAATGTCAAAATCACTTTGGGGACATTCTTTGGGGCACCATTACCTTTGATCCCTTTGCTTCCTGTTTACTTGTTTTCCATCTAATCCTAACAATTAGACTGAATGTTTTTATGTCTGGTTAACCTATGATGAATAATTGAATGAATGAGCCAGTTGAAACCAGGTTGCCATTTTCAGGTTTTTGCTCTACTACTTCAGATTCTATATTCTGTCCTTTAGAGAGGCAATCTTTCTCTGCTTGAATGAGAATGGGGCTTCTCTGAAACTTCTTGGGTGAGAGTGTATTCTGGACAGGGGAATGAGGAATTATGCTTTCCTATAATTTCTTCTCTAGCCTTTTAGATGGGTAATTAGTAACAGAACATTGGTTTTCTTAGATTGTTGCTGAGTAGCATAAGCTTGGCTAAAGTAGTCCTGCTGGCATTCTAGAGAAGGGTTTCTTTCACTGGTGTTTATCATTCAGCTGCTGATATTCACACTGGGTGAAAATTGGCATGACAGCTCTCGGCTCAGTTGCAACTTAGAAGAAAACAGATTCTGCTTTGCTTAAATTGTTTTCGATTGACTGGGTAAGAATAAATTAAAGGTTCTTGTAGGTAATAGCTTCTGAATTTAATTAAAAATATCATCAGGCAGCTGCTTTCTTTCTTTTTTTTTCATGAAAGTACAGAAATGATTCTGAGCTACTTAATTGATTTTCTTTATGAAGTTTTTTTTTTTGACTGACAGATTGAGCCTAATTCTTCCTCAACATTTTTTCACCCACTGCAATATAAGGATAGAGAATGAGAATCGGAGGAAAACTGTGATTACTCTGCAATGCTAAGAATCTCAGAGTAATAATCTTGAAGACCAGTGAATTCATCTACTTGACCATTCACTCAAACATTGATGTATTGATCAAACATTTATCTCTTAATTTGTGCAAGGTCACTGCATAAGCACTTAATACTTATCACACTTGGGAGCTTTTGTTTACAAATGACCTTAGTTTGCAAGTCTATTGGTTTCAAGCAGTTGGCAGTCATGTCTGTTTCATTTACTGCTGGATAATAAGTACCTAGAATGGTGCATGGTGCACAGTGGACTTTCAATGAGCCTTTAGTGGAAGAATAGAAGGAAGAAAGGTAGGGCAAAAAAAAAAAAAAGAGTTCAGTAAGGGCAGGAGTTTAAAGACATAGATTATAGATTATAATGTTTTCTTTGCTTTGGAAAATATGAAATGTTAGACAAGCAAAGACCCATGTTATTCTATTTTTATCTTCATTCTTTGCAGGTCTAAGGAAGATTCCACAAGAATCCCCAAAGATGACGTTCTCTTCCAAAAGAGTATATCATAAGGTGTCACCCTGTGCAATAGGTAGTTGCGCTGTTTTCTTCATATTGAGAATACAATTCCACCTCCACTCACAACTAGCTATGAGATTGTGAACAGCTTGCCTAACCTCACTGGGCCTCAATTTCATCACCTCATCAATGAGGATATTGAAAGAGGATATTGAAATAGCAGAACTACCTATTCCATCGAGTTTTGTGAGAGTAAATTTTGCATCTATGTGAATGCACTTTATGGCCAATGTTACTAGAGAGCAATTTGTGCAGATTCTTGGAAAAAGATTTGGGAAATTTTTGCGTGGTTCAATCCCAAAATATTTTATTAGCTGACAAGAAGAGACATTCTGAAAGAAAGTAAATTTCAAGCATGGCATTTTATATTGTTGTAAGGTGAATTATCCCAGAAGCCACAGTTTGGAAGATGGAATATTGGAGTCTTTATTACAGTTAGCAGATGGCAGACAGCCAGTTGTTACAAAGGCCTGCAGCCCCCAACTACATGTAACAAGGTTAAGAAACAGGCCAGAGAGTAAAGAAAGAACAAAAACAATACCAATGAACCAATTCAGCTCCGATGAAGAGCTGACTTGGAATGCCATGATGTCTGGAGATGAGCCAGGAAACAGGACACAGGACACGATCATGAAGACACAGGTGCCATGGCCTCCTGTGCTGGTCTGGATCTAAATAGGGTCAGCACAGGAGGCAGGTCCACAGGAAATTCCCAGTCCCGGGCACTGACAGTGTCAGTAACCTATCAGCCAAGTTCCAGCACCTGCCTCCAGGCATCTCGGCATGCCCATCACCTGGGAGGCAGGGGCATTTTCTCCCTCCAGCATGAAGACAAGATGCTAGACCCTACTATCCACCATGTGGCCAATATGGCCCAGGCCAGAACTGATCTCCTTACTTCAATATAATTTCATTTTTCTTAATGTGAAAACCAGTCAAAAGTGTATGCTTCACATCTTGTCTCTACCGGTAATTTTTTCAAATAAAATAAAATTTAAAAGATGCTGGGTATGATGTCACATACTTGTAATCCCAGCTACACAGGAGGTGGAAGTAGGAGGACTGCTGTCCAAGGCCTATCTGGGAAAAAGCATGAGACCCTATCTGAAAAATAACTAAAAGCAAAAGGGGATAGGCATATGGTTTAAGTATCAGAGGGCTTTCCTAGCAAATGTGAAACCCTGAATTCAAACCCAAATAACTGCCACCTCCAAAAAAACAAGGTGTAATACAGAAAATAGTTTGTTAAAAGTCAAAAATCCAACCACTCTAATATAACCATCATTAACATACAAATGCTACTACAGAGACACAGATGAAAAAAATGGATACAAAGGTAGACTCAGTCACAGAATATATGTTTTATATTAAAAAAACTCACTACACACAGTATTGTTTTATAGCTTAATTTTAATAGTAAAAATAAAAATGCTTTGGACATTTTCCACCTAATCAAAAATGCTTAGTGGAAATGTAAATAATTCAGGATATAAGCAAACAAAAAATATGCAAGTTACCTTTAACCTCACTGCTTTACATGGGCATCTTCTTTTAACTGATGGCACAGCAAAATTTTCCCACCCTGCTTTAAGTAGAGGGACTCATTTTGTTGTTCCAGTCTGATTTTGTAATGTATTACAGTCAAAATGACGCTTTTAAACAAAGCAAGTTTTTCCATTTACCACAAAGTGAGTCTGCACGTTTACCAAGCCACTGACACAAACCCTACCTTGGCTTTATAGGTTTGTAGAAGTGTTTTTAAACAGTTAGCCAGTATTTGGAGTCAAACGTGAGATTTAAACTTGTAAGACACAGTTTCTATCTGGAATGTCCTGAATGCCTGTATCATGGAACCTGCTGTTCCCTCTTCCTGGAACTGTTTCTGCAGTTATTTTTGTGTTACTTTCCCTCCTAATTCAGATGTCTGTAGAAAGCATCTCCACACAGGAGCACTTTCTGACCAACTAAGGTACCATGCCCTACTTCCCTGACACTTGTCAATGTTGTGTTTTATTATTTCCCTTTGCATTTACTGTTAGTTGACATTTGGGGAAGCAATTAGATTTTAGAATATTAAGCGGGGCCTATGTGTTTTGTTTACCTTTGACCGATACACAGTAGATGTTCAATTTAGGATGAAAGAAGTGCCTTTTGAAATGTACCTCAACAAGGTAGTTGATCTCCTTGTTATTCTTTACTCTAGGAAAGATTGTTGGTCAAGAGCTGGAGGTATTGCTTCATTTAATGGCATCAGCATGGAGAATGTACAAGACATACATGTTTATTTTTTTTTTTATTGTAAAGCTACTATACAGAGGGTTACAGTTACATGAGTGAGGTTATGAGTACACTTCCTCTTGAACATTGTTACCCCCCTCCATTGTTTTCCCCCTACCATCCCCTCCCTCCCTCCCTTCCCCGAGGTTCTTTTTTTTTTTTTTTTTGATTGTGATTAAATGATTACATAATTTCAAAGTCACAAGTTCATTCTAACTTCCCTGGAGCAAATTGTCTACCACATTCTGTAATATATAACAGTGTTCACATGTTATATACCATATTTGTGATCAGCAGCATGGGGATATTTAGCAGTGGTTCAACCAGATGAGCAGGAGTTCTTTGTTTCTTAAGTCCTGTTAGTTTTATCGTATCACCTAACCTTTTGGATTTAGCATCCACTTATGAGGGAGACCATGTACCGTTTGTCTCTTCGTTCTTGGCTTACCTCGCTCAACATGATTCCTTCTAGCTCCATCCATTTCCCTGCAAATGCCATTATTTTGTCATTTCTAATGGCTGCATAATATTCCATTGTGTATAGCTACCACAATTTTTGGATCCATTCATCTGTGGTGGGGCATCTAGGTTGTTTCCATATCCTGGCTATTGTGAACAGTGCTGCAATAAACATGGAGGTGCACGTGTCCTTGTATATTGGTTCCTGTTGTTCAGGGTAGATGCCTAGAAGTGGTATGACTGGGTCGTAAGGGAGGTCAATCTTTAGCTTTCTAAGGACCCTCCAGACTGCTTTCCAAAGTGGTTGTATAAGTGTACATTCCCACCAGCAGTGTAACAGGGTTCCTCTTTCTCCACATCCCCTCCAGCATTTGTCATTGGCTGATTTGTGGATGTGGGACATTCTGACTGGGGTAAGGTGGTATCTCAGGGTTGTCTTTATTTGCATTTCCTTCACCACCAGGGATGATGAACATTTCCTCATGTGTTTCTTTGCCATTTTTATTTCTTCATTTGAGAAGTCCCTCTTTAGTTCCCTTGCCCATTTAGTAATTGGTTTGTTAGGTTTGGGAGGGATTAGTTTCTTGAGTTCCCTGTATATACAGGATGTTAACCCCTTGTCTGATATATTGCTGGTAAATATTTTTTCCCAATTAGTTGGTTGTCTTTCTAGCTTAGTTGCGATAGATTTAGCTGTGCAGAAGCTTTTTATTTTAAGGTAGTCCCATTTGTCGAGTCTCTCTCCAACTTGTTGTGACCCTGGGACTCTGTTCAGGAAGTTCCTTCCTGTGCCTATTAGTTCAAGTGTCTCTCCTACTCTGTCCTGTAGTAGTTTCAGAGATTCAGGTTTAATGTTAAGGTCTTTAATCCGTTTTGAGTTGATGTTGGTGCATGGTGATAGGCTGGGGTCCACTTTTAGTTTTCTGCATGTGGCTGCCCAGTTTTCCCAGCACCAGCGGTTGAAGAGGCTGTGTTTCTTCCATTGTATGTCTTTGGCTCCTTTGTCGAATATCAGCTGGCTGTAGGCCTGTGGATTTATATCTGGATCTTCTATTCTGTTCCATTGGTCTTCGGGTCTGTTTTTGTGCCAGTACCATGCTGTCTTTGTGATTATAGCTCTGTAGTAGAGTTTGAAGTTCGGCATGGATAGCCCTCCCATATTGTCTTTATCCCCTAGAATTGTTTTGGCTATTCTAGGTCTTTTGTTGTTCCATATAAATTTTTGGACTGTTTTCTGTATTTCAGTGATGTACGTCATTGGGATTTTAATAGGAATTGCATTGAATTTGTATATTAGTTTTGGAAGTATCACCATCTTTACTATATTAAGTCGGCCTATCCAGGAGCATGGGAGGTCTTTCCATTTCCTAGTGTCTTCTGCAATTTCTTTCTTTAACTTTTTATAGTTCTCATTAAATAGTTCTTTTACATCTTTGGTTAGGTTAATTCCTAAATATTTTATTTTTTGGGAGGTTATTGTGAATGGGGTTGCTCCCTTTATTTCCCTCTCTTCCTGTGCATTATCAGTGTATAGGAAGGCAACTGATTTTTGTGGGTTTATTTTGTATCCTGCTATTTTGCCGAAGTGACTTATGATTTCTAAAAGTTTGGGGATGGAGTTTTTGGGATCGTGGAGGTATAGTATCATGTCGTCTGCAAAAAGGGATAGTTTCACTTCTTCTTTCCCTATGCGGATCCCTTTAATGTCTTTTTCTTGCCTTATTGCCCTGGCTAAGGGTTCTAGGACTATGTTGAAGAGGAGTGGAGACAGTGGACATCCTTGCCTTGTTCCTGTTTTTAGGAGGATTGGTTGTAGCTTTTCCCCATTAAGTATAATATTGGCTATTGGTCTGTCATAAATGGCTTTTATTGTTTTTAGAAATGTTCCTTCTATTCCTATTTTCTCCAGAGCTTTTAGCATGAATGAATGTTGAATTTTATCAGAGGCCTTTTCTGCATCTGTGGCAATAATCATGTGATTCTTGACCTTGGCTCTGTTGATATGCTGGATTACATTTATTGACTTACGTATGTTAAACCATTCCTGTGTCTCTGGGATGAAGCCTACCTCATCATAGTGTATTATTTTTTTAATGTGTTTCTGGATTCTGTTAGCTAGAATCTTGTTAAGGATCTTTGCATTTGTGTTCATCAAGGAGATTGGCCTGTAATTCTCCTTTTTGGTTGGGTCTTTGCCTGGTTTGGGGATGAGTGTGATATTGGCTTCGTAGAATGAGTTTGGGATAGCTCCCTCCTTCTCTGTTTCTCTGAAGAGCTTGAGGAGTATGGGTATTAGTTCTTCTTTAAAGGTCTTATAGAATTCTGCTGTGAATCCATCTGGTCCTGGGCTTTTTTTTGTTGGAAGACTTTTGATAGCTTCCTGTATCTCATTATAGGATATTGGCTTATTTAATTGGTTAACTTCTTCTTTGCTCAGTTTGGGTAACTTGTATTTCTCTAAAAATGCATCCATTTCCGCCAGATTTTCTTCCTTTAGAGAGTATAGCTTTTGAAAGTAGTCTGTTAGAATTGTTTGGATATCTTGGGTACGTGTTGTGATGTTTCCCGTGGCATCCCTAATCCTATTAATATGGGTTTCCTCTCTTCTTTTTTTAATTAATCTTGCCAACGGGCCATCAATTTTGTTTATTTTTTCAAAGAACCAGCTTTTTGTTTGGTTTATTTTGGTTATGGTTTTCTGATTTTCTAATTGGTTAATCTCTGCTCTCAATTTGGTTATCTGGCTTCGTCTAGTAGCTTTAGGTCCCATTTTTTCTTGTTTTTCTAGCTGTTTTAGTTGCAACATGAGATTATTTACTTGGTCTGTCTCCATTCTCTTGATGTGGGCACTGAGGGCAATAAATTTGCCCCTCAGGACTGCTTTTGCTGTGTCCCACAAGTTTCTTTGTGAGGTGTTTTCATTTTCATTGAGTTGTAGGAAATGCTTTATTTCTTCTCTGATCTCTTCTGTTACCCAGGCCTTGTTAAGGAGTGTGCTGTTCAATTTCCATGTATTAGAGAAATTTCTGCGGTATGCTTTGTTATTGAGAGCTAGCTTGATTCCACTGTGGTCAGATAGGATACAGGGGATTATGTCGATCCCTTTGTATTTGCTTAAGTTCCTTGCATGAACTATGATATGGTCTATTTTGGAGAAAGTTCCATGAGCTGCTGAGAAGAATGTGTACTGTGTTGTTTTAGGGTGAAATACTCGGTAGATGTCAGTTAATTCCGCTTGAAGTATGGCCTCACTTAATTCGGTAGCTTCTTTGCCAATCCTCTGGTTGGTAGACCTGTCCTTTGGTGAGAGTGGCGTGTTAAAGTCTCCTAGTATTATCGTATTGGGATCTATTTTATTCTATAAGTTTGAGAGCATTTGTTTAACATATCTGGGTGCACCGATATTTGGGGCATATAAGTTGATGATGGTTATATCCTCCTCTTGGATTGTTCCCTTTATTAATATGTAGTGTCCGTCCTTGTCTTTCTGTACTGATTTTAATGAAAAGTTTATTTTGTCAGATATCAGGATAGCTACACCTGCTTTCTTATTGGGGGAATTTGATTGGTAGATCCTTTTCCACCCCTTCACTCTGAGTTTGTTTGTATGTTTGGCTGAGAGGTGGGTCTCCTGAAGGCAACAGATGGATGGGTCTTGTTTTCTGATCCAGTCCTCAGTTCGTTTTCTTTTAATTGGCGAATTCAGCCCATTTATATTAAGAGAAAGTATAGAGAGATGCATTGTTGTCCCTGCCATTCCGTTTTCCTAAGTTTTTCTTTTTTCCTTTCCTCCTGTGCTTGCTCAGTTAGACTTTGAGTAATGCCTGTTTGGGGCAGGTCCCAGTTCCTGGTTGCTTTCTTCAGGTTGTGTCCCCCCTCTTAGAATTCTTTGTAATGCTGGCTTAATGTTTATGTATTCATTTAGTTTTTCTTTGCTATTAAAAGTTTTCAGTTCTCCATCGAATGTGAATGCTAGCTTTGCCGGGTATATCAGTCTGGGTTGGCAGTTATTGGCTCTCAGGGCTCGTATGGTGCTTTCCCAGGCTTTTCTTGCATTCATTGTTTGTGTGGAGAGATCTGCAGTGATTCTAATTTTTTTCCCGTTGTAGTATAGCTCCTTCTTCATTTTTGCTGCATGCAGGATTGTTTCCTTATTATTCAGATCCATCATTGTTACTATAATGTGCCTAGAAGTGTTTCTCCTGGGATCTTGCTTGTTGGGTGTTCGATAAGCTTTTGTGATGTAGTTAAGATGGTCGTTTTTGAGGTGGGGAAAATTTTCATTGACTATCTTGTTAAATAGGTGTTGCATTCCCTTGCTCTGGAATTCCTCACCTTCGTCCACTCCGATTATGCGAAGGTTAAATTTTTTAGCATTATCTGCTTGCTCTTGAATTTCCCTTTGGTTTAATTTGAGTGATTTTTCCATATCTGTCACTTTTTGGTCCAGTTGGTGTATTCTGTCTTCTGTATCTGACACTCTACCTTCCATTTCATTCACTCTGTTGACCGTGGCTTCTATTGTGGTTTGCATGTGGAAATGGATCCCTTTATGGATTCAATGTTGGTTCTCAGAGTACTGATCTCACCTCTCAATGAGGTGAGATCAGTATGCATTACCTCTAATTTGGTGTTTATCTCACTTCTTACTGAGGTTTGTGCAGCTTCTATTTTTGCATCCAACTTTTGTTTGATGTCCTGTATATCTTTTGATAGTTCATCCTTGTGCTCTTTCAATTTCTGATCCATTTCTCGCTTTATTTCTTGAGTCATTGCCTCCAGCAACCCTTGGATGTAGTTTTTGTCTTCCATTCCTGCTTTGCTCCCACTGGGGCTCTCCCCTGCGTGGCTGCTGGCTTTTGAGGTGAGCTTGCTGTCCTGGGTAGTGGTAAACCTTGTGATTTTTCTCTGTGATTTTCGCATGGGGGTTCAGGAGACTGCTCTTCAATCTTGTTTTGGTGTGTCTGTCTTTGCTTGGTTGCTGATTCTGTATTGGTAGAGAGAGTCTGTGCCTGATCTGGATTCTGTTGGGAGCCTATTTCCAGCTGCTATTCTGACTTACTTAGGATTGCTCTCTACTGTAGCAATTCCCGCCTTTGGAAGGGTTGAGCAGCCTAGACTGCTTGTGTTTGCTCCTGCGGGTGCTCTTGGAAAGATCAGATGCTCTGGATGCACTCTCCCAAATACTGGAGTCTGCTATGGGCTCCTGATGTGTTTTTGTTTGTTTGTTTTGGGCTGGTTGTGGGCTTGAACTCTAGGTTTGGGTGCTGTCCCTCAGCTCTTCAGCTCAAGGCTGGCACCCTACCATTTGAGTCACAGCCCCACTTCTGACCCTTTTTGCTTTGTTCAGGTGCCGGTCCCCAGGCCTGGTTCCGGCCCCAGCCTGGAGCGCGCTCGTTAGGCCTGTGCTAATGTGTATACCACCTAGGTTATGCAGCCTGGAGGACACAGTTCAAATTTCTTCTACTGTTGGTAGTCTTGACCCAGGGGCGCTGTTCCTGGCTTGAGCATTTAAGCTCCCTTCCAGGGGCGCTCTTGCTCTGGCCTGGCCAGCAGAGTGTGCTCCACTGGCTGGTGGAGCTCTCGAACAGTTCCCAGTTTTAGTGGGTCCTGTGGTCCGGGTGTTGGGGTAGGGAGTCTAGGTCAGGGTCTGGGGATTCCCTCCAGCTCTGGTCTCCCTTGAGGGATTCACTGTCCCCTGTTGGGTACTCACCCTGTAGGTCATCAGTTGTTGTTGCAGTCTGAGTTCAGTTGGGGTGGTTGCGGGCTGGGTTGGGCGGCCCCCCGCCGGGTAGTTGCGATCGCGATTGGGCGGGTGTTCTGCTGTCAGGTCCCTTTGTCGCGCTGCTGGTGCCGGGCGGCTTTGGCGGGATGGAGCCTCTCCGCTCCGGTGGAGAGTGATGGGTGGGGTGGGATCCTCCTGGAGACTCCCGGCTGGTAGGTTTCTCTGTTCCTGGCGATCCGCTGTTCTGCAATCCGGTACCTGGTGATCTGCAAGCAGCCCCCTGTGTCTCTGTGGCTCCGGCAGCCCCTGCCGGGCCGGCTGGCCGGCGGCTTGGCGCACTGCCGCGCGGCCAGTAAAGGTTGGGGGAGGGGTCTTCGCTCTTCTCTGTTCTGAAATTCTTCTTTTCCTCTCTTTCTTTTTTTGTTATTTTCCACCTCTGGTTTTTCTCTGAGTGTTCGTCTTTTTGTTGTTGTCGGTCTCTTGGGGAGATTAAACGTTGGAACTCGAACTCTCTTTTTGGTTGGAGAGAGCTGTGGCGTTTCCCTACTGCCCCGTCGCCATCTTGGTCCCCCCTCAAGACATACATGTTTATTTTGTCCACTGAGGAGAGTTTGGAGACACCAGATAAAAACTAAAGGCACATGAATCCAGAAGATTTTTTGGAGCCCCCCCCTTTTTTTTTTGTCCATCATGGGGCCTGAACTCTGGGCCTGGGCGCTGTCCCTTAGCTCTTCAGCTCAATGCTAGCGCTCTACCACTTGAGCCACAGCGCCACTTCTGGCTTTTTCTGTTTATGTGGTGCTGAGGAATTGAACCCAGGGCCCCATGCATGCAAGGCACTCTACCACTGAGCCACTTTTAGTAGTTCTCAAATCCTAATGAAACCTCACTAATTACTATTTTCATTATTTTATCTTTAGGTAGGTCTGTGGATCAAACCCACACCTTATGTATACTAGGCAAGTGTTTTTGCGTAGACAAGTGCCCTGAGCTGTATCCCTCGTTTAGCAAGTTGTCTTACAAATGCTGAAAGGGAATACTACAACAGTAATTTAGAGACTGCAAAACTTATTGGGTAACAGAGACTGTAATTTTTTTTTAGGTGTTCTTCAGTCCAAATAAATTATTAACCATCAATTTATTATTAATATCCGAACAACTGATTAATACCAATTTATATGGTATTGGAGAGATATTGCTATGTCTCCCTAGAGAATTTAACATGTATTTTAATGACTTTCTAAATTTATTGTAGTAATTTGGAGGTTACTGTGGCACATATTGTTGGAACTTGTAGCTGACAGAATTTTTAATCTATAGTCATTGATGACTATTAAGGATTTTTGCCACTTTCTTTTTCATATATATATGCATATATATATATATATATATATATATATACACCTTTGGCTATGAGATGGAATGATCCACTGTTGGCTAAGCTTTGAAGGTAAAAGCCTCTTGTAAGTTGCAAAATGTATGTAGAGCTCAGAAGATACGTGCATCATTTTTTTTGATACAATGCTAAGTGTCTCTTCTTTTACCAAACTTTCAAGCAATTCTTTTCATGGGAAAACCCACTTTCCTGGTGTGAAAGCAAGGCATCATCAGATGATGACTGTTGGGATGAAACTTTATTGTGTCCAATGACCAGATTCATTGCTTCAAGCCTCATATTCATTCTTTGTATACTTCCTTCATATCTTGTGAAGCATGACAGGTGCCAGAGCACTGACATCAGTGAACTGCAATCTTCCATGCAGCTGCAGGAATTCTGCTCACTGTTCTGCATCAATCATCCTCTGCTTGAACAACTACAAACAGAAAGCAAAGCCAAGCAGGCTCTTTTCTACTCTGGCACTTTATGTATCCTTAGCATATTGCTGAGACTAGACAATGACCGATGGAACCTGGAGATAATCTCTTTGGATTAGGTCATTATTCCTCTCTTATAGGTTCAGCTCTCTTATTTATGGTGCTGTGGTGGCCTTCAATCCACAAAGCTCTTTGACTCATACATAGTTTGGATAAATAAATAAATAAATGATATAGAAAGTGGAGCCACTGGTATTTATGTATTTTTGAAATTCACCTTTAATTTTATCATTAATAAAATGATATTGATATGTGTCCACTCTCAACAGATTCCAGTTTTCCTAAACTATACAGAGAAGTTCAGCTACCCAATTGCTTAGAAAGACATTTTTGTTATGCTTCTTTTTCTGTTTTTTAAAGTTCTTCTTTATTCTTTTCCTGATATAGTAAGTTTAATAATTTTTTCAAAGAAAGAAAATAATTAAGGACATCAAGTATGTTCTGTGGAGCATACTACACTCCTCTTTCCAAAGTTCTTATGGAAATGTCTACCAGACTACCAGACTCATATTTTGACTTTCATGTTTCTTCTCATAAAAATTACCAAAATTTGCCCATGTCAGATATATAACTTGTAATGCCTTTGCAATGTACATCTTATCCCATGATCTATCATATCAAATTGCACAGAACTTCATAATTCTCAACTTCTAATATGTAGTTTACCCAACATGTTTGAGTTAAGAAAATTAAATATTATGGGTCTTTAGTAAATTCAAGAGAGATATGGAGTACAGACAATACCATAATTGTCTTTCTAGCCTCCTTTCTCAGCCTGTATGTTGATTGAGAATTGCATTTGCTTTGTTCATCTTCTCTGTAAGATTGTTCTTTATTTCTGTTTTTGAAACAGTCATCTGTATAAAAATTTAAAGTATGGGATATGGAAGAATATGAGCCCTATATAAGTCAGTGTAAGTAACTGCTAGTTGTTTACACAATAAAATTGAAATATTCTAGTTGCTTAATAGTAGAAAGAATTATTGCTTTTTTTCTTGTCACAGTCAAATGTAATTCAGTCAGATTTTCTCCAGTACTTTCTTGGACAAGGTTTCTTTTGCAACGTATCCCAAATCTGCCTTTCTTCATACTACTCGGCCCACCCTGCTCTTCTTCCTCCTCCTCCTCCTCCTCCTCCTCCTCCTCCTCCTCCTCCTCCTCCTCCTCCTCCTCCTCCCCCCCCCCCCTCCTCCTCCTCCTCCTCCTCCTCCTCCTCTTCTTCTTCTTCTTCTTTTCTCTGGAAGAGAAAGACATACAGAGAAATAGACAGTGAGAATGTAGTAAATTTGCTCATAACTGCCTTAGACTCAGAGCTGTGTATTACTTACACATGTATTTTTATTCACTAGAACCTAAGAATGATTTTGAAAATCTAAAGGACATATATAGTAGTATTTGGTGAGTATCAACTACCATTGTTACTAAGGAACAGAAAATTTTCAAGTCATAGAAAATTAAAACTGAGAAAGCTTTATAGACTGTTTCCTTCATTTTACACCTCAGAGAAGAATCAAAGCTTCAGCAGTTGAGTGGCTTGACCAAAGTTTCGTAAGAATGACATGGCAGAGAGAAGAGTTTCTATCATAATAACACTGTATTGTGCTAGGCACTATATATCTGAACCTTCAACACTAATTCCATGAGACACACAGTGTTCTTGTTTTCATTATAAAGGTAAGTGTCAAGATACCTTAAAACACCCAGGTAACAAAGGGCAGAAGAGATTCAAACCCAGTCTGCCTGTCAACAAAATGTTAATGCACAGTCTTTCATTGAAGAGCAGGATTTTTGCTCTCGTATCTAATCTTCCTTATCGTACCACCAGACTACATGTGCTCCGGAAGAATTACACAAACCTTCATCAAACAATGGTCAGTCCTACATTAACTAACACAGAAACAGCTCCAATATTTGTGACTATCTTTGAGTCAGGTTGGAGGTTTCTTGTTAGAACAGAGAGAAAGAAATATGATAGAAAAAATAAAGCAATGCTTTGGGTGGCCACAGAAGCCACCAAGACAGAACAGAAATACGTAAAAATGCTACTCCCTCAGCCCCAGAGAAATGGATACAGCTAAGCACCAGAAATTCTAATTATATTATCTTTTACTGGTGAATCCTATGGCTTACTAATGCTATGTGCAGTAAAATAAATAGAATTCAATATTTATGCAGTTAAAAGAAGGGGCAAATGGAAGAACTACTGAGTAGTAATATTGACTAAAACCTTGCATTAGGAACTAAGATATTACACCTTTTTCTTCAGATTAAAAAGTCCAATGATTTCCCTAAGGAGTTTTCTCCCTATTCTAATTTGAAGTGGACTAAAATTTCCAGGAAGGTAGGTAGAATTGGAGAGAACTTAATTCTTCTCCAATTGGTGGCAGGTGTTTGCACAAAAGCAATTCTTCCTTGTTAATGCCCCAAAGCACTCAGGTGATGTTTTTGGCAGTGTTAACGATTGAAAAAGACATAAACGTTAAAAGAAAAGAACTACTCATCCCACCCAGTGTAACATAGAAGCACTATTTGTTTAAGCCAAGTGACAAACTGCATCTCAAACCTCAATGCACATGCTGCAGTTGTAAGCAAATATTTACTCTCTTAACATTTTGGAAGTCCTAAAAAGTACTTCTAAATACTTTCTTAAAGTATTTCTAAAGTCCTAGAAAAATATTTGTAAAGCCAACTAGAAATGAAACCTATCTTGAAAAAGTTATATGAAAACCAGGTTCATTTTTTTCATTCAGAAGTGCAATGGATTTCCTTCAAAATGTTTTTCCAAGTTGACCAGACTTTTGGAATCTCTCTGGTACTTTGAAATATTACGTTTTGTCTTCAATGTTTGTGTTTTTTGAGGAAATTAACTTCTATTGTTCATGCACCAAACTTGTAATCAGCACAGCTAGAAACAGGAGCAACCATCTTTTATGAATAGCCCTTTACAGGAGCAGTAGCAATCTTTATGAACAACATTTTTCCCTGTCCTTTCTACAAATGTTAGAGAAATGGCTTGGGATGAAGAGTATGAGTTTGGGATTGGAGCAACTGAGACATAACATCTGCCAAGCATTTTTAACCTTGCTATTTCCATCCACATGTTATAAAATACCATCTGCTGATACCTTTGCTATTAGAAGTATTACCCTTGATTTCAAACTTGGAATATCAAGAATATAAAGATATTCCAAGGCTTTAGGACTCCACTTGGGCAATACAACTGGCTAGTGTGTAGTTGCTCTCTTACTTGATGCACTACAGAACTTTTACCTTTAACTGACATGCTGAAGCCCATGATGAAGTGATGCTTCACTCCCTCCCTTGTCAGCATGAGTCTCTAGACTTTATTCCCTTGCAGCTTAGAGCTCCAAACACACACACACACACACACACACACACACACACACACACACACCATGCTAACCCAGATGACAATGCAATTGATGAGCTGGGAATTTAGGATGCTAGAGTTGTGGCCTCTTGCTTTGAACATGTGGTTTTTATTTTGATATTAAGACTCATTCCACTCAAGTTTGTCTGGGAGTGACTGAAAGTTGGGTTTGTTCTACCCTCTTTTCCAACAACTGGAAATCTGTCCTTGAGCACAATCTCCACATCTGAGTCATTAATGACTAATGGATTTCCTTCTGTTAGTTAGTGTTTGCTCTTCCTTTGCTACGGCCAGTCATATCTCACTGTTGTTTGCTGTCCCTTTCTCTTCCCTTGGCATCAGTTCACACCTGTAATTTATCACTCTGACGACACCTTCTCCTTGCCTTCAGCATCCCTCTGGTTCCTTGGCCTGCCCCTCTCCAAACTTGATTGTTAAATAGCTAATCGACATTCAACAACAATAAAATTATCTTACCTTTGTTGAGCACTTCCAAAGTGTCTTTGGTTAGTCTCATTATCTCACCATCTCCTCAAGGTAGATGTCCTTACCTTGTTTTGTAAATAACAAAAAAAATGAGGCTGGAATTGATCATATGGCTGAAACACAAAGGATAAAGAATTAGACTGAGAACTGGCATCTAGACACAAGCTCTTCCATCTACCACACTGTCTCTCCTGGAGAAATGGCACAGTGCAGTCCCTGAAATGATCTTCAGTATGAGCATCGTCATTTATACCTTCATTTATAACTATTATATAGGTACCTCCTGAATGACAAAGCCAATATTTGGTCAAGATTGACTCTGAAAACTGTTGTTTCAACTACATGATGCTGTCTTTCACTGCAGCACTTAGTGCTTTATATATTGCTTTATATATATATATATATATATATATATATATATATATATATATAGTGCTTTATATATTGAGTGCTTCATGAGCACTCAAATCTCTGCCTACAACCAGATGGAGTACTCTATTATCAGATCCCTTGATAATGCATTGGAATGCTGACTGTGGGATCTGGACACTTCCTTCCTGTTGTTCTGCCTCCCTCTCAGACAAGGGGACACCCTTGCTCTTGGAATGATTCATCGTTCGATCTTCCCTTCAGCAGGCTTAGATTGTCCCTAAGGATGTGTGCAGAACGTGAACTATTAGCCAGTATGCCACCTTTAAATCACAGTGAGGAATGGAGCCATCAAGCTCTCTAGTGACTCATATGCACTCATCGGTACTCTCCTTCCCCCTGGGCAAATCTATGTGAGCTGTTAAATTTATAATTGTGGGATAGGTTAGAAAGGAAAAAAAATTGGAACAAAAATAATTTAATGAGATGACTGGGTGTGACAGGCTACAAAGATCCAATGCATCCATCTTTCCATTTGGAATTTGCTATCATCCAACTTGGCTGGTTAAGCCATTGGTCTTAGGCATAGATTTCCTCAAGAGGCACTACTGTAGATTTGGAAGATTTGTCATTGTCCTTGATCTATTGCAACAATTTTAAAGAGCATATAAGTGACCTAATTATTAAATACAAAATATTGGTGGGAAATATGTAACATATAGAGAACAAACATAGTTACATCTACTTACCCAATGTGTAGGCAAGAAACAGAACATTTTCAAGAACCTAGAAGTCTCCACGTGTTGCTGTCTGACCAGCTTATTTTCTCCCTTAAATAACTATGATACAATCTGGTGTTTTATGACCATTTTCAAAATACTATTATTTCCCCCTTAAATCTTTAAATAGTATATTGACTTCATATAAATGAAATAATATTGTATGCATTTTTAAACAAACTTTTTAAATAGTGTTGGTTTGTATGGCTGAAATTCATTATTTATATGGATGCATAGCAATCCATTTAGTAAATAAAATATAACTTATTGATCTGTTATAGTGTTAAAGGACATTTGGGTTATTTAGCACTTGCAGAGATAATAAACATACAACGGTGTGTATTCTTGGATATTTCTCTTGATGCTTATATGCATATATTTCCTGGGTAATGAGATACACATATTTCATTTAAAAAGAAGTTATATTCTAAAGTGGTTGCAGCATTTATTGATGCTCATATCATTTGTAATAAAATCTCAGCTCCCACATCCTTACCAGCGTGAATATTGCCAGACTTTAATTTTCATCAGTATTGTGGGTATGATATTATCTCATTGAAGTTTGCGTTTACATTTCATAATTTCTAATAAAACTGAGCATCTTTTCACATGTTTATTTTCACTTTGAATTATTCATCTGTGAAGTTTTTGTTCAAGAGCTTTCCCATTTTATTGGATTTAAAAATTGATTTGCAAGAAGTTTTCATTTTCGTTTTTATTTTTTTATGTTTTGGTTGATGATTTAGTGCAAATCTTTTTGTCAACTTTAGTTGTTAAAAAACCCTCTTTTCTTACTGTGCATATTTTAATTATTTTTAATATCTCCTGAATGAATTGATAAAATTTTTCTTTTCTTTGATGGCTTTTGTGTAAGTTTAAGAACCTCTCCCCTATAGGGAAATCAGAAAGGTATTCTCCTTTCTATGTTGTTGCTAGTTTGGACATTTCCTGTCTGAGTGTTCAGGTGATGTAACCTGGCTTTAAATGTAGTGTGCCATAGGAATGTAAGTCTGTTTCTCACCAATGGATAGTGAAGTATGTCTGAATAACTTACGTTATCTATTGCACTTTCTCCAACGACTTCTTGCATAGTCTGTCATGTCCCAAAGATTCATATAAGAATAGGTCTGTTTTGTGGCTTTCTAGTCTGTTTCACTTCATTAGCCCTTGGCAGAACCCTTCTTTCTAAATTATTATTATTTTATAACAATGAATATGATAAAAGGAAGTGTCCATCTTCGCCTTGTGGGCATTTTGTTCTTCTATTTAAATTCCTAAACAGCTTGTCAATCACCATAAAGTTCCTGTTGGAATTTTGATGTGGGTATCTTTTAAATTATCCATCTATCTTAGGGGCATCACTTTTTTGATAGTATCGAGTCCTTTTATCCATCTATCATGACTATATGTTCAACAATATTTTGTTTGAAAATTCCGTTTTGTACTTTACATAGCTCTTGAAATTTCTGTGATACTCCTATTTAATGATTGTGCTGTTACCATAAATGATTGTGCATATATAATTTATACCTTGAAACTATGTTATAGTTTCTTAATTTAATAATTTGTTGTGAAGTTTCATTTGAATTATATCCACATGTCAGCTTTCTTTATTTCTTTTCAATCCATATGCCATTTATTACTTTATCTTCTTGATTATAGACTTAAAGTTTATTGTGATCATACATGAATCATGATCACAGATATCCTAGTTTTCTTCCCAGTCTCAAAGGGAATGCTTTTAATATTGTATCACAAAATTCCATGTTTTCTGCAGGTACCATTTGTCAGTTTAAGGAATTTTATCAATTGTTTTCTACTTCTTAAGATGATTATTTTTCCTTTTGTCTAGATATTCACTAATACATTTATTTTTTAAAAATCAAGCTTGTGCAGGGTGCCAATGGCTCAATGGTGAGGCTAAGATATGTGGATCACAGTTCAAAGCCAGCCTGGGCAGGAAAGGCCGTGAGACTCTTATCTCCAATAAACCACCAGAAAACCAGAAGTGGCCCTGTTGCTCAAGTGGTAAAGTGCTTGCCTTGAGCTGAAGAGCTGAGGGACAGTGCTCAGGCCCAGAGTTCAAGCCCCACAACCAACAACAACAACAAAAAAATCAAGCTTGTTCTCATCCATTTTCTTAACACATAAACACACACTCACACACACACACACACACACACACACACACACACACATATATATACATATATACACACACACACACACATATACATATACATATATATATATATATATATATATATACACACTGACACTTAGGACTTTCGTTAGTATTGGTTCAAATTTTGATATTAATGTTAATAAGCAAGATTAGTCTCAGTTTATGATTATGATGTCATTCTTTGCTGGATTTTGTGTTAAAGTTGTAATGATAAGGCAAGTTAGAAATATCCCAATTTTCCAAATTACTAGAAAATTTATGTGAGATTGATATTCTTTTTCTTGCATATTTAGTTATTTCTTCCTTTGTTATAGGTAGTGAAGTAGGCTGATTGAACTTGATTTTCTATGGGAAAAAGGTTTGGACTTCTTATGGTTATATAATTGTTTACATTTTCTATTTGTTCCTAAGAAAATTTTGGTAATATTTTCTCTAGAGGTTTATTCTTTTCATTGAATTTTCACATGTTATAACATAAAGTTGTTCATAATATCATCTGATTATCTTTTTAACCTTTGAAGGATTGATTTTTTTTTCTTTTTAATATTGTTTACTAGTGCCTTCACACCTTTTCAAAATCTATCTTCAGAGATGTTTGTCAGTTTTATTAGTTCTGTCAAAGTCTTGATGCATTTTTTACTTTGATATTTTTCCAGAAAATTTTCAACTCTCTTATGAAACCATTTCTTCTGTCAAGAAACGACATTTGAGATTTAATATTACACCAGACACTTGAAAAATCATTTTTTCCTCACAAGTACTGTCAGTGTTTTGAAGTATAAATTTGTGTTGAATTCCACTAGGAAAAGTAATTATGAAGCAGTGTGGTTGAGGATTTAGGATTTAAAATATTCCCTTGTGCAGTGTTAAGTAGGAGTTGTTGGATGCTTATACAAACTTTCTGTACTTTACCTCCAGAAGCTTTTCTAGACAGGTCTTAACAGGTTTTTTTTTTTTTTCCAAAATCCTCTGAGCAACTTACCAGTACAAAACACAGCAACCATCCCCAAAGAACAAACTGAACTCTTTCTACTTCAACCAAGGGGCGCAGTGAAGGGTAGGATTAAGCCTCACGTCATAGACTGTTTTTATATTACGTTTTATGATTCTCCCTTTCAGTATCATTGCTAGCTAAATGGACTCATAGTTCTTATTTAGGTAGAACCTTGCTTGTTCAACTTCAGTTCTTTCTTCTGCCCAAAAGTGTTTTCTCATGTCTCCTTTGCCCAAAATATGGAGGTGGGATTGGGGGGGGGGACATGGTATTTCTTCCTAACTATGCCCTTTTTCTTTGAGAACCATCTTTTCCTTTCTATTCCTGGCATGGATGAATGTTGCCTTGTTTGTTACAAACAACCCTTCAGTATTTGCCAGCGCTAATCTGAGCAAAGCTGAGAGGTTCAGATACTCTTCTCAGTTAACATGGAATTGAACTCAGAACTGTTGCTGCGTTTTTGGATGGTTACCCTTTGACCTAGATGATGTGGACTTGGAGTCTGAGGATCCCATTCCACTGTAATCATGTTTGCCCATGCATTCTATCTTCCATCAATAGAAGTAAAAATAGATGCATAGTAAAAATAGGTGTATACCTTGTGACTCTGAAGAGCTTGATAGAAGTACCTCTGCTCCACTTGGCACCACAGTCCTGGTTCTCATCCTATATTAGGCTCAGCAGTACTTTGCACCCTTAAGCTCCAAGAGCTACACTTGTATCATTTTTCTTATTCAAGTCAAGAGAGATGATTGCTTGTAATCAAAAGATGTATGATTTATTAACTGTACCACAAAAATCTCACAATAAAAAAATCATTTTAAAAAGATGTGTGACATCTGAGGGAAACTAGGAGGAGGACACAGAAGCAGAGGGAAACAGGGGAAAACATCCAACAGCAGGACCCATCAGCTGCACTGGTCATCAATCAAAACTAACTAAGCAACTCAATGGCAGCGATGGGGTAGTGGAGGGATTGTGCAGGAAAGAGATAACAGCTGACACTAAGCAAAAGGTAAGAAATGTACATATCACCCGATGTGGAAGAAATAACTGTATTGTCAAAGCTCATAGAACTCATAAACTTTATAGACCATGATAAAGACAATTTGCCCCATGAAGGTTAGAATGTGTTGTAACTTTAACTAAATATCACTATCTCACAATACTGTGAAATCTGTGAAATTTATGTAATCACTTAATCACAATAAAAATTGCTATAAAAAAAGATGTGTGTGTGTGTGTGTGACAGGGACACTTTCCCCATGAAGCATTGTTTGTGCTGCATATTGAAAGAAAGAAAACTTTTCGTACATAGTTATTCAACTTTACTCCACTACCCATTAAAAGTATATCATGTTTAGATGCTCCTGAAGTGTTACTTTTCAAATGTAGTCATTACACACTGCCCTCCCACAAAGGAAGATTAGGACTTAACCAGATAACTGCCTGGTGTCTTCCCTCTCCTGCCCTCCTATTTGGGTTATGTCACAATTCAATATACGTGGAAATATTGTAACAGCTGAACCATTTGCTCTCATGGGATTACTCCTCCTTTCTCTTTTCTTTCCCTGGGGTCAATACTGGTTCTTTGATTTATTTTTTTTGTTTTTTTGGGTGGGGAGAGATGCTTAATTTTCTACATACCTATTATTAACTTAGCCACAAAATTTCTCTGATAGAACTTTAAAATTCCTCTAAATATGTGAAACATATGAACCATTCTACAATTTCTTTTTTCTTGGAGGTAGTTTAATGGAAACTTTTACCTCTCTTCTAAGCTATGTGTTGCCATCTGAATAGTAGTTGCCCTGAAACTTTTCTTCACACCATCCTAAATGTTCCTCTGTCTCTCTCCACTGTACAATTCCTATGTTTCCTGGATCTCGTGTTTTCTTCATTTTTGGTTTTTTGTCAGTTGCTTTAGAAAATTGTTGTCTTTAACTGTAGTATTCTCAAATTTTATGAGTATTTGCCTATAAATAGAGGGATAACAGAAAAAATACTAACCAGGTTCTTAGAAGTTTTCTTCTTTCACTTTTTAATGTATTAATCACATAAAATTGATTTATTTATTTTGCCATGGCTTGAATTCAGGGCTATTTCCTTGGCTGATTGTCATGCTTGTCTGGTGCCTTATCACTGGAACCACATCTCTAGTTGGGATTTTTGCAAGTTTTATTAGAGATGGAGTCTCACTGACTCTTCTTCCCAGGCTAGCTTTAAATTGTGATCATTCAGATCTCAGCTTCATGAGTAACTAAAGTTACAAGTGTTACAAGTTAGAAGCCCACAGGTTCCCTCTTATTTCTTAGTCTTCACTTTTTTCTCTCTTTTACCATTATGGAATTCTGTTAAACGAAGTTTTACCTTATGGATTGGTCCTCTAGTCCTCTTGGGTGGCGATTCCTGGTCCAGTGGAAATTGGAAGTCAACGCCTCCAGTTTCTCTTTTGATTTTTATAATTCTACTCCTTGAAGTCCTTATGGGACACATTATGTCTTACCAGCAACTGTGAATTAGTATACAGCCACTAGAAGATTAATGGGTAAGGAGCTGACAGCTATCTCCGAGGTCATGAGCTAAGTGTCAATAAGAAAGGTTCCGGAAGTGTATTCATATGACTTAGACTAAATTCCTGGCTTCCCTAATTGATTTTACTATAATTTTCCTAATTTTGGGTGGTGATTCCTTATCATTTTGACCCTGTCTACTTTAGAGAACATGCATAAAACTTCATTAGAGAATATATGCCCTCTTGTTGTTTAGTGCTTTAGTGTGGGTCACAGTTATGGGATAATGAATACAAAATAGAATGATACAGAATGTTAACTTTTGGTGGTTTGCCCAACACCGGCCTGTAGGGGCTATTTTGAGGCTGAAGAGTACAAAGAGAAATTTCAAATGTGGTTTCTATAGGATGTTTCCACCTGCAGTGTATCACCTTGAGTTTATCCATCCATTTATTTATGAACTTGACATCCAACAGATCATTACTCAGCACCTGTCTTGCGCTCCTCCTCATCCCCCATCCCTCACTTCTTTCTCTTCTCTTCTTTTTCCCATCCATTTCCTTCCCTTCCCCTCTGTTTCCTTCTTCTCCTCTCCCTCTCTGTTTTTCTTTGGCTCATGACCAGCCTTCTACTTCTTGAAACTTGTCCCCACTTTTCACGCTTTGCTCCTTCATTGGAGACTAAGTCTCTTAGAACTCAGCATCTGAGTAAGTAGGATTGTAGAAATGTGGGTTTCTAGCAAAGTTTGATTTTTTTTGTAAATCATAAATGAGCTACACAATTTAAAAATATTGTTTATCATTAGTTTGATTGGTGTTGTCTGTGCTTAGCAGTCAGCTATTTAGAACATGTACCTTCCTTTTCTCCTTTTAGAAGTTGCTTCATAGAAAAAAATAGATCTTCCTTTATTGATCATTATATCCAACTGTCTAATGAAAGTATAGTGTCATACATTCTGGAAGCTTGGCCCATTATATTGCAGCCAGAGTAACATAGCTTCGTTATAAAGAGTGTCACTGTTCACAGATTACTAGAGGATCCAGCCCTGTCTCCTGTGCACAGGATGATTTATAGCATGTGCTATAATGAGAAGCTATAATGCTGCAATCAGGACACAGAGATCCCACGTGCATCACAGAATAGGCCATACATAATGCTATTCACAGGATGCACCATCTTCCTTTAATGGTCTGAATAATGTAGCAGCAGAAGAGCCAAAGAAAGTAATTTGGGAAATAAAATCAATCTGTTATTAAATGATGCTTAAGACTGATAGTTACCAAACTGTGTTCTTGTTACACTTTTATCCTTTCCATGATGCTTTTATCCTTTCCCTGAAATTAAAAACAATCACAACATACTTGCAATAATCCACTTTTTAAAGAGCTTTTATGAAATTTCCCTTAATCCCTACAGTATCTTAAGAAGATGGGAAAGTCTGAGTACATTTTAATTCTACAGAATAGGTGACTAGATTTTAAAAAATAGACTGAAGCCGGACACCAGTGGCTCACGCCTGTAATCCTAGCAACTCAGGAGGCTGAGATCTGAGGATCACAGTTCAAAGCCAGCCCAGGCAGGAAAGTCTGTGAGACTCTTATCTCCAATAAGCCACTAGAAAACCGAAAGTGGTGCTGTGGCTCAAGCGGTAGAGTGCTGGCCTTGAGCTTAAGGGCCCAGGGAAAGCGTCCAGGACCAGAGTTCAAGCCCCACGATCGAAAAAAAAAAATAGACTGATTGTATACCTTATTAGCAGCAGTTGAGAAACTCATTCAGGTCTTTGAATCAGTGATTTTGCCATTGCCCAGCAAACATGCTTTTAAATGCATATACAACTTCACAAGCATCTTAAATATCCAATAATTGTACATGTCAGAGTTCTACTTGAAATGTAAAAGATCCTAGAATTTTTTGACTTGTGGTACAGCAAACAGATACATTCTTGGGCAAATTAAAGAGAAAGAAATTACATGGTCACACAAAAATACAAATATTATCATTTTCAGTTAAATTTCTTATGTCAAACCCTGAAAACATTATAGGAAAGAATAGGAGAAACTCTAGGGCTCCTTGGAACAGGCCGAAATTTTCTTAGTAAAGACCCAGAAACACACAAATCAAAGAAAGCTTGGACAAATGGGATTGTATGAAACTGCAGAGCTTCTGCTCGGCAAAGGATATAGCCAGCAAGATCAATAGAAAGCCCACGGATTGGGAGAAGATCTTCACTAGCCATAAAGCAGACAAGGGTCTCATATCTAAAATATACTTAGAATTCAAAAAATTAAATCTTCCAAAAACAAATCCTCAAAGAAACAACCACCCAATTAATAGGTGGGTTAAAGACTTCAAGAGAAACTTCTCCAAAGAGGAAATAAGAATGGCTAATAGACACATGAAGAAATGCTCAACTTCTCTAGCCATAAAAAAATGCAAATCAAAACAACATTGAGATTCCACCTCACCCCAGTTAGAATGGCTATAATCAAGAACTCTAATAACAACAGATGCTGGAGGGGATGTGGCCAAAAGGGAACCTTACTTCATTGTTGATGGGAGGGTAAACTTGTTCAACCACTTTGGAAAGCAGTATAGAGGTTCCTCAAAAGACTACACATAGAGCTTCCCTATGACCCAGCAAAACCATGTTTGGGCATTTACCCAAATGATCACAAACAAGGCCATATTAAAACCACCAACACAACTATGTTTATCGCAACATTATTCATCTAGCTAAGATATGGAACCAACACAGATGCCCCTCAGTAAATGAATGAATCAAGAAAATGTGATATATATATGCATATATATAATGGGATTCTATGCCTCCATCAGAAAGAATGACACCGCCCCATTTGTTAGTAGATAGAAAGACTTGGAAAAAATTATAATAAGTGAAGTAAGCCAGACCCAAAGAAACATAGGTATCCCCCCCTTATTTGCAATAACTAGTATAAGTCTAGAACAAGCAGAAAAGGTCAAAAGCTATGTACATATGACCATATAAGATGATGCTAAGCGAAATGAACCCCAAGAGAGGGACACAAGAAGTTTTTATCTTTGTTGCTGTTGTTTTTAATGTACTTATAATGTACTACGTAAATTTTTTCTTTCTTTGTATGTTCTTTCTCCATGGTATAACCCCTGTTTTCACTGTATTTGATTCCAGTGCCCTGCATCTTGCTTATACATTTTTCTAATTTGGGGAGGGGAAAGGAAATAACCAAATGCTGAAATAAGGATACAGCTTTACCCACTGTAGCAATGAGATGTACAAGACCCTATGTTGAAAACAAACTTTACAATTTTGGTGGGGGAGGGAGGAGTTGGGGAGGTAAGAGGGGAAGGGATGATAGGGGAAAATCAAAAGAGAGGGTAACAATCCTTAAGAGGAAATATACTTATTACCTTACTCATGTAACTGTAACCCCTCTGTACAGCAATAAAATATATATTTAATAAAAAATTATGTCAAATTATATGATTCCTGAGATATTCTAGTTGGATAAAATGTCAACATTGCATTGCAGTTTTCATTTATGGTTTAATTATTCTTGTTACACATATGTACATGCATATGAGTACAGAATGTACTCATTTTATTTTGCAAAAGCTGTGCATCGGGTTTAAAGTACATTCTTTGTTTCCCTGGTGATAAGAGCTTCAAAGACAGGACAACTCTGCAGACTACAGTGGTCAGTTAAACAAAAGGAGGAGGATTTTGCTTTTTAGCTTAAAGTGTTTTATGGTAGTTACTACCAAGCAATCTTGGCAAAGTCCTGTTTATATTTGTCCATGAACCCTGTCCTTTGTTACATTCCATTGCTAGGGACAGCTACTAGGCACCATTTACGACATTAGGAAAGCTTTCGCTGCAGTTTCTGTCCTGTGCTGGTGTGAGGTGGTGCCTGGCTTGCCAACAGTAGCGATATAGTTGAATTCAAAGCTCAGGACTTCAAAAAAACATTCTAAGAGAAGTTAACATGAAAGAGTGTGATGTGTATCCAACTCCATTGTCCTTACTTTCACACCATGCTGCATCTATGCAGCAGAAGTAAGATAGGGTTGGCAATTATCTAGCTAATGTGATCAATGTTAATGGTCAATCTGGTTAATTTGGCTTTTAAAAGCAGATTTCAGCAACAAGAAGTGAAATGCCTAGAGAGTTCTTAAATGAATTTCCTTTAATTTTTAAGTTAAATTGCAGTTTGTGACTTTATTTTCCAATTACCACATGATGTTTCACTAGTATTGTTGCAATAATAACACTTTCCTTTTTAGAGAGTCCCTTGCATTCAATTAGTTCAGAATCCATTTGGCTATATATAGGCCATCAGTGTCCATCCAGCCTGTGAAATGGATTCTTGCTGGATACATTGGTAGAATCTATTACTTCCAATATACTTTTGTTCTTTTCTGCATCTTACTCATAATGAAGTCTTATTTTCCTGGCAATTTTATATAAACACTAATTGAAATATAAACATATACAAATATACATGTGTATACATATGCACATTTCATGGTTTTCAATGAATGAATATTTAGTATTACTTACTTTGAAAGTATTAAGCTAGTCTTAACCTCTTTGATTGTTGACTGTAAGAATTATTTTTAAACTACTCCCAATAGAAAGAAAAAAGGTAGGTTAACTCAATTTGATTTCTCTCAATTGGAACTTCAGGTAAGTAAGACTAATATTTTCTAAACAGAAAAATTCTCAATTATAGAACTCCTTAGCGGGAAGTCCTTGCTGAATATTACTCCCTAAATAAATCAAAATTTATAGATGTTGGACACATGGCTCCCTGAAGAATATCATTAGTTTCATAACTCTTGAACATAAAGTGGAAATGATTCATAAACTAAATACTAACCCTGCAATATTAGGTAAATCAGAAAGTTCTTATCTGGAACCATATCTATTATTCTGGGTAAGCAACTATGATGTGGGGAGAAAGAATCCTTGGCGCTGCCTTTCATGTTCTGGATCATTTGTTTTGTTTCCCCTTCTTAAATGCCCACATCCTGAAATGTTGAGTAAATGCATTAAGAATTTGATGAGCCTGATTAGCCATCTGATTTTATGCCTTAACTTACTCACGAAATCAATCAACTTGGTGCTATAGTATACTTTATTCCATTAAGCAGCAAGGCCGGACTAAAGGAGAACTGAAATAGACAACCAATTTTTAGCCTTTGGACGTTGACTGACAACTGTAAGATGTGTGAACATCTCTGTGTTACCTGTATTGAGATCAACAAACAATAAGCTACATAATTTTTTTCTAATGACTAGGAAAAGATTGTAAAAAAGTATGTCAAATTCTTAGTAGTAGTTATGCGTGGTTAGTGACATATGACTTTAGATTCACTTTTTCCTTTACTTCATCTACATTTTGAAAAATATTTTATAATTGTCTGCATACTTCCATTTATAAATCATAAAGTGAAATTTAAAAACTAAAATCAATCTTGTATGATATAAATTTGTCATAGCTATATTTAATAAGGATGTAGAAAATGACTGAAAGGAAATACACCATATGTTACCTAACATGTTCTTAAAATGGTAGGCATTTGAGTGATCTGCTTATACTTTTTAATGTTTCTAAAATTGTTATTACAAATCTGTTTGTAATGAAAAAAGTTTCAATCCCAATAGGAAATCTACCATTTGAGATAGATTTTGGATAGAGTATGTTTCTTCTTGTATCGCCCTTTCATCTCATTTTCATCAGCATTAAGAATTTGGTGAGTCTGATTGGACAATCTGATCTGATGCATTAACCTACTCATGAAATCAGTTGAGAGAGTTTTTACATTAATAACTTAGTGATGTAATATACACTTTTGTAAAAAAAAAAGTTCTCAGTTAAACGATTACTTTATTTTATTATAGAGGTGATATACAGAGAGGTTACATTTACAATCAGGCAATGAGTACATTTCCTTTCATACAGTGTCTTCTGTTCCATCACGTTCTTCCAGTCTCTCCTTCCTGTCTCCACAGAAGTTGTATAGTTACGCTCATCAATGTCCAGTGAATCTTAAAACTAGAACTTTATGTACCTTAAGTATTGTCACTGTTGAAATAAATATGAAATAAATATTACTGGTTTATACCTCCACATATGCAAGCTCTGATCCTGTCCTCATCATGCTCAAAATACTAGTAACTGTCTGCGAATAGTTAGTCCTTTGGGGTTTTTGGGGTTTTGGTTTTTGGTTGGTTGTGGAGCTTGAACTCAGTGCCTGGGCTCTGTCCCAGAGCATTTTTGCTCAAGGCTAGCTCTCTACCACTTTGAGTCACAACTCCACTTCCTGTTTTTGAGTAATTAATTGAAGATAAGAATCTCATGGACTTTCCTGCCTGATCTGAATCTCTAGTCTCAGCCTCTTGAATAGCAGGCATGAACCATGGATGCCCAGCTGCAATTTTTGTTTGGGTGTTTTGTTTTGTTTTTAATAGCATTTCCAGGATCGTATCACATAAATAAGCAGAAACATTCTCCTTAGAGAGCATATTCAAGCTCTTATCAATACAGTATTTTACTGGTTCCATGGACAGTGACCTAACTTGGCAAGCATATTTTTGAAAAGATAACTGCATAAATATATTGCCATCTATCGTTCAATTAATAGTAGTGTGTAGCAGGTGGAGAATTCAGTAGTATTTAGGGGTGAACAACAAACACACAGTCTCTGACCTTACTGAATCTTACATTTTAGGGCTGAAAGAAGACATTTAAACTATATTGAAAACAAACTTTACAACTTGGGGGTGGGGAGTGAGGAAGTATTTGGGAAGGTGGGGAAGGAAGGGATCCAAGGGGAAAAACAAAGGAGGAGGTACCAATGCTTGATAGGAAATGTACTCATTATCTTACTCATGTAACTGTAATCCCTCTGTACAGTATTTTTACAATAAAAACTATATACAAAAAATAAAAATAAAAAATGATCATGGAATTAAGTATGTATTTATACCCTATGTCAATGAATCCCAATGGTTCTATAGAAAAGATAGTTCAGGAAGGGCAGGTTAGGATAAAAGTCAAGGAGAAGACCCAAAGACCAATGGAATAGAATAGAAGATCTAGAAACAAATCCACATGTCTACAGTCAGCTGATATTTGACAAAGGAGCCAAAGACATACAATGGAAGAAACACAGCCTCTTCAACCACTGGTTCTGGGAAAACTGGGCGGCCACATGCAGAAGACTAAAAGTGGATCCCAGCCTATCACCATGCACCTACATCAACTCAAAATGGATTAAAGACCTTAACGTTAAACCTGAATCTCTGAAACTACTGCAAAGGAGAGACACTTGAACTTACAAGCACAGGAAGGAACTTCCTGAACAGAGTCCCAGGGTCACAACCAATTGGAGAGAGACTCGACAAATGGGACTACCTTAAAATAAAAAGCCTCTGCACAGCTAAAGTTATAGCAACTAAGCTAGAAAAACAACCAACTAATTGGGAAAAAATATTTACCAGCAATATATCAGACAAGGGGTTAATATCCAATATATACAGGGAACTCAAGAAACTAATCCCTTCTAAACCTAACAAACCAATTACTAAATGGGCAAGGGAACTAAAGAGAGACTTCTCAGATGAACAGATAAAAATGGCAAAAAAAAAAAAAAACACATGAGGAAATGTTCACCATCCCTGGTTGTGAAGGAAATGCAAATAAAGACAACCCTGAGATACCACCTTACCCCAGTCAGAATGGCCCACATCCTGAAGTCAGCCAACTACAAATGCTGGAGGGGATGTGGAGTAAGAGAAACCCTATTACACTGCTGGTGGGAATGTACACTTATACAAACACTTTGGAAAGCAGTCTGGAGGGTCCTCAGAAAGCTAAATATTGACCTCCCTTATGACCCAGTCATACCACTTCTAGGCATCTATCCTGAACAACAGGAACCAGTATACAAGGACACATGCACCTCCATGTTTATTGCAGCACTGTTCACAATAGCCAGGATATGGAAACAACCCAGATGTCCCACCACAGATGAATGGATCCAAAAATTGTGGTATCTATACAGAATGGAATATTATGCAGCCATTAGAAATGACAAAATAATGACATTTGCAGGGAAATGGATGGAGCTAGAAGGAGTCATGTTGAGCAAGGTAAGCCAAGAACAAAGAGACAAATGGTACATGGTCTCCCTGATAAGTGGATGTTAAATCCAAAATGTTAGGTGATACAACAAAGTTAACAGGACTTAAGAAACAAAGAACTTCCACTCATCTGGTCGAACTACTATTAAATAATCCCATGCTGCTGATCACATGTATGGTATATATGTGTACACCGGAGGGGAACCAGGAAGATGACACAGAACTAGAGGGAATCAGGGAAAAACATACAACAGTGGGACCCATTAGCTTCACAGGACATTGACCAAAATTAACTAAGCAACTTAATGGCAGCGATGGGAGGGAGGGAACAAATGGGAAAGAGGGAACAGCTGATGCTATGCAAAACAAAAGAAATGTACATACCACCCAATGTGGAAGAAATAACTGTATCGCAATGCTCATAGAACTCATAAATGTTATAGACCGTGATAGACAATTTGCTCCAGGAAAGTTAGAATGTGTTTGTGACTTTAACTGAGTATCACTATCCCACAATACTGTGAAATTTGGGAAATTATGTAATAACTTAATCACAAAAAGAAAAAGAGTCAAGGAGAACCTCATTGCAGTCAGTTCTGGGATTTACTAGTTTTCTTTGATGGTGCCATGTTTTTGCCTGAGACTTTGTCATCTTTGTAAGTCTGTGCTAGTGTCCATGTAGTTCAAAAAAATAAACCCACTTTCAGTCTTCACAGAATATTTTAGGCAAATTCAAGTCTTCAGTTAGCCTTCCCAACTGGTTGAATTGCTTCTCTGACCCATCCCCTGTTGAGTGGAGTTATATCACATATGATTCTTGAGTAGATGGGTTATCTTTATGATCTTGATCCATCTGTGGAGCTGCTGCTGGGATGAGGACCTTCCCCGGCATCCCACTGTGTCTATTGTCAGTTGGCCGACAGGCCTGGCTTCCTCTTAGTCTCTGTTGGATCACCAAGTAGTAGTTAGGTAGACCCCAGATTGAAGTTAAAACAACATGGAAGTATGACAAAGAAGAAGGCTTCTTTAGAAATGATATTTAGTAGAGGCCAGAAATATAAGTAGGAGTGAAAGAATGTTGGTCTCAGAATAATATGGGAGAAATCTATGAGGGTGTAAATGTGTGTTTTGGAGAAACTGTAGAAAGCCAGAATGATTGAACCAAAGTTAATGGAATCCAAATGCTCTGGAACTTACAGACTTTGAAATGTCCCTCCAAGAGCAATGGAAAACCATTTAAAGATTTTAAGTAGGTAAACAATCTACTCAAGTAGAAACTACTGCTACCTTCATCCTGGAAGCAGTCTCAGGATGTAGTTGAGATACTTCATTCAATCCCTGTGATAACATAACTGAATGTTGTCTCTATGAACATAAACCTTCAAGTCTAAGTTGATAGAATCTAGTACTTCCATAGCAGGGCTGTTAAGACCTCAAAGTTTTAAATTAGACTGTCCTGGTTGCACCACTTACTTTTTCAGTGCATGACTGTGGGAGAGCTTCTAAATCTTCAGAGTGGAAATAATAATTTGTTGTTGTGAGAACTAGATGAATAATATGTATAAGAGGTGAACCTGGTGTCTGGAACATTGTAAGTGAGCAGAAATAATAGCTATTATTTCCTGACTCACTGCCATCAGGAAAGAATAAAGTCATCACACAGTGGACCCTTATGCTCTTTACATAAACTAATGCTGGATGTGTTTTTTACTGAGCTAAATTGTACTCAGTGTTTTCAGAGTAATGAGCCAAATATATGAACTGTTCTGGAAGCAGATGAAGCCTAACTATTTTGACTAAATATAGAGATAATTAGAGTCTAGACTCTATCTGTTGATAAGCTTGGGGAAAGCATAATGAGAATAATAATGCCGTAATAGAATAATACACGGACTAAAATGAGTCAGAAAATTCACAACACAGATGAAAAACAACTAATTTTATTGATGTCAGAAATACATTATTAGTCAAAACTTCCTTACAATCTTACAATGTTTGTTTCATGTTATAACAGCTCCCTAATAATATAATCAATTATGCCTCTCTGTGTTGCTTTTTCTTTCCTCCAAACATAGTATGATAAAATTATGAAGTGTCAGATAAAACCCTATTCTGTAGTTATATAATGTGCATTAAAAGCACTCATTCTTTGATGTACTTGAATATAGAGATGAAAGATCCTTACAGATACTTTTATTCAAAGCTGAAGGCCCATTTTCTATAAGAAAAATATTGACTCTATTTTGCCTGGTAACAAGACCTGACTACATCAAAACATATCTGAAATTTGAAATGTTTCAAACTGTGAAACTTTCAGAGCACCAAAGTGTCACCATAGTAGAAAATTCCCCACTGTGAAAGTCTGTTTCATATGTAGTATTCTTTAAAATATTGCACACAAGCCAGATGTGATGACACATGTCTATAATTCTAGCAGTTAGAAAGCTAATGCTAGAGGACCATGAGTTCAAGACCAGCCTGAGTGAGACCGACTGAAATAAAAATGCAAGAGATATTGCATTCATAAACTGCTCTTTTGAATAAGTTCTTTGTACAACTTCTTAAAGATAATAAAAGTATTTTATTGGTTTAAATTTATGGTTGAAGTTTGAATATGAAGTGTGCCTCAAAAGGCTCATGGGTTGAATGCCTGGTCACAAAACGGTGATGTTATTTAAGGAGGTGCTAGAAGCTAGGAGATGGGATCTGTCTGGAAGAAGCAGGTCCCGGAGGATAAGTTCTTGAGGTTATCTTATCCCAGGCTCTTTCTTGTATCTCTGTCTACTTCTTGGATACTATGATGTCAAACTTCTCTGCTCTGTTATGCTTTCCCTGCTATGATGGTTGGATCCCTCTGAAACAATGAGCTAAAATAAATACTTCCTCCCTTAAACTGTTCATGTCAGGTATTCTGTCATAGAAGTTAGAAAGCTAACTAATATAATTATCTTCAGGTTATGTATTGAAGGCATATGTGAAGCATTAACATATTTCATGCTTATATTTGAATCCCCGTTCCCATGACACATCATCATACCTATACTGTAGAAGCCAGATTGAGTCCTTGGATTTTTGTTGTTGTTTTTGTTGGTCGTAGGGCTTGAACTCTGGGCCTGGGTGTTGTTCCTGAGCTCTTCAGCTCATAACGAATGCTCTACCACTTGAGCCACAGTGTCACTCCCGGTTTTCTAGTGGTTAACTGGAGTTTCCTGCCCGGGCTAGCTTTGAACTGCGATCCTCAGATCTCAGCCACCTGAGTAGCGAGGATTACAGGCATGAGCCACCGGGCCAGGCAAGTCCTTGATTTTTAACCCTGGTCTTTGAAAGGTTAGTCTTATAGGCTCTAAACCACCTCCTTAGACTGTGCCCTTCATATATTTTGAAGAAAATCTTCTCAGTTTCCCAATTTTTATTCTTCAGATGTTAACTATACTAGGTTTCACTTTGTGTTTAATAGCAAATAATTTGTTCAACTAATTTTGTTTTTATTTACTTCTAGAAAAAAAGAAAGTCACTGGGAAAATACTATTTATCCTAGAGCCATTAGAATATAGCAAGTAAATAAAGACTCAGTATCCATACTGTTCTTCTTACCAAGTTTATTTGTATGTTTCAATCATTCTCATTTATTTCTAAATTGTTTACATATAGGATATTCCAAACTGGCTATTTGGATTACATATGTTTTGAGCAAAATAACCTCTACATCAATAGTTATAAGCAATGCTAGAAATGCTACTTATAGTCTTGAGAAGGGAGTCAACAATATTTAATTTGCAATTAAATCCCAAATGGCTTTTTATTGTTCTGTGGTCACTGAGTTAGAAACACTGATGGTCCCTTCAAGGAATTATAATGTAATTATAATATACTTTAATATCCTCAGATAAAATGTGTTATATCAATTCATTATAATTAAAATGCAGTATTAGAGAATCTCTATTTGCTTTTGCTATATTTAACAATTTCAATTTGCAATGTATTGCTATCTCTAATTGCTCTTTTTCAGAATTACTATGAGATAAATGAAAATTATGTTTGTATACTTCCATCCCATTTTAATAGGACAAGGATGGAAATTCAAACTGTTTAGCTCCCATGAATCACTAGTGAATGTAGGTTGTGAGCTACTTATGAAGTAAAAATAAGCAACTACAAGACTCAATAAATTCTAGACAGGGTGGATAGTTGATTCAAAGAAATTCAGGAGGCAACAATGCTTGATAAGAAATGTACTCATTACCTTGCTCATGTAATTGTAACTCCTCTGTATAGTATTTTTACAATAAATAAATAAATTTCAATAAAAGAAATTCAGTAAAGTCCCTGGGTCCCAGAAATATAGTGAGAAGGGAAGACCTGAAGGCTAGGAGCACAAACTGAGCAGAAAATGTGTAAGTATATGAGGTGAAAGTGAGGCCCTTGGTCTTGGTGAACTAAAAGCCTGCCTTTAGTATGTACAAGAGGCAATGAATGAGAGATCGAATCTGTTATAAACTGCATATTTGTATCCCAGCAGAATTCTTGTGCTTATTTCGTAAGCCACAATGTGATAGTATTTCAGGATGAGACCTTTGAGAAATAATTAAGGTTGCTAGAGGTGATGAAGTTAGGAACTTCATAACAAGATTAATGCCTTTTACAAAAACGGACAATGGTTAGCTTGCTATCATTTTCTCTTTATCACATGGAAACACAGTAATCTTAGCCAATGAGCAGAATAGCTTAATAGCTACATGCTTATGACCATATAATATGATGCTAATTGAAATGAACTCCAAGATACAAGCGGTTTTACTTTGCTGTTGTTGTTTTGAATATAGTATGTGATTTCTTGTTTCTTTTGTGTGTTCTTCCCCCTATGGTTTATCCCTGTGGTCACTGTATTTGATTTTGGTACCCTGGGTATTGTATATACATTTATCTGAATTAGGGAAGGGAATAGGAACAACGAAGTGGTGAGACAAAGGACAAGGGGGAACCAGTGCAACAGCAGTCCTCACAAGACAGTGTGTTAGAAATGTTCTGTACAACTTGCGGGGGAGGGATGGAGGAGAGAAATTGGGAGAAGATGAAGGAGGGGGTAATAAGTTCGACAAGAAATGTACTTATTACCTTAATTATGTAATTGTAACCCTCTGTATATCACCTTGGCAATAAAATAAATAAATAATAAAAAGAACACAGCTACCTACAAGCTAGGAAGAAAGACTTCATCAGAACTGAATATTGTTGTCACTCTTGTCTTGCATTTACATCCCCCAGAAATGTGAGACAATACATTTCTGTAAAGCTACCTGGTCTGTGTGGTATTTTGTTATGGCAGCCTGAGCAGACTAATACAGAGATCCAGTGAGGAAGGCTGGATATATAAATGTGAAGCTCTAAATGGATTGTACTTTTAGTTAAACATGGGACTAAGAAATAAATGCATTTACTAGCAAAAAGATACTACAGATGTACTTGTTTCTGCCTCGGTTTTGGGTGAAAATTTCAAAACAACAGTTACCTCAGTTACATGAGTAGCCCCTCTGTAGAGTATTTTTACAATAAAAAATATATTAAAAAACAAAAATGTTACCTCAGATAGCTTATTACTCTAGAACTGTGTTCAGCAGATTTCGAGCTTATTAGCCTACCCAACTAAATTTAATCCTCAACCTTGGGTTGAGGAATTAATATAAAATTAGTTATATCAGTTCCTAAGCTACTAATACCCCCAAATTCCTGCCATAAACCAAGCAGCCTGGAAAGATGCTCCTAAAATGCAAGGCAGAGGGGGTTCTGTAGAGAAAAATAAACTGAAGGAGAAAACTGATGGCAAAAATTTCAAGCACAAAAAGAAGCTATTCACCATGAGTGAGAGTGAGTGAAAACAGCAGAATTGGATCTAAAATAATAGCCAGTCAATCTAAAGCAGAATATAACTACATCTGCTTAAAATTATTATATGAAAATTGAAAATCCTAAAAGGAAGTATGAAAACAAGGAATAGAAGATGCATAAGAAAGAAAAATATATGAAAAAATAAACTAGATAAACCATCTTTAAAATTAACCAATAAAGAAGGTAGGGCATCAGAGGAAAGGGGAAGACAAATGAAGAGAAGAGGAACAGGAAGTGAATAAAGACATAATGTTTTGTATATCTATACATATATACATATATGAAAACAGATTGGGAGATTTGAGGGGATGGGTTGGATTGGGGCAGGTGAAGGGAGGGCATTATGAAAGGTTCACTAATCAAGATGCACTATACACATAAATCACCGTGGTGAATTGAAACCCCCTCATAAGAAAATAAAAACAAACAAAAATAACATAGACCAATATATGGACTAGGCAACTGAGTAATTTGTGAACTGAAAGTTCTAGCTGAGGATATTCAATGGAAAGCACATTAAACAAAAGTGGAATGTCCTAAAAGGGATTCCAAGGGGATAGAGAGGACAAAAGGACAAAGCATTCTCACAAGGTTGAGAGAATTTAGAAGTGATTTTGAAAGTCCATGAATCTCCAAAATAAACAACCACACAGTTTCTAAGATGAATAAATAAAAGGAAATCTGTTAGACTATTAGACACAATCTTACATTTTTCCATTGCAAAAAGAGAGACTAGATGAGAGTGGAATCATGTGTTTAAAGTACTAAGGAAAAAATGTATCAACCAAGATTATACTCAACTAAATTATTTGACAATTCATTTCTAGCAAAAGAATAGGAACTTTTATCCCTTAAAGACCAATGCCGGTAAGAACTACTACATGTTGTATTGATAAAGAAGGAAGTGAATTCGTGAAGGGAAGAAAATAACATAAAAAAGAAGCAGTATGTCCCTAGCCATAAAAGAAATGCAAATCAAAACAACATTGAGATACCACCTCACCTCAGTTAGAATGGCTATAATCAAGAACTCTAATAACCACAGACACTGGAGAGGATGTGGACAGGAGGGAACCTTACTGCATTGTTGGTGGGAATGTAAACTTGTTCAACCACTTTGGAAAGCAGTATGGAGGTTCCTCAAAAGACTCCACATAGAGCTCCCTATGACCCAGCAATCCCACTTTTGGGCATTTACCCAAATGATCACAAACAAGACCATACTAAAGCTACCAGAACAACTATGTTTATTGCAGCATTATTTACCATAGCTAAGATATGGAAACAACCCAGATGCCCCTCAGTAGATGAATGGATCAAGAAAATGTGATATATATACACAATGGAATTCTATGCCTCTGTCAGAAAGAATGACATTGCCCCATTTGTTAGGAAATGGAAAGACTTTGAAAAAATTATATTAAGTGAAGTAAGCCAGGCCCAAAGAAACATAGGTCCCATGGTTTCCCTTATTTGCAATAACTAGTATATGTCTGAGACAAGGTCAGAGAAGTTGATGTTAAGCGAAATGAACCCCAAGATAAGTATTCAAATGTTTTTTTTCATGTGATTGTTTCTAACATATTTATAAGATGATTTCTTTGTTGCTTTGTATGTCCCTCCCCCCATGATATAACCCCTGCTTTCACTGTATTTGATGTTGGTATAATTTGTGGAGGGGAAGGGAAAAAACAAATCGTTTAAATAGGGATACAGATGGACCCATTGCAACAACGAGAAGTAGAAATCGTTATGTTGAAAAACAAACTTTACAACTTTCGCGGCAGGGGGGGGAGGGGGTGGGTAGGGGACACGGGGTGGGGGGAGAGGGGGGAGATGGGAAGGGATGGTAAGGGGAAACAAAGAAGGAGGCAACAATGCGTGATAAGAAATGTACTCATTATCTTGCCCATCTAATTGTAACTCCTCTGTACAGTATTTTCACAATAAAAAAGTCTAAAAAAAATTTAAAAAGAAGCAGTATGGAACAATCACAATTGTAAACATGAGGATATTCCTAATCATTGACAGTGATGGTGGTGATAAATTTAGTGATATAAAAACAAAATTAGTTGGTGCTGATATTTCCCTCCTGTAACCCTAGCCAGGTAGGGAACTGAGAGTGGGAGAATGATGGTTAGAGGTCTTCACCCCATTCAAAAACAACTAGCAAAAAAAGTAGCTGTGGAGTGGTGGCTCAATTGGTACAGTACAGGCCTAGAAAGCTGGATGACCTGAGTTCAAATTCTAGTTCTACCAAAAAATTAGAGAAAACGATGAAAGGATGTACTAGAAAACAATGAAGTGCTTAATAATTATGTTTAAGAGTAAAACAGTCTAAAAATAATTTTAATTGTCAGGAAGAAAGAAAAGTATGTATTTGGATATGGTTAGGCCAGTGATTTTTATGAAACATTTAAAGATACCACTAAAGGAAGAGAATTAGAATGTAATTTTATTACTCATGGACAATATTGAATAAAGAAAGCTTAGAATTCTTAACTGAATTGGAAAAAGAAAGTACATGCTACAAAGAATATATAAGTTGATGGAAAGTGATCCAAACGTATCTGAAATTTAAATAAATGTAAATAAACTCATCAGTTAAAGAATAGAGTTTATTGAAATAGATTTTTAAAATATCTTCTCCCCTGCTCATAAAAAATACACTTAAAATGTGGCACAGGAAAGCTAAAAGTAAGAGAAAAATTATTCCATGAAAATAATAGCTGCAAAAGGCCAGTGTAGCTATGATACAGCTGGTGATAATTAATTTTAAGTATTGATACCTAATTTTAAGCTATTTAATCTTAAATAAAAGTGAGAAAATATGTACACACATATGTATGCACATGTACCTATATATTAGGAAAAATATATATACTTAAAAAGATGGAAAAATACACTATGTCAAAGTCATAGGAACACTAAAACAAAGCATGCACAAAAATTCTAAACCCAAGCGTAACAAAAATAAAATAACAAAAGTGGCCAAAATTACCTGAAAACTTGACAGATCCATAGTCACATTATCAGGTAATTCTTTCAGCAATTAATGCATCTAGAAAATAATCTTGAGAAAGTAAATCAAGCAAAATTAGTAACTTTGATCTAATTCACTTATATAAGAATTTTTACTGAAGAGTTAAAGAATATATATTCTTCCTAAACACTGACCAGGAAATGGTATCAAAACAAATCTTAAATGAGGGGGAGTGGCTCTGGAGGCTGCATCAGGCAAACAATAGTCTGAAATCCAGAGGGTAGTCATGTTTCTTTTTAGAAACTAAAAGACAAACCTGTATATAATATTGGTCATTGAAGAGCTCATCAAAACTATGTATGAGCTAAAACAATCTCTAAATACAATTGTTTGTAGCTGCTGATTATTAAGTCCAAGCTACAGATACACAAACTATGTGAAACTTATCTTTTCTCCATTGTGTGCTTATTTTTAAACTGGCTGCAAGATTCTTATTTTTCAATTTATATTTTCCACAATATATGTAATTAGTGCACTCAGAGAATATTTAGCTCCAATTCATAGAAATGAAACATGTCAACTGCCCAATAAATAAATGGGCTAAAGACTTACAGAGAAACTTCTCTGAAGAGGAAAGAAGGATGGCCAATAGACCCATGAAGAAATGCTCAACCTCCCCAGCCATAAAAGAAATGCAAATCCTTTCACTGTATTTGATGTCCGTATAATTTGTGTTTGATGTCGGTATAATTTGTGGAGGGGAAGGGAAAAAACAAATCGTTTAAATAGGGATACAGGTGGACCCATAGCAACAATGAGATGTACAAGTCGTTATGTCGAAACTGAACTTTACAACTTGGGTGGGGGGTGGAGAGGAGGTTGGGTGGGAAGCGGAAGAGGGGGAGGATGGGAAAGGATAGGAAGGGGAAACAAAGGAGGAGGCTACAATGCTTGATAAGAAATGTACTCATTATCTTGCCCATGTAATTGTAACCCCTCTGTACAGTATTTTCACAATAAAAAAAAAAGAAATGCAAATCAAAACAACAGTGGGATACTACCTCACCCCAGTTAGAATGGCTATAGTCAAGAACTCTAATAACAACAGATGCTGGAGGGGATGTGGCCAGAAAGGAACCCTACTGCATTGTTGGTGGGAGTGTAAATAAACTTGTTCAACCACTTTGGAAAGTAGTATGGAGGTTCCTCAAAAGACTCCACATAGAGCTCCCCTATGACCCAGCAATCACACTTTTGGGCATTTACCGAAATGATCACAAACAAGACCATACTAAAGCTACCAGCACAACTACGTTTATTGCAGCATTATTTACCATAGCTAAGATATGGAACCAACCCAGATGCCCCTCAGTAGATGAATGGATCAAGAAAATGTGGTATATATATATGCACAATGGAATTCTATGCCTCCATCAGAAAGAATGACATTGCCCCATTTGCTAGGAAAATGAAAGACTCGGAAAAAATTGTATTAAGTGAAGGTGAAGTAAGCCAGGCCCAAAGAAATGTAAGTCCCATGGTTTCAGATAAATTGATGTTAGGTGAAATGAACCCCAAGATAAGGACTCAAATGGTTTTTCTTTTCTTTACTTTTGTGTGTGTGTGTGTGTGTGTGTGTGTGTGTGTGTGTGTGTGTGTGTGTGTGTGTGTCCGGTCGTGGGGCCTGAACTCTGGGCCTGGGCGCTGTCCCTCAGCTCTTCAGCTCAAGGCTAGCGCTCTACCACTTGAGCCCTAGCGCCACTTCCAGCTTTTTTTTTTCTTTTTGCTTATGTGGTGCTGAGGAATCGAACCCAGGGCCTCAGGCATGTAAGGCAAGCGCTCTACCACTGAGCCACCTTCCCAGCCCCTCAAATGGTTTTTCTTTCTTGCTATTGTTTCTAACATATTTATAAAATGATTTTTTTGTTGCTTTGTATGTCCCTCCCCCACAGTGTAACTCCTGCTTTCACTGTATTTGATGTTGGTATAATTTGCGGAAGGGAAGGGAAAAAACAAATTGTTTAAATAGGGATGCAGGTGGACCTATCACAACAATGAGATGTACAAGAGCTATGTTGAAAACGAACTTTACAACTTTGGGGAGTCAGGGGGAGAGATGGGAGGGCAGGGATGGGAAGGGGAAACAAAGAAGGAGGCAACAATGCTTGATAAGAAATGTACTCATTACCTTGCTCATATAATTGTAACCCCTCTGTATGGTATTTTCACAATAAAAACTTATTAATAGAAAAAAATGAAATATGTTTTAAAATGAAAATATTTACCAATGAGTTGGACTCTTCATTTGAACCCTTCTCTCCTGTATACCCACACTCGGGCGCCTCACCCTCCCTAGCATTGTCTGCTTTGGCAAGACTTTATTTGCCCTGCAATGCTGAAAATTTCCCATATTGATAATGACAGTGAGAATAGAATACAAAGGCCTGTAAAGCAAAAATATCAACAGTGAAAATGATACAGGATATCCTGAGGCCAATAAATACAAAGAACTATTTGAATCCTTCACAAAGCACTTGACAAATACTTAGCAGTTAAAATATATTAACACATCATGAAAAGAAATCAGTCAGGAAAATGACTCAATAAGCATGTCAAAGGAGAATAATGTTAATATCAAAGTTCTGAAGAACTCAAAGAAGTTCTTTTCTTTTATTGTAAAGGTGATGTATAAAGGGATTACAGTTACATAAGTAAGGTAATGAGTACATTTCTTGTCAAACAATGTTATCCCCTCCCTCATTTTCTCCCACTTTCCCTTCCCCTTGACTCTACTCCCCACCCCCCACCCCCCGCCCCAAGTTGTAAATGTGGCTTAGTGGTAGAGTGCTTGCCTAGCATGCAGGATGCCCTGGGTTAGACTCAGTACCACATAATCAGAAAAAAGCTAGAAGTGGTGCTGTGGCTCAAGCAGTAGAGTGATAGCCTTGAGCAAATGAAGCTCAAAGACAATGCCCAGGCCTTGAGTTCAAGCCCAAGGACTGGCAAAAAAAGAGTTCTTAAAAATCAATCTTCCTTATGAGTATGCTAAAATACAAATCTGGAATAGACAACATTGCATTATTTACTCAGGTAATTCTCTTGGAAAAATTATTCTTTGTTTATTCTAAGATTTAGTACAAAGCTGTCGTTACAATGTGTATGTTGTTGAATACAATAAATTACATATGTTGTTATATTACTTGTGAAAATAATCAATCTCTCCCACCGCCCAACAACACCCAGTCATAAATAAAAACATACCATGGAGTCTCTAACAAATCTCTCTATTTTCAATGAGACCTTCTAATTGGCCTTTCCTGGCACCAGTTATACTGGATAAAGAAGACATCATGAACCTTGAGGACCTCAAGCTTGTAATGTACCTCAGCTAGAATAACTTGCATAATTACAACATGATTTCAATAGCAATCATTCAACAAATACTAGCAGTTAGTCATCTTATGGGAAATTAGAAATCTAAAACTTTACAATATTTCTATATATGCAGGATGTTAGGAACTTATGTCTATAATCTTAACTATCTGGGAGGCTGAGATTTTGTGCAATTATTGTGATTAAGTGATTACATAAATTTCACAAATTTCATAGTATAGTGGTACTTAGTTAAAGTCACAAACACATTCTAACCTTCATGAGGCAAATTGTTTTTATGGTGGTCTATAAAGTTTATGAGTTCTATGAGCTTTGACAATACAGTTATTTCTCCCACCTGGGGTGATATATACATTCCTTGCCTTTTGGTTAGTGTCAGCTGTTCTCTTTCCTGCTCATTCCCTCCCTCCCATCACTGCCATTGAGTTGTTTAGTTCGTTTTTATCCACGTCCAGTGCAGCTGATGGGTCCTGCTGTTCTGTTTTCCCGTTTCCTCTGTTTCTGTGTCCTCCTCCTAGTTTCCCTCCAATGTGCACACACACACACACACACACACACACACACACACACACACACACACACACATATACACCATCAGGCTGTGATTACTGAGATTATTGCTCAAGTCCTGACCAGGCAGCAAAGTTCAAAAAGTCCTTTCTCTATGGAGAGTTTGGGACAGTGTGAACCTGTTATCCTAGCTACTCAAAAGCCTATCACTGTTAAATCACATCCAAAAATAGGCTTGTACAGGCATCAAGACTCTATCTCAAAAACTACTAGCAGAAAATAAATCTGGAGCCATGGCTCAGCAGTTAGAGCTCCTGTCTACCAAGTGGTAGGCCATCATTTAAGCCCTGAAACTGCAAAAAACATCCATACAAACTCTCAATATAGTTTTCCAATGTTGTTCCTAATATTGTCCCTTATAAATTTCAAATCTCATTCAAAGAAAGCTTTTCTCTATCTTTCACACATTCCATTGTAATCTACCTCATATTCTTTGTTTGCCCCAAACATCTGCATGAAACCAACATGCCCAGATTGTTCAAGGCTCAGTGTAAGTACAACTTTTATAAATCCTTCTTTAACAATTCAAATAGAAACAATACCTTCCCTTTTGTTCTGTATTTTCATAGTAAAATCTATACTTAATAAATTGTGGTGGTACTTAATAGAGTTTCTATTAGGAAGAATCATTTATTTCTTCCTTTATGAGACTGTGATCTCTGTCAAGAGAAGGACTCATGGTTGAATTATTTAATCCTCTCATAGCATCTTGCACTGTGACTTGCACACAATACTCACTCACTTATTCATTTACAATCATCAAGGAATTCCAAAAATAGGAGATTCTTAATAACTGTACTCATTGAGTGGATAAATTAAGCAACCTATGAAGTGGGCGTAATAGGAAGTTTTCTTTTGGTTTGTCTATGAAGATCCATTCCTAATCATTTTCAAATAATGAGAACATAGAGGATCCTGGATATGCACCCTTCCGGAGATGTGCTTGAGGGGGTAGCATGTGTTATTCATTACATCACATACAACCTTTTCAAGTTTACAATCAATCTTGCTTGTAAGGGCCGGTGTCATTTAAAAAGTACAGCAATGTGCTGGAAAGAGAGACAATCTGAGCTGGCTACAGTCTTTGAATCCAAATACTCTATTTAAGGGTCCAAACATGAAGAAGGCAGATGTACTAAACACATCATTTTCCTTCCAAGAGATTGAAAAGGGATGGTACATTGAAGCTTTGTTGGGTTTCAATGCATTGATTTTTTTTTGCTACCTATTTTTCTCAGGTTTGTCAGGTACTTAAGAGTCTATTTCAAGTTGCCTGCAGACTCCTTTTCTCATGTTTCTTAAAACTATTTGTGATTAAATCACCCATATTGTCTTCTAGGCTCTAATGATTCTCTTCCTGCTAAACCCTGGTTTTTTCCTTTATTATATTCTGCTTATCACATCTTTATTTTCCACTACACTGCTTGCTTTTGGTATCCCCATCAATTTTTCTGTTTCTTGATTCCCTGTACATTCTCACATTTGTTCACCTATCTATTCATTCAGCAGATGGCAGTTTCAGGGCACTGTTCAGGTCAAACACTGCACTAGCGACAAGGTCCGTGCACTGAGAGAAATCACAGACTAAAGTAACAATGGGGACTCAAAATTATCATGTCATGTGACAAAATGAGCCAGCACAGAATAACATCATGCATATAATGTAGACAGTTCTATTAAAATGCCAGAGAGATGCATCAATTATACAGCATAATTGATAGCTAAGGACTCCTGGAAGAAATAAGAATTAAATTGGGACATTAAGTAAACAATGGGTTGAAAAGAGGGATTCTAGGTGTACCAAAAAGAATAGAAGAGGGAGTAGGAGGTTTAATTGAAAGATGCCTAGCCTGGTGCTGGGGGCTCACACCTGTGATAGTAGCTACACAGGAGAATGAGATCTGAGGATTTCAGTTCAAATCCAGCCCGGGCAGGAAAGTCCATGAGACTCTTATCTCCAAATAACCACCAGAAAACCAGAAGTGGCACTATGGCCCAAGTGGTAGAGCACTAGTCTTGAGCTGAAGAGCTCAGGGATACCGCCCAGGCCTAGAGTTCAAGCCCTATGACTGATAAAAAAAAAAGAGAGAGAGAGCCGGGCACCGGTGGCTCACGCCTGTAATCCTAGCTACTCAGGAGGCTGAGATCTGAGGATCGCGGTTCAAAGCCAGCCCGGGCAGGAGAGACTGTGAGACTCCTATCTCCAATAAACCACTAGAAAACTGAAAGTGGTGCTGTAGCTCAAGTGGTAGAGCGCTCGCCTTGAGCTGAAGAACTGAGGGACAAGCGCCCAGGCCCAGAGTTCAAGCCCACAACCGCCAAAAGAGAGAGAGAGAGAGAGAGAGAGAGAGAGAGAGAGAGAGAGAGAGAGAAAGAAAAAGAAGCTCGCTGCAGAGTAATATTTCTTAAAGTGCCATCTATGGACCAATTACATCAGAATCATATAGAGTTTTTCAAGTTACACGTTTGTGGACTTCACTACCAAATCTATTGAGCTGCGATCTCTGGAAATACTTAAAAATCTGTCTCTAACTAGCTCTCCAGATTCATTTCAGATGTAGCTAAGATAGAAGGCATTGTAGAGAGGTGGTAAGAGGAAGATTGACTTGACTGACATGCATAAAGATGGGATGTAGGTAACAGAGCAGCCAAGGTCCTCTGCAGTTATTACTATTGCTTACTATTGTGCATGATTTGCATGTTCTGAAGTACCAACCAGGTGCATGGCTGATGCTAGTTATTCTCCACATAAAAGTAATTTGTCAAAACAGTTGATTTATCTTCTGGGTTTTTGCTGGTTGCTGAGGCGGGTTGCTGAGTATTGTAAACACACACACAGCCACACACACACACACAGAGCAAAGAACTATACAATTCTCAAATCAAACTTCACTTTGAAAGGCGCTCCTTAATAAGATAGGAATCACAATTCCCCCTGTCTTTCATAGGCACTGAACCTCACTACCACTCACTCTCCTTTCGACCTAAGATCCAAAAATGGCAACATCATAGGTATCAGATTCATAACTTCATACCTATATAGACCTATTGAGTTGGAATTTGCCTTTAATGAGATAATTACAGTTTAGGAAACTGTGCTCAAAAAATAAAAAGGTCCCACTGCCCTCCTTTACAGCTCAGGTTCCTGCCTTCATCAAATCTCTCTAAATACAAACCTTCTTTCTCTTCTGGGCCATCTCAGAAACATTCAGATGTTGACGTCTCTCCCATTCTAAATCAACAAACACTTGAACTATTCTTAAAAGCTGCATCATGACTTATTGTGATTATATACCAAACCCAATGTTTTTAGATTTTCCTAAATTGTTTCTATTTTTCTCTCATTCAGCAATCGTTAGTTGCTCCCCTGACCCTTACCCACTTTCACCATTTTCCATGGTAGTAATACTATAATATTTAGCAGAATATTTAACTATCTAGAATTCATATTGACCTTTCTGGCTTCCTTTGTATTTGTATGTGTGTGTGTGTGTGTGTATTGGTGAGACGGTAAGGAAAGTGAGAATATATCTCCTGAGGCCTGAGTTTTAGAGTATGACATTGGGGATGAGCTAGCTCGAATCCCAGCAGCTGACTTGAACCATAAAATGGATTTAGGAGTAGAAGTCATACATAATGTGGGAACCAGAGAGAACACCTAGCAACTGAAATAATGGACTGCTATTCCAGACAGAATAGTCTATCACCAGACTTCTTGGATGTGAACGAGAAATATGTTCTTCTTCTGTAAGCAATGCTGTTACAGGCTTCTAGTGTCAGCATCCTAATATTATACAGCAATCTGCCAGTCCTCCTTTTCTTCCACAACTGATCTGTTCAAGTTGCCAATGACATTGACTGCTACCTTGGAAGGAACATAGCACTGTTGATCACCTCTCTTCTTTAAACATACTCTCCATTGGGCTTCTATGTCTCACCCTCCCTCCTTCCCTCCTTTCCTCCTCTCTCCCCACCCCCTCTCTATAGCACTCAATTTTTTCAGTACTAGGGGACTGAACCCAGTGTTTCCTGTGTGCTACTCAAGTGATCTGTCGCTGAGATAGATTACCAGCACTATGATACCATAGTATCTGGGTTTGTATCCAAACTCTGTTCTACCTCTACTTAGTCCTTTAATCAGAATTCTCAACCAGAATCACTGGGGAACTTTGAAAAAATGCTGATGTCTGGGCCATAATCCAAGAGATCCTTATTTCATTGGTCAGGGATGTGGTATTGCCTTTCTAATCTTTATAAACTCTTCCGTGATTCTAAAGGGCAACCCAGTGTTCAGACTTAGTACTGTTGGGCTGAAGTTCATTGCAGATTTTAGATCCTTATTTTCTTTTCTGCACATTCACCCTGGTCAATCTCATCAGCTTCTAGTTTGGGTTTCTATCTAAATACGAATGACTATTAGATGTACCTCTTAGATATCTCTTATGCTTCAGATGTAAGTATGTTACAGCTATTTGGCCAGTTCTGTTATTAGTATCTCAATTATCATAATGTAATTGCTTTCATTATTTCTTTTGACCCACCCAAAAATTCTTATTTTTCTTCTGTGTTTACTGTCAGTGTGATGAATTCCATTACCAAATAGCTATAAGAGCTAAACGTTTCCATTTATTCTCCCTTCCCCTCATTGTCAGTCTTCATGTCAAATAAACCACAGATTCTTCATTTTTATATTTGTCATGTACTTCTTTCCATCTCCACTGCCCTAATTGGGCTGAAGTTGTCCTTCTTTCTTTCTTGAAACTTATTTCTTTACAGTTTTGTATCCACACTGCAGCTGGAGTAAACATTACAAAATCACACCCAGAAATGACCAGTCTTTGCCTAGAACCTTCAGAGTTACCTTTTGCTTTGGGATGGGATCAAATGCCTTTGCCTGATCTCCTCCCAAGCCTTTCATGACGTACTCTATGCTACCTCTCCAAATTCAGAGCTCACTATTTTTCTCTGTCCTTTGCTACTGTATAGGTAAAGAAAACTGTTGTTTCCCAAATTCATGTGGTCTGCCCTACACCTACCCATAAGCTTATTGGACTGTCTTGCATTCTTATATGGCTGACCAAATAGTTTCTGAGCTTGTCTAAGTGCACAGAGTTTGTTGTGATCACCAATTGTGAATGTAGGCTTTTACACAATATTTGGTGTGGACATGGCTAAGCAATTAATATTTTTGACTATCAACTATGCTCCCAATATTATAAAGCCCTTGTTACAGTTGGTTCAGTATTTACTGATTGAGATAGGGTCACAGTTATTTTATAGATAAGCTCATAGGGAGTTGATAATTCTCTATTGCAGTAAAGATTGTAACTACACTGTTTTTATGTATGGAGATGTTACAAGAAAACCCTCTCATATGACAAATGCATGTTAACTCAAAATTTTTTAAATTATATACATCTATATAATACTAAAAGAGTATAACTGAAGCTATGCTTGATCTAGAGTTGTAAGGTTCAAAGCTCATGTTCTTTCTACAATAACATGTGCCTCTTTAAATAAAGATGATTTGTGAAGAGACTATAGTAAAAATGTCATTTAATGCAGACTCTTCTAATACTTTGAAATGCTTTCTAGGCTATAATTGTATTTCTTGGCTTTTCTAATTAGCTTATAGCATCTAACAAGCTCATCAAACAACAATCTGAAGCTGTGTTCATCTAAACACAAAACATTTGGTCAATTAAACCAATTTAGTACAAAAAAGAAGAAAAAAAAACAAGTGAACCCATTGGAGAGATACCAAATTTCTATTGGAATTGTTGGTTGGGCATTGTAGGGCATAGCCTTTACACTGCAGAATGAACTTCTTCTTTCCATTTGAATTTGCAGCTAAAAATATGGCTCTTACTATGGTTGCTTCCTCAAATTAAACTGGAGATTCGCTCTATGTCATAGGGACAAGGCTTATGGGAGGTGAGTAAGTAAAGCTTACAAGAAAAGTTTGTATATGAAGAATATAGCAGCATATTGTGATGATACATACATGCTGTGAAAATACTGAAAAGAAATACACGACTTTAGAGGTGGAGGGAAGAGGTGAGTGTAGGAAGGGCTGACAAAGAAGGAAGAATTAAAGACCAGATTCTAGCCAAGGGAGCAAAGCAGGCAGACAAATTTCAGTGGAGACCTTACTGAGCTCAATATAAGGAAAATAGACCTCCTTCTTGGGGGAAACAAGGTCACTACCACAGCCATCTTGACCTGGAGCCCTGGACTGAGTATACAAGTCTAGAATTTCCACTACAGGCTGAAGAGGTGCAATGAAAAAGGCAGGAAAATCTACTGCTAAGAGCAATGACTTGCAAGTAGCTGACACCAACACTTATGAATGACCCCTAGTCATGATGATTTAAATCTGAGACAAAGAACAACCACTCTGGGACTAAGAAGGTATCATTATCCCTTAGAACAAGAAGAATGGACCCTGATTTTCTTTTCTATCTAGAGACAAGGCCCTAGAAATCTCAAAACTAAGCTTCATAAACTATGCATATAGCACTCTAGTAAATTAAATCACTATTTTTCTTTAAGCTTAAGCCCCGTTTGGTTTTCTAATGTCAGAAACTACAAAAGTCTTATGTTGTTTTCTATGGTTTCTCACAAACATAAAAAGTTGTTTAATCTTACTCAAAACAAGATAGACAATTTAAAATGCAAAAATGATGCCATTTTACCTATCAGACTGGCAAAAATCCAAATATTTGAACAAAGCAGGCCAAGCTGTGAAGTAAACACCCTCACACACTGCTGATGAAATATAAGTTGGTCGCAAAATGTTTATGAAGAGCAATGTGGGAATATTTATGGAAATAAAACATGCATATTACCTGAGCAACTCCACTTCTAGAATCTATTCAGCAAATGTACTTACATATGTGGGAAGCAACATGAGCCACAGTTCATTTCAGTATTACTTGTAACAATAAGAGACATAAGTGAACTTAAATGTCCATCAAGAAAGACTAGCTAAACAAAGTACAGTACCTCCAGATGGTAGCATGCTTTAAAGATGTCAAAAACAATCAAGATTGTTTAGTCTGATGCATATTTTTCTAAGATATATTGTTTTGCAGACTGATTTTATGTCTCTATTGGCGTGAAAAGGAGGCAGACAGACTATGCATTAGTATATATACATAAATGTCTGCCAAGGAGTGCAAGGACATAATGTATTGTAACAGATTCAGGAAATAGGATGGAGACTTAGCAAACGAGAGACAAGATTGGAAGAGAGCTTCTGTATGTACGTTTGTATTCATGCATGTACGTATGTGTCTGTGTATGTATTTTACTGAATACCCCATACTCTTTTACTTTTGGAGCCAGAAATGTGTTACATAGCTAAAATTAAAAAAAATATTTTAAAGAAAATACTACAGTGCTAACTAATTTATTTGGAGTATAAATCCCTAAGCATGTGTACAGGGATCCAGGAATGGAGCTAATGGCTACATGTATTGACCTGTAAGACTTTCTCTGCCTTCTACGTTCTCAAATTTATTATAGCTCTGAAAGACCAGAGCTATAATACTCAAAAGAATCAAAATAATAGTTTGTGATTCAACTGGCCTTTACCGGACAAACAGTTTTGTGATTTCATTTTCTTTTAAACCACAGAAGAATTTTAAAAAGAGACTACTCACAACCTTGTAACAAAGAGCAAAGATTTCTATCCTTTCCAACTTTTCAACTTGTAAGATGTAAACATTGTCATCATCATCATCTTTGTATATGTATTGCTTACTAGAGCTATCTTTTTAAAACTCAAACAGGTCAGTCAATGATGATCAATCCCTAAGGCAATGCATCTTCCATTTCAAAAGCACAGCTAAAGACCATCCCCAGTGAAGATAGACTTTTTAGAGAACAGAACCAGGATGCTGGGTTCTATTCCTAAGAAACTCCACAGTTATGTTTTATATTATGTTCTTGTTACTTCATCTGAATTTCTCACTTTCTTATTTCTGCATTTCTAATGTACTTTTTAGTTTGATCATATCATTCTTTATCAATGAAGCAACTGTGTGTTTGTTGATGATGACCAGTGTTATGACTTATTAATATTATGATTGTTGAATCAATCCTACATATAATAAAAATGTATATCTCTTAGATATCCCAGATATGAAGTTATGAAGATAAGGTTGCCTTTCCTTGGAAATAAAATTAATAATTTTAATTTTTTTCCTGTGGACATGACCACTTTTTTTTTTGCCAGTCATGGGGCCTGAACTCTGAGCCTGGGCGTTGTCCCTCAGCTCTTCAACTGTTCCTCAGCTCTTCAGCTCAAGGCTAGCGCTCTACCACTTGAGCTACAGTGCCACTTCAGGCTTTTTCTGCTTATGTGGTGCTAAGGAATTGAACTCAGGGTCTCATGCATGCAAGGTAAACACTCTACCACTGAGCCAACCCAAAATGACTACTTTTTGAGTGCATGTATATGGGTATTTGTTTTCCTATGTTATAGAGCTCTAATCTGACCTGACCCTTAATCTCAACCACCAATATACAGTTTCAGTATAGAAAACTCTGTATTCATTTGAGAAGAAGGATTTGCCTCAGAATACTAAAAACTTGTACAACCAATAATATAAACACAGATCCCAATTCAGGTCCATTGTATGAGGAAGACTTGTTCCAGAACTTTTTTTGCTCAACTTGGAGCTGTGAAGTTACAAGTCTGAACCTGCCATGGGTCTCCATTTGAAAGAGAGAAGTGAGAAGAGAGGAGATTAGGAGAGAAAGAGACTCAGGATCTAAAAACATGCATATCCAGTTATTGGATAATAAATCACTTCCTTTTGTTTCAGCCACTGTGAGTGAGTTTATAACTCTTGCAAATAAGAAAAAAATATTCACCAAAATCCAGTAGGTCTTCAATAAATTAAAACATATTTAATTCCACTTAAAATATGACAAATAAAATGGCATGTCAATTCTCAGCTATCATATTTGCAAATATGTTTTATCTGGATAACAAATTGTATTGGCCAACTTATGGAGAAATAAAAATTATCAAATTTTGCTAGTAGGAGTAACAGGATGGTAGATCTATTTAGAAATATCTGTCAAAATTATCCACGCACTTACCTTTTAGCTAACCATTTCACTTCCAGAATCTATGCTGCAAATGTTGTTGTTCATGTGAAATGATATTACATTTATTCTCCAGGTCATTGTTTATAATACTAAAATCTATCAGTCAATATGTATCAGTTAGGACCAATACAAGTGTTTATTCTCCAGGTCATGGCTTATAATACTAAAATCTATCAGTCAATATGTGTCAGTTAAGACCAATACAAGTGAAAATTTATGGTGAATTTATGCAGGAAAGCAGGGAAGATGTTAAAAGAACAAGGTTGTTCTTTCCCTGCTAATACATATATACTTTCAAAGTATGTTGCTAGGAGAAAACTTTAAAGTTACTTGTATTTGTGGCAAAATAAAAGAAGGAAATATTTTATATTTGCTTATATGTGCCCAATATTTGCTGATAATATCTCAGAAAAGGGCAGATGAGAAACTGAGAAGAAACTGTACATGAAGTTGAGTTGACATATGGAATTTAGGGAATAAGGATATTTTTAATTGTATGCCCTTAATTTTACAGTATTAAAAACTAAGAACTACATAAACAGTACCTATTTTCAATACTGTACATCTTTAAGGACAGAGTACACAAACAGTAAAATTGGTTCTAAAATTCTATTTTATATGTGATACTGTGGTGCTGACATGTCGGCTGCATCGATGGAATGGGCAGGCTTTCTTCCACCTTCTAGAACATCAGCACTGAAGAGGTCTGTGCTGCATTGCCGCAGTGTTTATCCTGTGGCAACAGTGCCATCTGCAGCACACATGCAATATCTCCTGTTTATTAGGTTCAGAAGTAAGCTAGGGATGGCACTGTAATGATTGGTTTTCTATTGGAGTTGCGGGATAAAAATGTTATGACCTTAACCACCGATTTATTATCGTAACCATCAGAGCACAAATATTCCTATCATTCTTACTGTCCTTGTAGCTTCAAGCAAGTTTCTTCACTTGTAAAAGGTAGACTATGATATCTACCTTATTGTAACATTGCCTAGTAATATTTCAAGTAAACTATGTGACTTGAGCTCTAACAACTGTGCCCTCCAGAAGTGGCTTGTGATTGCTCAACCCCAGGTCCCCAAACCTGCATCAACAGGAGGGGAAATCCTTAAGAAATTCAGCCGAGAGATGAGCTGAGGATTGCTGTGGATTCAATAATTAGCAAGCAAGTGAGACTGAGAGAGAGGCAGAGAGAGAGAGAGAGAGAGAGAGAGAAGGAGGGAGAGAAGAGGGAGAGGGAGGGAAAGAGGGAAGGAGGGAGGGAGGAAGGGAAAGAAGGAGGGAGAGAGAGAAGCTTGTATCTAAGGATAAGCTTTAATAGTAACAGTGCAATCTTTGCATTCAGGCACCATGAAAAGTGAATTTACCATTTAAACATTCCATCTTAAAGACAATAAATCGTTTTCCTAATGCCAGTATTTCCCACTCATAATTTTTAAAAACCTTATAAATATTTTATATTAGAAACTGCTCAATCTCATGCACAATAAAAGTAGAAATTAAAAATGAAAGAACATTGTCTACTTACTATTTTGGCAAAGAAAATGAAAATTGATGGCACATTATATCAGCCACACTGCACAGATGTAGATAAATCTCATGTTACCCCTAAAGAAGGCTATTTGTTGAAATTGTAAATACATATAGGCTTTGACCCAGCAGTTATATTTTTATGTAATTTCCCCTTCTATCTACATAAGAAAAATGAAGTCTTTACAAAGCTATTTGGTACAGCTCTGTTTCAAAGAGCAAGCAATAGGAGTTAGCCTAAATGTCCATTGCTGGTTTCATTCACATGGTGTGGAACTCTAAATCCATTAAGAAGAATAGGCAATTTCTTTAGGAATTGATCATGAAAAGCTTCTTATATTATATAGAACTCTGAATAGCTTTCTATAGTTGGTGTTCAAAGAATGGGAAAGAGAACATATATTCTTATGTATATGCAAGTCCCTTAATATTTCAGAAAGAATGCACAAATGAATTCCCATACTTAAAAATTCCAATTGCCATGGAAAGAAAGCCACTGGGTAATCGACAAAGATTAAGAAAAAAAAACTATACATTTAATTTTTGAAATCTGGACTATACAATCCATTCAAAAAACAAATAAAAATACCGGGAAAGGAAATAATAAATGTTGTAGCTACAGAATTTTAACCTTATATGTATGTTTTCGGGCGTGGGACGGGGATCATAAACTGAAAAACGTGCTGATTTTGCCCCTTCTTCCAGAGAATTCCTGAATCTTTCTGTTTTTTAAGAAAACGGGCTTCAGTGATGGAAAACAATATCTCAAGATGACAGTGGCACCTAGAGGACAAATTGATTATTGCAATTGTTTTTAACCTGAATTGGGGAGTGGAGACAAAAGACTCACAAGGCACAGGCAAGCAAGCCAGACTTTTTTCATTACAGATACTAGTTATTGCAAACATAATTTTCATAGAAACAAATAGGAAGCTTAAATTTTGAGATAAACACTCCCACTTGGAAATACTTGCTTTGTACTTTATTCTTTGTTATGACGAACTGTGGGAGTCTCTAGGAAAAGGAACCTAATATTCTCTACATTATAGAAAGTCAGAGTGGCAGGGCTGGGAAGGTGGCTCAGTGGTAGAGTGCTTGCCTTGCATGCCTGAGGCCCTGGGTTCAATTCCTCAGCACCACATAAGAAAAAAGCCAGAAGTGGATTTGTGGCTCAAGTGGTAGAGTGTTAACCTTGAGCTGAAGAGCTGAGTTCAAGCCCTACGACCGGACAAAAAAAAAAAGAGTGGTTACTTTTGTGAAATGTGTAATCTATTATCTGCATTGTGGGTTAATGTCTTAAAGTTTTTGAGACTTATTTTGCCAGAGAAACTCTAAAGGTGGCACACAACAACCCTTAAGACAATCCTAAATACCCCAAATGCATTCTAGCAGGAAGCAGCCTGCTGAAGTTTGGAGCCTACAGAAAAGGCCTCTTGCCCTGTAGTCCCCAGCTCTTAGCAGTCAGGACAAGGAGGTCCTTGCAGACAACTGGCAAAGCGGCTAGTAGCAGCTCTCGCTGCCTGCAGGCTAGGAAGACCTTGTTCTTCCTGTCTTGCATATTATGGACAGAAAACCACTTCTTTGAGACTTCATAGTCTTCTCTTTACCAGATAGGTAGAGCTTTTTTTTTTAAAGTCTATATCTACCACCAGAATTTTAAGTTGTGAGATGACAAATATCTTCTTACCTAGGTCAGATGGAACTGGGTTTCTCATCCTCAGAGGAAATTTAAAAAATAAAACTGTTACCATGTTTTTTATTCTCAGATTGACTGGCAAATATCCCAAGTGCTCTCTATTGGCCATATTGTGTAAACATAGATAATTTCACACTTGGCTGGTATGATCATACACTGATATAAGCCCTAGAATTTTTTTATTATTGCTTTTAACAGTAAAAGAATTAACATGTGTTCACCAATACAGAAGTGGATAGATAAATTACCCTCCCTAAATGACTACATCCTTGTAGTGGGAGCACTCTGAAGAGGAGGGAGGTAAGGGGAAGGAAGACACAGTGGGAGAGAGAGGGAAAGAAGGGAGCTTTAAAATTATTTTTAGGTTATCTCTAAGTAGTTGTTAGAAGAAGTTTCCATTTAACATGTCAGTTTGTACATCTTGATCAGCGTCTCCCCTCTTTCAGCATTCTCCCCCATCTTTCAGGAAAAGGAAAATTTCAATATATGGATACAAAGTACCACATTTCAAAAAGGTATAGTGTTACACGGAATAATGATCTTGAGATAAAAGATGCTACAGAACATTATCATGCAAATAAAAAGAAGTAGTTTAAAAATATTTGTGCATAAAACATTCTCTGGATGTAGAAAAGAAACCAAAAGACATAGCTAATCTTTGGTATGCATTTAGTAAGAGATTGTTTTGCTTTATTCTTTTTGTACCTTTGTGAACCACAGAATTATATTATGTATTAAAAAGCTAGATGAATAAAAATTAATGTTTTCTGTCTATGGGAACTGTTGAATAATAAAGAGCAAGTGGTGAATCCTGGCTCTGAACCACAGAAATGGGAACAGACTTCTTCCATCTTCTAGAAAGCTCCACAAAGTGGAAATTTATGTTGTGTGGTAAGGGCAGCACCTGCAGGACAAAGTGAGAATTATTCCATCTTTCCTCTATTTTTTTTCAAACTGGTACAGGAATTCAGCAGAACATGGAGTCAGGAGGAAGTAAGCCTGGATTTCCCATGTACAGTTACTAGATAGGAGAGTTTTAGCAATAATACTAAAAATACTGTTAACAAAACTATTTTTATATTAGATACCTCAGGAAGATATGCAGAATAGAGGAATAGAAGTAGACTCTTCTGGGGATGAATATTAGCTTTGAGATACCCTGGTTATTAAGATTCTGTGCTGTGGAATCTACACTCTGCTAAGTAAAGACAACCCCTAGAAGGGGGTGCCCTAATTAAAGGCCTCCACCTCAAATGGAGCCACTGAAGATAAAGGAAAAAAGAGACCATTGGAAAGTGGCTGAAACCAGTATCACTTAATCTAAAGGTCTGGAGTATTCAGCTGTTGGAGGTCAGATACCCCATGCCCTGGCTCCTAATCTCTGTTTTTCCCAATGAAAGGTTTTATTTCCGTTGTCACCTTTTCATACAAGTACACTGTGAATTATGGTGTTCATTTAATCATAGTTTGCTGGATTTTGAGGAGCCACATTAGGACCTGACCAAGAGGAATATTCATGTCTCAGAGATCCTAGACTTTGAACAATAACTGGTATATTTATGAGGTAGAGCTGTGCATCTAAATGGCCTCTGGGATGTTAACAGAAGCACAGGTTTTTATTGCCAGTACTCCAGCTTCATTATATTGATGTGGGCGTTTTTGTAGAAATATTAGGGGAAAAGGCATGTTACCATGTGCCTCAGTGCCTGGACAAAGTAAGCTGTGCATCTCCTGGGTGAAATAGTGCCTCAAAGAAAGGCATGCCCCTGGTACTATGGAGGTAATCACAGCCAGACCTTATTGCTGGGCCTCACGGCTGGAGCAGGAAGAATGAAAGCCCAGTACTGCCTGGATAGTGAGAGAAACACATGGCACGTGGGAAGGAGAAGGGAGGAAGGTGGGGAGGGAGGGAGAGAAGGGGGAGGGAAGGCAAAAGCGAAGGAGAAAAATAGACACAGAGGTAGTGAGACAGTGAGACAGGGAGAGAAGACCCTCTTTTCTCTGCAGAAAAGAAATGATGAGATTCTATCTGCAAAGTAAGCTATGAAACATTGCATGCTAGGTGAGCGGGGGCCTGGCTTGTGTGGAGACACATTCCTAGAAAACAGGCTTAATCCTCAATCCTGCAAAAAAAAAGTCCAATCCTTACAGAAGGAATTAATTTTGGATTGCACTGCCTTTAAATTGATGAATCAAGTAAAACAGATTGCTCTTCATAATATGGGTGGGCTCCATCCAGTCAGTTGAATGCCACAATAGAAAAACAAATCTTTGGTCAGAGAGCATTCTGCTTTTGGCTTTTTGTTGGCTAATTGGGGATATGAATCTTCAGGTTTTGTCTGTCTGAGTCAGCTTCAAACTGTGATTCTCATGTCTCAACCTCTTGAGTAGCTAGGATGACAGGCATGACACTGGCACCCAGCTTCTAATGAAAAGAAATGTTCTTCTGGTCCTGCCAATAGCCATTTAGATGTAGGAATTACAGAAAGTGTTCAGCCATGACACTGAAATGTCCTGTGCTATAGGTGACATAGACAGGCTTAAGTGTAGAATAATGAATGTATATGCAATATTGGTAACCATAAAATTTTAACAAGGAATTAAAAACATCAAGCTGGAGAATTAGAAGATGTATGACAATATTGCTTATCATGCTCTTTGATATTACTAGTAAGTACTAAGTAGTATCAAGTAAGAGTAATACAAACTGGTCTTTATAATGTGCTTTTGTTTGTGTAAAAAATGTCAGTGATGTATATTTTTATATTGCGTGTGTGTGTGTGTGTGTGTGTGTGTGTGTGTGTGAGAGAGAGAGAGTCTCTGCAATGATACAGGAGGCTACTGACTGAGATAAGCTATTTTGGACATTTTTGGACATCATTAAAGAAACTGGGAAGATGGATTGACAAATAAGCTCTAGTGGAAGGAAGATTATTTCTTCATTACATGATATTTTAAACTTTCTCATTTTTGTGTCATAAGGTATTCTCTTCAAAAGATTAAAAATGTTTCTTCAAAAGAAAAAATTCTAAAACATAATTCAGTGGGGTATGTGTGTGTGTGTGTGTGAGAGAGAGAGAGACAGAGAGACAGAGAGAGAGAGTGAGAGACAGAGACAGACAGACAGAGAGACAGAGAGACAGAGATACAGGACTCTCAACACCTGCTTGGATTTACCAATGAGAACTGTCAGCCCCATAACTGAGTTGTTTAATTTGATGGAATTCCTGCTCTCTCCCGCAGCCCTGAAAAATCAGTGCTGAAGAGCTAGAAGGAGATGTGTGTGGTAATGCTGGCATCTGCAGGACAAGCTGAGAATTTTTGCTGGTTTGTTTCTGTTTTTCTGAGAGCCATGTATGAGATGGAGTCAACATCAACTCCTCACTGGAATAACAGAACCATTTAAATGCTGACTGATAAAATACTGTAGCCAAAGACACATCACCACAGGTCACATGATAGGAAGTGCAGCGTGGCAAGATACAGGGAAAGCTACTGAACCTCACACATTTGACTTGGTTGGTACGTTCTCTGGGCCACCTCAGGACAAGGAACTGCAGCCTCTTGAGCATTCATTGCTTCATGAGTGAAGGGGGAGTAGAATTTTAGGCCTGGCTTTTTTGTTCCAAGTAAACTTTAGCCAGTGTGTTCTTGAACTTAATGTCTCTTTCAGGATCACTGTATTCCCGTGGCAACAGTCTGTACACCTGTTTTGACACAGCCCCCGCAATGATGCATTTTCAGTTCCTCTCAAGTTTGCACAAGCAAGCTCATTGCCCTGCTCACAGTTTAGTTTTCATGGACCTCCATATAACAAATCAGGAAAGCCCCATCTCATCACTCCTCCAGACACTCAGGATACGAGGCCACTCTTTGTTTGGATATTTCATTTTTCAGGAAAAGATCACAAATCATGTATAGATATGCTTAAAAACACCTAATTGACAATAACACACATCTATCCACATAATGACGTGACATTTTCTCCTCCAGGATCCTTATTAAGCTTGAGCCTGACCTTTTTTCACCTTCAAAATGTAAATGGTTTTCTGCATCTCTATTGGCCATATTGGCACAGCATCACATTTTTAAAGTGATATGCTCCTTTGAGGGTATAAGACTAAAGCAAAAGAAAATTTCACATCAAGATGTGAACAAAAGGGGGGAAAAGGGAAAGGGGGGAACGAGATTATGAGTGAGTATGGCAGTCAGATTTGAAATAGTGAAAGATCTACAAAGAATTAGAGGGGAAATAAAAGGGAAAAAAAAGAGCCCTGTGTTCTCAAGCAGATGGTGCTGCATGTCATAAATATTGCAATGGTGATAATGACCTAGGGGTTTCTGGCCCTGCCAATTTCACACTCTAATGGGGGATTTCAATAATGTGGATGTCAGAATTACAGACAGTGTCCGGCCATGACACTAAATTGGCCTATATTATAGTGGACATCCTAAAACAAGTTCAACCACAAAATAATGAATGTGTAATGTAGTGGTAATACCCAAGATGGCTAATTACAGAAGGAATTAAGACATCAAGTTGGAGAATTAGAAAACATACAGCCATCTATGCCTTTCATGTTCCTTGACACCATTAAACCGAAGCTAAAAACAAAGGGAGAGGGTAGCGTTCAGAAAAATAAAAGGAATAGGCAGGAGATAATCACTACAAAAGTGATTACTTGCAGAATGGAAAATTGAATGGTCAACTCCAAAAGAAAGCTTGAGAACTAAATCACAGAAAGGGCACAAAACATAACCACACTGCTGAAGCTAGGAATGATAGCATGGTTATAATGAACGCAAACAAGACACACTACTGTCTGTGCAAGTATAATTAAGCTTTGGACAATGATAAAGCAGGATCTTCTCAGAAGAGAATTACACTTATGAGGGCACCTAACAACACAGAAATTTGCCAATGCCCCAGCTGAGATAAACACAATTAAAATATTGCTCTTAGACAACTGAAAATAGGGAGATTCTTGAGTATCAAGGTGGACTTGAGAGACATAGAAACTTACTACCCCTCCCCCCAACAAGAGAGGAGAGGGAATACCAAGAAAACTACTTAAAAAGAAAAATAGGAAGAGCTGGGAAGGTGGCTCAGTGGTAGAGCGCTTGCCTTGCATGCATGAGGCCCTGGGTTCGATTCCCCAGCACCACATAAGCAAAAAGGAAAAAAAGCTGGAAGTGGCGCTGTGGCTCAAGTGGTAGAGTGCTAGCCTTGAGCTGAAGAGCTGAGGGACAGCGCCCAGGCCCAGAGTTCAGGCCCCACGACCGGACCCAAAAACAAAACAAAGCAAAGAAAAATAGGAAGAACTCTCAGCTCTTCCAGGCATGAAAATGAAATATATTATACCCATTTTCAGGGCAGGTAAGCCCTTTGAGATGGACTAACATACCATATAAGAATAAACGGACCCATTGCAACAATGAGATATACAAGACGTTATGTAGAAAAACGAACTTTACAACTTTGGGGGGGTGGGGGTGGGGGTGGGGGTGGGGGTGGGGGTGGGGGTGGGGGTGGGGAAGGGATGGGAAGGGAAACAAAGGAGGAGGCAACAATTCTTGATAAGAAATGTACTCATTACCTTACCCATGTAATTGTAACCCTTCTGTACAGTATTTTCACAATTAAAAAAAAAAGTATAAATGGCTTTCATGCATCCTAAATGCAAAGGTCCTCTATAATTCCCACAAAAGGAGAAGAGCGATGGGCTGGTGTAATAAAGAAAAATTTTATAATAACAGGAAAAGCTGAGCCACAAATGCATACTTAACATTCTTTCACTTTCCTAGATCACATTTTCTCTACATTTATGTAAAAATTAATTGAACAAAAATAGATAAAATTATATACATCAACTTTAGGAAAATGTCTGAGTATACATAAGCGATGCTGAAACATGAAAAACTAAATGTGAAGGAGAACCATATTTTTTTAAGAGCCCTGGGGAAATGAAACAAAATTAGCTTACTGTCTTAAGAGAATTAACAAAGTAAACTGAATTCAAAATTCTGAATGAATAATTGAAACAGATGCACTAATAAAAAAAATCACAAGATATTGGAGAAAATTAAATCAATTTAGTAGTATGGTATTTCCACTGTAAAGCCAATTTGTACCAGGGTCAAGCTCATTCTTAGAAGACTTACAGAATTTAGTTGGCATTTTTAATTTAAGAATTTATAATCATTTCTTTAATGTGCTAATGAACTATTCAGATTTCATATTTTGAATATTTTAATCTTATTTTTCAGTGACAATTGTAGTTTATTACTTGTTAATATGTCAAATTACATTGGTTTTTTTAAAAAATGATTAAGTTTTGCATCTGAAATCAGTCTGCTACTTGTGATCCATAATTCTTGGTACTGACTATAATTTGCTAAAAAAATATTCAGAATAGCATTTTGTCTGTAGTTTCCTTATTTTGGACTATCTTTATCTACTTTTGGTATGATGGGTAATTCCAGGTCATAAAATCATTGTAGAAATGTTCTCATTGATTCTCTATAAGGATTGTGTAAAATTAATGTTGATTTTCATTTAAATGTTTGTGAGAAATATCTACCAATTTTCTGCCAAGACAGTATGAAACTCTTGATTTTCTTTTTCTGGGGTTTTTAATTTCAAAATTAAATTCTTTAAAATATATTAAACTGCTCAGTTTTGTCTTTAGTAAATTGCACAAGTTTATGGCTTCTCGGGAATTTTTTTATATCATATAAGTGATCAAATGTGTAAGATTATTGATAGGGTTCCCTTAATAGTCTTAATATCTGCAGATTTTTATAATGATATTATTTCCCTCTTTCATGGTTGAAATTTGCCATTTTTGTTTTCTCCCTCAGTTTTGTTAGAGGATTATCAACTACATGGATTTTCTTTTTCAAGAAATTAACTCTTAGTTTGATTGACTATCTCTGTTTTTGTTTTTTGGTTGGTTTTCACTTTCAATTTCCTTCATTTCTCTCTGTCCCATAGTGTTCCTTCTTCTTCTGGAGCTGTGATGATACATACATCAGGTTTTCTGTGACTATCTCACAGTTTATAAGACTCTATTCTTCTGTTTCAATTGTCGTCTTATTTCTTAGATTCAATATATTTTGTCAATCTCTTTTCAAGTTTGCTGATTTTCTTCTTCCTCTGTCATTTCTATTTTCCTATTAAAGCTATCCAATACACTTTTAAGTTTTGCAACTTTCAATTCTAAATTGTGCACTTGATACTTTTAGATTTTCTGTTTGGTCACTCACTGAGACTTTCTCTTAAAGCCTTTATTGATTTCAGGAGTGTTTCTAATTACTTATGGAAGCATTTTCAGGATAAAAGTTCATAAAATAAAATATGTTTTAAACTCACAAAATGATGTCATTAGTAGACCATAATAGATGTGTATGTAATATGTTTAAAAGAAATACTTTAATTTATTTGAATGGTATCTTCAAGATATAGTTCTAACAATTGTCCTAGTAATCCACATGAAAGCAGAGAAATTAGAGAAATGAAAAGAGAAGATAAAAAAGAAATCAAAATTCAAAATTATAAACTTCAAAAGTGTTCAACATCTCTGGCCAAAAAAATAAACCCTCAAAAACTCAACAACCCAATCAATAAATGTGTTACAGACTTAAAGTGAGACTTCTCAGAAGAAGAAGTAAGAATGGCCAGTAGACACATGAAGAAGTGTTCAACATCTTTGGCCATAAAAGAAACACAAATCAAAATAACATTGAGATTCCTCCTCACTTCAGTAAAATGGCCATTATCAAGAAAACTAACAATAATAAATGCTAGCAGGGATGTAGCCAAAAGAGATCTCTACTACACTGTTGGTAGGAATGTAAATTTGTTTAACCACTCTTGAAAGCAGTATAGAGGTTCCTCAAAAGACTAAAACATAGAGCTCCCCTATGATCCAGCAACCCCACTTCTGGGCATTTATCCAATAGAACACAGACAAGGCCACATTAAGGTCACCAGCAAAACTATGTTCATTGCAGTCCAAGATATGGAATCAACCCAGATGCCCCTAGGTGGATGAATAGATCAGCAAAATGTGGTATATATACATAATGGAATTCTACTCATCCATCAGAAAGAATGATATTGTATTATTCGTTAGAAAGTGAAAAGACTTAAAAAAAAGTATATTAAGTGAAGTAATCCAGACCCAAAGAAACATAGGTTGTATGGTTTCTCTCTAAATGGTTTCTCTCTATAATGAGCCTCTAAATTTATAAGTAAACACACTGATTGATTAACATATATACTAAATCTACAAGTAAACACACTGAATATATATATATATATACACACACACACATATACACACACACTGGGCATGATAAATTATATAGGAGTCTAGACATTCAAACACTGAGGACAAAGGAGGATATGCATAGGAGTGGTTGACAAACGCTCACTAGCTATGTACATATGAACATATAAGATAATATTTTACGAAATGAACTCTAAGAAAAGGAAACATTTTAATTGCCATTATCACTGTTTTTGTTTCCTTTTACTTTCATCTCATTAGTTTGAATCTGGGAGGTTAAGGGGGTACAGAAATTTGGAACAAAGTGAACAATGGTACTCACTAGACACTATGTGGAAAATGAACTGTACGTCTTGTAGGTGGGGATGGGAGGAAAAAACTGGGAGAGAGAAGGAAGGGGAGACATGGTTCAAAAAGAATTATACACGTCACCTGATTCATGTAACTATAACCACTATGTATATCAACTCTACAGTAACAATAAAAATAAATTTTAAAAATCTTTCTTCTCTCAGATATTTTGCACAGCAATCAGAAAAGTAAAGAATAGGAAACTAAAAATAAATAGTAACTATTGATATATAAAACAATTTGGATGAACCTCCTGAGAATTATTTGATTGACAAAAGCCAAGCCCAGAAGTTTGTATAAGCTATTATTCCACTTAGAGAGTAGCTATTAATAGGGGTCAAGAAGAGAATTCATTAGGGAGAAGAGAATAGGTCTACAAAACAATCCTTCTTTTGTGGAAGGAAATGTACTGTACTTTTACTTCATCAATATCATGGTTGGTGTATTGTACTACAGTTTTAAAATCTGTTACAATGGGGGCAAATTGAATAAGTCATCACAAGATTCTATTATTTTCATAACTGCATGTGAGTAAATAATTTTTTTCAAAAGTGTTTTGTTAAAAATCACAATTCTCACAGCTCAATAATAAATTTTCCCAATTAAAAAGAAGTAGCAAATACTTCATCAAACATGACATACAGATGAGGAAAAACACTTAAAAAGATTTTCAAGATCATCAGTTCTTTGGGAAATGTAAACCCCAGTCACGGTGAACATGTTTCTACTTATATATCTGAATGACAAATTGGGAAAACTGTGTTGCTAAGAACAGCTTCTTAGACTCTCATTGCTAGTGAGGATGCAAAATGGGATAGTCATTGAATCATATTTTAGAGAAAGATTTTCAAATTTAAGTATATGCTTAATATATAACCCCAAATTCTACTCCTTCACACAAATACGGTGCATGACTCGGTATGATAGCACATACCTGTAGTCCTAGTAATAGAAAGGCAGAGGAAAGAAGATAATTTGTAGCCACTCGAGGCTAAATAGTCTTAAAACAAAAACACAAGCAAAAATAATACCCACAAGAAACCCTCTATACTCATTAATAACAGCTTTAACTGGAAATAATCCCAATATCTTTTTGTGTTGTAAATGAGGGAGTAAATTCCCTTTTGTTGGGGTTTTAAGTATCATTCTAACACAGCCACTGTTAGAAAGGTAGATGAGAAAGGTGATTCGATTAAAGGATTTATTGTATTTGCCAGATCTAGAGACAGGACCATGGCAAATGTCTGAGTCAGCAGCGGAGGAACTCCAAGTGGATGGACTTAGTCAAGTTAAGTTAAGAAGGACTGGACAGCAGGTGCCTTCACTGAGAGTTAGAATGGAGGGGTTCCACTGTTGTGTTTGAATATCACTGGATCATAATCAGGAAAGAGCAGGAAGGGAACTCCGAGCGCACACTACCCTTCACACGCTGAAGCTCCTGGTCACCCTATGGACCGTTGAAGCTGGTTTGTGGGGAAGTTGAAGGGGAGGTTGCTGGTCATGTAAAAGGAATGGAGTTCTGGTACACACAACTACACAATGGATTTCAAGGCCAGGATGCTAGGGAAAAGCAGCCTGAAAAAACTGTTGTTTGAGTCCATTTGCATGGACTTCTCAGAAAGACAAAACACCTCTAGGGACAGAGTGGTTGCGGAGGCTAGAGGTGGGAAGATTTGAATACAGTGTGAAACCAAGAAAGTTTGGAGGTGAAATACCTGTTTCACATTTTGTTTTAAGGTAGTGGTCACCTGCTATTAAAATTCATAGAACTATATATCCAAAACAGTGAGTTTTATTTCAGATACATTAATGCCTCAACAGACCAGCTTTAAAAAATGAAAACACAGAGAATTCTAATGGGAAGCATTCCAACTTTTCCCCATCTAGCATCAGATTTTAAGACCTCTCCAGTTCCTATGACTTTCATAGTTTAAAAATCCACCTTGCCAATCAAAGGTTGTCCCCAATAGGCAAACCCAGTTTTATGTAGTTGTTGTCTGTCTTTTTAGCTTGTCAGGTTTGGTTTCTGTTCTCTTGTAAATGTGGCATACCATTAGAAAGCATAAGGTAGCCATAATTCTGCAGGTGTCTTTCAGTAGTCTGTAGCCTCTTGATTATGCTATTCACTACATTTTAATTTCTGAATTTTTTATACTTTCCTGCAGGAAATTTAACTTTTCTAAACCTAAAGCAATTTAGTTATATTAGAATTTTTAGGTTATTTTTTCTTTGAAATGATTTTTTCCTTCCTTTTTTTTTGTTGCCAGTCCTGCAGGTGAAAATCTGAGTGTGGGCCCTGTCCCTGAGCTTTTACACTCAAGGCTAGCACTTGAGTTATCCCTTGAGCCACAGCTCCACTTCTGACTTTTGATGATCTCAGGGACTTTTCTGCCCAGGCTGGCTTTGAACTGCAATCTTCAAATCTCAACTTCCAGCTTCCTGAGTAGCTAAGATTATAGGCATGAGCTTGGTTTATTTCTTCCTACTTTTGCCATTAATGCAAGATTACTAGAAACTAGTCATTCCACACTAGGTTAAATAGAATGACTTGGTCTCATACAGTATTATTGAAAGAGAATGAAGACCAAGAAACAGGAACAACAGGCTTGTTCCTGCCCCTTGCTAGCTATGTGGCCTTACGGAACTGACTCTCTTCTCTGTATCTCTTATTTATATGATAAATGAAATAGATGAAATAATCCCTAAGGAATCATTTCTTTAATATTGTGGCATTTTGAGGCTGTGGTGTATTAGAATTGCTTGCCTCAAAATGTGGCACCTGGTTTGGTTCCACTTTCAGAGAGAAAGAGAGGAGGAGGGAGAGACGGAAGGAGGAAGAGACAAAGAAAGAAGAAAGAGAAGGAAGAGGAGGAGCAGGAGGAGGTTGGGAGGAAGTGGAAAGGGAGGGTAAGAGAAGGAGATAGGAGGAGGAGAGGGAGGGGGAGAAAGAATATTTACTTCCTTTGTCAAAATCAAACTAGACATTGTTTGCACAATTTCTTGGTATACAAAATATGACTATTGTGTCTCAGAAAGATACAAATATATTTCCTTTACTGTTCCAAACATCTGTGATGCCATCTGAAGTTAACTTTTGAGAAAAAAGAACAGATGAATGAATAAAGGTAAAAGGTTTTGCTGCAATTCTAGAAGTGCTCACTAGAGGTCTCGATTACCAAACAAATCAACTTGCCTTACTATTGTGACAATGCCAAAATTTAGCAGTCTTCAATGAGATGTTTTTGCACTTTTGGGGCTACATCATATTATTTTCTAATCCTATTTGCTCTTTTGTCATTCTAGCTGAAGAGCCTCTTCTTCCAATACTCAGTACCAACTTCAGAATATTGATAAACTCCATCTGCTACTATATTATAATTCTTTTAAACAAAAGGTAAATTTATGTTTCCCTTTCACTCCTATTTAAAAGTAGAATCCACACTTCCATATACTGCCCTATTCTTTTAGAATTTGTATTATCTGTCAAACAGCCAAACAAAAATTGGGTTGGGTTAATTTTGGTGGAAAAAAGCAGGAAGAAAACCTGCTAATGTATCCACAAACCACTGCTCTCAGTAAGATATGCGCCATACACACGTTTAACTGGAACAAATGTTTCACAAAGTAATAGCCATCCTTGCAAGGGTAGTGGCACTTTCCTACTTCATGCTGTTCTATGGCATCCGAACGATGCTTTTGATAGATTAATTAATTCCATGCTTTACTAAAATGCCACCGGTGTCTTGAAAATGATGCCCAAAGAGAGCATAGAAATACAGAAGAAGGCAAATTTGTTGAGTGTGCACTGTACACTGGCTGATTTAGAAAGACTTCATAAAGGGACAGGAGTAAAGGGCATAGCTATTCACAGTGTGATCCACTACACAAAGAGTATGAGAACAAACACACTCATTTTTTAAATAGCGGCTGCATAGGATACAGTGCTAGGTTGGGCTTTCTTTTGGATCCACAAGGACATTTTATTTCTTGCTCAACTTTGAATCTCAGGATGCTCTTTGTTGGTTGTCTTCTTTGATGCAGCCTAGTATGTCTATGTTCAGAAACATGGCCTGAGCCTTGGCACTTGACCAGGAGGATGCTTATAGATCTCATGTGAAGGGTTCTGCTCTTTCTACCGCAAAAATCTCCCTCTACCTACTTCTAAGGAATTTTGACCCCCAAAGAATTTTCAACATGTTGTTGCTAAGAATATTTTCCCATAGAACCAAAATGATAGTAACATTTTCAATCCCTTCAGGTTTATATAAGTCCATAAGTTCCTATCTCAGAGGCTGAGATTATTTCAGTAGAAAAATATAGGCAGTAAGTAGGAAATGTTTTCTTTTCTGAAAACCACAAGTCAAACATATTTTTATTATAAGTATCTTTAAATCATTTCCCATACAATTTCTTTGTCTAAGAAATTTAATAGTCAACTCATAACCATCTAGCAGGAAGCAGTGTCCTAAATATTGTATTCTGCTGATGAATAAACTGAAAATTCTCAGTTTTCCCTGCAGGTGGCACCTTTGCCACAAGATAGGTGTTTTGAGTTCTCAGACCTTCCCTTTTTTCCTGTTTAAATAATTATTTTTATTGTGAAAATACTGTACAGAGGGGTTACAATTACATGGGCAAGATAATGAGTACATTTCTTATCAAGCATTGTAGCCTCCTCCTTTGTTCTCCTTCCCATCCCTTTCCATCCCCCCCTTCCCACCCCATCCTCCTCCCCCCCCCCCCCCCCCACCAAAGTTGTAAAGTTCGTTTTCGACATAATGACTTGTACATCTCATTGTTGCAATGGGTCCACCTGCATCCCTATTTAAAGGGATTTGTTTTTTCCCTTCCCCTCCACAAATTATACCGACATCAAATACAGTGAAAACAGGGGTTATACCCTGAGGGAGGGACATACAAAGCAACAAAGAAATAATCTTATAAATATGTTAGAAACAATTGCATGAAAGAAAAAAACATTTGAATACATATCTTAGGGTTCATTTCCCTAACATCAACTTATCTGACCTTTTCTGCTTGACTCAGGCATATACTAGTTATTGCAAATAAGGGAAACCATGGAACCTATGTTTCTTTGGGCCTGGCTTACTTCACTTAATATAATTTTTTCCATGCCTTTCCATTTCCTAACAAATGGAGCAATGTCATTCTTTCTGATGGAGGCACAGAATTCCACTGTGTATATAGACCATATTTTCTTGATCCATTCATCTACTGAGGGGCATCTGGGTTGGTTCCATATCTTAGCAATGGTAAACATAGTCGTGCTGGTAGCTTTAGTTTGGTCTTGTTTGTGAACATTTGGGTAAATGCCCAAAAGTGAGATTGCTGGGTCATAGGGGAACTCTATGTGGAGTCTTTTGAGGAACCTCCATACTGCTTTCCAAAGTGGTTGAACAAGTTTACACTCCTACCAACAATGCAGTAAGGTTCCCTTCTGTCCACATCCCCTCCAGCATCTGTTGTTATTAGAGTTCTTGATTATAGCCATTCTAACTGGAGTGAGGTGGTATCTCAATGTTGTTTTGATTTGCATTTCTTTTATGGCTAGGGAGGTTGAGCATTTCTTCATGTGTCTATTGGTCATCCTTTCCTCTTCAGAGAAGTTTCTCTTTAAGTCTTTAGCCCACTTATTTATTGCGCAGTTGTTTCTTTGAGGATTTGTTGTTGGGGGATTTAATTTTTTGAGTGCCAGGTATATTTTAGATATGAGACCATTGTCCATTATATGAAGATCTTCTCCCAATCTGTGGGCTTTCTATTGATCTTGCTAGCTATGTCCTTTGCCATGCAGAAGCTGTGCAATTTCATGCAATCCCATTTGTCCAACCTTTCTTTGATTTGTTGTGTTTCTGGGTCTCTATTAAGAAAATTTTGGCCTGTGTCAAGGAGACCTAGGGTTTCTTCTATTCCATCCTGTAATGATTTCAGAGTGTCTACTTTGACTCCGAGGTCTTTGATCCATTTGGAGTTGATTCTGGTACAGGGTGATATATAAGGATCTAGCTTTAGTTTTCTACAAATAGTTGACCAATTTTGCCAGCACCATTTACTAAAGAGGCTGACTTTCTTCTATTCTACTTTTTTAGCTCCCTTATCGAAGGCTAGATGGCTATAGGTCTGTAGTTTCATTTCTGGGTTTTCAATTCTATTCCATTGGACCTGAGTCAGACCTTCCTTTTTAAATGACAATTGAAGTCATCACTTTACACTATTCAGGTCTCAGGATCACGACTTTCATGTACACATTTGGAGATTCCTAACTTCAATGCATTAGTTAGAATTTGTCCTTTCTCTTGTATTTTTATTTTAAGACATCTCCTACATTTAAAAATATTTAAAACATTCAAAAATATTTTTAAAACCCTTAAATTGTTCTTAAATTAAAATATAAAAATGGAATAAAAATGTCTCTTTTCATATTTATGTTTCTGGCCAAGTTTCATGGCTCAAATTTAAAATGACCATGCATTTGTAACTATAGTTATTGTTTTAGGCAGACAAAATCAAACTATTCTTCAGTTTCTTCGCATTAATATATCTATGAATTTACTTTCAAGCAACTTCATAGTGTTTATTTTACCTTTGAATTATAATTTATTCAACCAACTCTTTATACTTTAAGCTGATTTAAACATTTTGTCCTTAAATGATGATGGTGGTGATGATGATGGTGATGATGGTGATGAAGATGAGGATAGTGGGGCAGGTGGTGATGATGGTGGTGGTGGTAATCATGCAAGTGATGATGAAGATGAGGGTGGTGATGATGAGCATGATGATGATGATGGTTATCATCATCATGAAGATGATAGTAATAACTCAGTCTAACACTATTGCAAGGGTAATACTTATATTAACCCATTTATATGAAACTGTAATCAAATAGAGTGTATGTCTTTATCATCACCATTTGATGGATACAGAAAGAAAAGCAAGACAAGGTAAGAAATATTGGCCTAAGATCACACAGCCTGCAAGAGATTAATCTGTATCTAGGGATTTCTAGATCCAAGGTCTCAGGCAATGATTTTAAACACAGACATACTAGGCAACATCAAAGAAGACAGGCCAGTAAGAGCAGCCTAGGATTCAAGGTAGAGCAAGAAATAAATGCCCTGTAGAAATCGCCCAACCCTCTAACACCCATAGATAACAAATGCTGGTGGGAAAATGCATATTAAGCAGTCAATGCTGTAAAGCCCACCACCTTTCTACCATTATCCCTCTTTTGTACTCCACTACAGAGACTTACATGTCATGCTTTGGCTTAGGTTTCTTTTCTGCCACATCCCATCACCAATCTTCATTCTTCTGGTGCCTGTCATGATTACGGTGCCCTTGTGCAAATGACAGTCACAGTTGATGCGTCTTCAATCTGCATCTAAAAAGAGAAAGCTGCCCCTATCTTCCCTCTATGGACTTCCTTTTTATAAGCCAACATAAGAATAACTGCACTCTGGTCAGCTTTTCCCTGACCAGCCTGCCATCACCTTGCCCCAGGCATGTCCCTCATTTCCCTACCCTACAACTCATTATTGATCCATTATCATGGATGAAAAATGGCTGCCCACTTGTGTATGCTTAAACTGTAGGATGGTGATGGTTATTTATATGTATCATCTTACGCAAGCCATTGTAACCATGTGGTTGCCAAATATTATTCCAGATTTCAAGATGTATCTACAACGGTGTTTTGTAAATGAGATTTGCATTTATACCAGCAGACCTACACTAAGGCAAAGTGACCATCCTAATGTAAACCAACTGGCTGAAGGTTTTCATATAAAACACTAACCTCCCTAACAAAGGAGATTCTGCTAGCAAGTAGTCTTTAGACTCAAACTTAGAAGTGATTCTTCCCTGAGGTCTTAGACTTATCAAATAAAAATCAGTACCAGGAGTTCTCTGTTATTTTTTTCAATGCTGTTTTGACCCCTTCAAATTCTTCCCATTTCCACATACATTTGAATATTAGCTTGTCAATCTTTGCATGTCATGCTGCTAGCATTTTAATGGAATTAAAAGAATTTAAAAATCAATATTGTAAGAATTGACATCTTTAAAATACCGAGAACTCCAGCGAATGAACACATATGATTTCCTCATATAGTAAGATGTCCTTTAGTAAGTTTTATAATTTTCTCTGTGTGTGTTTTGTGTGTGTGTGTGTGTGTGTGTGTGTGTGTGTGTGTGTGTGTGTGTGTGTGCCTGTGCTCTAGTACAGAGATCTAATTTCAGGGCCTGGGGCCTGAGTACTGTCCCCTAGCTTTTTTACTCAAGGCTAGTTCTCTATCACTTTGAGCCACAGCTCTACTTCTGGCTTTCTAGTGATTAATTGGTGATTGGAGACCACATGGAGTCTTCTCCCCAGTCTGGCTTTGAACTACAATCCTCAAATCTCAGCCTCCTGAATAGCTAGGATTATAGGCAAAAGCAACCAGCACCTGGGTTAAGTTTTATAGTTTCTATACAAGATTTGAAATGTCTGTCATTGTTATCATTCCTGTCATTTAATATTTTCACTGCTACTGTAAATAGTGTGACTATTTTCTTTACCTAATTTGTTTTGGAATAGAAATACCTAGAAATACAACCTATTTTTATTTATGCCTTGGATTTATTTATTTGTGATTATAGATTTCTTTGGATTTTCTTCATATATAGTGATATCATCTGAGGATGTAGATCTCTTTTTCAATTTTAATGTCTCTTTTATCCTTTACTTTCTTCGTTTCATTGTTGGAATATCCAGAAGCATTTTGGGAAGGAAGTGGTTGAAGCAGATTTCCTTATACTGTTCTCAAGAAACAACATCAACTATTTTCTCCATTGAGTACTCTGTCATAGAGAATTTTATAGAACATTAGAATTTTCATATATGCCTATTAACAGGTTGGAGAAATTCCTTTGTTTTTTTAGTATAATATGTATTTCTGAATAACTCCGAGAGCACTCTGTCTTCCACTGTGTGTGTACCCATTGTTTTCTTATCCATTTGTAGTTGATGGACATCTAGGCAGGTCCAATGTCTTGACTACTGTGACTATGCTATGAGAAACAGGAGAGTGCAGATATCTCTTTAACATCCTGATTTCATTTCCTTTGTGGGTCTACCCAGCAGTATTTAAGTACCTTATGAATTTTGAGTTGACTTGTGTATATGGTGTGATATGGGATCTAATTCTTCAACATGTGGATATATCTGTTGTTTTCCGCATCACTTTTTTTTTCTTTAAAAAAGCTACAGATAGCTGGGGACTGATGGCTCATGTCTGTAATCTTAGCTACTCAGGAGGCTGAGATCTGAGGATCTCGGTTCAAAGCCAGCTGGGACAGCAAAGCCTGTGAGACTCTTATCGCCAATAAACCACTAGAAAACTGGAGTGGCACTGTGGCTCAAGTGGTAGAGCACTCTCCTGGAGCTGAAGAGCTGAGGGACAGTGCCCAGGCCCAAATTCAAGCCCCATCGCACACACACACACACACACACACACACACACACATGCCACAGATCCCAATAGGTTTCTTTACAGAGTGCAATGTATGCTTACAACTCATCTAATTCCACGTTGAAGCCACATCTTGTTTCATAAGTGCTGTGAGTAACCTAGGGTATTCCCAGTTTCTTCTTCAAGCTCTTGTAATATTACTATGATATATTTTACTTATCTAGAAGTTCTAATCATCATTGTTGCTGTTGTACTAACACATTGGACTCTGTTAGACTAGCTAAAAATAAGAAAAAAATGAGGTTTTATTTTGCCTCTCTATATTGATATCACTGAGTGAAAAGACTCTCTAATCCTGATTGGATATTCTTGGCATCTTTGGTGAAAAATCAATTGACTAGAAATGTATGGAGTTTTAATGACCTAACTTAAAAAAAAACAATATACTGTGTGTCTATTTTGATTCTGTACCATGCTGTTTTGGTTAATACAATTTGAGGTAGATTTTGAAATCAACCATATGATGCTCTTTTGCTCTTTTGCTGTATTAGGTATTGAAGATCTTTTTATATTATTTCAGGAATATTAAAGAGAAAGGCCAGACATTTCCAAAATGAAGTTTATCACACAAATCAGAAATAATGAAAACTAAAAAAGGGGGGAATGTAAACTCAAGTAGGAACAAGCTCTGAGGGGTCACTTTTTTAAAGTTTATGTTTATTGTATAAAATAGTGGGTTTTATTATGATTGATTTTGATATGTATGCATAATTTATATTGATTATATTTCTCATTATTCTCTCCTGTACTCCTCTTCCTTCTGGTCTCTTCTTTTTTTCCTTTTCTGTTTTCCTGTCTTAAAAAAATAAATTCTGTACATTCCATAAAGCATGCAATATTTTTGTGAGTTTGACTTATTTTCTTGATAATCTCCAGTTCCACTTTCCTGAAAATGGCATGATTTCATTATTTTAATGGCTGAATACTAATCCGTTGTATATATTTATTTCTTTTTTTACTCATCTGCTAAAGTATACTTAAACTGATTCCATAACTTGTCTCTTGTAAACAGTGTCACAATAAGCAAGGGTGTACTATTTCTATTGTATGCTGACTGTGATTCCTTCACATATATATGTAGGAGTGATATTGCTCTATCATATGCTAGGTCTATGTTTATTTTATTGAAGATTTTTATACTGATTCACATACTCATTGCACTAGCTTAAATCCCACCACTAGTGCTGAGGGTTCCTCCAACATTTGTAGTTGATTCTTTAGTTATGGTTGCCATTCTGAATGGGTTAAGATGGAATCCCAATACATTTTGATTTTTATTTCCTTTATGGCTAAAGATATTGAGCATTGTTTCATGTCTCTATTGCTAAGATAAATTCTAATGGGTGTGGTTTCTGTTTGTATCTGTGTTTCCTCAGTGGCTTTATCTCTCATCATCACTTACAAAGCTCACTACGGGAATGGATATATCTTTCATCTTTACTATCCACTACTACAAAAGGATCTATGAAAATTGTTTTTAAGGCAATTAGGATTCAGAGACCCTGGCATGATTCTGAATACCACTTTTCCTGGGAATGACAAACTTTGCATTTGTGCTGGACTGTTTTGTTTGTTTTGTTTTTTAAAAAGAGCCAGTGTGTATAGCAACTGGGATGGAGTAAAGAGGGGTGGAGGGAAAGGGGGAGGAGGAACAGCTACAAAAGATACATTCCTTGTGGGAAGTCAGAGATCCAGCCTAACCATAGCTTTCAGTGCAGCTGCAACCAGACAGGAGTAGGTGGTAGAGAAACAATGTCTGGGAAGGACTGCAGGGGAGGGTGTGTTTGCATTACTATATCCTGCTTCTAAACCAGGTCACTGTGCTTAGTGCTTGCTTTTCTGTGCTGGTTTTACCATCAACTCTTTAGGGTTAGATTTCTGTAGAAACAACTACCAAGGTGTGTCTGTGTAAGGGGTGTGTGTGTGTGTGTGTGTGTGAGTGTGTGTGAGAGTATGCACATGCACATGTATATTCACTCTTAGAAACTCTCTTTATGACATGCAATATTGTATTTTCTTTTTTCTTTTTTTGTTATCTCTTGATGTGACTGTTTTCCAGCCCCTTCTTGGGCAGCTTTCTTCCTTCACCACTAATAGCTCAACAGCTGCTATTATTTCTTTTTTTTACTCACCATCTTTGATATGAGAAACAGAGCATAAACAACATACCCCTTGAGGAACAGAACATTTATTAGCATACAATTCTAAGTAATAAGCAGTTCCCTACATTTAATAGTAGTGCTCACTATGTATGTGGCATTTTCTCAGTGCTCCTCCTGGCTAACACAGAATGAGGCAGGTGGCATTAGAGTCTATGAAAAACAGCAAAGTCAAGCAATTTGACGGAGGTTAAGTAAATAATGATCTTGGCTCAAATTACAATTCTCAGAAGTCTATGTGTAAAATCCATCTCTCTATTTCCTACCTTCTGACAAAACCCCAAAGCTAGCTATTTCCCTGGTAGTGGCCTGGTATCAGACAACAAATTAGGGTCCAAGTTTTACTCCTTGGAAGCCATGAGCTCATGGCTTTGAGTTACTTACCCTCTCTGAGCCCTAACCTTCCCAGTGCATATAGAATGATAATAATAGTGTCTGTATACAAGGAGGAGCTTATAACAGAGAGGAAATACATCTGTGGTTCCTGGCACATAGTAGGTACTTAGTAAATATTTGTTGAAAGTTATTATAAAAGAAGAGCATATATTGAACTCAAACCTCCTCTGTATTCTTTTGAAGCTCTCTCATTTCTCTGACATTGAGAAAACATCTTACTAAATAGTTTGTGTTAATATCAGCAAACATTGAAAGGCAAGCAAAAAGCTAAACTAATAATGCAATGTGTAGAACTTTCCACTTTGAAAAGTAAAAAGAGTACTAAAAGTCAAGATTTTCTCTTCCCAGAATGTAAACATTTATTCTTGGATATAGCTATGGCTGGCTCATACACATGGAACTGCAAGTGTTTTATTTATTGCTTTGATGATGCCGCTGTAACCGACACAAAAGGAAACTAGTTCTCTTGGGGCTTAGTGATAGAGTATGTGCTTAGCATGTGTAAGACCTATCCTCAGTAAATAAAGCATGCCACTTTGACACACTTGTTTTATAGGATTTATTATTATTATTATTATCACTGAAATTTGAATGAAACAAGTTGTGTTTGACAGGCAGGTACTCTATCGTGGAGTCATGCTTCCAATTCTCAATTTATAAAATTTTAAAACCAACATTTTAAAGAACACCTTGAAATTTATGAATAATAATTAAAATACGGATTTCCCCATAATGCTTGCATTAAATAATGTTCGTTTATATATTGTGCTTGATTGAATTAGAAAAATATCCTTATTTGGTTGGGAGAAAATAGCAAAAGAAGCAAATTCTGGTTCTGACTTCATAATCTGTGGAATGAGTGGCAATGATTTTGTACAGGAAATAAAACATAGCAAATCTAATGTGCTATGAATTCAAAGTCTCTGGAAGGTTATCATTAGCATTTGGGTGACTGTATAAACTCTACATTATTCCTTTATGTCTGGACAAAAGTCCCAGTTTTTCATTGGAAAATAAACCTTCTTTCTTGATTCTTGGAAATAAAAACAAAACAATGTTTTTCCAAGGAGAAGGAAAACATTTTTAGAATTGTTAATATACCCATTTATATTGATCCAAGGTTCAAAAGGAACTTAACACACAACAGGGTAATTTATCTCAAACTTGAACTAATCTCACAGTATACTAACTCTCTGATTAAAGACTTCCTCCTATGCTAATTGGTTTTCTTGTTAAATTCTTTTTATTTTGTTTTGCTTTTGGTCTTGGGGCGCTGTCCCTGAGCTTTTTCACTCAAGACTAGCACACTACCACTTTGAGCCACAGCATTATTTTTAGGGGTTAACTGTAGGTAATAGTCACAAGGACTTTCTTACCGGGGTTGGCTTTGAACTGTGATCCTCAGATCTCAGCCTCCTGAGCAGTTAGGACACAAGTAGTCCCATGGTCCTCACCATCACTAACATGCAGAGAATCTTCCCAGAGTATAGATATGGCAGCACATAGTTCCAAGGCCTAAAAAGATTGTAGATACCATTAAAGGAGCCTGCTGAGGGCCTCCTTCCTTGCCCACTGCAGCTCAATGGAAGCAGAGTGATGTGATAAGAAGCTAAATGGCCCATACCAGATAGAGCTCATAAAAAGATAGTATCATGCTACATGACATTCATCCAGGAAGCAAGAGAACATGGTCACCAACTGCATCCACCGGACTCCATTCTGTCTTCACTCTTTTTCTAAAAAGGATATGCTCTCCTTATCTCCAGAACTACCCACAGCTTACAGCTTCTAACATGCCTATCCTGATTCTGGACAGATGATAAGATTGCTCTCCATTCTTGAAAGAAAAGCTGATGGAGAATATGAAAGTAGGAGGGCCATGGAGAAGGGAGAAAGATGTATGGAGGCACAAGTGGTGTGGTCATTACAACGCAATTCTATCACAAATAGCGGTAATGATACTATAATGGGAGTGGCATTTGGAAGTTATCCAAAGGGCACTTAAAATTCTGAAACGACATAGCAGACATTTCTGAACTCATTCTTCTAGAGATAAATCTGTGCATGCATTTATTTATTTATTGCAGATTCTTTTGTCTACTGTATAAAAACAAAGGCAATGTTCCTAAGTGAAAAATATCCAGAATACAAAAAGCAGAAATTTCCTTAAATGTTGGACATGTTTCCCCATTCATCACTCTTTCATTTCTAATAAAATTTCAAACCCTAATTATATACTTGCTTCTTGACATCTAATTTTGCTTTGGATTGGCACAAACAAATTGGCCTTGGTTTTATAACAGACAAATATAGGAAATACATCTGTTCTGAAATATTTCTGACACACAGCCATATATAACACTGGACTGTGATTTAAAATAGGCTCCTCATAGGTTTTTATTCTTAGAATCATATAAAACACATGTCAGCCTCTCCGGAAAATATTAACAAGCAATCTTTTTGTCTGTAGATACCTTGCATTTTGTCAACTACACTTGATGGCTGTAATTTTGAGAGACTTTGGACCACTAAGGTTAACTTTAAGTTTTCTTTTTTCTTTTGTAGCAGTATTGAGGTTTGAGCTTGGAGCCTGGTGGTTGCTAAACAGGTGCTCTACCACTGAGCCATACTGCCAGTTCTGTTTTGAACTCCAAACCTGTTTTGAAATAGGGTTCTACTTTTTGCCCTGTATTGAGTTTGGACTGTGATCCTCCTTTTTGATGTTTCTCACCATAGCTTACTCGACACCATAAAATATAATACCACTCCCAGCTCTTTCCCCTTGGAAGGAGTTGCACAAATTTTTCTATCCAGGATAACCTAAAAATCTCAATTCTTCTCCTCTCAGTCTCCCACATAGCTGGAGTGACAGGTGTGTACTACTATTTCCAGCTATTTCTTAAGTACTCTCCAACTTTTTGCATGTACTAGTCCCTAATCTCCATTCTCCCAATCCCAGCCTCTCTTCCATGGTTATCAGCATAAGCCTATGACCCTGGCTTCAGTTTTCTCTCTTCCAATCAAGATTAAATGAACTGAATGACTTCCAGAGGAAGATTCTGGGAATAGGTGAAAGATCTGGTTATTTAAAAGTGCTGCTTAAAACTGTGTAAGCCTTGAAGAAGTAAGGGGGCAGCAGTGATGCTATACCTGTGTCCAGCACTGATGAATGGCAGGTACATCTATACTAGCTTTAAGCCTAGTAATACTGTAAGGTCCAACTGGACTCTGGGATCTAATGTCACAATTTGGACATGTTTTCATGCATCTGACAAATGATTTATGATTAAAGTATACGAAAAATATTTAAAATTCAACAGGGAAATAAACAATTTAATTTGTAAAATAGGTCAAAGATCTGAACTACCAGCTCACCAAAGAAGATATCTAGATGGCAAATAAACATACAAAAAGATATCCAGCATCTTATTTCATGAGGGAACTGCAAACTAAAACAACAACATCACTGCACATGTATGGCTAAAATCCAAAACACTGATGGCACTTATGGCTAATGAGCATTTGAAGCAACAGGAACACTCATTTATTGCTATCAGGAAAGCAAAATGGTATAGCAGTTTGGAAGAAAATTTGGCAGTTTATTACAAAGCTAACCACTAGGCTTATCATATGATCCAAGAATCATGCTCTTAGGGATTTACCCAAAATGAATAAAAATATGTATAAATCCTACTGAAAACTAGAAGCAACCTAGATGTCCCTCAATAGGTGAGCAGGCAAATGAACTACTATATTCACAAAATATCATGTTATCCAGTGATCAGATGAATTATTAAACCATAAAAAAATTGTAAGAAGCTTAAGTACATACTGCTAAGTGGAAGAATGTCTTGAAAGGGTTTATACAGTTTAAGCTGGAAAAGACAAACCAGCAGGACCAGTGAAGAGACCAGAGTGGCTGCCAGGTGATCAAAGAAGGGAAGGAGAGGGATGGAATATAGAGGGCATTTCAGATAGTGGAATGGTTTCATTTGTCAAAACTCCAGAGTAATACACTACTAGCATGAACTGCAATGGAAACTACGGGCCTTAGCCATCATCAAACAATATTGGCTTATCAATGATAACAAATGTACATACTAATGCAAGGTGGTAATAATAAGGGTTTGAGGGGTACATGGGATGTGTACCTTCTGCCGATTTTTCTTCGAAACCTAGAACTGCTCTAAAAAATAAGGCCTGTTAATATTTTTAAAAAGATACTGAATTGTTGTCAGATTCTCAAATACTATAATCATCTGTTTAAATTGTGTTTCACTGTACAACTGCTCCCAGGACGTCTTAAGGTCTTCCAGGCTGGAGAAATTTCCAATTGAGATTTTTTTTCCTTTTCTCACTCTTTCATGGAAAATTTCTTTGATTAATCCAACTTTTCTACTTTACTTGATGTTGAAATCAGGAGTATGCTCCTTTGTTCTCTATTGTTTTAAACACCTGAGGGCCTCATACTTGTTAGGCAAGCATCTCCTAGCCCTTTAGTTGGCTTAGTTATTCTTTTTTTTAATTTTTATTTATTTTTTATTGTGAAAATACTGTACAGAGGGGTTACAATGACATGGGCAAGGTAATGAGTACATTTCTTATTCAGATGGTGTCTTGTCTTTCTACTCTGCTTTTGCCTTACTCTACAATACAAAGGCAGCCTGTGTAGCTGAGATGATAGGCATGTGTCCCCAAGTCAAGCTCCCTGTTGCCCTTGAACCATGAGCCTTTCAAGTTCTCCCTCCTAAGTAGCTGGGATTACAGGCATGCCCAGTTATGCTAGCCAATTGCATCTTTTCATTATAGTTTGAGCATCTAGGTTCATTCATTTCTTGTTCTCGGCCAGCCCCATACTACTTTCACCATACCTGGGTACCTGATAATGAAATTCATTTATGACTACTTTCTATTGTAAAACATCACAACAATTAAGTACACCATTTTAACTATTTTAAGTGTATCAGCAGTAGTGCTGGGTATTTAACTATTGTTGTGCAGTAAATATTGAGAGGTTTTCAAAGAATGTTCCTTGTGGACTATCTTGAATAGGGGCTTTCTATATAAAGACAATTCACCTCTCTCTTTTTAAACAGTATTTATGGCCACAAAAAACCTGCCAGGAAGGCAAAAATGGAACCAAGATAAGTATGATATACTTATATAACTAGATCTTATTTTTTAAATTGTTGTACTTCTTGTCAATTGATAAATCTGTAAAGAACGCAGCACCTGTTAAACATCACACTGTTTTCTACATGGTGAGGAGAAAGTAATGATCAAGAGACAGTCTCTGCCTTCCCCTAGCATCCATTCTTACATGTACATGAAGCAATGTATGTTCAAGAAAAATGATGAAAAGCTTATCTATAGAGGGGGCCAAAAGCCTATTAACATCTCAAACTCAGCCTTACAATTTAACAATTAATGGCAAACTTTGGGGCTGGCCAGAAATGTTTGTTTACCTCGATAGGTGTGTGTGTGTGTGTGTGTGTGTGTGTGTGTGTGTGTGTGTGTGTGTGTGTGTTCGTCCTAGGGTTTGAACTTAGGGTCTGGGCGCTGTGGCTGTCCCTGAGCTTTAAAAGAAACATACAAAAAACAAAAAACAAAAACCTCAAGTCTAGTGCTCTATCACTTGAGCCACAACTCCACTTTCGGCTTTTTTTCTTTCTTTCTTTTTTGGATGCTTAATTGGAGGTAAGAGTCTCATGGACTTTCTTGCCCAGGCTGGCTTCCAACTGCCATGCTCAGACCTCAGCCTCTTGAGTAGCTAGGATTACGGGCATGAGCCAGCTGTTCACCAGGCTGTTCACTTAAATATTTAAAAGCTAGGACCTCTAAGAAGCAACGAAAGAGCAAGACACACACAAGCACACACACACACAATCATCAATTAGATTGTGTGTGTGTGTGTCTGTATTCCTTTCTAAGAAAACCAGAAATCAATCAGACCTGCAGATCATTCTGAATAATAGGTGAATCTGATGTTAGTCTGTCCATTTACATAGCTTTAAAGTTTAGCAGTCAGAGTTTAGCAGCAGTTCTTCAATGGTGGCCCATCAGTAGGCGCTCCCAACCCCGGAGCTTTTCCTAGCCACTTAGGTGTGAGCCCCCCCCCCCCCCCGCCCCAGCCCCTCCAGGAGCCCCGGCCCGGCCCGCAGGCTGCCCCTGCCCCCTGCCCCTGTCCCGTCCCCTCGCCCCCCTCGGCCCCCCGCCCGGGGCGCGCAGGCCCTCCCGCGGGAGGCGCTCGGGCGCGGAGGGCGTGGGCCGGGGGCGGGGCGAACCCCGCAGCCCGGGTGCTGCGGGAGCTGTCAGTGTCAGGCTGGCGGAGGGAGGAAGTGATTGCTCCGGGAGGAGCGCGAGCCTAGCGGCGGGCGCAGCGTGAGACAGCACATCCTGCTGGCCGGGCCCGCCGCCCTCGGCTGCTCCGCCACGGTCTCGCCAGAGCCCGGGAGTCGCCGCCTGCCAGACCCCAGAGCCGCCGCTGCCCAGGTAAAAACCCCGCCGCAGGTCGCGTCTCCGCGCCGCCCCCTCCGCGCCCCTCCCCAGCCCCGGGGTCGTGCGCCCTGCGCTGGCAGCCGGGCAGCGGCGTCGGCGACCGCTGCAGCCTCCGCTGCACCCTGCCCTGGCCCCCTCCCCAGGCTCCTACATACTCCGCGGTGCCCTAAGGCGGCCCAGAGCCCCCCCAGCGGCAGCCCCTGTGGCCGCTCCGGGAGAAGCGGAGAGGCCCGTGCCGAGGAGGAAGGGTCACGAGGTCGTCACCTTGGCGCCCACCTTGCTCCCGGGAGGGGCATCCCCGGGGCGCCCCGCCTGGGTCTCCCTCCCTGCCCCCTCCGCTCAGACAGAAGGCGAGCAGCTGTGAAATCTGCACCCCGGAGAGCTTCCAGCTGACGGCCCCCCGGGGCGGGGAGCTGCGGAGGGAGGCGAGGATGCCGTCTGATTGCATGTCGGAGCTGTCTGCCCAGCTCCTGGATGCGGTTGCTACCCGCCAAGTTAGCGGGAGGGGAGGCACTTCTTCTCGCAGGGCTTTAATTAAACATTCAAGCACGCAAGAAAATGCCAGTTTCCTTCTCGATTACAAAAAACGAGTGTGGATGGGGATGCGTTTTGGTAAACACCTTCCTGGCTGCGGGGCTCTCCAGCCCGCTCCCCGCAACCCACTCCCACTGGGAAGCGGAATCGCTCTGTCCTGGTAAATCTGTGCGTCATCACCATAAGGGCAGTGATTCCCCGCAGCCCCGGTGGCAGCGCAGTGTGCGGGGGGCCTCGTGACTGGTACCTTGGCTAATAAGGTTAAAGAGAGACTCAGGGCCAGGGCAGGAAATGACTGAGGAAATCAGACTCCGTGAAAGGCAGAAGATGGAGTAGATGTGTTGTCCTGGCCTCTTACCACACCTAAATAAAGGGTAGGAGCAAGTAGCCAGCCATTTTCTTGCTTGCAATTGCCTTTCAAGAGCCATGGCTGTAGACAGAGTTGTGAAAAATTGCTTCCAAACATTCCAGCCTAGTAGGAAGCTAAGCTCAACAGCCAGGCCACAGGAACTGCAGTAGACATCCTAGGCTCGTAAAACAGATGAGGGGGACTGTGTGTATGTCTGGACTTTCTGTGCAATTGTGGGAACTGTAGAGAAACATAGTAACCACTTTTGCGAATTGGCAATGGGAACACACACTGCAGATTGCCTCCCCAGAGTAGGGACAGTGAGAATGTGAGTGATAGGCCCTCCCCCTTATTTACAATACCAAGTTTGCTTCAAAAAGTTTGCCTTGGGAAAAGGACTTGAAGTCTGCTCTTCCTTGTGTGTACAGTGTGCGTGCACACTGGTGCTGGGGGCTGTGCCTGAGCTTTTTTGCTCAAGGCTAACTCTCTACCACTTTCACCTTGTTGTTGTTGCTAGCTAGTTAATTAATTGGACAGAAGGGTTTCCTGGACATTCCTTCCTGAGCTGGCTTCCAACTGTGATCCTCAGATCTCAGCCTTCTGAGAAACTAGGCTTATCAGCATGCACCACAAACCATCATTCTTAATAAGATAAAGTGGATTACTCTCAAGCAGTAAGGCACTATGTTCTCTGTATTGCAACCAGCCTGGCCAGGACTTCTGAGGATTTGGGGAACCAGGGCTCCAGGTGCTATTCATCTAAAAATCCAGTGTTTTCTCTAGCATGGTTTCTTAATATGGTTGGAGGACTCAGTGCAGACTTATCCTGTTTGTCCATCTCTAGGCCCCATTTTGCATCTAGAACATCTATTGCATCTCTTCTTTGCCTCAAGCCTCAGACACTGCTACACCTGCTTCTAGAATTCTTCTTAAATGTCTGGGCTGCAGCAGCCTCTTTTGTACTGTCCTCTTGAGGAGGAGAAAAGGGATGGCTCAATAAGCCTTGCCCCACTCCTAATTTTATTTTTCAATTTTCCTACTGAAAATACACCTGAAGCTCCTTTTGGTCATCAAAAGTTTACATCATTAGATATAATCATAGTTACAGATACAGGCAGAAGAGAGAAACTCAACCCTCTGGAGGAAGCTAGCAGAGTTAGGCCACTGGTTTGTGGTCCTCAATTTCAGCTCTACTTCTTTCTCCCATAGTGTTTTATATCTAAGAGAGATACTAGGAACTTGCTCCCTAGTACTTTTCCCCAGAATACTTCTTTCTAAGTCAACCTGTGATCAACTAGTCCTTCCCCTGACTGCTCGTTCTGAGTAGTGGAAATCTTGGGAAATTCATATGCTGAGTCCATACACATTAAGCTGTGTAGAGCAGTCCTGTAAAAGGCATGCCAAGCTATTGACCCAAGTCTGCCTTGTGCAGAGACTGTATGTGCAGGTGCCGCTCTGTTGTCCTTCTGGATTGTTCTTTCTCCTCCTTTCTGTTGTTAACTTAGTATCAAATGAAGGGCATCACACACCTGCTGCAAACATGAGTATCTTCCTTGTTTTTCTACACTTTATGTCCACAAATAAGACAGATGTTGACAGTAATAACTAAAATGTATGGAGCACCTCATTTTACAATTTCAGTTCATTTTAAAGTATTCCACATGTGTATCATTTGAATCTCACAAAAATCATATGAGGCCATTATTGTTTGCAATCCTATTTTACAAATTAAGAAATTAGAGGAAAATGATGGGACAAGAAGATAACAAGTAACTTCCCAAGGCTTGCTCAAGCGGTAAAGCCAACTTGAACATAGGAAGCTTGGCACCAGGTCAGGATTCTTACCTAAGGTTCTATCTTATAAGGCAATTCCATTGGTTTATTTTCAGATATTGAATCCTAGGCTTTTGTTTATTTTTGGTCAAGGAAAGATTATTTCTTTTTAATCCTTAGATGAATACCATGAAGTAGAAATCATGCTCCCTATTTTATACAGGTTGAAACTGAATTCAGTTATAAACTCAAGGTCATGGTTAATAATTGGCAGAGGGAGGATTCAAACCAGGTCTACCCGGCAACTCTATATTCAGAACCCATCCATTCTGATTAATACCTGCTATAAAAACAAAGCACAGAAAATTTCTACTTCTATATTGGCTGAAATGTTTCCTCAAACCATTATTTCCTTGAAGCCACAAATGTAGCCATTTTGTTGTTGTTGTCGTTGTTATTTCCACTGCTGCTGCCTGATTGGCACCTAAACTCAAAGTCAACTTTGTCTCCTGAAATAATATATTGTGTTGGTTTTAAACTAGCCAATTATCCATGATGTTTTACAGATATCAAAAGCCCCCTATATGCTTTCTACTTTGACCAGAGATCCCATTTACTAGAAAACTGTGTGACTTCTGCATCTCCCTATACTGTAAAGACACAGGAAAACAACATAAAGAAACTCAATAAAAGCTCAATAGGAGAAGAGAAACAGACTCCTTGTGGAGGAGTATTAGGGAGAAAGAGGTGGGGTAATAAGGGTTAAAGAGGATGGATAATATTGAAATAGATGGTCAGTAAATATGAAAATAGAAAAATGAGACCTCTTGAACTTAGGTTAGGAAAGGAGAAGGGCTAACTAGGTATGGGAGAATGATAAGAGGGATTGAGTAACTATATTTTATACATACATGGAAATGTGTGACATTTCATTGTGATGAAATCATCTTCTGTATAGCTTAATGTAAGCTAATAAATTCAATTCAATTAGAAAAGCATTACACATTTTTTTAAAAAAGGAAATGTGAAAGCTTGTCTACTTTTGGGAATTTAGCTGGGACAAATGAATATCTAGTTGACTTAAAAAAACAGGTTAGGGGCTGGGAAGGTGGCTCAGTGGTAGAGCGCTTGCCTTGCATGCATGAGGCCCTGGGTTCGATTCCCCAGCACCACATAAGCAAAAAGAAAAAAGCCTGAAGTGGCGCTGTGGATCAACTGGTAGAGTGCTAGCCTTGAGCTGAAGAGCTGAGGGACAGTGCCCAGGCCCAGAGTTCAGGCCCCACGACCGGACCCCCCCCCCAAAAAAAAAAAAACAAAACAGGTTAATTCAAAGAAAAACTCTCTCTTTTTTTTTTTTTTTTTTTGGTAAAGTATAAACCCAGCTCATATGAAAACTGTTCCTCTTGACTGGAGATATTTCATATATGCCCTGGAATCATTTCCTTTGCTTCTTCTATGCAGGAAGCCAGTCACCAGAATGTCAGAGTGAAGCTTGCCTTGGGATGCAGACGCAACTTCCCAGGTGTTAATCTCTAAGAGCTCACAAGTTAATAGCACCTTGTGTGCTGTTTTTGTGTGTGTGTGTGTGTGTGTAGGGGAAGCTTCTTAAAATCAGCAGACACCATGAGCAGGCCTATGAGCAGTTTTCAGATAGTCACTAATCCCAGTAAGATGGTGCATTTATGCACAAATGTAGGTTTTTCTTTTGGTGGGGGAATAAAGTATGATTAAAAATATATTAAGAACTACTATGTGTATGTGCATTCACACTAGTACTGGGGCTTGAACTTAGAGCCCACGTGTTGTCCCTTCTTTCAAGACTGTTGAACCACAGCTCTACTTCTGGCTTTTTGTTGATTCATTAGAGATAAGCTTATGAAGGACTTTCTTGCTTGGGCTGTCTACGAGCTGGCTGAAATCCTCAGATCTAAGTCTCCTGAGTGGATTACAGGCATGGTGACTGGTGCCCGGCTATTATATTTATATTCAATGTTTAGCAAAGGGGAGAGGCACAAGGCTACCCTCATCAAATGTATTATAGGCAAAGCAAAACTACTTGCCAGAACCAGACAATAAGAAAAATCTCTTCTTGATTATCATATCAAGACCCCAGAAGTCTGGGTGTCAAGAACACTATTCAACAACCCAGGCTGCCACTAAGTTAGGTCTCTTGGTGTGTTAGGCAGCCTGAGTTCTGTTTTACTCATTGGTCACTTACGCTATGCATAAATAGAGCTTTGTTACTGCTGTGTCCATTCATCGAATCGTCCTGACATCCTTGTAAGGTAGACATTTTTATCTACTTACACAAACAAAGAAATGCATGGAAGATTCAGTCACTCTACCGAGGCCACCTGAGGCCAGCTATTGGAAGTGTTGCATTGCAAATGCAGATCATCCTGATTCTAAAGTCTGTTTATTCTCTTCCCTCAGCTTCTCATTGTTTCTCTATCTATGTGGGTTGTGGCAGCACTGAGTGTTCCTCAAGAACACGCTCACACACTGATAGGAAAGGCCTAAACTGTTATCAAAGGCAACAAGGAAATAATACATCTTTCAGTGTGGTAGGGGATACACCAGCCCTAGTTTCTTTCAAGATGAAACTCCACTCATGTGACTGTCACATATGGCTAGGCATCTTTGTTGAATGGCAAGTGTATAGCAGCCCTTACCTACTTCGGCCCAAAGACTATTTTACTTGCTTTTGGACAATTGCAAATCAAAGCTTTCTTTGATTTGCACTAGATACAATGGCTGGGTCATGATCCATAATGGAGGCTTAGTACTAAATCCTGGAAGGTCCTCTGCTTACTCCTAATCTCTGTGTGCTGTGTTCAGGTCATAGCAAATCTGAAACCCTCTCAAGCAGTTGCTCTTGCTTCCAAAATATCCCTTATGTTTTTAACATTTTTGTCTTTCCTTGTGGTCTGGTGGTAATGTAACAGCTCATTATTTATCGTGGAGGGCAGAAGGGCTCATGCCATCTGGATGACAAGAACAGATAACAACATTTTCTGTTAAAGGCACTCTCTGTAATACAAGTAAATGTACTCAGGCTCCATAGAGCCTGATTATACTTGATTGACAGATCTGCCTAGCAACAGGTACCAAAATATTTCATTATGCTTCAACTCCATGGCTTTCAACACCTTTTTTTCTCCCCTATGATCCTGAGTTGTTTTTTTTTTCAATTCTGCCACTCTGTTGCCATCACACATTTTAGGGATCATTTTTTATCACAAATTTAAATTGCAATCAATATGATTTTGAGAATATTGTTAATTAAATATTGTGAAATGTGAATTAAAAATAAAATTTTTATGGAGTCCAATTAAATCTAAATACTGTACTAACTTCAGTATAAAAAGTGGATGAAGAAGTTCTTTAACACAAGGATATTATCAATCTTATGGTAAGGCATCACTAAGATTTGGGTATGGAGGTTGTTTGCTTTAAATAAAAGTGTGGAAGAAGGGCCTTTATGATAAGGGAGGTAGGAAAGGGGCCCCCAGATGTTTCTACAGTGGATAAGACAGATCCTAGAGCAAACAATTATCTGGTCTAAAATGTTAATGATGCCAGGATAGAGAAACTTTCCTTTAGATATTCTGGTTTTCCCACTGGTGAGATTTTCCATGGGTAATTTAAACCATTTCTCTGTCCTTCTTTGTAAGATAATAAGAGAATGAGATCTACAGGCAGCCATAAAGTATTGGAAGTAGAGATGAGATGTCCTACTTACTGCCTTGTAAGCCTCAGTTTATTCATCTGTTAAAAGGGAATAATGATGCCTGGCTCATGAAATTGTGATGATCCAAGACAAAGAGTGCACAAGGTCTGATACACGGTGTATATTCATGCATGGGGGATACTTTTCATTATCCTACTGTAATTACCACTCTCTCACTGATATTCTACCAAGAATGATCTTCTCTGGGATGTATAGAATCTTACCTTCTTTTTGAACCAAAAGTAAACTATTCAGTTTATTCTTATTTATGGGCATACTTTTTTCCCTTCTAGACTCTAGGTTCCTTGACCCTGCCTTTCATCTTCTAATAGAAGGTCTCACAGGACAATAAACTCAACAAGCTTTAATTGACTTGAAATTTTAGCCAGAATAAATCCCACTTAACTTTCTTTTTCTTATAAGATGGAGTTCTTTCCCCTTGGACCATTTAAATCTGTTTAGTAAAAAACATTTAACTTCCTGAAACATAGTATCCATTGTGCATCTTTTCCCAGTATGACTGCACCCACAATTCTGGAAGCCTTGCCTTCCTGAATCACCATTGTGTGGAGCATTTCTGCATGCCCAAGAGGAATCTTGGACACTTTCCCTTCTGGAAATGAGGGCTGGGATGTGTTTTCTTCTAGGATTCCCTTAGGCTAGTTATGATGTGGCTTTGATCTGACACCCCCCCCTTTCCTTAGTTCCTTTTTGCCGAAAGAGGAGGGAAATCTTGATTTGTTAACAAATGTCTGTTTTATTCTAATGCCATGAGAACAATGAGTATATTAGAAATAGCTCTAATGAATAAATGATGGCACAACATTATAAAAACCCTTCATCTACAGCTTTCATTAGACTGTCTACTTAATCCTGAAATAGTGCCTATTGCTTTGTTGGACAAGATGAAGATTTTCCTTGTGGGAATGGAATGCAGTCCTCTCCTATAGAATGTACTTTTAGATCTTATAGCGCACCATATGGAAATGTTTAAATGTTTATCAAGTTGTTGAATGTTGAAAATAATGTGAGTTCAGATGACCTGAGATTCTGTCTCACAATCCAGTTGTGGAATGTCAATAGTTGGTGGGTTTGGCAGGCGGAAAGAGCAGCAGGCCCAGTGAGGTGAGTTTTGACACCAAGTCCTCTTTGAAAATGACTAGCCTCTCCTGTTTCACCATTCAATCCATCAGTATCAAAATAGCAAGGGGTTGTGGGAACTGGTGTGTATTTTGTGGAAGAAGAATAACAAAATACTTCTCTGCCTGCTTCCTTTAAAAGTGTGACTTCATTCACTTTCAGAAGGTATAGGTTACCCTGATTTGGAAAAAGGATCCTCCTGTTTGAATGCCTCTGGGCTCAGAGGAAAGGGAGACTCTATTTACATAAGTGAAAATGCCAAACTAAATCTCCCAATGCAAACTTGGACCACACAAGGACAACGTTTGGGGTTTTGAGTACTTACAGATTTTCTCCTCTTTTAAGCTTCTCAATATTTTCCCAAATACTGCTGAAAAGTAACTGACATATCATATAAGGGTAAAAATATTATATCTTATGCCATCAAGTTCAGAAGGTGGAGAGAAACTGCTCATTTCCTTTAAGGGCCTCTTACATTTTAAAATAAAAATATGAATACTTACAATTTGAGCGCCAAACAATTACAGCTTTTTAGTTTAAAGAAGGTAGGAAAGACTGATTATAAATGTAGCAGTCTGTGGGAAGGAAGGTACTCTTCCAATTTCCTTTTTCACTGGCATACTCTACCCATACTGAACCAAGTACCTCTGTAACTTGGGAGAAAAACTTGACTTTGGGAGATCCTTCAGGATATTAGAAAGAGGACACCAGGTCCATGATCACCTCCTGAATGCTGGCCAGATAGATATGAGAAGGACATGGAGAATATGTATTTTCCTCTCTAAGGGAAAATACAGAATGAATGTTGCTTTAGCCAGAGCACATTTTCTGGTGACTTTGGTTAGTGAGAACATTGTCTTATTATCATCCTCACAGGACATTCCACAGTTGTATTTGACTGAGATCCGTGAAGGAAAGGTTCTTGACACTTCCCAACCCTAATTCAAGAAAGGTGAAAGTACCAGAAACCTGACTCACAGGGATGGAGTTGGGTACAAGGGCAGACTGTTCAGGTTAGGCTGAATCCTGATGTTTCAGTAAACAACTCTCAAACCTCAGCAGAACAATACAAGGAAAGATTTTCCTGCTCATTATTCATGTCCATTGTGGATAAACAAAGCATTTCATATCCATTCTGAGACCTGTGACAAGAGATGCTTCATTTTGAGATATTCTTTCTCTGATCCCTGTGGTAAATTGCATTCTGGGTATTAGGCCTCCTCCCAGAAGTGACACACTGCAAACTCTAATTACACCTCATTGGTCAAAACCAGTAACATGATCTTGCTTGACTTCAAAGGAGGCCTTAAGTGTAGATCTAAGGGACAGAAAAGGGAAGTGTTTTTTTGTCGGTAGTGGGGCCTGAACTCAGAGCCTGGGACTGTCCCTGAGCTCTTCAGCACAAGGCTAGCGTTCTACCACTTGAGTCATAGCACCACTTCTGGCTTTTTCTGCTTGTGGGGTGCTGAGGAATTGAACCCAGGGACTCATGCATACAAGGCAAGCACTCTACCACTGAGCCACCTTCCCAGCCTCAGAAAGGGAAGTTTTGTAATGAACAAGTGACTATGAAAGAGAGGAAAGTACATGAGACCTACCTGTTTCGAAGGTAACCACAGACTCAAGGGAGCATCCCTAATGGATATATAGCCACATATCTCATCTAACTCTGGTATATCTGAGAGAATACCTGTTTAGAATATGAAATGAATTTGAGTGATCTTAGCATCGCCAGAAATAATAGATTCCTGGAAAATTGAGCTCACAAATCTAGATCTTTTATCGATGATAACTAGCAAAAAGCATTGGTTTTTCCAAGAGATTAATAAAAAATTCCAGTGAAGCACATTTATCTCGTACTTATAGAATGCCAGTTATGAGCAAGAATGAGCACCTGGCCCATACTTGAAAATGAATAAGGTTCACTTACTAATTGGAGGTTGTTTCTTTGAGGACTTGTTGTTGGAGATTTAATTTTTTGAGTTCTAAGTATATTTTAGATATGAGACCCTTGGCTATTGTGTGGCTAGTGAAGATCTTCTCCCAATCTGTGGGCTTTCTATTAATCTTGTTTATTATGTCCTTTGCCATGCAGAAGCTCTGCAGTTTCATGCAATCCCATTTGTCCAAACTTTCTTTGATTTGTTGTGTTTCTGGGTATTTATTAAGAAAATTTTGGCCTGTGCCAAGGAACCCTAGAGTTTCTCCTATTCCTTCCTGCAATGTTTTCAGCGTCTGCTTTGACTCCGAGGTCTTTGATCCATTTGGCGTTGATTCTGGTGCAGGGTGACATATAAGGATCTAGCTTTAGTTTTCTACAGGTGTTAAATGAATTTTGCCAGCACCATTTACTGAAGAGGCTGTCTTTCTTCCATTCTATTTTTTAGCTCCCTTATCAAATAGTAGGTGGCTATAGGTTTGTGGGTTCATTTCTGGGTCTTCAGTTCTTTTCCAATGGTCCTCAGGTATGTTCTTGTGCTGGTACCAAGCTGCTTTGATTTCTATGGCTTTGGAATAGAGTTTGAAGTTTGGTATTGATAGTCCTCTAGTACTGTTATTTCTTCTAAGGATTGTTTTTGCTATTTGGGGTCTTTTATTGTTCCATATGAATTTTTGGGTTGCTTCTTCTATTTCCTTGAAGAATGAGGTTGAGATATTGATAGGTATCGCAGTGGGCTAAAGACTTAAAGAGACTTCTCTCTCTGAAGAGGAAATAAGAATAGACAATAGTTGAGCATTTCTTCATAGAAATGCTCAACTGCTCCAGCCATAAAAGAAATGCAAATTAAAACAACATTGAGATTCCACCTCACCCCAGTTAGAATGGCTATAATCAAGAACTCTAATAACAACAGATGCTGGAGGGGATGTGGCCAAAAGGGAACCCTACTGCATTGTTGGTGGGAGCATAAACTAGTTCAACCACTTTGGAAAGCAGTATGGAGGTTCCTCAAAAGTCTCCACATAGAGGGGCTGGGAAGGTGGCTCAGTGGTAGAGCGCTTGCCTTGCATGCATGAGGCCCTGGGTTCGATTCCTCAGCACCACATAAGCAAAATGAAAAAAGCCGGAAGTGGTGCTGTAGCTCAAGTGGTAGAGTGTTAGCCTTGAGCTGAAGAGCTGAGGGACAGCGCACAGGCCCAGAGTTCAGGCCCCACAACCGGACCCCCAAAAAAAAAAAAAAAAAGTCTCACTTTGGAAGTGGTGCTGTAGCTCAAGTGGTAGAGTGTTAGCCTTGAGCTGAAGAGCTGAGAGACAGCGCCCAGGCCCAGAGTTCAAGCCCCACGACCGACAAAAAAAAAAAAAAAAAAAGAAAGAAAAAGTCTCCACATAGAGCTCCCCTATGACGTAGGAATCCCAGTTTTGGGCATTTACCCAAGTAATCTCCAACATAGCCATACTAAAGCTACAGTATCTTTACAATAAAAATATACATATATATGAAAATGAATAAGGTCTAGGTCTAGGTACTGATGTCTAGTTAGAAAACTGGAAGAGTTTAATATCTGTGACATGATTGTATATTGTCATGTATTTCGCTTATTAAATGGTGACCACATACAGCTAAAGGTGCTAAATTCCTGACAGGTTTGGCAAAGTACAATGGGGATTCAAAGAAAGGAAGGAATCAATAATTAAGAGAATAATGACTTCTTTGAATTTGTAGGCTAACCAGACATTTGCCTTTTTTTTCAAAAACAAATAGCATTTATTAGTTTAAGGAATGTATAAATGACATGGATACAGATCTCAGAAACTTTATGCAGATTAACATGTTAGTAATATTGGTCAAAGTTACTTCTTTAGAAATCTACTGCATTTATTCACTAGCAAATATACTATTTGTGTGTGTGTGTGTGTGTGTGTGAGAGAGAGAGAGAGAGAGAGAGAGAGAGAAAGACAGAGAGAGTACTGGGGCTTTTTTTTTTTTTTTTACAAATATTTCCATGGTTGTCTTAGTCTGCATCCTCCTCTTCTGTTCTTATACTTACTGCTTTGATTGCAAAACACTGCAAAGTGATTCTGATAAAGTAATAAGTGAACGTAATTTCTGGGACTGCGGTTCAAGTCTCAGTTCCACCACTTACTACACAGTGACATCTGACGAGTCACTCTGCCTCCCTTCACCTCATCTTCTTCACCTGTAAAACGGGACGTGAAAAAACGTACTGCTTCCTTTTGTTACGACAAGATTTGAAAACATAAATATCAATTAATTCTCCATTTCTTGTAGGATTGAGTTTTTCTCTGTTGGATTGCTTTCTTATGTTTAATATAAACATTGATTTCCTAAGATAAAGGAAATGACCTTTTGGATGTCTGGGCCCAAGTGGGCTTGCTAATTCCTGGCATTCTGGAAGCCGGGTTTTCCTGAGTCTGGATCAGTCAGCATATTTCTGTCTGTGCCTGATGGTAATGACTGACTAGGGCGACGTCATTATGAAGGAGAGAATATTTTTTCTGTCATTTCTTTTTTTCTAGGTTGTGGTGCAATCTTAGGCTAAAGATCTCTTTCAGTATAAAACTGATTTCTATCCTCATCTTCAATTTGGGTCTGTGGAGGGTATGTTTCCTAACCTCCCTGTTGTTCCATGCATTAAATTAAGCTCTAAAGCGGTAGAAATTCATTGTGATTGAATCATGGGGACATTCTGCTTGTTGGATTCCAGCAAGTTAGAAGATCCTTGTGCTTGGAGTCAGTAACACAGGTGAAAGTTTGACAAGCCAGAGTCTGACTGTGATGGAGGTAGATGCTGTCATCTGGTAGATACTGTCATTCTGTGACCTCCTTTTCTTCCTGGCTTTTGCCCCTCCCCTAACACTGCTTGCACACAAAGTGGGCAACATTGAAGAAACAAAGCGTTAGACTGTAGTTACATGCAGGAGAAGGGCTGGGTACAAGGATTCTACTATTAGCAAATAGATATGGAAAGATATCAATTGTAACCCAACTTCTAGTGAGAAGTAGAATTCTTATTAACTCAAGCTGTTCAAAAAGTAGACTGGGTTAACTGTGTGTAGTGAGTTCTTAGTGCCTAGAGAATTTCAAATGTGTTACCTTCAGAGAGGGCTGTCTACAAAGACCATTGATAACAAGTCACAGCATTGTTTGGCAATTTCTACATTGCATCTCCCAAAATTTAGGAATATATGAGTCATTAGAAGAGCCTTGCATCTTTTCTTCTGGTAAGTTTCGGCCATTTACTTGCTGCTGGTATAAATGAACAATTGTGAAATTGGAAATTAAATGTAATAATCTGTGTCTACTTCCTTTTCCTAGTGACTGTTCAAGTTGTAACATGTGTTCATTCACTTGTTCAGTTAACGAACACTGCAATATAAATTCCTGTCAGACTGAGAATAGTATAGAAGTGTCAGATGGGGTTGAAGAATTTGTCATAACCATTAAAAGCAAAGAAACTGGAGCTAACATTATACTTAACTTATTCTCTCACTGATTTATGTTTTTGTTTTTGTTTTTCCATTCAGTAATGATTTAGTACACCTGGTGATTTAGAGTCTTTTAAGCCTTCCCCCGAACTGAGGCTAGACAAATAGGTAATATTAAAGGCCATATGTCAGGAAACCTCAAACATATTCTTTGACTATAAAAAGAGAAAATTAGAGATAACATAGCTAATAGAGTTTCCACCCTATGTGCTTTTTATTATGCAAAGAATGTATCACACATGCTAATATATCTATTTGGAAGCTTAATTTCTCACTTTTTCATCCTATAGAGCAAAGGTGTGATATGTGAGGGAAGTGTTAATATTAGTGTTGGCATTAACACAACTGAGTAGACTATATTGACATAACAAGGAAATGCTTGCTTTCCCTCCTAAATTCCTACTTTTTCTTTATTTCCTTTTCTATTCCTTTTTCCTTTTCTTTTCCCTTTCCTTCCTTCCTTCTTTCCTTCCTTTTTTCTCTTTTCTCCTTCCTTTCTTCCTCTTTCTTTTTCTTTGTTTACCCCCCTCCCTCCCTCTCTCCTTCCTTCCTTCCTTCCTTTCTTTCTTTCTTTCTCTCTCTTTCTGTCTTTCTGTCTGTCTTTTTTTTCAGTGTCAGTACTAGTGTACTGTCTGTGCCTTAGGTTTTTGGCTCAAAGCTGGCACTCTAGTACTTGAGCCACACTCCACTTTCTGCTTTTTGGTGGTTAATTGGAGATAAGAATCTCTCACAGACTTTGCTGCCTGGGCTGACTATGAACTGGGATCCTCAGATCTCAGCCTCCTGAGAAGCTAAGACATGAGCCCCTGGTACCCAATACGATTCTAACCTGTATGAGGAATAATAATTTTCTTTGGCAATGAGGTAGGTTGGAAGAAAAGAACCAATGTTCCTGGATCACCTATTGCATGTCCCACATTGTCCCACATTCTGCCATCCTAACTCCATCCATCCATATCCTCTAGTCCCATTGAATTATGTGTTTTCCATACACAGGCTGGGGACCCCTTCCTTGGTCATTTAACCACAATGCTCTCCTTCCACAGGAAGTGCTCCCTAGTTCACATCCTGCTCACTCATCAAGGTCTGGCTCCTGCAGCTCCTCCTTCATGAAGCATACTTCACAATCCAAAGACTGCATGCTACGGTAGTGCATTCTACCTTGTCATGTGTTTTTGCCAGTCTCCATGGCAACTGCTTCCAGACCATGTTAAGAGCTTGTGAGACAGACTCTTTCTTGACCATTTGTGTAACTCCCATGGGTTTTATAACTGCACTTTGGACTTTGTAGAGGCTTAGTACTAGTTTAAATGAAATAAATTAATAAAAAGATAAATTTAGCATCATGTAACCAAATTACTTGAACTTCCTGAATCTTAGCAATTTCAACATTCTTGATGGTTTTTTAGGGGGTAAACATTTCTCGAGGGCAAACATTTTAATTTACAACTGCTTTGCAAAGCAGCGTGACTCTGCCTGCTTTACAGAAGCATAAGTGACTTTGGTCAGATCCTCCCAGGCAAGATGTTCTTCTGTCTCTTTCACAGGAGCAAATCTTCCTAACCTCCTTCTTGTTGCCCCCACGTTCTCCTTGAAAAGTCAGAGCACAGCAGGGACTGAAGCTGTGGGGAGAAGTGTGCTGTGATCTTCCAGAAGAACCTGGGGTCGGGTGACGGTGTGCTCATGAGTGTGGGTGCATGCTCGTGCACTGAGGGCCTGACGAGGTGATGCTGGTTACCTAATCACATCCTAACTTTTGGTGGCTCTGGGGTTTAAACTCAGGGATTCATGATTATTAGGCACTTTACTTCTTGAGCCACACCTCCAGCCATTTTTGCTCTGGTTATTTTTTGAGAAAGGGTCTCACTTTTTCCTCTAGTGACAGCCTAGACTTTATACTTCCTGCTGTAACTAGGTAACAGATGTATAGAACCATGTTTTTTTTTTTCTGCTGAGATAGGGTCTTGTGGATATTTGTTGTTTCCCCTTCAGAATGGCTTTGAACTACGATCCTTCAGATCTCAGTCTTCCTAGTAGCTAGGATTACAGGCTGAGCCTTTGCACCTGGGTTAACATTCTTGACTGGATGACGATCAGTCACGTTGCCCTTTTCCCATCAATACACTGGAGGAAAAAACCCTCAAATATTCATGACCCTTCTGTCATCGAGGATTCTTTTATCCTTTAATTGTATAGATTTTACTAATTATGTGGTGGCTTTCCATTATATTTGGTTAACCTAGCTTTATTTGGTTTCCCCTGAAAGCTGATACTCTCCTTTGTGGTTGTGACTTGGGAGATGTCCTACCTTTTCAGAAAAGTTTAAATCTCAGAAAGTGGTTCTGCGTATTTCCGTTATTTCCAAATTCTTCACAGGTACTATCTATCACTGTCCCTCACTGCCTCTGCTGTGGTCACTAAAATAGGAGGACTTACTTTATTGCCTCCGTTCTGCTGCTTTGAAAGTCTGTGATTGAGTAGAAATGGTCCATTTTGAAGTGATGCTCAGTCCAGGAATGATCTGGGATAGGAGCAGACCTCAGAGGAAGTAGGAGCATTCATGTCAACTGCTGCTTATTTTAGATACTTTGTCGCTGCGTAAAATCATCTAGAAAATTGTGATATAATTCGTCTTTCATTTTAAAATTCTATCTACCAACATGGGTTTTCTTTAAAAGCTATTATATACAGGCCTATATCCTATTTTCACCAAGAGAGACAGATGGTTGAAACTGTAGCTAAATTCAAAACTTTTTGAATTAAAGAATACTTGTAGTATCAGACACGTTTAAGCCTTTTAGAGCCAGTTGAGAAATCTGTTGTGAATGCTGTCTCATACCATGGAGTTATCCATTCATGTACAGAATGCTATTTGCCAGGCCAGTCCATTTGTAGCCAACGATTTCAGATGGCTGTTTTTCTAAAAGAGATATAAAGGTTGTGCCAATGAGGCAAATACCCATTTTCCAAATCCTGTCCTGGCATTCACCATTTCTGCTGGCAGGCTCTGCAGGAAGCATGCTATGTCTTTGCATTTCTGGCAGTGTTGATTTCCTACACTCCCATGAGCCTGTTAGGGTAGCTAAAAATGTAGGTTAATCTGGGTAAGGATACCTGCCCTGGTATATTTATGGCTTGAAGTATTTAGGGACAGTTCATTTTGTGTTCCTCTACTTTTACTCACTGGTGGATTTAAACATGTAGCACTATAAGCTTTGGTCATTCTGTGGTAGAAGTTGCAAATGGATTACACATTCATGAGCATCCAGATACTGATCTCATGGTCCTGAGGATTGTTAAAGCTTGATTAGTCTCCCTTGGTAGCAAACAACCTTTTCTGTCCTCGCTGACATCCTGTGAAAATACCATCATGACTCTATGGGGATCATGATATGAAAAGTGTTGAGTGACAAGGTACAAAGATAGGAATCAACATTTGAATTTAAAATTTATCTGTTTTAGAATTAATGAGGTCCAACAGATTTTAAACATTTAACCTTTACGAATAGTAATAAAGAATAAAACCTGGCTTGGTAGCTCATACCTATAACTAGCTACTTGGGAGGCAGAGATTGAGAGGATTGCAGTTTGAGGTTAGCCTAGGGAAAAATATCTTGGGTGTGGCAGTATGTACATGTCATTTCATCTAAAGCATAAATAAGAGGACTGCTATCCAGACTACCCCAACATAAATGTGAGACTATGTTTGAAAAAGAATGAAAGCTAAAAGGCTTGAGATTGTGGCTCAAGTAGTAGGGAAGAAAAGAGTGCATATAAAAATGAATATGTATGTGTGCGTGTTTAAAGTAAGTTCTATGAAATGATAGGTGTTCTGAGCAGTACTGTCAGTGCTTTCTAATAGTTCTAAATCTCTTCATAAGGAAATTCCTGCCTGTGACCACTCAGTTGTTGTACACTCACCAGTGAGTTGTAGCCTCTCCTTTGAAAAGCGAATACAGTATGAATTATATAATTGTAATAAATGATAGGGTCTTTTCTTTGTTCAAATGTTTCCAAATTTCCTCTGCCTACTGAGAAATTCAGATTCCTTTGATGCATGGCCCAGCAGGCCTTTGACGATAGGGTGAGCAATACATCCATGTTCTCCTGGAGCTTTCCTGGCTTGAGCACTGAAAGACCCTCATTATGCTTTCCCTTCATTTCTATGCAAACTGCAGCACTGGTCATTTAACCTTAGGAATCTGGTTGTTAGTTGTATTTCCAAACTCATCTCACTCCACCTTCCTTTATACTCAGTGTTCAATCCCACAGATTGGTCATTCTCTTCCTTTCCTTTCCACCTTTGTTCATGCTTCCTTCTTTGTCTATGATGTACCATTTACCCATGCCAATCTGTCTCTCTGATGCTTTAATTCACCTACTTTCTGAAGCTTTGGCTACTCCTTCTGTGAACACAGTGGTAACCATTGACCACTTTGAGTTACGGGCTCTTTAGTTCCTCTGTGTTATTCTCAGCTGTCTTATTTTTTTTACTGCTTGTGGAACAACATTGGGATGAAAATTGCTGACAGATGCGAATGACACAGCAAAGAACCAATCTAAGAGAAGCAGAATACACCAATAAGATTCTAAGACCAAGAGAGTAGGTCAAGGGATATGGGAGGAATATAACTAAAGACACAGGCAATGATTAACTATCTTAAGAGACTTGAGTTTGAATAATAACTCTTCAATTGGGAAGGTGTTTACTTTATCTTTTCTATACATCTATTTTCTATTTGTACTTCTCCCTCCATGACCATTTCAATTGTGGTCCATAAAATTCAGTAGAATGCATACAAATTTGTGTGTGTGTATGTGCGCATGCGCGCACATACATGAGCATTCATACTGGGGTTTGGAACTCAGGGTCTGCTTGTGTTTTAGCTTTGTAGATTAAGGCTGGCACTCTACCACGTGATCCATAGCTCCATTTTCTACTTTTTGGTGGTTAATTGTAGATAAGAGCTTCTGAACTTCCCTGCCTTTGCTTCCAACCTCAATCCTTAGATCTCAGCTTCCTGAGTTACTAGAATTATAGGTACAAGACACTGGTGCTGACATGTGAGGTTTTTTGTTGTTGTTGTTGTTTTGGTAATGGTCCTGGTGCTTGAACTCAGAGCCTGGATGCTGTCCCTGAACATTTTTACTTAAGGCTAGCATTCTACTACTTGAGCTACAGTATACAGTGCCACTTTTGGTTTTTATGGTAGTTAATTGAAAATAAGAGTTACATGCACTTTCCTGCACAGGCTGGCTTTAAACCATGAACTTTAGATCTTAACATCCTGAGTAGCTGACACCTGACGGTAAAATCTATTTTTAAAAGATTGAAGTAAGTTGACTTCTTGTGAGCATGATTGTTGCTGACTTACATTAGGAAAATTTATTTTTGCTTTTTAAATATTAAAATTTGTCCTTCCCTAATTTTATCAGTGAATGCTGAATTTTCCTTTTCTTTTTTTTTTTCTGTCCTGGTCCTAGCACTTGAACACAGGGTTTGGGCCCTGACCCTGAGTTATTTTACTCAAGGCTATTGCTCTACCACTTGAGCCACAGCTTTACTTCTAGCTGCTGTTGCTGTTGCTGCCGCCTCCTCCTCCCCCTCCCCCTCTCCCCTCCCTCTCCTCCCCCTCCTCCTCTTCCTCCTTCTTCTTTGTATGTGTGAATAATTAGAGATAAGTGTCCCACAGATTTTCCTGCTTGGATTTTCCAATCCAGGCTGGCTTTGAACTGAGGTTCTTAGATCTTAGTCTCCTGAGTAGCTGGGATCACAAGTGTGAGCCACAGATGCCTGGATTTAATTTCCTTTTATGATGAGAGTTTAAATTTATTTTCTCTTATGATGGGTAAGGAGTTCCTGGTATCACACATTAGCTCACAGCCTCTATAGGTCAGGAAAGAGTCCACAGTAAGTAGGCCTACTGGCCAGTGTTGTTTTCAATTAACTTGATTGCGCAGACAATATGGTCCCAAGAACAGCAGGCTCAGGACTCCAAGTCTCAGCTGAAGGTAGTCATGTCTAAAGATTGTCTTGTTATCAGTTGCTTTAAAGATCGGCCCTTCAGGTTATTGAGAGTACATTTATTTTTAGACATGTTCATTTATCATCTTAGCAACTCTGAGAAAACAGCTGCAAATGCAGTAAGAGTGCTCTGTTTTAAAGTACAGATTATTTTTGTATAAATTTTAAGGAGAAAAGCCAACCTTCAGCATGATGATTTATCCTTAAGACATTTTGAGCCATACATTCTTGATTGCTAAGTTTATTACTTGAGATAAACAATGGAGGCTGTCAGTTATAAGTTGAATAGATTTTGCTATCTAGTCCTTTTAGAGTCAGAAGACAGGTTAAAAATGTAATTCAGGCAGGAAAAATTGTATCAATGGATCGGTATTGGTAGTGATTTAGTAAAAGATAGTTTCCTGGATGAGGGGATGCTGGGAGTAGGTGTGTTGTGCACATCTGTACTGTTGAATGAGAGAGTGAATTTCCTTTACTATAAATGTAAAGATTTGTCCCAAAACAAGAAAGAAATTCTTTGGCTTTGTTCATTGTAAAACACAAGCAGACAATTCAACTTTCCCATCTACTTTGACCAAGTTTATGGGTTTTAAAGGATCCTTTCATGAGGTCCTTCTTTTTAGATTTCTTCATGCTGTTCCCTTGTTTCTCTTCTACCTTATTTCCTGGAGATTCATTCCCAAAATACATCCTTCTAGTTATTCAAACTGTTCCATCTCTAGTTTTATGCCCTTTCAAGAGTTCTACTTGAAATTCTTGTGTCCTAAGGACTCTTGATATCTGAGTGTCTCCTCAAGGGGATCTACTCTAAGATATGAATGACTGATTCTCTTAATTGAGGAAAAATTCTTTTTCTACAGAGAGGCATGTTGAATCTATAAATTAGTGGAATACACTGTAGGGGTCAGAAATAAGGCGATATTTCTCACAACTTTTGGGCAAAAATAGCCCTAGCTGTCAAGTCCTCTAAGATTTAAGAGCTCTCATTCCTACCCAGTTAAAAAGATGAGAGAGCAGATACCCTATGGATTGATTTTGCTCTCTAGCATAATGAGTCTGTGCTAAGGGCTCTAGTCCCTCTTGTTTAATGCACTGCAATTGCTAATGCTCAAGTTACACTTTAAGCAGAACAATTTGGGTCACTCAGAATATAAAGCAGTGAAAGTATCGCTGGAAACATAGTAATACTAAACATAGTTCAAATACTAAACATAGTTCAAAAATTCAATAAAAGCAGAACAAAGACTTACCTGTATTAAATATTGCCTGGTTTCCTAGTTAAGAATGAGGGAAGGGGGCCTGGGAAGGTGGCTCAGTGGTAGAGCACTTGCCTTGCATGCATGAGGCCCTGGGTTCGATTCCTCAGCACCACAAAAGCAAAAAGAAAAAAGCCAGAAGTGGTGCTGTGGCTCAAGTGTTAGAGTGCTAGCCTTGAGCTGAAGAGCTGAGGGATAGTACACAGGCCCAGAGTTCAGGCCCCACGATCGGACCCCCCCCCCAAAAAAAAAGAATGAGGGAGGGGTAACAAGTTTGACAAGAAATGTACTTATTACCTTACTTATGTACATCACTCTGTATAGCACCTTGACAATAATAAAAAAAATTTGAAAAGAGTAAAATTGAATACAGCACAGAAAAAATTAATATTGATACTTAAAATGGTGTGTATGTATTGTGCTAGTAGTTCTCTACTAAAATAAATGAAAATTTTGCAGTGCTTTAAACTACCCAGTATTATCTTTGGTGATATGCCTGAGAATTTCACAAGAGGCTTTCTTTGTGGTACCAACTTCCTCATGCAATTTATGTGCTCTGCCAAGAAAGGGTGAGAGAGAATGACAGTAAGATTGGACCAGAAATTTTCTGATGAGGATCCACCATAAAGACCTTTCATTGAAGAACTTTCTTTGTGTTAAAATAAGTAAAATCTTGAGTAAGTGAACACTGAAAGGGAGGCATTATCTCACAAAGTTATTCAAGAATAAGGAGATCTGGTATTAAGTTCTGACATGGATTTAATGGTTGTAAAACTGGATAAATTCATTGTAATTTTTCTATTTAGAAAATACTGTTACTGGATTATGTAATCTTTGAGGTTCTTATTCTTATTCTTTTTTTATTGTGAAAATACTGTACAGAGGGGTTAAAATTAGATGGGCAAGGTAATGAGTACATTTCTTAGCAAGCATTGTTGCCTCCTCCTTTGTTTCCCCTTTCCATCCCTTCCCATCCCATCCTTCCCCCACCTCACCTTCCCCCAGCCAAAGTTGTAAAGTTCATTTTTCAACATAACGACTTGTACATCTCATTGTTGCAATGGGTCCACCTGTATTCCTATTTAAACGATTTGTTTTTTCCCTTCCCCTCCACATATTATACCAACATCAAATACAGTGAAAACATTATACAGCAATAGCCAAAGGACAAAAGAATAAAAAAATTCTCGGAGAAAAGTCTGTAGTTTATTAACAATTTGTCTTTGTTATTTCAAAACCAGCCTCAAGCCTGTTGATATGTGTGTGTGGTAGGAAAGTGAGGAAGAAGAAACCTCTTCGCTGGTGTAGCCAACTGAGAAATCTTTCACACAGGGTTGTTGTTGTTGTTTCTGGGGCTTCCACTCAGGGCCTAGATGTTATTCCTGTTTTTTGTTTGTTTGTTTTTGTTTAACACTAGTACTCTATACTTGAGCCACAGCTCCACTTCCAGAATTTTTTTGTGATTCATTGGAAATAAGAGTCTTAAGGACTTTCCTGTTCTGGCTGACTTCAAACCAGAATCCTCAGATCTCAGTTTTCTAAGTAGCTAAGGCTTACAGGCATGTGCAATAGGATCCAGCTCACACAGCGTTCTCTAAACCTTTTCCTGAAGCCCCATGCTCCTCTACTATTTTTTTTAATCTATCCCTGAGACCTTAACTCTTTTTTATATTTCTAAAGCATTTTAGCTTGTAGAATTTGTGAACCTGTCCTGAATTTTCTATGCTTAGCGATTTTACTACTGTATCTTCCAGTTTTCATTTTCCTTAAAAGAAAAAATTTAAATTCTCTTATTTAGGTTATTTGGTTTTGTTAAATAAGTTTTTTATTGTGAAAATACTGTACAGAGGGGTTACAATCACACGAGCAAGTAATGAGTACATTTTTTTTTTTGGGGTCCGGTTGTGGGGCTTGAACTCTGGGCCTGGATGCTGTCCCTCAGCTCTTCAGCTCAAGGCTAGCGCTCTACCACTTGAGCCACAGTGCCACTTCTGGCTTTTTTCTTTTTGCTTATGTGGTGCTGAGGAATCGAACCCAGGGCCTCATGCATGCAAGGCAAGCCCTCTACCACTGAGCCACCTTCCCAGCCCGTAATGAGTACATTTCTTATCAAGCATTGTTGCCTCCTCCTTTGATTTTCCCCTACCATCCCTTTCCTCCCATCTCCACAACTACAGTCCTCCAGCTTCACACCCCTCCTCCCCTGCCTAAATTATAAAGTTTGTTTTTCGACATAACATCTTGTACATCTCATTGTTGCAATTTGTTGCAATGGGTCAGCCTGTATCCTTATTTAAACAATTTGTTTTTTTCTCTTCCACTCCCCAAATTATACCAACATCAAATGCAGTGAAAACGGGTTATACCATGGGGGAGGGACATACAAAACAACAAAAAAAATCATGTGGTATCTAATAAATACATTAGAATCAATAGCAAGAAAGAAAAAAACCACTTGTGTCCTTATCATTTCACTTAACATCATCTTATCTGACCTTTTCTGCTTGTCTCAGATATATACTAGCTATTGCATTTGAACATGTCTCTGAGTCAGGCTTTAAAAATCAATGTGTGTCATCAGAAGTAGCTTAAGTGAGAGAGCAATTTGAGGGTGCTAAAGTCCCCAAGATACAACTGGGCTTTGTAAGATCAAAATGATTTTCAAGAGTGAGGCAAGACATTGGTGAATTTGAGGTCAGCCTCAGCTAAATAACAAAACCATTTCTCTCTCTCCCCCTCTCTCCCTCTCTCCCTCCTTCCCTCCCTCCCTCCCTCCCTCTCTCCCTCCCTCTCTCCCTCTCCCTCCCTCTGTCTCTGTCTCTGTTTCTCTCTCTCCACACACACACACACACACACACACACACACACAGAAAAAAGAACAACAAAACCAGGAAAGTAAAGCAACCTATTAATCAGTTTTCATAGTTGCACAGAAATGTTTTCTGTGCTTTTTATCACTGTGTTGATATTTGCACTCAGGGTATAATGACAACCATGGTGTCATTATATAATGGTGTCTCAGCATGAATTGAGATAGAAACCAAAACTATTAGTGATGGCAACAAACTTCACTGCCTAGGTTATTAAGAAATAACCTAGGTTCATTAAATATCCCTCACGGCTATAATCTTAGTTGCTTGTGAGGTTGAGATTGGGAAGGTTATGGTCAGAGGCCACGGGAGGTCTACCATAGGTGGATGGTGAAGGCATAAACCTGAGCAGGAAGAGAAGCTTTATCTCAAAAGTAGGATAGGAAAAATTAGGGCTAAAAGTGTTTCCCAGGGGTAAGAGCACCTACATAATAAGAACAAGATTGAGTTCAAACCCCAGTAAATGAGTTATATTCTTCTTACTATTTTTGTCTATAAGTTATGGTTATGATTAGGGAGTAAAGGGTGTAGGTGATTTGATATGCTTTGCATTGGGCATAGACAAAGAAAGGAAAACAGGAGGAGAGGAGATTGTGGTCAACCAGAGGTGAAACAAGGGGTTTGCAGAGAGCAAGAGGTAACATGTTGAGTGGTGGAAGCAAACAGGAAGGGCGGATTTGGCAATGAAGCCAGGCTCGGAGAGAGTGAAAAGGGGAGAGGCCAATGGAAAAGGAGTTCACAGTGCAGGACTGCTGTGAGGGATCCTGAGCTGGCAGGGCAAAAGTGCATCAAGGGACCCCAGAATGGATGGAGTTGGGTGAAGCTATTCTGGGCTTATTCCAAAACTTGGGTGGAATAGAGTCTTGCCTTGTCTGCAGGTGGAGGAACATTTAGATAATTAGACAGGGAAGCCTTTTGTTTTCTAAAATAATTTTGATTTATTTCCTTGATCCCTTGCCATTTTGTCAATAAAAGAAGAGACCAGCTTTTGATTTGTGTGAAGTAAGTTAACAATAATTAGCTCTAATGCTTATTTTCTTCTGTTGAGAACATCAGGCTTGCCTGAGCCGTGACCTATATTAGCCACAGGGCTCTCTATAACTCATGTCCTTCATGCTTTGCTCCACAATTTTCTTTGTTTGAAGTAAAGGGAGATTTAGTGGGTTAGTCTGGCCAGCCGCATGGGAAAGCCAGTGGGATTCAATGCTGACACTGCACTTTGTGCCATTATTTCACCCTATGAGTAAAGGCTCATTCATTTACTCTAACATGTACTTCCCAACCCCTTGATAGGAAGAATTCTCTTTAGGTATCTGGTTCTCCCAGGAGGCTGAGGCTAAGTGTCAGTTTGGGAATGGATCCAAAAATGAAGAATTAGAAAACCCAGTAGATCGGTGGCCTTACCCATTGTAGCTCTATACATTTCAAACAGGATGTGGACTTTCAAAAATCATCTCTACTTAATGAAATTTTTGACTTAGAAAATGTTGATAATTGCTGGGAAAATGTTGAAGAAGGAAAGTTGAGTTTTCTAGGAAGTTTTTCACTGGCTTAGAATGACATAATTGTTGCTTAAACAGAGATCTTTCTGATTATATTTCACTTTTGATGGCAGAAAACAAAAATTTAGCCACAACAGTTAGATTGGTCCACATTGACAAAATGTATGTTACTTTGATGACATGTATAATTAGAATCTTATTTTCTATTTTAATGTTTTTTTATTGTAAAGATACTATACAGAGGGGTTACAGTTACATGAGTAAGGTAATGAATACATTTCCTATTGAGCATTGTTACCCCCCTTTGTTTTTCCCCTACCATCCCTTCCCTCCCCACCTCCCCAGAAGTTGTGAAGTTCCTTTTCAACATGGTGTCTTGTACATCTCATGGTTACAGTGGGTCAACCTGTATCCTTATTCCAGCATTCCCTTCCCCTCCCAAAATTAGAAAAATTCTTCTACCAGGAATTTTACCTGTTGGTATTGAAATTTTAGCCACCAGCATTTCTAAAAACAACAAAAACAAATTAGAAGATCTAACTGCATGGGTCGTCTAAGTGGGCCATCAGTGGAACCAGGTATGAGCGGCCTTGTTAGGCAGAGTACTTCTCAGTGGCCTCATTGCCTCTGCTATCTACCTATCTTCTGTATGGACTTTATATCTGTGACTCACATGAAAAGCCTTTTGTGGGTAGATATGGTTCAAATCTCTATTCCATAGCTCCAGCTTCTTCTCCATCTTCTCATGTCATCAGTAGTAGTGTATCTATGCATTCTGCCCCCAAATCCCATTGGTAACAAAATTATGGCATGCTAATTTTTTTTATCATTTCTTTTGCCTTCTTTTATCACCATCTTCTTTGTATTCTTGAAAAGAAATTACTACAAAGTCTTTCTGTTTTGCAGCCACCAACATTGACTTTGTCCTTCTTGGCTCTTTGTTTCTCATCTATACTCTGTCTCCCATCCAGTTCCTGTCCCACTGCACATGCATTGACTGAGATCTATGTTGGCACTATCTCCGAGCAGCTTGTCTTACTCTAGTTCGGCTCAATCTGTTCTGCAGGCAGGGACAAGAATAGGCTCAGGCAAAATCCACTTTCATGTTGTCACTTTTCCTTTCAGAAAGCTGCTGTGATCACTCATCCCCTAGTACAGTATATCAAATAAAACTCGCTTTTCTGTATTTGCAAGGCTTTCTCAAATAACTCCATAACTAGACTTTATATTTCTTTGTCTTTTAAAAAATATTAATCTAATTGAATTGTGATTATTTACAACTTGAATATAATGTACTTAGATCAAATTCACCCATCTATGTTACTGTTTCTTATCCATGTTTCATCTTCTCTACCTCCCTACTCCATTTTTTAAAAATTATTTTTATTGAAAAGATGATGAGCAGGGGGGTAGGGGGGCTTACAGTTACATAAGTAAGGTAATGAGTACATTTGGTTTTAATCATTGTTACCCCATCCCTCATTTTCTCCTGCTTACCCTCCCTATTCCCTCCCTCCAAGTTGTAAGGTGATATCCAACATAGTGTCAAGTGAATATCAATGTTGCATTGGTTCATCTTTGGTTCATCATGCATTTTGTTCATCATTCCCTTTCCCTTCCATATATTGATTAATCTCATATACAAGGCACAAGGTATCGAAAACTAAGAGAAATGAAAAGAAAAAAATTACAGACAGCACCTAATAAGAACCTCTTGTTTTTATATCTTGGAGTTCATGTTGATGTGCTTCATTATATGTGGTCCTATGCACTAAGCAATGGGTTATTGAGATCCTCTGTTAAGAATATCATAGACATATTCTAGTTCTTACAAATGAGAGAACGCATACAATCTACTTTTCTTTGGGTCTGGCTTACTTCATTTAATTTTTTCCAAGTCTTTCCATTTTCTTAAAAATGGGAAAATGACATTCTTTCTGATGGAATAACAACTTCACTCTGTGTGTGTGTGTGTGTGTGTGTGTGTGTATCACATCTTCTTGATCCATTCATCTACTGAGGGACATCTGGGTTGGTTCTATATCTAGCTATGGTAAATGATGCTGCAATGAACATGGTTATGGTGATAGCTTTAGTATGGCCTTGTTTTTGGTCACTTGGGTAAATGCCCTGGAGTGGGATTGGGAAGCTCTATGTGTAGTATTTTGAGGAATCTCCATACTACTTTCTAGAGTGAATGGACAAGTTTGCATTCCCACCAACAGTGTATCCCAACTCCTTTTTGATGGGTCTTTTTTTCTTTTTAAGATATATTTTTATTGTGAAGGAACTGTACAGAGGGGTTACAGTTACATAAGTAAGGTAATGAGTACATTTCTTATTGAGCATTGTTACATCCTCCTTTGTTTTTTCCCTACCATCCATTCCCTTCACACCTCTCCAACTCCTCCCTCCACCCCCCCCCCCATAGAGTGTCTTTTTTTATTGTGAGAATACCGGACTTTGATGGATCTTATTGATGAATTTCTTTCTTTTCTTTTCTTTTCTTCTCTCTCTCTCTCTCTCTCTCTCTCTCTCTCTCTCTCTCTCTCTCTCTTTCTTCTATAATGTTTTTCTCTCCCCTACTACGTTCATTTTGACTTAGACTCATTTTTATTTCTTAAACTCAATTTGCTGGATTCCTCTTTCCAAATCCAAATCTCCCCTTGCTCCCAGTTCAATTCCACCTATTCCTCCATACTCACCCTGGATTTTCCCACCCTCCTCCCATCCATCTTGATTATTGAGTACTCTGCATTGCTTTTAAACATTCATAGGTCAGAGCACAAGTAAGCTTAAAATTAGGTTCTGTCTCATATTGGCTGGGTAATATCAGGTCTTACTGATCTCCATTATCTTAGTTGCAAAAAAGGCATTAATTATTCCATTCTTCTTGAGTTGTAGATTAAATGTAATAATGATTGCCAAGGGCCTGGCATCTGTAATCAGTAAGCCAATATTTTAGAGGCTGTCTCCAGCCACACCACATGTTCAAAAATTTGAATTAAACATTCTTTGAATCAAACAAACAAATGGACAAAACAAAACTGGTTTTCTGACTCTCTATCCTTATACCTTATACAGGACCCAGTAGAGATTAAGTATTCAATGATTGTTAGTAGAAAAATAAAGACAGACTATGATCATTTATGGCAGAGATTGATTATTGTGATCAAAATTGTTATTTCACAAGTCTTTGCCATCACACTATGAGTAGGTATGTGTATGGTAAGAATGCATGACATTTCCTGTCTGTGTAGCTGACTGAAACTATGTCTTAGAATGGCTACAGATTCATGATTACCTTCAATGGACAATGTCAGGAGGTTTGAGGATGTGTCAGTGTTCTGTATCCTTTGGTAAGTTTTTGCCTTCCATCACCCTGTCATCTATATAGGATAAATATATTATGCATTTATCATATTTGCATATGCATAGTGTACAAGTGAGTACTCAAGACTTTTGTAGTTAATCACTCTTGGCTATTTCTTTATTTCAGGAATTTAGATCAGAAAAGGATTTTTCATTTCTTAGGGTTTCATCTTGTTTGCTTTCAAAATCTAAGATGCAAATATATAATCTTTGGTAATTGACCCTTCTCTTATTTGAAAGCATTTCCAGCCCCATTCACCATGAACCCTGTTATCACAATTAAAATGAAAATTAAATCTTGTTCGGATAAATTTTCCCAAGAACTCACCCCGGTGTTTTCTCCCATTTCATGTGTATGCAAACACCTTCTACTTGTAAAAGGAAAGTGCCAAAATAAGTGATGTTGCATTCAGTATGCAAATAGAAGTTTTACAGAGATAAGGTTGTATTGGAGATAAAATTAATTGTGACAGTTCAGGAGGAGTTTTGCATAAAAAGAATATTAACATGTTAGGTCTGCAGCTGTCTTCCATGATGCATAAAATGGTAGGCAAAATGAAGTCTTCAAGCCTAGTGGAAGAATGTTTATTGAGTCCATAGAAATTTGATCAGGGTATACTCTAAGGGTTCATGACAGTTTATTTTCTTTTCTCAGTGTGGATGAATTGCCCCATTAGCATCTAAGCTAGAAATCATGATGATGATTCTTTAATAAGTCTCCCTTTCTCTTCTGTTTGTAAAGAAACTTACATGGAAAATGTGCCCTGTTTTCACTTATTTGCAACTAAGTTGTTCTTTCAAATCACAAGTTCAGTGATAGCACTGAGCTTCTGTGTCATTTATGTGGACCTAGTAGAAAGAATTGTATAATTAGACCAGACCCTAACTTTATTTTATTTTTCAACATAGGTTAAATAATACAGTGTTATTGTCCTAAAGTCACATTTTCAAGGTACATTTCTTTTCAAATGATTTTTACAATGTTAATACAAGGAGTCTATTTATATATGTACTTACTTTTTTTTCCCTCGAAGGTAACCAACATGTCTGACAAAAGTGACTTAAAAGCTGAGCTTGAGCGCAAAAAGCAGCGCTTAGCACAAATAAGAGAAGAAAAGAAACGGAAGGAAGAAGAACGGAAAAAGAAAGAGGTAAATACTGGGTACGCAGGCATTTAGGGTAAAAGGAAAGATCACTGGATTCCCAGTGCTCTTTCTGTGAATAAGCAGGAAACCCCTCAAAGAATTCTTTTATGATATCTGAGCAAGATGGACAAGCTATCCACATAATAAGTTACTCTTATTGAATAGGTCATTGCATCTCCTGGGTGCTTACATCACCTAAATTGTGGGTAGGGTATAGCGCAGAGGTTCCCCAAACCCAGGTTCATTGCAAAGTGTAACTCTGAGATGTCTTTATTGTTGAGTATTCTTTAACTTTTTTCAGCCTCAGTCCTATTCTTAATAAGAAAACAATGGCATATTTATTTTGCAGGGTTGTAAAGATTAAAAGTTGTTGAGTTCCTAAGGCACTAGTACTTATCCTACAGCTGGTACTTGCTCATGGGACACAATTTCCTAGTCCAGATTATTTGCCTTAAAACTGAAGAGTAGAATCTAGTGCCTACTGTACTTGGCAAACGATTTCGAGCTGAAAGGGAAAACATGCATAGTCTTTCATAGTATGTGATTAGTATTTTGTTCAATTTTTTTTCTTTATTTTCTGGTAGTGAAAATAGACCAAATATAGCTGTTTAGAATAAAAAAAATCTGGTATACCACATACCAATGCTTAGGCTATGGTTAGTACTTAATGTTAGTTTTAGTAAGGGTGTGTGTGTGTGTGTGTGTGTGTGTGTGTGTGTGTGTGTGTGTGTGTGTGTGTGTGTGTGTGTGTGTGTGTGTAGTCATATAGTACTGGAATTTAAATCAGGGCTGTCTCATAGCTTTTTCACTCAAAGCTGGCACTCTGTCATGCTGAACCACAGCTCTACTTCCTAATTTTTGCTAGAGAATTGGAGATTAGAGTTGCACAGACTTTCTTCTCTGGGCTGGCTTCAAACTTCAGTCCTCAGATCTCATTCTCTTGAGTAAGTAAGATTACAAATGTGAGCTACTAGTGCCCAGTGAAAAATGTATTTTTTGCAGGACCATTTTAGAAAAAATATAAAGTGGTGCCAATGCCTTTCCATTGATTTGTAAGAAACCTAGGTTAAAGGGAATATGAGTGAGAAGTGACTAGAATAATACAGGACACAGTGTTTGAAATAGAAAAAAAATTTAGAGACCCTTGGTCATGCTCTCTTTTTCCAACAGAATGGCAAAGACCCAGAGATGAAACACAGCTTGTCTGCTGTTCTACTCTGAATTTAAGACTCTTGACTCCTAGTTCACAGCTTGCATGTCTTTTTACCATCTCAGTCCAACAAATACCTTATTTTTAACATGTAGCAGTGTAGAAATAGCTCATATCTTATACAAAAAGCAGATGTCAAAAATATTTTGGAGTAATTTCCTATGAAGAAAATTTTGTGCAATATACTAAACTTCCATAGCCACCTTCTTACATACACAGGGTTTTTTCTTTAAGGAAGAAGATAATGTATTCTGATGCCTTGCAATTGAAATATAGTGTCTCATAGTACAAGGCTGGAAGGCCAGAGTAACAGATTTATAACAATTATGATTTTCCAACAAAATAAGACATAATTGTAGATACATTTGAGCTTTTACATTTGAGAGATGGGCATCTTCCATCTCTCTACACCATTGCACTTTGATTGATGTAATAATTTATTTGTCCTTGACATCATACGTAATGATTTTTCTATGGAGATGCTTGCTGTTATATATGCTGGTTTTGGGTGAAATAGAGGTGAGATTTGACATGGAATGGCTATTCATTTCTATGCAAAGCCAAAAAAGGCATTAAGTTATTATGCTTCCTTTCCTTCAAATGTCAACCCTTACTGTAGTCTTAAAGCACCTGTTATCCTTTACTAATAACCAGTTTCCTTTGAAACTGACATTCTAATATACAACTTGACTTTCATGGAATTACAACAAAATGCGATATGATGTAAAAAATCAGACTTCAAATTATGCTGTCTGCTCTTTTCCCCCCCATTTTATGCATTTGGGGAAATTATAGGCAAACACAAGACAGACCCAAACCACCTCCTTGTTTTGCTGTTAAACCAACTAATTTTGCCCAATGGAGATTTAGCCTCTTCTAGAGCAAAAAAGAGCCTGAGGAGAATGGGGATGGCAAGTGGTAAGGAGTGTGGAACACCTGGAATCGAGGTGTTCTTCGGTCTCTACCTCGTCTGGAATTTAACTTACAACAGGTCTCTCTTTTCCCATTTCTAAAAGCATAAAGTAATAATAACTGATAGCCTGTGAAAACTTGGCTACTCAGGGGGTTGAGATCTGCGCATCACAGTTTGAAGCCAGTCCAGACAGACAAAACCAAGAGACTCTCATGTTCAGTGACCCAGTAACAAGCTGGAAGTGGAAATATGGCTCAACTGGTAGAACATCAGCCCTTGAGCAAACTACCTAAAGGACAGTGCCCAGATCCTGAGTTCTAACCCTAGTACTGGCTCTAAATAAATAGAGTGGTGAAAGAAAAGAGAATATGCTTTTATGCTCTCCCTGTGAAGAGATAGTGTGGTTCATAAAGAGATATATAAGCACAGGTTTGACATCCCTAATCTAAAAATCAGAAATGTTTTAATACTGATTTCAGCTTAGTTTGTTTTAAACCATGATAAACTTATATCTCAAAAATGATTAATGTTCATATTTATATGTTTTCGTAAATAATTTTACTTTCCAACGATTCCTATTTGCACCATTGCAGAGATATGATATGAATAGTCCAGACACACACACACACACACACACACACACACGCACACACACACACACACACACACACACACACACACATTGAGGACTGCAGAAGGGACAAGGAGATCTGACAAGGCAAAGTTCTTTGCAGGCATTCTAATTCTTTTTTTTTTTTTTTGCCGGTCGTGGGGCTTGAACTCTGGGCCTGGGCGCTGTCCCTCAGCTCTTCAGCTCAAGGCGAGCGCTCTACCACTTGAGCCACAGCGCCACTTCCGGTTTTCTGGTGGTTTATTGGAGATAGGAGTCTCACAGTCTCTCCTGCCCGGGCTGGCTTTGAACCGCGATCCTCAGATCTCAGCCTCCTGAGTAGCTAGGATTACAGGCGTGAGCCACCAGTGCCCGGCTCTAATTCTTATCACAAAGACTTTACCTTGATGTTCTCTCCTGAAACGGTGTGAGAGGAACTTTCACACTATGTGATATAGAACCAGAAAAAAAAAAAAAACCTTCGACCAAAAGACAAAGCATGAGGTCAGTTAGCATTAAATGGAGAAGTTACAGTATATTTTTCATCCTTCATACTTACTTACATTTTCTGCTTCCACCAGGAAAAGCATAAATATAGCCATGCTATTCACTTTCCTTACTGACATCTCATCATTTTAGGCGGATATGCAGCAGAAGAAAGAACCTGTTCAGGATGACTCAGATCTCGATCGCAAGCGTCGGGAGACAGAGGCTTTACTTCAGAGCATTGGTATATCGCCCGAGCCACCTCTAGGTATTTAACAATACTTTGAGTTACAATTGCTCAAGTAGACTTGAACAGGATATACCATGTCCAGAATTTACTAATCTTTTAAGTCACTAGCTTTATGGACTTTACTTTTTTTTTTTTCTAATTTTAAGAAATTCTGTGTTAATGGTTCAGGTTGCATGTAGTTTTGGAACTGAGGGGGCTGGAAGGAGATGGGAAGGAGGGTTGGAGAGTCATTAAGTGTTTGCTAATGACTTATTGATTGCCTTTGTGGTCAAACTCTTCCATCATGTTATGAACAATTTTTTTTAATGTTTGTTGAATGAGCTACCACTTGGTAAATGTAAAAAGTCTTGACTTTTTTTTTCAGTAAATATTCTTCTTTTCCATTGCTGAATCCAACTTCATTTTGCCTATATAAATGCTGTAAATCTAGTTAGAAATGTCATAACCATCACAGACATGTCATTCAATGCTGAAAAGAGCATGCTTAGTGGGAAAATTCTAGGAAACTTACAATCTGCAGACTAGTAGCTGCAACCAACAAGTTTAAATTGATTGATTAGACAATTGTGTATCTTGATTTCATTGCTAATTGGTATTTTCACTGACATACCCCTCCTCCAACTCATTCATTCCCAGCTGGTAACTCATGGATCCTTTTTTTTTTTATTCCTAAGGTCTGCTATTATTTATTTTATTTGTGTTGATGGTAACAATGCATGCACTTATTTGCCACTGACCTGACCATTACTTTATTTTTCCTTTATTCTTTTGGTTTTCCATACATTTAAGAGTAAGCCTCGGGTGTCCATAAAACTACACGATAGCCAATATAACAAAGAAACTTTCAAAATAATTCATTGAAATAAATATAATATCAGAATCAGTTCAAAATGGTTTATCTTTCCTTAATTCTGTAACTGAATTCTACATTAAATAAAATTTCATCTTACACTAAAAATAAAATTTCTTTCCCATAGTTACTTATATTAAGAATAAAATTCGTCCATATTCAACACACTTCTAATTAGATTATTTTACTTAACCTTTTTATTATGAAAAATTGAATCTGGAGTATCTTATGGATCTCCTTTGAGAAGCAGGTACTTTGCTGACATTGATGTAAATTAGACACCTTGCAATCTCTTATATTTGTTCCTCAAAATAGTCTTTGAAATGTGGTTGCTATGTCAACACTGATTAAGCACATTAATAGTACATCATATTTTTCCTACCCTACATAAAGCCAGTATTTAAATTTTGAAAGGCAGAATACTGAACTATCCCTAACCCATAAATAAGTTCTCAATTCTCCTTGCATCTCTTTCACAGGTCTCTGGCAAGGATGGCCATTTTCATTTTTCATCTATCTTTCCAACATACATTTGCCTTAGCATGGAGGGAATGAAGGAGTTAAGTGAAAATCCACGTGAGAATTTCCAGCTCCTTGACAGATGTGGCATTGGATCCTATAACAGATCTGTGATAGGATTTGGACAAAATAATTAAGCCCTTTACCCTATTAAATAAAAAACAAAAGGAAATTGCACCTGATTGAAACCAAATGGGAATCTGCCTTTATGTACTTTCTGCTCATAGGCTTCTTTGCTATGTGAGATAATAAGAACCCCTTGTTGTCTGGCCTAAAGCCATCCTGGCTAGTTGGTGCAGCTTCTAACTGAAAGATATTTGGCTTATATCTGAAGGATGGAGATGAAAAAGACATTTGCATTTTGATTGGCCTTTTCTCTCAGACTTTCAGCTCATGCTGACATGAGCCTTTGAACTTCTTTCCTGGCTTTAGACTGGCAGCTCACTTCCACACATCTGGCCATGTCTTTTAGAGTTGTGGGAGGCAAAGGAAAACAAGTCCCCAGCTCAATAAATAGTACAATGGCATGAAACCATTAATTAGATGTAAAAATAAAGCAGCCTGGCATTTCCCTTGGTTTCAAGAGAGATTTCTTTAAATTACCAGGTTCAACATTTACTCTTCCTCTATCTGTCATGTATCCTGGCAAAGTAGTTTATCCAACATAAGCCATGAATTTCATTCCAACATACAGCAGATGTTCTGACTTTCCTTGGCCATTTAAAAATTATTTCATAACCTTTTATAGTTTTATAGACACCCCACATTGTTTCTTTCGTAGGTCACATCTATACTAACAAAATAAAGTGAAGAATTGGAATTATCTGGATAGTTCATATTGGACGGATGATTAATTTGAATTATCTGGATAGCTATTTTGGTTCTCCATTTTACTTTGTTTAGGTCGACATGGCCTGTCAATCCTTAAATTAATCCTGTCTAAATTCATTTCAAATTTTAATTTCCAAATAATGAATAATTCACTTGACTTTCTTCCTTTTCTTTCCTTTTTTTTTCCTTATCCCATTTCAATCTCTCCTGATCATACAACCACTTTAATTTGGGCCCATTTGCTTTGATTTGTCTGACACTGCTCTTCTCCAGTGCAGCCGCTGCATTTTTTAACATGGGATACCTGTTATTTTCATTATTTAGTCCCAACCCCTATGTCTCCCTCCTCGAAATCAGTGAGCACTCCCAGTGAAGCTGGAAGCCAAGACTCAGGCGATCTGGGACCATTGACAAGGTAAGAATTGTCTCTTTATAAGGCTGAGTGGGATGTCAATTCTAAAAATGAACACTGCTAATTGTGCATGCATCTACATGTATGCTTCAGTCATTTGGGGCTTAAACTCATGCTGACTTGCTCTCTTTAGCAGCATAGCAATGCCATTAAACACTAGAAATGATAAACATCCATCATTCTTCCTTAAATGGGCTAGCTAATTTAGAACCATATGCCTTACAAACAAAACATAAACATTGATTAGCATAGGCATAAGTTTTCATTATTCTACATTGTTTTTGGTTTCTAACCCCAAAGATAATTTCTTTAGCATCATATTTACTTATGCAATAGAATTGGCTAATTTCAATTGGCTAAATGGGTGGTTGTTAGTTAATTAGGGTTGACTGCTTCTACTTAGTGAGTCAGTAAACTATATGCCATCTATAAACTTTATTATAATATCACCTATGCTCATAGATTATGATCTTCTGTAAGAGGATATAGATAATCTCTACTCTTACCGCTGAAGAGAGTTATCTGTAAGGTAAAGATGTGAAAAGAAGAAAGAAGATTAATTAATATGGATAGAGTCATGGTAAATCCTTAATAATTCTTGTTCCTCAGGTGATATGGGTGAGTGTAGAATGGGGCCTTTAGAAGCTTCTTAGCACACATCAAGTTATTTTAAAGTACAGATGGCCTTCTTTCAGCTTAAGGTAATTGAGCTCACTGGGAAATTTAGGCCCAATTTTCTCCACATTTTGCAATATTTCATGAGAAATAGAAATTCACATTTATGTGCAGGATTCATGTTTGTGTAAGTCATATTTATTCAATAAATATGGAGGATAAGTGACTTTTGTTCAAGTCAGTTAGGGGCCAGAATTGGCCTACAGCTGGGCAGTTTGTGGCCTCTAGCTGTGCCTATTAATTTAATAATGATCATAAAACACTTAAATCAATCTTGAAGTAAAAGAACAGAAATCGTCAGCACTGCTCTGCTAGCAGATCAGTCTTTTAGTCTGACTGTGCTCCTTTCAACCCTTTTCTACCTGAGTAAAGTTTTTGCTACTATTTTGGGAGGAGGATGTACAAAAATTTTCTTTATCCACCCAATGCATTACTATAAGTATTTTCTTCTGAAAGTGCATGCTTCCATTGAGGCCTGGACAGTTTAATAAATGAAGCTGTGGATTTAACAGATGTAGTGTCATGCACCTATAATTCCAGCTCTTGGGAAACTGAGGTGGCAGGATTGCAATTTCAAGGTCAACTTCAGCTTCATTGTGAGACCCTGTCTCAAAGGCCAAATCAAACCAACCAACCAACCAAATGATGAAACAAACAAATCCACTATATACCTTGAGGTATAAGCTTTTCTGGCATTTACAAACCAAGAGGTAAGACCAGAATTATCTCACTCATATTGTCTCTTCATGGGCTTCACACCAACCAGCAGACACAGCTTTCAATTTGAGAAAAATGAATGTAGGGTTTTTATGTGGGCCCAAAACTGCTTTATTTTAGCAAATCACCTTTGTGCTTTGGAGTAGCATGTATCTTTTGTCATCTTTTGCTTGAACACTTCTCAAAAAGATCTTTGAAGGAGTAAAGTAATAATAACACAGTTGTGTAAGCTCATTTATTTCATTTATTCGCAGACTGACATAATGTAATCGTATTCCTTAGGGGGTCCATTGCCCTTGCCTTCACACTAATATAGCTTGACTGTTTCTATACAATGATGGTGTGGTGTCATTATCACATAGCGTCAAGGAGAGCACTTAGCAGCATTAAATTCTATTACTGACTACACAGTTGATGAGCCCTTTGGAAAACTTTCTAGAGAAAGCTAACCTATGCTGTTAGAACTATGAGGACAATAGTAATCATTCCTTTTCAAAGAACATTTCTTTCACCTTCTTAACTTTTTTTAAATTTGGTGAATCACTTTGGAAAAGTAAATTTATTTCCTTCTTCCCACACACAAAGTTTAGGTCTCAACTCTTTATAGGAAAATTCAGGCAAGAGTATATACAAACAGAAGTTAGTGAGTAAATTCCTTGTTAAATTCAGGTCTCATAGGGATACAAGAAAATTGGCATTAAACAAAACAATAGCTTTCAGACAAACAACCCAAAGTTTGCTTGAGAAGAATGAGTTAGGAGCAGCTTGTTTTGAGCTTAAAATTCCATAGTAATTTATGGTTTTGCTTTAACAAAATGAATATGAGAATTAAGTTACCGGAGAATATAATATTTTGGTATATAAAATTCCACCTAGTATGCCTTTTGTGTTCAGCAATATCTCTGAAAACGATTATCATTAACTTTAACAACTCAAAAAGCCCAAGACTAGGAAAAAACTAAATCTAAATCTTCAGTAATAATCTTTCCTATTTGTATAGAATTTGGTCTCTTCCAGAAAATTGGAATCAAATTAGCTTGTCTAGTCATCTGAAAAGTGTAAATTCTGTCAAATTTTTAGTCCTAAATAAAATTTTCTTTACAGAGCCAGGATTGGCAAACATTTCTTATAATTCCTGGAATGGCTAATCTGAAAATTGATGTACCCTATTATACAGAAAAGATTAAAGTAGTTTTTTATAAACTAAGGAGCTGTTAACAAAATTCCCTTTTATTGATTTTATGATGATGGAGTCTATGTTTAAGTAGAAATATATAATATTTTTAAAATTATGCTAGTATAGCTTAATTTGAAAACTTTTTAAAAGTTAAAATGCCACAGTTTGTTTTGTAATTTCTCATGGTGTTATAGCCCATTTTCTATTTATAGCATATGTGTGACATTTTTTTCTGGTTTTTCAACTGGTTTTGGTAAAATTAATCATTCCTTAGTTAATCACAATGAGCAATAAAGAATCTCTTACATTTTCAATTTTTTGTTAATAAAACATTTGAAAAGCTGATTTTTATTTGAATATCAATTTAAAATTCCTTAATATAAACATAAACTAAGATGTGACATGGAATCTTTAATATATGATATGGAATCCAACACAACATAAGGATGGTATTATGAATGATTCATCAGTATAGATTTAAGAATTCAAGGATTTTTTCAGAAAGGAAAACGTGTGAGCATAATTTAGCATATGAGAAAGTCAAGTAAGGAGATGTGGCCATTGCAATAAAAATTTAAATGATATTTGAGAATTTTAAATATGTTTCTCTACTTTTTGGTTTTGTTTTTAAAAATATTTCCATTGTTATTATAAAGGTGATGTACAGAAGGGTTACTGTTCCATAAGTCAGGTAATGAATACATTTCTTTTTAGATGTTACCCCTTCCTTTTCTCTCTCCAAGTTTTCCCCTCCCATCTCCATCCACAGGTTGTACAGCTCATTTTCAACACAGTGTCTAGTTTGTTTCTTAATTTCAAAGCTTAGCAATCTAGAACATGAATAATTTTCTTAATATTTTAAGGACTGTTGACTTGACACCAACACCCTATGTCCTTTATACACAAGTCTGAAGGATATACCCTTTATAACTCTTGAGGAAGAATAGACTTGTTGAAAACATCTATTCCTCAAGAAACTAAAAATTTCCTTGCAATTAGGGATGAAGTGCTATTTGAGGTTGTGTCTCTACAGGAAGTATTTGATAAGTGTTTATTAAATGAATGGACTGTCCTCCTATTTGTTTATAGATGAAGTCACTAAGGCAGAGAAAGAATTGGTCATTTTCTCAGGTTTACAGAGAATATAGTTAAAAGTGCTAGGTTTTAACCTACGCAGATTGATAAACCCAGCCTTTCTTAGGGCCACTGCCCAGTAAATTCTCAAATAAGAACATTCGATTGGTCTAGGATAATTTTCTTGTGGGTAGCTTGTGCTGGCTGCACGCAAACATTTCCTTTTCTGTGTGATCTTAGGAAAAGATAATGCTCCTGGGCCTCACAGCCAACAGAAAATCCTCAGAGCTTCCATCTTCCATGGTTATCTACTAGCAGATTAGGCAGAACCCTGTCTGGAAACACGGGCCTCTAAGGACTTCTGACACCTTTTGGTGGAAGCATCGTCCTCTCCCATGGTGATCTGATGAAACACTAGCTGAAGAGGAGGCATTAAGAAGTTATTAGTAAGGGTGAATAAAATATGCAAATACAACTTAAGTATGCACCCCTACCAGGGAAGTTTATTAAGACTATTAAACTTTGTAGGCTGAAATAATTTTATGGTTCTGTAAAGAGAAGTTTTGAGTTTCTTGGCTTTCCTGCAGTCTGGTACTGATTTAAGCCTGATTTTAAAAAAAATGGGCGTCTTTTTAAAATAAGATTTACATTCTGAGGGCTTCTTTTTGTGTAGCACATTAACTGGTTAGTTCAAAATCTTTTATTTCTTATCACTCTGTCTTCAGGCACAATGTGCCATATGTACCCACACAGTTACATTAACAAAGCAAGCATCTGTTTTAGCAGGAGGATGCTGTTTCTCCTTCTAGAGAAACTGCTTGCTTGGCAGCAGGTCTCATGTACAATTTGAGAAGAATATTGCTTATGCTATAATGGAAGTCATATTTTTTTAATCCAGCTCAGATAGACTTCCCAGTAACTTAGTGTGGTGTGCATCAAAGCCCACTGTTAGCACCTGCATGTTAACCAACAGAGGAAATATTCTCAACAGCAAATTAGAAAAAAAAAAGCCTTATAAAAAAGAAAATGAGGGGCTGGGAAGGTGGCTCAGTGGTAGAGTGCTTGCCTTGTATGCCTGAGGCCCTGGGTTCGATTCCTCAGCACCACATAAGCAAAAAGAAGAAAACCGGAAGTGGTGCTGTGGCTCAAGTGGTAGAGCACTAGCCTTGAGCTGAAGAGCTGAGGGACAGTGCCCAAGCCCAGAGTTCAGGCCCCACGACTGGACCCAAAAAAAATTTTTTTAATAAATAAAAGAAAAGAAAAAGAAAATGAACTTGAAACCAGGTGCTAATGGCTTATGACTGTAAGCCTAGCTACTCAGGGGGGTGAGAGTGAGACTGGTGGTTCAAAGTCAGCCTGGCAGAAAAGTCTATAAGATTCTATCTTGAAAATAATCAGCACAAAGTTGGCTGGAGGAAGGTATGGCTGAGGTGGTATAGCATCAGGCAAACAAGCAAGCTGAGTACATGAGAGGTGCTAAATTCAAGTCCCACTAATGGCAAAAGAAAAAAAAGAAAAAAACTTTATCAACATCATTGCTTGTCTTAAGTAAGGAAATAATTGGAATCTAGGTGTAATAATTATTTAAAGAGCACTTTTATTTATCTACATTTTAGTGACTGTGACAGATTGATATGATAGAATTAAATTTTTTATTTTTCAATGTCTTACATTTGGAAATGGCATTTAAAATTAGCTGTGGGGGAAAGATTTTGGCACTATGTTCATATTGGCCCAATCTGTTTTCCTTGTCTAAGAGCAGTGATTTGCTTGACTGTGAAGATGTGTAGAACAAGAAGAAACTGAGATCTAGAGAATCATGGTTCAAGGTCAGCTGGGGCAGAAAGTTCATTAAACATATCACCAGCAAAAAGTACAAGGCTAGAGGTATTTCTCAAATGGTCATATGCCAGCTTAGTAAACCTGAGTCCCTGAATTCAAATCCTAATGAAAACAAAAACAAATAATAAAAAGAGATAATTCAGAGAAATTATGGGTTTTTTTCAGAAGATATGCAGACATACATACAATTACCTACCAGTAGAGCACAAAAGGAAGAGTGAAGACATAATCCTGGTTGTCGAATACTTATCTCTGAGGGATGGAAAGAATAGGGATTTGCCAAATTTATGGTGGGAGGAGGTTTACAATGAGATGAGGAAAAGCAACAGGATTTTTAGTGACAAGAAATCTAAACAAAAAATATTCCATGGAGGAGCCAAGTGAACAGAATCCTAGGGTTCAAGACAGGGAATAAGAATTAAAAGTATTATTTGGTGATATGGAAGTCCTCATTATCATCACCACAATTATCATCATCAGTTTGGTTATTATTATTGATGATACACTTTTATACTATAGCCTAAGTTCCTGGTAATAAGCCCAATCTAGAGCAATTATGATTCTTGCTATACTTTGATATATTGCTTCCCCAAGGCCTCAAAATATTAAATTCTACCAGCATCATGTGAATGTGCTTTAGCCACGTGTGTTAGTATTACAAATTAACAACTATCTTTCAAATATCTATTAGACATCTTCCTTAATAACTGAAACCTGAAAAAGGTAAGATATATTTTATGGAAAAATTTTTAAGGCTTTCTATGCTAGATCTATCTAATAAAGTTAGGAGACAAATGGAAGTTACCAAAATGTTACTCATAGAGAGGGAGCAGAAAGAAACTATCCACTTAGCAGAGGCAAAATATATTCAACTCAGGGCATGCCTTTTGTACTTAAATTGTATTTTTAGCAGATGGCCAGAGATTATTAATTTTATTTTGATTTTTAGTTTTTAACCTACCTTTAGTAAGCTGAAACTGAGCAAATAAAATTGACCTAATGAAGGGAGAATTTACAAGCAGTTGGTTAGTATTGAATTGGTAAAAGGTTTTAAAATATGAATTTCTAGTAGTCTCTTACTAGGTCACTGTTAGTTTGAAGAACTTTGACACTGTCTATTCTTTTGTACAATAAATAGTAAACACACAGAGAGAAAAAAAGAAATTGACCATGGAATTTTAAACTGTTACATGTTAGACCTTTTTTATTAGATGTAAAAGGATATATTATCTAGAATGTTTAGGGTCAGATAACCAATTATTTCCCATAGGGTGAGAAGCTGCTATACTTCTAGGATCTCAAAACAAAGTTGATAAATGTGACCTTGATTGATACGTCTATAACTCTCAATTCAAATGTAGGCCCATCAAATTATAATAACTAATGCCCCTTGATCTACAACAGACAAGAAATTGCTGTGCAAACAGCAGACCTCCTATAAAAGGAATATTTTAGAATTTCTCTCTTAGACTCTCAGAAATTTAACCTATGAAATTAGCTCAAATTTGTAGAGGAGATAAATACATCCCATAAAAATAAGCAAACAAATCAGGCTGGCTTTCCAACGAAGAATAGTATATAGACATCTAACTGACATAGTTAAAAGGATCCCGAATATGTCAGTGAGAAAGTGCTGGATTGATTAGTCTATGAGTTCGAGGGAAATGTCGGTCACAGTGAGAAAATATGTGTGAATTTAATGAAGGACGAGAACATGAAGGAAAGACGGTAGGGGAATCTATGGTAGTTAAAACACTCAGATTTACTAGTTCTAAACTCAGAGGCTGGAGCCATCTGACTTCCCAAGACTGATCTTCAAGTAGAGAAAACTATCAGGCTTATACGGTGGATTTGCCTGGAAGTTATGATTCTGGCAATGCATTGTTGAATCAGAATCTAAAGCAGTATAACAGTGTCTTACACAATATAGTAGATTTACTCAGCTGCACAAGTCCAATAAACCAGGTACAGATGGAAATACATGTATGTCCAAATCCCACCCCATTCTAAGAATCAGGTCAATTTGGCATCTCTGATCTTATCAGAAGATATAATCTGACTTCTAAAGGATGTACCTGGTTGGCTGACATAGAGCAAACACCACACCAATTGCCTTGGTAATTATTGAGATTCTATGCAATATCTTGTGAAGTACTTAAAAGATACAATTAAGGCCGGCATATTAGAGATAAATGGCATTTTTGATGACTGTTTTGGTATAATCCACACAGATAAATACATGAAAATACCCATGAGTCTCAAGTCTAATACATTATATTTTTAGTAAGTGACTCAAGGAAGTCACTATTGGCCAGAACCTACTGTCTTGATTCATCTAACTGGATTTCCCAAGGCTCCTGCCCTAGCTCATTTGTATTTAGTTCTTCTCAGGGCATGGAAGATACTGGGTGCTCCCAAGGGTAGATGGGCACTGGGGTATCAGAGATGCATGCTGCAGTTTACATGCTCAAGCCAATCAGTTGTCAGTACAAACTAAAACAAGCAACGGGTCAGTGTGTGTGTGTGTGTGTGTGTGTGTGTGGTGTGTGTGTGGTGTGTAGTTTGAATATTTGGCTTCAAGCTTTCTTCCATGGAAACAACCATATCCTCCAATATGTAACAGATGTGAAAGGGAAGGATGAGCCCTCACTGAGTCATTCAGTAAGCACTGGGCATGGAGAGGAAGAAGTAGGAACATGTTATCTGTGTGTATTATGTATCGTATACACCGTTTCCTTGACGAATGACATAGTTCGGTTTGGTGTGTTGCCCTCCCTTTTTGTTAATACTCTGTGTTCTTTTTCCTTTGTGCTGCACGATTAGGACCCTGCAGTGGGACACAGACCCCTCAGTGCTCCAGCTGCAGTCAGACTCAGAACTTGGGTATATGTCTGCTCTTTTGTTACTCCTTTCATTTAATATTTTGTTGCTATAGTTGTGTTGAAATGCTGGAGCTGTTGCTGCCCGTGTTTTTCCTCTCCTTTTGTTGAACTTGCAGTTTGATAAGTTTATTTTCTTCTGTTAGTTTTCTTTTATAAATCTTTGAAGAAAGTCTCTCTTTGTGGTAACCACCACAAAAAGATGGCTTTTGATCTCCCCATATTGATCCTTGTTATTAAAAACAACACTACCCAAAGCAAAACTACAAAGCCAAAATCACAACTTTATTTACAAGTGGAGTATACACGTTCTGTCATAACAGATATGTTTTCTAACCATTCTCTCCTTTACTAACAAGTTATTTTAGGATAATTCTGTCCAGGATTGGTATTAAAATGTTGTGTCCTGTTCATTTCCTTTCTTCTGTCACTCTATGGAGAATTTAGATAGATTTCTATGAAAGAAAAAGCAAATTTGTTTAATACCTCAAGTATTTTATGTTGGGTGATATATTTTAAAGATAATGTTTCCAGAGGAAGATTTATTGTTCTTGACAATACTTGGGGCATTATATTTTTTAAATAAACATTTTAAAGGAATAACTAAAGTTCATTATTGAGGGAATACAGTGATAAATTATTATATCATAGTGGATTCAGTGTTGGAAAAGTTTCTTTCATGCTTATTTTCAATCTGAATATCTTTTCTGATGAAATGTCTGCATAAATCTTTTACATTTATTGTGTTAGATTTCTGTGGCTGTCACATGCTCCCCGAGAAAGTTAGTATTAAAGGAACAAAAGGCTTACTTGGGCTCATGGTTTTAAAGGTTTCAGCCCTTGGCCAGCTGGCTACATTGCTTTCAGGAGCCAAGTGGTGAGGTACAAGTGTTATAATGGAAGGGTGTGGCAGAGGAAGGCTGCTTACCTCAGGGCAACCAGACAGTAGATAGAGAATGAAAATGAGAGTGGCAAGAAATATGAGATGCCCTTACTGGTATACACCCCCCAGTAATCTACTTGCTCCAACTGGGCTCCACCTCCTAGCTTCTACTTCCTCCCAATAATGCCATCAATTTATGAATCTGTCAATGGATTAGTCCATTGATGAGGTTACAGTTCCCATGATGCAAAATCTTCCCCATATCCCCACCTCTGAGCCTTGTATTGGGCATCAAACCCTCAGCAACAAGTGAGACTGTGGAGACATTGCATATTCAAACCATAACACGTGTATATTTGTTTTATTTCATTGAATTTTTCTCATCACTGAGTTTTGTGAGTTCTTTATGTATTCAAGAAATTGTCCCTCATCTGATGCAATTTTTTAAAATATTTTTCCCAACCTGTGACTTGTCTTTTTCATTTTCTCACCAGTGTCATTAAGAAAGCAAACCATTTTTATTTCAACCAATTAAGAACCATTTTTATTTCAACCAATTCCTGTTTAAATTCTACAGATTCCTTGTCCTTCTACAGATCATGCATTTGTTGACACATGTTTAATTCCAGTGATTCATTATTTGACTGCAAAATATTTGCCTATGAAAACATTTGATATTATAACTTTATTATGGAAAAATCTTAAAACTATAATACTATAACTAATAGTAAAGATACAATTGAGTTTATATTTTTCAGTGTTAGCTTTAGTGTTCTGTGTCTTTCAAGTAATATACCCATTTCACCTTCATTGGCAAATTCATTGGCCTAAGAGTTAACATAATATTTTTAAATCTATAGATATAATCACCTTTCCTTCTGATATTGGTCAATTTTGTGTTTTTCTGTTAATACTTATGGCTAGGGGTTTATTTATTTTTACAGAATTAGAGAGAGAAAAATGACTCCATATTTGTGGAGATTTTAGCACAGTTAATGCTAGGCCATAGTGATTTGATTGGTGTGGAGAATTAGGTAAAGTTAAAAATTCAAATCTAAACTTCTTGTATGCCTCTTTCAAGGGTTCCAAATCAGCTTTCCTTTCCTGTTGTTAGTGGTAGTGGGTTTAATTTTATTCATTTATTTATTTTAATTTATTATTTACTTGTTTTGGTTTGAGCTTTTATTTTTGGCTGGGGTTTATAAATTTTATTTATTCTTTTTAAATTGTTTTATTGTAAAGATACTGTACAGAGGGGTTACAGTTACATGAGTAAGGTAATGAGTACATTTCCTATTGAGCATTGTTACCCTCTCCTTTGTTTTCCCCTACCATCTCTTCCCTCCCCACCTCCCCAATTCCTCCCTCTCCCCTGTGCCAAAGTTGTAAAGTTCAATTTCAACATAGTGTCTTGTACATCTCATTGTTACAATGGGGTCAAGCTGTATTCTTGTTTCAGCATTTTGTTATTTCTCTTCCCTTCCCCAAATTAGAAAAATGTATATACAAGATTCAGGGCACTGGAATCAAATACAGTGACAACAGGGATTATACCATGGGGGAAAAACATACAAAAGAAACAAAAAAATCACATGGTCCATTATAACTACATTAAAAACTACAGCCACAAAGATAAAACCTCTTTAGTTCCTCACTTGGGGTTCATTTCTCTTAGCATCATCTTATATGGTTAGATGTATATAGCTTTTGACCTTTTCTGCTTGTTCTAGACATATACTAGTTAATGAAAATAAGGGAAACCATGGGACCTACGTTTCTTTGGGTCTGGCTTACTTCACTTAATATAATTTTTTCCAAGCCTTTCCATTTCCTAACAAATGGGGCAATGTCATTCTTTCTGATGGAGGCATAGAATTCCATTGTGTATATATACCACATTTTCTTGATCCATTCATCTACTGAGGGGCATCTAGGTTGGTTCCATGTCTCAGCTATGATGAATAATGCTGTGATAAACATAGTTGTGCTGGTAGCTTTAGTATGGCCTTGTTTGTGATAAGCATAGTTGTGCTGGTAGCTTTAGTATGGTTTGTTTGTGATACTTTGGGTAAATGACTGAAAGTGGGATTGCTGGGTGATAGGGGAGCTCTATTTGGAGTCTTTTGAGGAACCTCTGTACTATTTCCAGAGTGGTTGAACATGTTTACACTCCCACTAACAATGCAGTAGGGTTCCCTTTTGGCCACATCCCCTCCAGCATTGGTTGTTATTATTAGATTTCTTGATTATAGCCATTCTAACTGGAGTGCGGTGGAATCTCAATGCTGTTTTGATTTGCATTTCTTTTATAGCTGGAGAAGTTGAGCATTTCTTCATATGTCTATTGTCCATTCTTACTTCCTTTTCAGGGAAGTCTCTAAATCTTTAGCCTACTTATTAATGGGGCTGTTGTTTCTTTGAGAATTTGTTATTGGGGTGTTTTTTTGAGTTCTAAGTATATTTTAGATATGAGACCTTTGTCCATTGCATGGCTAGTGAAAAATCTTCTCCCAATCCGTGGGCTTTCTATTGATCTTGCTAGCTATGTCCTTTGTCACGCAGAAGTTCTGCAGTTACATGCACTCCCGTTTGTTCAATCTTTCTTAAATTTTATTTAATTTTTAAAAAGCAGTTTATTGATTTTTCTCTATATTTTGTATTCCATTTCATTGATTTCTATTCTTTTCTATTTATATTTCTTTTCTTCAATTTGTTTTATTTAGTTTGCATTTCTTTTTCTAGTTGCTGTTTTTGAGTGATCCTTTTAGATCACATTTGGTGTATAGGTTTGTTTTTTTAAATAAGTCTACTGTTTGTTTTTCTTCAACAATTTTGTATCTGAATGTTTGATCAATTACTTGAAAATGAATATTAATGTCTCCTACTATTATTGAATTGCTGCTGCTTTCTTCAATCAGATCTGTTAATATTTACATTATGTACTTAGTCCTCTAATGTTGAGTTTGTGTGTTCGTGTGTGTGTGTGTGTGTGTGTGTTTGTGTGTGTGTGTGTGTGTGTGTAATTATTAAATTTTCCCATTTTTTTTCATTTATAATACCTTTGTTGTCTCATGTGACATTTTTTGTCTTAAAAACTTTTGTCTGGTTTAGGCCTACCCATTCGTATTTTATTTTAGTTACTAGTTGCATGAATGTCTTTTTCCATTCCTTTTAGCCTATGTGTGTCCTTATAGTTAGAATGAGTTTCTTGTAGACATTATATATTTGGATCTTGCATTTTATTAGTTTAGTTACTCTGTATTTTTAGTTGTTAGTTTTAATGTATTACACAACTAATTATTGAATGAAACTATTTAGTTTGTTAACTGTTATCTGTTTGCCTTGTTTTTCTCACCCACTGCCTTCCTTGGAGTTTTGTTGTTTTTATTGTAGAGCATTTTTCCTTTTCTTTTTTTTTTCTTTTGTTTAACTTCCATAGGTATTTTCCATGACTAACACAGGACTTATATAAAATAGATTTTAGCAGTCAGTTTTAAGCTAATATCAATTTTTCTCACATACTAAATCTCCACATTTTATTCTTTGTTTCCTAAACTATATGCAATTGTTATCAAAATTTATGTCTGTTTATTCTGTGGCTCTGCTAATAGTTATAGTTATAGCTAATCGTTATAACTAATAGTTATAACTATTTAACTGCTTCTGTCTTTTTAGTTTTGTCCTTTCATTAAAAGTTATTCAGATGGTTCACAGCTAAAATCCTAGCCACTCAGGAGGCTGAGATCTGAGGATTACTGTTCAAAGCTCACCCAGGCAAGAAAGTCCCTGAAACTCTCATTATCCAATGAAAAGCTGGAAAAAGAGGTTTAGCTCAAGTGGTCTTGAGCCAAAAAGCTCAGGGATGGTACCTAGGCCCTGAGTTCAATGGGTGCATGCACACACACACACACACACACACACACATGCATAAATAAATGTTATCTAGTATTATTGTAGTAAAACCATATTCTACTTTTGCCCATATATTTTCCTTTACTAATTAACTTAATTTCTTTTGCTTTGTATTGTAGTGGAGTTTTTCTTTTTCTCCTCCTTCTCGCTTACATTGAGCACTATCTTGTGATGTGTATTATTTCTGACAAAAAACAAAAACAACAAAACAACCCAAAAAGCAGGCATTCTAGTGTAGACATCAAGCCAACTTTAATTTTCTGTTTTTAACTACTGACAAAAAATAATTAAAAGGTGTGTTGGCATAGGTTTCTTTGTATTTGTTTCATGTGGTGATTTAGGTGCTTTCTTGATTGAATTCCCATTTCCTTTTCCACATTTGGGAACTTTTGAGCCATAATTTTCTTAATGAATGTTTGATCCTTTCTGTCCCCTTCCCCATACTCCTTCCTTCCCTCTCCATTGAGAGTCTCACTTTGTTTATGAACTGCTCTCCTAATTTTGGTGAGTACTTTTATGACTATCATCTTAGTTTCTCCATTGTGTGACTCAAATATCTCTGCTTCTTCAGGACTGCTTTTTATGTATTTTCCTTCTTTTATTTGGAATAATTTTCCCTTTTTCTTTATTTTTCTTAGCTCTCTTGTGGGTTTCTGCAATTCAGCAGAACTGTCTTCCTATCTTCACATCCTGACCTTGGACAGAACATGGATCTCATTCATTACTCTAGCCAGAGATTCTGAATGTTTCTTAGGCCTCTGTGCTCATCCAAAATGTTATCTTTTTACTGTTTACTTTTTATTTAGTAGTTCCCATAAAGTACAATAAGCCTCTTGAGTCTCAAGGTAGTAGCTAGAAATACTGGGATACTAGATGCATGGCCTACTTCCTTCTCTTCTAAGAATATTGGAATTAATGTTGATCACCCATTAGAACTTCAATGACTCAAGAAAGGGGCTGGAATGGATAGTTCTACTTCTAGGAGAATATAGAGGCTTGCTCTTATTTCTGAAGAAGATTTTTGGGGAGGATCAGACTTCAGACTAGCATTTGCTTTCCTTGTCTTCTCTACTGGCAAGTTGGAAGTCAGATTATTGGGTAAAAGTTGGAAAAGTTGAAATACTAGATAAGTAGTATAATATTTTTTGAAGAACATAAATGTGTAGTAGGAGTCATTGATAAAGTTTATATCTCTAGAAGAAGTGTGGGAAAAGCCATATGGGGCCATTGCTTTGTTCTCTGTAGACCTTAGGTAACAAGTAAATATTTAGTCCATCAGCTCCCAGAATAGTTTCATTAGTAGCCAGACTCTCATATAAATGTATCTGAAAATTAACACTCTTGAACAGTATAATCTACCTCCTTTTAGGGGGAAGATAGAGCTTTGTCTTTAATCCCTAGAACACAGCTGTTGTGAGTAACAAAATTTCAGTCACTTTCAGGGGACACGTAACTGACTCCAAATGCAGAAGCCAATCCTTTAGATATGGGCTAGAAATGTCAGAGCTTTTTCTGTGCAATCTAAACTTTTCCTGGCAAAGCTTCAAACTGGTATTTATTGTCTGTGTGCTGAGAAAGAGGGTAAGAAATAGGAAGTGCTTGGTAACTGTTTAAAGCTCTTATTTTTCATCTACAGTTCCAGCAACTAGTGCATTCTGAATCTCACCATCTCCCAGAGACAGGAATATTAGGCACCATTCTTTCTGACAGCTATAGGGCACTTAGATGTGTGGGGTTTGAACCAATTAGAAGCTGAGAAATCAACACACATGTCATAAATGACACATATGCCAGAGCCAGCAGACATGGCAAAATCAATTTCTATTGTGATAGACACATACCTATCACCATAGACATATGTGTCAGAATGGACACACATGCCACAATCAACTGCATGCCACAATCAGCACATGTCACAACTACACATGTCAAAATCAACACTCGGATCAAAAGACATGTCAAAATCAGCAAACATGTCAGAATTTACACACATGACAAAGTAGACATATATATCAAAATAAACGTAACCAAATCAACACATGTGTCAGAATCGACACACATGCCTTATGTGAATGCATGCTGAAAATCTGTACACCTGTTGAAACATACTCATGTGTCAAGACCAACACACATCAAAAATAACACATATGGCAGGGTTTACATATGTCAAAATTGATATACATGTAAAATTCAGCAGTCACGTCAGAGATTACACGTGTCAAAATAGTCACTCGTGTCAAAATCAACCCACCTTTCACAAATGACACACATGCCACAAACAACATGCATGTCAAGATTGGCATACATCTCAACTGACACACCTATCAAAATCACTCATTTCACAAATGTCACTCAGGTCAAAATCAGCATGCATGTCAAGGATTGACACATCACAGTAGACAAATATGTCAGAATTGACACACATGACACAATAAACAGGCATGACACATGGCACAATAGACACGTCAGAATTCACACACATGCCACAATCAGCATGTATGTGAAGATCAACACACATGTCACAGTTGACATGTCGAGATCAGCACATGTGTCACAGTAACCACACATTGGTATTGACAGACATGCCACAATCAATGTTTGTCTTAATGAACACACATGTCAACCGACACATGTCAAAATCAACACACATAGCAAAAATGACACATATGTCGAAACTAGTGCACATGCCAAAATCAACACTGGCCACAATAGGTATATATGTCAGAATTGACACACATGCCACAATCCACATGTATGTTGCATTTGGCACATATGCCACATGTCAAAATCAACACCCATGTCAAAAATGACACATTTTCCCTTCCTTCCCCTGTGGCTTTCCCTTCCCTTTCATCCCCTCCCCTCTCCTCTCCTCTCCTTCCTTCTCTTCTCCTCTCCCCTCTGCTCTCCTCCCTCCCTGTCCTCTTTTTCCTCCTAATGGTGGTTTGGACCAAACTCAGGGTCTCATGTGTGCTACAATCACACTACCCTGTAAAATATCTTCATACACTTTATTTAGATCCCTGGTTTTGAATTGTCTTTCAAGGTTTCCTGTGTAACATTGCCCTCTCTCTCTTTTTTTTTTTTTTTTTTGAGAATCATGTGGGTTGTGCCCTTGGGCAAACTGACAATGTCTGCCTCTTTAATAAATTCAATCACATGTTTTAACAAAACATGGAACAGCATCTTGTAACATGTTCATGTTGATGAAAATGTAATAGTACAGTATACTTGAGAGCCCATAACTACAGATGAATTTGACTCATGTAAAACATTAGTCATTTGATTTGAACAGATACAGTCTGAATTTCATCCTAAGAAAGGCAGGGAGCACTTTGTGGCATGATCATTTATTTGTGTTACACTTTCCTCAAGATGCTGCCACTTGCTACCCTTTATTCAGAGTCCTTAAAGAATCTTGTGTAATCTCATAAAGATATTCTCTATCCCACACTTATAGATAAATTTTCACAAAGGCAATATTCTTGTTTCATTCTGCTTCAGAAAAATGAAGGCCGTTTGGTAAGAAATGCTGTTACTGTGGCACTCAGTGACTTGAAAAATTCTATAATTATATAGTGTTATCCTACAAATTGTATGGGAACTTGTTTAAAAATATCCAGGAAACAAAAACTCATTCCTAAAAGACTATTTTGTATCATAATGTCATTTGTATATAATATTGGAGAAAACATAATTATGGCTCATCTGTCCTAATGATTGTTCTAAACTTCTGTTCCTTAACATGGGCACTCAAGAGCAGAACCTCCTCCAGCGTTGCCAAATGCGATCATAACCCGGACGATATTCACTCTTTTTGTATCACAGAAATGTTGCGGGGATTTATGTGTGTTCTGAAGTTCCAGGCAAATCCTTCGGCTATGCTTGACTCAGCCAGAGTTGACATTTGCTTCTATGAAGAAAAAAAAATGTGGTAACTGCCACACTAATATCTCTGCACTGTAAGAATAAAATGTTATGGAAGTGAAATACTTCCTAAAATGATTTGAAATACAAGAAAATCGAAACTCACTTTCCTGGAAATGGTTAGGAAAGGCCAAGGAAAACACTGGCACTCTGAGCGTAGAGGACAAAGCTGCTGTGGTTCAGGGGGACCACAGCCATGGCTCTTCTGGGTGTGCTCCCTCTCCCCTTCCCTCTCTGTGCTACCCCATTTCCATCTCTACAAATCTGTGAAGATTTGTTTTTCATCCCCAAAACAGATCTTTCTCCAAAATTGCTCTGTCTCTCCCAGTTTCACCATTCACTTTTCCTCTTCCAAGGCAAGAAGCTTTGACACACTCTGCGATTCATTCCTTTGCTTTCCCCTCTGCTAACCTTTACCCTTCCTTGTTTTCCTGTCTCCAAAATGCAGCATTTCCCTTTCCATTCCCAGTGGGTTCTCATTACTCAGCACTAAGTTTGCATGCTCTTTCACAGCTGACCACAAGCACAGCCATCATTTTTTTTTTTCTGCCTGTTCCCTTTGACCTGTCTTTGCCCACATTCCCTCTTTGCTTCCTGAGCCTACTTTCCCAGCTCTTCTTGCTTGTAGATCTTTCCTCTTTTCCTCCTTTTCCATGCTCATTTCTACAGATACAGTCCCTTCCCTCTTCTTGTATCTGGCCTCTGGCCTGTGAAAGAGAAAGAATTCAACCCTTTACATAATTGCTACTCTAATATATTTTAAAAGTTGCTTTGCAACTATCAGATCTTATTAAACTTTCAGTAATTCCTTAGAGTCTACATAAAGTCCAGGCCTTTTACTTAAGAAAAAGAAAAAAGAAACTCATGGCTTCATGCTTTTTATGCAGGTATAATAACACTTACGCCATAGACCTAAGCCTTTTTTTTCTCCTTAGTTTAGTTGTTGTTGTTGTTTTGTTTTGTTTTGAATAAGGCCACATATTTTGCCAGGTCTTGACTCAGACTTCCATCTTCCTATCTGTGTGTATCGTGTAGCTCAGATTACAGCAATAAGATTATCGTTGAGATCCAGTCTTGCTAATTTTTTGCCCACACTGGCCTTGAACTGCAATATATTTCTATCTTTACCTCTCAAAGTACCTGAGATTCCAAGTGTTTGCAACCATGTCTCACAAATGCTAAGTTCTTTAGCTCAATAATTTAAAGGCTTCTAATATCTAACCTCACTATACCTTTGTAAGTTTATCTCCTGTTGTTTTCAACTCAAAGCTTCCATTCCGCAAACTCAAATTCTCAGGCCTAAAATGTAAATTTAGTTCTAAGATTTTTGTAGATGCAAGATTACATACCAGAACATGGTCCCCATTTCTTTCCAATTACCTGATCCCTTCTTGTATTTCAGGATTCATACCAGGTCTTTTGTTTTTAATGAAACCTCCTTCACTTTTCCAAACACATATTAATTTTCCCATTACCCTGTCCAGTCCATTTCTATGATACTTGCTCATTTTGGCTCTTTATATTGCTCCCTTTCATTCTTATTTGCATTGTGATACATATGTCTGTCTGTTCGTTCTCTTTGTATTGCTAGGACTTTGCTTAATGCTTTGCTCAAACATGATGTGTAGTTGCTGAGAAATGATACTAACCAAAGCAGTTTCTTTGCCATTTGTCAAGGGCACTATTCAACTACATAAAATAGGTGCCAGAAAACAGCACGGTTATCATCCTCACCCTGAGAGACTCATCTCTAACTTTAAAAAACAAAAAAAAACCCTTACTTGAGAAACTTTAAGAGGGCTTGACCATGCTTTAAGTAGTAAATTGCTTGCCTAGCAAGTGTGATGGCCTGAATCAATGCCAGTACAACAAAAGAAAGAAGAAAGAAAGGAAAGGAGGGAAAGAAAGCAAGGGGGAGAGGAAGATGGAGGGAAGGCAGGAAGGAGGCAGAGAAGGAGTGAGAGAAAAAAAGAGAACAAAAGGGGTTCAGTAAAAAGCACCTCAAACAATGTAACCCCTTCTATCATTCTCCTCCATCTTTCCCAATCCCACACACCCCCTCAGGTTACCTGGATCCATTTTTATATTCTAATTACATGTCTAAAACGTATCATGAGAATTAAATTCCCACATGTGAACAAGCATGAAGAAAAATCAGTAGAATGGAGTTTAGGGTGAATTAGACATTTTTTAGAAAGCCTTGGCCTTGATCTGTTAGGGCATGTGGCCAAAGAACTCTTTGTATATGAGGACATCTGTTCCTAGTGTTATCTTTCTAGCTTCCAGGGTTCCTTGCTGCTCCAGGAACTACCCAGTATTACCATGACTCTTCAAGGTTTCCTGGATTTTTGAATTTTGCACACTGTCTTCTGATCCAACCCTTTGCTTCTGTCACCCTAGCTACCTAAACTGTTCAAAACTAGTTTTGAGAGTCTTTTGTGTTTTGCAGTGTACAGAATTTAAGCTTCTTAAGTGACTAAGATGCATTTTAGTTCTGTCTTTTTTGTGTGCAGATTTTTTTATTCTGATGATTTTTTTTAATCCTTCTAATTGCCAGACTACTTCTATCTTGTAATTCTACCTCCCAGTATCAATGATGGGTCAGAAATGCTATCATTCATCCTAAAATAAGACTGGTCCTGCCTTTCTCTGCTCCTTTGCTGAGTCTTGCCACTGAATATTAGAAAAAATTAAATATGGGACAGCTGGCTGTACACATACAAAGAATGAAGTTCGGTCCCTACCTTATATCACGTACAAAAATCTAACTGAAAAACAGATCAAAGGCTAAATAGTAATAACTAGGAGTATAAAATTCTTAGGGAAAAACAGGTATAAATCTTCAGAAACTTGAACTAGGTATTGACTTTTTGGATATTACCAAAAGCACAATAAAAAAAAGTATGTAAGTTGGCTTTCATTAAAATTAAAAACTTTACACCCCAAGACACCACAATAAAGTGTCTATAAATCATAGGATAAGAGAAAATATTTGAAAGTTATGTGTTTGAGAAGGGTCTAATATCCAAAATATATGATTTTTTTTGTACCTGTACTGAGGCATGTGTTCAAGGTTCTTGCTTGGCCTGCTAGCTTACAGCTGGCATTCCACCACTTGAATCACACTTCCAGTCTGGATTTTTGCTGATTAATTGAAGATGGAGTCTGGAAGATATTTTTTTAACCAGGGCTAGCTTCAAACCTTGATCCTGCAGATCTTAGCTTCCTGAATAGGTAAGATTACAAGTGTGAGACACTAATACTCAACTACAAATATCTAGAAATTTCTTACCACTGAACAGTAAAAAGACAAGCAAATTTTAAAATGGGCAAAGAATTTGAATAAGCAGTTATCTGAAGAAGTTGTACAAATGACCAGTAAGTACCTGGAAGAAAAAATAAAAAAACAATGGACATCATTAGTCATCAGAAAAGTGTAAATGAACTATAGTGCGGTACCATTTCACATTAATTAGGATGCTATCATTTTTTAAAAAGACATAATAATAACAGCAGAGGAGGAAGTAGAGCTATTAGAGCTTATACAGTGCAAATATGATAATGAAAACCTTTTTGGCAGTTCCTCAAAGTCAAATATAGAATTGTCATGTGATCTGCTAATTGTACTCTTATACACAAACCTACAGGAATTGAAAGCATATATCCACACAGAACTTCATATACAAATACTTACATTATTTATAATGACCAGAAATGGGAAGAACTCAATTTTCTACTAACTGATGAATGGATTAAAAGTAACTTGTGTTCATCCAGTGGAATACGAATCATCAATAAACAGAAATGATATGTTCACTCATACCAATGAACCTAGACAATAAACTGTGAAAGAAGTCAGTCCCAAAAGACACAATGCATCATTGTATTGGTGTGGAAATAATAAGTAGATTAGTAGTTGCCAGAGTTAGAGAGGGGAAATGGAATTTGACTGTGAATGACTATAAAATGCTTCTGTAGAAAAACAAAAGATTCTGTAATTAGCGATAGTAATTGAACTTCTTTGTGCTATCCTAAATAATACTTTAAAAAAAAAAACACCTCTAAACTGAAAGAAAATTAAGGCATCCTTGATCTTAAGTTTCTAATCAAAAACTTCCTCAGCCCCACACATATAAATTCTTAACATGACAAAATTATTTTCCCACTAAATTTTGATGAGCTGGCAGGGCCTTGAATAACAAGAAGACATGTGATAGTGGTCAGACTCAAAGAAAATTACTGTACACTTCATCTGCTAGACTTAGTTATGCACTTTTTTCGGCTGATAAAGCTGCAGAAACATTTTAGAGAAGTTGAGGAAGGTCTCCATTACAAGGTCGTATAAATTCACGTGTTATGGTCATCTGTCACATGCAGACCCTGAGGCGGGAGCTGGAGAATCCCTGCAGTGAGGGGGACAGTGCAGGCCAGCTTGGTTGGAACAAGAGAAGGAGGAAGGGCTTTGTGGTAAAAGGGCGCCACCTTCTGGCCAGCTTGTCTAGACCCACTAGAGATGCTAAGAAGTATAGCACCGATCCATTTTATGCTTCCTAACAGAGGGCAGGACACTAGCCAGGCTTAGAAAATGATCACAGGCTCTTGGATCCCTAGTGTATTAGGTTTTAGTGTCTCCATGAGTGGCTGGTTATAAGGCACTTTTTTAAAAAGCAGGAAGGAGAAGGGGAAACAAAGGAGGAGGCAACAATGCTTGATAAGAAATGTACTCATTATCTTGCTCATGTAATTGTAACCCCTCTGTAAGGTATTTTCACACACACACACACACACACACACACACACACAAAGGAGGAGAGCAAGACCAATACAACACGGTTTTAAAATACATGGATTTGTACCCACTGCTCAGTGGGTAGAACGTGAGACTCTTAAAGTATATGGCCCTTGGATTTGCCCTTGAACTTAAAGCTAATGACGTAAGTTTTGAGCAAATTTGTCAGCATCTCTGAGCCTCTTTTCTTATTTGTAAAACTGAGATAGGATATGAAAATTTAATGACAATAAGTTAAGGTATGTTTAGCATATTATAAGTAAATAGGTTTAAAATAACAGCAAAATATCAGTAAAGTAATATGAATGCAACAGCATTAATCTAGAGATTATACACAAATCTATAGTAATCTTTCAGTACATTTAGGAAGCGTTATAAGGAGTTGCTTCAAAATGATAAGTTATTTGAGATAGATTCACCCTGTAGCATGAGAATGCCAAATTCATCAAGGTGTCAGTCAGTAGAGAGACTCACAGGATGATAGCTCAGCTGTATTTGTATTTGACATCATGAGTTGAGTTAGGACCCTTTGTTTTGGTTTGATAAACTCATCTACCCAAACTAAGTTTTTAAAAGCAGGAAGTTTCATAATTCTTTTTATTTTATTAGCCAAAACCTATACATGTACCCATACATTATGTTTCATTGGCAGAGTTATTCTCCAAGTCAAAGAATTTGAATGCATAAATATTCATAAAATTTCCTTCTCTGGTTTTACTCTTTACAAATTAAGAATTATCATAGTCAGCCAAAGAGATATAGTAAAAGTAGAGCTCCTTGAGCCAAAAGCTATGTATTATGCCTGGCACTAAACTTGGTGCTTTCCAGATATGAGTTTCATCCTAATAATTCAGTCAGTGCCTGTTTGATAGACCAGAAACATGAGGCTTAGAGGACTAAGTCACGGGTCCAAAGTTTTCATATACCATTCATTCAGCTGGCCAGTGACAACATAGGGTTTCGAATGCAGTTTGTGTTTGAGTTCCTTATGCTGTCTCGAATCTCTGGGTTGTTTCTCTTTACTAAGATGGCAAAATACAAACTACAGATTGGCTTCCTGCTGTCCAATGCCTGTACCTGGCTGCTCACAAGATAGCGCTAAACCCGTATGTCCCACCACCACCAGATGTGTTAGAATCCCTGCCTGCAGTGCAGCCGTCACTGTGGTGTAGCTAGAGCTGGAGATCCCTGGTCTTCACATGGACACCCATGAGAGATTTCACAGAGGTGGTTTCCCTGTGTGCATCAGGGCGGGTCAGATTTGCATTGTTTCAAGTGGATTTTTGGAGCTTGTGATGGGAAAGACCTAGCATCAGACTCCGTGGAGGAGTGTGGGGAGTTCTGGAAAATGCATTAGGTGGGTGGACAGTGGGAGGAAATATATGCCATGGGTTTCTTCTTTTGAGGTTTTGAGACTTTTATCTGGTTTATTTTATCTTCCTAGTACATTGTCTTACATTATCCTCATTAAAGTTTCGTATCCCATCTGTGTATGAATCCAGCCTGGCCTGCTCTCTACTCTTGTGGTCCAGAGTTGTCTATATAGAGCTGATGCAGCCCAGGCTCAGATCAGAGCTGGAACTATGATCCACAGATAGATAGTCAGGCTTCTTTCTCTCTAAAGCCAAGCGTGTCTTGTTTTCTTTCATTTCTTTTGCAGCTTTTTAAAAAATTTTAATTTGTATTGTTACTATAAAGGTGATCTATCGATAGGTTATAGTTACGTAAGTTGGGTTGTGAGTACATTTCTTTTTGGACAATGTTGCCCCTTCCTTTGTTCTCTCGTTTGTCTTGTTTTCATATGTCTGCTTTATGTACTCCTAACACTTTCGTTGTCTTGATTAATCACAGAAAAGAATTCTTAGTCATAATATGCTTTCTCTCTCATGTTATCACTATTAATAATAACTTAAAGAAGTAAGAAAACTGTATCATCTCTTAGTAATAATGGTGTATTTGTATTGATTTTAGAGACATCCAGAATGTGGAATGTGGGCTAAATGGTAGTTACACCCTTCTCTCCTTTTGTTCCCAGAGATTCACTTGTTTCTGTATCTGGAAAGTTTTTTTATGTATAATATTGTCAGGAGTTCTATAATCCTAGCTACTCAGGAAGCTGAGATCTGAAGCCAGCCTGGGCAAGAAAGTCTGTGAGATGCTTTTTTCCAACTAATTACCCAAAGCCAGAAGTGGAGCTGTGGCTCAAATGGTAGAGTGCTAGCCTTAAGCAAACATCTTGAGGACAGCACTCATGCCCAGAGTTCAAGCCCCAGGACCAGCACCAAAAAAAAAAAAAATGTAGAATATGTCATACTATCACTAAGTCTGTATACTAAAAGTAATGTTCTCAAAATTAAGATGTGCATGTCTGCATAAGTTATGTATACATGTATACTAAAATATGCGTGGTATTTATATTATATATTTGGTATCTATACATCATCCAAAGCAATTAAACTAAGAAGTACTATTATTTCCACTGACAGATGAAGCAGCTGAGGCCAACTCCCTAGTGAATAGGGAGGGAGTTAGAGCCCCTAGGTTTGCCCACACATGATGCTTCCTCCATGCTAGCTACTTCCTGGGTAACTTCAGAAGGCTTCGGAGTTTTTATGTGACTTAGAATTCATCATAAAGAACTTTAGGTAGGAGTTTGGCTCGATGGGAGAATATGGGACCAGGACTCATTGAATAGCGTGCATGTGCAAGATCAGTAATATTGTTATTCTACCATTTATAAATTGAATGTACTATGACACGTGTCTTAGACTGGATCTCACCTCCTTCATCAGGGATGGTGATATCTGGCCTCACCCTTCACAGGAGGGCCATAAAGACCAATGACAGGATGGCTATAAAAACATCTGGAAACACTTGAAGTGTACATAAATGTTCAGAAATTGTTTTATATAGTTAGTCTGGGAATGCCAACTCAAGCCTATCCCTCTAGGCCTCGTGTCCTCTTCCTCCTCTGGGCTATATTAATGTATCTTCTAAAAACACGAACATCTTGATCTGCATAGCTTCCCCCCCGCCCCACTCCTGGGGGAAATGATCATTTCTATACTTCCTCTTGGAGTACTACTCTCCCTCTGCTTCCAAGAGCATACTATTCTACTTACAAATCCACTTCTCTTCAAAGCTCAAGAGTTACTTTCCTTCCTCCCTGCTTTTGCCTAAGAAACTAGAATCTTAGTTACAAATGTATACACTTTAATTATGCAGAATTAGATATGCTCAGAACAGAAGAGACGTCTCTGGGCTGGAGCAAGACTTTGAACAGGAAAGCTGATGGTCAGCAGAAGAGGCTTACCTGATATCACCCCAGCCAATTAGGGCCAAAGAAGGCCAAGAATCCAAGTTCCTTATTGTGGTCCTGTGGTTTGTACTGAGAAGCTGATCGTTTTGGGGCTTCTTTGTTTTAGTGCTTTGCTTTTGTCCTTGACAGCTTGTCCGAAATGAATGTCTTTCTTCCCTAAGTGCTTGCTCTTTGTTACTTACAGAAGAAGACTGCATAAGCTGGGCGTGTCAAAGGTTACCCAGGTGGATTTCCTGCCAAGGGAAGTAGTGTCTTATTCCAAGGAAACCCAGACTCCTCTTGCTACACACCAGTCTGAAGGTGAGCTATGTCTTTTGTTTATTTTCCATGTTACCACAGCAAAATCTGCCAGGGAACAATGTTCTTGCTGATTTCCTCACTTGCCATAAGGGATTTGATAGGATATAAATGTAATGACACATAGAAAGGCAAAGGTGCCTTTGGCTTCGATCTGAATCTCTCTGGAGAGAAATTTCAGTGTTTCTCCTCCAAGGCATCCACAGACTTAAAAATAGCAAGATGATACTATTTCAACTTTTTGTGAAGAAGGTCAAAATCATGAAACTACAAACATCTGTGAATATTGACAATAAGAAATGTGCTTACAGTGATCAACAAACTACAGTCCACCACCTGTTTCTAGAAATAAAGCCTTATGAGGGCACAGCTACCTTTGACATGGCTATTTTCCTGCTACAATGGTCAGATTGAGCATCCATGAAAGATGCCGTAGCTGGTTTTCAAAGCCTAACATCTTCACCCTTCATAGATAAATGTAGCTGAATCCTGGTTTGCCTGAGCAATTTAGATGACACATCAGAATTTCTGATCTCAATTTAAAAATATTTTCCATGACAGACCCTAAGGGTGTTTGGGAAATTAATTTTATACCTTTGTACATACCAGGAAATAGCCAGTGGAAAATTCACACATAAATCATGACTTATAAAAGGACACGACTAGTAGATATTGAAGCTGATGAATCAAAACACTCCCTGGAAGTAAGGCATTGTGCCAAAGCAAAAGTACTTGAAAGCAGAAGGAGATATCTGTGCTGAAAATTCAAAAAGTAAAAGTTGCACTGTTGGAAAGCAACATTGTTGATACAACAAAGCAAATCCTCTTTTTGCTTGTTTGTTTGCTTGGTATGGTAAAGAAAAGGATTGGAATTTTGGGTTCATTGTTGTTATGTGATAAATATTAAACAAAAACTAAAAAGATGAGAAAGTGACTAGCATATCTACTTCTTCTGCAGATATAGAAATCAGGGCAGTTTTGTTGGTACACACTACAGAGATTTTCAACCTGAGTTTGAAATTCATGGTATCAAAAGTGAAATCTTAATTTTTGAGATTTAATGCCACTTAAAGGTTTTCTGAAAACCTTCCCATAGCTATGATGTTATAATTCTTTGGTAGCAGGATTTCCATTGTTAAAGCCATGTACAGAACTATGAATTTTAGACATGAACATATAGCACCCTCTGGTGGTGAAATTTTAAACAAGCCAATCAAAGGAGCCTGTGTTTTGAGGTGGCAGAAAACACACAGAAAAGCCTTTAGGGATCTTTTTGGGCTTCCAGACAAGAACAGAAAGATAATTAAAACAAACATTAAAAAAAAACCCTCACCATCCAACTAAAAATTTTTCTTTTTCTTGAGCTAATTTGCTGCCAGAGGTATGTTTATTTAGCTCTAAATCTGACCCATAACGTAAAGTTATACAACCAAAATAGGAGAAGGGGTGAATTATTTGTTTTTAATATATATACTTCAGATACTGGCAATGATACTGAATAGTAACAAGGACTGATGAATTAAGGGTGAAAAGATAGCAGCTCCAACCTTTTAGATTGGAATACATCAAAAGGAAACACCTACACATTTCATTTCATTATTGTTTAGAGAGTTTGGGAACCATCATTATGTTGTGGTCCAAAAGCCAGGGGAGAGGAATTTATTTCTCAGCTATTAGTACAAGTTCTTTCTGTTTTGTTAGCAGGCTTCATAGGGCTTTCTTGTGGTGATGGGTATATAGGTGGTTCAACTTCTACCATCCAGATGTGAACCTAAAGCTAGCTACCATGGCAGACCGTGACTCTTGATATTAAAGCACTCCCTGATTGGTTTAGGCAGGAAATAATTTAGATGTGCGTTGAGCACATTGTCCTCTCACCATTGGCACACTTTGGCCTTTGGCTGCATGTAGCTACCCAGCTGCCTCATGCCAAGGGTGTCCAATGCCCATGTCTTACCGGTCATGAAGACAGCAGGAGAGCCAGTAATACAATGAGTGATTGCAGCAGAGTCTTAACATGTGGCAGCTTTGAGCATCTCCCACTTTCTCAATTTGGGGTTAGAACTAGGACAATGTCTTCATGAAAAAAAAATGCAGACTTAGGGAGGTAGAGAACTGCTGACCACTGTATTTTATGACCCAGTGTAGCTCTTGGATGGGTAATATTTGCAACTCATATTTCCAGAATCCATTTTAGCTTTTGATTGCATTGAACACTTAAAGGATGGTGATTTTTTTAACTTACTACTTAAGGAAATTTTAATGATATCCAAACTAGTGTTCTCAGAGTGTTGATGGAGTTCCAGTACAGTCACTTTCCTACTCATTTCCATTTTATTTGTATTATTGTTTTAGAATGAAGTGGAAGGTAGTTTTGATTTACCTGAGCTTTTACCTTCTTTCTCTACCATGCACCATACTGAGTATTCTCTTCATAGTGGTATTAACTTGTGATATAATGAACTGTTACGAGAAATACTACAAATTTTGTTTAAACTATGAAGATTGAGAAATAGAGTCCTCATGTTCTTTCAAACAACTTTGACTTTCCTGATGCATTTTGGTAATTAGTTTCAGGGAATGAAGACTGAGAATGGAGAACACGAATTGGGAGCAGGATATCTCTACCTCCCCCCTCCAAAAAAAATCCCCACACTTTAAACACATGTTTTTTATTCAAAAATAGAAAAAAATATGGTTCCCTGCCAAACTTCCTCTGCTTTTCCTATTATTATTTCCCTGGACTGTCCGTGAGGGCAGGGAGCCAGTCTTTGGCAAGTTTATTACAGTGAATAATACTGGCTCCTAACAGACACCCAGCAAATGCAGCTGAATAACAACCATGCCAGAAATCTCTAGAAAGTCCAGATGCTAGTTGGCCCAGTGGGTATTGAGAATTTCTTAACCCACTGCAAAGATGTCAGCCAAACTGAAGGAAGGCAGGGGAAACATCTATAATGCATTGATAGCTTTGAAAAGTCTCTGGACTTTTTCTTTTCTTCATGGTATCTTCTGATTGGGAGCTTTATGAGTTCATCTTGGCCCCTTTCCTCTATTTATCTCCCTCCCATACTTTTTTCTTACATCCAAGGAAAAGAATACCACAAACTTTGCAAGGGGGCTTGTGGGTCATGATCCAAACACTTGTACAGGCTTTGCTCTGCCTGGAATGTGCCTCCTTCCAGGCAAGCTCCTCGCTAACTCCTCTTCCTGCCAACATCCCTCCTCATGCTGTGAACATCATCTGATTTTCCCTTTATAATGTGTTATATGTAATTATCATTTGCATGTCATCTTCTTCAACTGTGATCTCCTTAAGGGCAGGATGCGTATCTTGCCTTTGTGCCCTACACAGTGCAAAGAAGGTAATTGATAGACATCATTGCACATGTGGAAGGGTGAGATGATGCTAGCCACTGGAACCTTATTTCTAGGAATAAGAAAAAAGGGAGAGGAAAGGAGGTCCTCATTGTATTTCAGACAGGAAGGAGTGTTCTTCGTGTAAAAAGGCTGCACTAATTCTTGATTTAAAAAAAAACAAAAAACGGAGAAGTTGTGAGAGTGTGATTTCTGTTTTGAGGAAAGATTCTGTTTCTCTTTCAAACATTCCCCTGTCTCCAGCCCCAGACTGGTGTAGGCCTGAACTACCTATGAATATAACAGGAGGCATGATGGAGAAAATCACTCAGTGGCCTAGAATTGAGCAAAACAGATTACAATTGTTTGCTATATAGTAATACTATTTAAAGGAAATAAAGAAAAGGTGTGTAAGAAGGTGGCTAAAGTATGCTCTTACTTTACCTTGTACTATTTAAAAACTATTGTCTGGGTTCAGCATGCTAAGAATATTGGAATCTAACAATGCACCCAATATTGCTTTTATTCTTGCTCATGTGCAAAGCAGAGGCTCCCTGCTAGGAGAAACTGCTGATTAGATCAGAGATTACTGACACACCGCACTTTCCCTCATGCCCTGTTCTTGAGGCAAAAGTGTCATAGCCTTAGAGAAAAGGGTACCATGATCCTTCTTCAAGCTTTCAAGGCCTTGACCCGAAAACTTTGTTGAAAGACAATGGCAGATTATAACACAGTATAAAATCTCTCCCAAGGATACTGACTTCATTTGTAACAGAATGTGGCAGGGTACAAGTCCAAAGATACTTTCAAAATAATTAAGGTCATGGTTTAGTGCACTTAGAGGAGATTGGTAGATGTGTTAGAAATATTATAAACTAAAACATATATCAACTAGATAGGTTACCAAAAAGAATCAAGGATGAAGGCAGCTAGGAGGAGCCCTCCTGGGGTCAAAACAGTCTTATACTTTGATTTCAAAAATTATTTCTGGTGGGCTGGGAAGGTGGCTCAGTGGTAGAGTGCTTGCCTTGCATGCCTGAGGCCTTGGGTTTGATTCCTCAGCACCACATAAGCAAAAAGAATAAAAGCTGGAAGTGGCTCTGTGACTCAAGTGGTAGAGCGCTAGCCTTGAGCTGAAGAGCTGAGGGACAGTGCCCAGGCCCAGAGTTCAGGCCCCACGACCAGGCTCCCCCAAAAAAAAATTATTTCTGCAAATAAGCCTGAATTTGATTGCAGCAATCTATAGAAAAAATGCCTTGCAGTGTTATTAAACACAATAAAACAGACAGTCAAAAATTAGTGGAATTTCACAGCTGATGCTGTCTGGGAAAGAAATCCTTAAAGGGACTGAAAATCTGTCATTCCAGAAAAACTTCGCACATGACCAAGCTACATCAGGGCCATTTTAGAGCAATATCAAAGCATCATACTAAGAGGAGACGAGAGAACAGATTTTACTAGAATAATCTATTTATAAATAAGCAAATAAACAGAGCATTAATACACCTGAAGATAGGGCTGACCCGTTCCAGACTTGTTACAGTGTATTATTTAAGCTTATTTGAAGAAAACAGAAAGCTTAACCCATATGCAATGAAAAAGCAGGCAACAGAAGTTGACAGCACAATCAGATGGATCTAACAAAATCTTCAAAGCAATGTGTGTGTGTGTGTGTGTGTGTGTGTTCTGTGTGTGTACAAAATGCAAGTGTATGTACTTTTTCACAGAACTAAAGTAAGTCATGCTTAAATAAGTAAACAAATGTATTATGATTGTACTTCATCAAATAGAGATATTATTGTACTTCATCAAATAGAGACAGTAATAAATATGTAGATATAGATATATATGATATATGATTATATGTAATATATAAACCAATAACATATGAATCATACACATATGAGTATGCATATTTCTGTATGTGTGTATGTATATATCTACATGCATGCATATATACACACATTATATATACATACACACAAATATATATATATATATATACATACATACACACATACCATATTTTACCAAGTGGAAATTCTAGGGTTCAGTATAGAACCTGGAGCCAAAAAGTAGAGGAACATAATAGTACATTATACTGACAGAAGAAAAACTTAATGAACTTCAAAACAGATTTATAGAAAGCACACAAAATGAAGATCAGAGACATACTAGGATGAAGTACAATGAAAAGCTCTTCAGAGTTATGTAGCCTTGAGTTCATCACATCAGTATGCTTGCAGTGACACTGCTGGAAGGATGTGTGAGAGAAAAGGAATAGAAAAAATGTTCAACTAAATTTAGATGAAACCATCTAAAATTTCATGGAAATCTTTAATCTATAAATCAAGAGGCTCACCAATTTCCAGATAAGATGAAGGCAGAGTTTAATAGACTCATATCAGAATAAATGCTTTAATCCAAAGACAAAAGCATATCCTGAAAAGCAGCAAGAGAAAATTAATTTTCTCTCACCGGGAATCCCCAATTTGTTGGCCAACTGATATCTCCTCAGAAACAATGATGACCAGAGGACAATGGGATATATGTTCAAGTCCTCAAAACAAAAGTTAGCCAAGATTCACAACCTAGCAAAATTATCTTTCCAAGTAAAGGTTAGATAAATAGCCATATAAATCATCAAATCATGCTACAAACCCATCTTATCAGAAGTATTATAGGACTGGAGGTGTGGTATAGCTTCATGGTAGAAGGTTTCCCTAGCATATACAAGATTTGTATTTAATCCCCAGTACTTCCAACCAAACAATACAAAACCAAAACATTAAGCACATTCTGGCTGATCACTAGTGACCCCAGATAGTAATTGAACTCTTTGAGGAAAAAACCATGAAGGTAAATATGTAACTGGAATAGAAATAGAAGTAAATAGGTAACTAGAGTAACCAGTGTAAATCTTTTCTTCATTTCTGTACTTCTACTTGGTTTTTAAAAAACTGGTAGCATAAAACATTGTGCCTACAATTGCATTGTTGGAAATAGAATATATAGAAATGTTATATATTCTTAATAACAGCACAGAGGGGGTAGGTGGGCACAAAAGTGTATTTAGGCAAAGAAAATTATTCTAACTGGTAATTTTAATCCATGGGAACAAATGAATAGAACCAGAAATGGAAAGGATGAAGGTTAAGTATTAAAAGCTGTAAGTATATAATTGCCCTCTTTTCTTGCCCTCACTTCTTTAAAATACGTAGATTATAGAAGGTAATAATTATAAGTGCAGTCTTGAGGTTCTAACATATATAGGTATTCTTTGTATAACAATAATAGCATTAAAAGGAGAAAGAACACAGATACATGGCTCTAACATTTCTGTATTATATTGGAACTAAGTATAAATCTGAAGCAGACTCTGATAAATTATGATATACATGGTAAGCCTTAGAGCAGCTACTATAATGCTCAAAATAGTTGAGAAAACCACTCATACAAGCTGCAACACTAGAAATACTTATTTAGTGTAAACCAAACCACTAGAAGAATAAAGTAATTTTTTAAAAGTCAGGAGGCATGAAGGAAGCAAACCTAAATTTGGCAGGCAAAAATCCAACCGTGTAATATTAGGGAGTAGAGAGAAACAAATGAGCTAAGTGGCATATTGTTGGGTTTTTTGTGTGTGTGGGGGGGGTGTCGGTTATGGGGCCTGAACTCTGGGCCTGGGCACTGCCCCTCAGCTCTTCAGCTCAAGGCTAGCACTCTACCACTTGAACCACAGTGTCTATAAGAGGCATATTAAAGAAACCTGTAAAAGATAGAAAGACAAGTGTGTAAGTGTGTGTGTTGAGGCAATGTGATAGCAACAAACTCAAATAAAATATAATATAATCTGAAAAAAACACAATGCAATAATCTACATTGTCAAATAGAATATAGCACCAGGAAAATAATGTATTTAGAGAAATACATTGGGAAAGTGATGGGGGGAGGGAGGAATGCAGAAAGGCATAAGATGATAGAAAATATGGTTAAACTGCAGTTAAAGAAATCCTCTAATGTCCATTAATTTTCTTTTCTTTTTTATTGTAATGGTGATGTACAGAGGGGTTAGAGTTACATAAATAAGATAGTGAGTGCATTTCATTTTGAAGGGTGTTACCCCCTTAATTTTCTTTTCTGGCTTTGTATTGTCTATAGCAACTTGCATGAAAACGCTCTAAATGAGAAGACATCTAATATTGGCGGGGTAGTCATGAAGTGAAGAAGTAATTTGGGGAAGGAGGAACTATAAAGTAGAATGAACGATGACAGCCAAGACATAGAGAGGCATGGTGAGCTCCTGGTGTATAAAGCAAGAAAACTGAAACAAGAAAACTAGCCAAGGACGAAGAATCAGGCAAGAGAACTTTGTGTGGTCTTGATAGATTTTAGATAGTCAACGGCTTAAATCAGAAACCTATAGTTGAAGGCAGAAATTCAGCCGTCTGGCCGGAGGAAGTCCCTTTCTCCTCTTTTGGTTTACAGGAAGAGATTCCCTCCTTTTCTTCTTCTAACAGAAATAGAATAGTGGGAAGATTGTCCAACATTTCTTCATTGACTAGAACTAATTTATTGGTGGCTGCAAGCATGGGGAAATTAGTCATTTTTGTAATAACAGCATCCCTAGAACAGTTAAAAGTAGTAACATGGATGAAAGTGTTCAATGTGTCACATGTGAGTAACGTCATGGACTAGAATGTTTTCACTATGACTTATAATTGTCTCCATGTATACATGGTGGCTTATGCCTATGATCTTAGCTACATGGGAAGTAGACATAGGAGTGTCCTGAATCTGAGGCCAAATTTCTACCTCAAACACACACACACACACACACACACACATACACATACTCACAGGACTGGTGATAAGGCTCTAGAACTCGTGTGTGCCTAGCATGTGCAGGACCCTGGCTTCAATTCCAAGCATCATAGTTGTTAACCTATTCCTTACTAGCAGTAATGGTGATAGATATGCCTTTGCTTATTATACTGGTGATCTTATTTCTCAGTTAATCTGGAATAGAGACAGGAAAGAGTGATGCTATTAGTTTGAACTTTATAAATCCAAAATCAAATTCAAGTTTCTCCTAGGATAAAAAAAGATTAATCTACCAACTGAACGCACTTCCTGTCTATATCTGATATTCCTTTCGATGTGCGATTTGCTTAGTGAGATTGTTGGCCTGTTTTCATGCTTTTCTCACTCTTCCCTATCCCACAGCCTCCACCCCCAGAGGGGCACAATGATTTATTTGTATGATAGGTTTGGTAAAATAAGTTTCAGGCCACCTCCAACGTTTTCCTGGGGCTCAGATGGGAGCTAGCATACCTGTATAGGATACAAATTACATTTTCTGAACCATGAGTCAGAGTCATGTCACGCATAGAAGGGGAGGTGTGCCAAATCTAGGCTGTTCCTGTGAATGCAGGAGTAAACTGCCTATTTAAAGAAACGAGTAAGTACTTCTATTTAGCTCTCTCAGCAAGTAAGATTCTCACTCAGTCTTGATGAATGATGAAAGTGTTTTGGATATTTCTACTTTTATCATCTTATTTCTCATTTTGGTGCTATTTATGTGGGCCTCTTAAGAATATCAACAAGTATTTGCTGGCAGTTCTGAAGAAATGAAAGTATTGAAAATACTTTTTCTTTTTCTTTCTTTTTTTTTCTTCAGTTAATCGTGGAGCTTGAACTCAGAGCCTGGGCATTCCCTGAGCTTTTCTGCTCAAGGATAGCACTCTACCACTTGAGCTATAGGTCCATTTCAGGTTTTCTGGTAGTTAATTAGAGGTAAGAGTCTCATGAACTTTCCTGCATGGGCAGGCTTTGAAATGTGATCCTCAGATCTCAGCCTTGTGAGTAGCTAGGATTACAGATATGAGTCACCATAGGTAATTAGACCAAAAAAAAAGAAACTCAGGCTGAGGAGAGAGGTTTTATGTCCCAGCAGCAGAAGAGCCTACTTATAGGAATGGATCTTGATGTCAGAGTGGAGTCAGTGATAAAGATTCTCCAATACTGAGCCTAGAAATCCTTTTAATTCTCCATACACATGAGCAAGTGCTGTGCCTTGGAATAGAGAAGCCAATGGTGAAAATTGCAGAGTGTCTGGGGAGAGGGCAGAGAGTCAAGGAGTGTGTTCTAATTGATTATTTGCTTAAAAAGAAAGAAATGAAACTGAAAACCTGGCCACTGTCATAGTAGAGTAATAGCATGGAATAAGATTTCCAATAAAATTATTAGTCTAGGATTTCAGTTTTGATGATAATTGAAATGATTTTGTTTCAGGAAAAGAAACACCTGACTACAAGCTTTCCTTTTCATAAGTAAGGTAGTTTGGGAATACAGAATAACATTCCAAATCTTGTAATGTGAAATTTATTCCCTCTGGTTAATTGACCAAGCGGTCATTTTCACTATCCATGTGGCATACTGAAGATCACCTTTGGTAACAGGAAGTAAGGTTGAGCTGGTGGCTTAAAAAAAAACTGAGCATAACCTTTAATTCCTGTACCTAATTAATCTCTACAGTCACATGACCCTTGCAGCTCACACACATTTCCTGGTTATGTAAACAATTTGGATCAGTCACCACGTGTGGAATAATACTCTGGATAATATCAGCTCCAAGGTAAGAAGAAAGCTATGAGATGTGTGGGTGATTGTAATTTATTAGCTGTGCACAACAGGTAGGGGGTGCTTTGTGCATGGTACATTGCATCATTCCCACTGGTTTCCCTCCATTTGTGGGTAAGGACTCCACATTTATATGTATTTTCCTAACTTCAGGAAGACCATTGAAAATGTCCTTCCCACAATATTGTCTACACTAAAGCCTTGAAGTCCATAGAGTAATTACTTTGGCTTGCTTACATATCACAGTTTGGGTTTCCTGTCAGCTTTTACCAGGAGCATATTGTGAAAGTAAAAATAAGAAAATGATTAGAAAATATCTGCCCTTAAACTATTACTTCAACAATAGTGTTTCTTGGAGGACTAAAGAAATACATCTCTATACCAACTTTCCCTTAGAGGATGGATCAAGACAGTGTTCTTGTCAAATTTAGAAATCTTCATGATGATGAGCTTTGGGGTGCTTTCCTCTCCTCCTCACCAGGAAAAGAGGTGAGAGAGAGAAATAGAAAGAGAGAGAGAGAGAGAAAGAGAGAGGGAGAGAGAGACAGAGACAGAGAGACAGAGACAGAGACAGAGAGACAGAGACAGACAGGCAGGCAGACAGACAGACATTGAATTTTGTCAGGTTTCTGGGTAGAGAGCTTGAATAGCTGTTTCCTTCTCTCCGTAGCTCCTGTATGGAGGTAACCTCAGTAGAGCCATCAGCAGGACTCAACAGCAACTCCTGCCATTTTCACGTGCACTGGCGATTTGGTTTGCTGTAGGGATCCTTGGGTGGGCTAGTCGTGAAGTATCTACTAGTAACCATTACTACAAGTGTCAGTTTAGGTAAATTCTTGCTCACTTGGGACCATTTCTTCTTACTTTGTTTTAATATAACCCAGATCTTGAGATACAAGTGTTATGTTGAACATTGGTTTTGTGAGGTATGGTGAAATCTGAAGAGGGAGGAATATTTTTTTTTTCTTTTCCACTTGTACTGAGACAACACGCTGAGGAAATGGGACTCCATACTCTCCCTGTTTAGGTAATCCTTGGCTTGGCCTATTTTGGTAAGAAAATGAAAGGTTTGCCTACATAGTTGAAAGCTACCATCATATTATATCATCTGAAGCCTATTTGTATGCTGGGATGATTTTCTTTGGTTTTGGTTAGGCATAAAAGTGTTGTGTGGTCTCCTCTTTTTTTTCAAGGTCTTCTGGACTTTGGAAAATTGAATGATTTCATCCTTGTCAGGATTTCCTAGTGAAACTTTGTATTTTCACTCAAATTACTTGATCAATTAGTTATGTCAGCTGCCCAAAATGTACCTTTTTATTAATAGCCCCTTTTACCAATTCATTGGAATTAGACACTGCAGCCATGGCCTGAGGCCAGTAACATCTTGCAATCATTTATAAATATTGCTTTTTAAAAAGGCACCACAGTTGCTCATTCGTGAACTTTTTGGATGTGTCCCTGTGTGAGAAATCGCATTTGTCTTATTATTAGTTCTGACAAACAAGATTAGATCTTGGCTATTGTTAAGTGGTTCTATCTGCCCTCAAATCTACTGAGAGACACAGCATTATAATGAATTTAATTAAAACTGCATGTGGTTTACACAGTTCCCTCAAGTCAGTATGCCATTCTTCTTGATCGAGTGGAGTTTCTGCTAATGTGTCACAATGTTTTATGTGAAAGGTGCTTGAAACTTCATAGTAGCCCCAAGGTAGTTTCTGTGGAATGACATGGTGGTGAAATACTAAAATTCTAAGAAATCCTTTCTACTTAAGTGAGTCGTGTTTACACTCACCAATGTATGCATAAATGTGTTAAATGTGTTTGTTGAAGCTGTGAGAGACATGGGTTGGATTTCAACACCAGCAATGTGTTGGCAGTGAAAGATTCTACAAAAGTCAAACCTGGCAGCAGTTTGGAAGAGCTGGTACATGCATTACTCTTTGAAGTGTGAAATAAAATAGACCATTATGGAATTCCCTCTTAAGATTTAGTCCGTTCAGACAACTAGTTTTAATGAGTCTCCCTTAACAAATAAAAATTATACATAAAGCTAGTCTTTTGCATCCATTTCAAACAGTTATGAAAGATACCAACGGTAGGACTTTATGAGATACAAATGCCTTTATGAAGGCATTTGTTGCATTTCTTAAGCATTTTTAAAGAATTCTTGGCTCAACAAACTTTATAGATAGAGTTATGAAAACTTTTAAGTAAACAGGTTCAAATTCTGATTCTGGGAACTGACCTTCGGTGGGACGGAAGAATGGCAGGAGATAATACTCTTGCTGACCCACTTGCTCTACACATTATTGAGTCTTTGAAAATAGTTTAAAAAATACTACTAATGAGTACAATCGTCAATGCTGTACCTATTAAATACATAACTTAGTATCCAACAATTTCATAGGAGTATCAGGACACTGTGTGATAGCCTTTGTTTCACTAAAGACAGAAAGTAGGTCAACGGAAGCCAGAAAGCTCTAGGTAAGTATGCAGAATAAGCTGGAAAAGAATTTCCAAGACATGGAAACTTCCAGGTGAAAGAGGTGAGGTCAGATCGGAGGAACCCCATGTTCTGCATCCACACAAATTTGTTCTATGATGTCTCTTAAGTTCAAATACAGGTTCATCTACTTCATAGTGTTGTAGTGAGATCAGATATAGTTAACCTAAAAATATTATGTAAGAGTTTTAGTAAAATGCTTCATACATAACTAGTACTCATAAATTTTAACACAAAATGGCCATTTAAACATCTTTTCAGTAGATGTCTTAATGTTTCCATAAAAGATTCCTATATCAATTCAAGCTGACCAAATAAAATTCTCTCTTTCACTGGAAGTGAAAGCTCGACTTTTCTCCAAATTAAATGGCATATTATTTTAGAATTCTTATTACAGATGTGAGTTTGATCTTAGTTTTTTAAAACTGAAAAAAAAATAGATTCTAATATCTCTTCCACAAATGTCATATACAGGAATAACATTAAATATTTTTAAAATTAATAGTGCATGCTAATATTTTAATAAAATAAAAGTTGATTAAAGATCTTAGTCAGAACCTTTGGTTTGGCTCAGAAAAGGTGCAAATTCCTAGGTTGTTAGGTAATAAAAGTATATTTGTCTTCACACTTCTGTGCTAGACTGATGAATATTCCATTTTATAAAGATTTTAAGACTCAGAATTCGACTTGCTGGTGAGTAGCCACACCAGGATTCACAAGCAGTGCTTCCTGACCCTTCTCTATGATTCTACTTTGTCTCAGACTAGGCAACCCATCTCTTTTAGAAGACAAAAGCTTTTCCTCAAAGTATTTATATAAAAAAAAACACAATCCAACCACAAGATTCTATCATCTTTCTTTCACTTGAAAAATCAAATGGTTGTACAAGAGTATTACACATGTAATGTGTCTATATCCAGTACTTTTTGATCAGTTATCCCTTCCATCATTTTCTTCATATGCTTTCTGCAACTTACCCCAACTCATTTCCAGGCTCTCCCTTCCTTTATGAAATATGTACCTTGAATATTCTGACTGCATTTGTCTCCTCATTCTTTTTTCCATTCACATACCCTCCACTCCACTCACACTTTGTCTAAGCTTCCTGATACCCATTTTGTTAAATTGTCTGTTAAGTGTTCAAAAGGTTTACAATGGGGAGTGTCATTCCTGCATATACAATGATTTAGTCAACTTGATGCTATATATATGCATATGCCCCGGGTGTGTTTACTTGGAAGGTTTTATTTTGGGCCTAAGATCTGCATATAAAAATGTACATTTTGTTGGGCTGGGAAGGTGGCTCAGTGGTAGAGTGCTTGCCTTGCATGCCTGAGGCCCTGGGTTCGATTCCTCAGCACCACATAACCAAGAAGAAAAAAGCCGGAAGTGGTGCTGTGGCTCAAGTGGTAGAGTGCTAGTCTTGAGCTGAAGAGCTGAGGGACAGCGCCCAGGCCCAGAGTTCAGGCCCCACAACCGGACCCCCCCCAAAAAAATGTACATTTTGTCATTTTGGATCTGTCATACTTTGCTCAGTATGATATTTTACAGATCTATCCATTTCTCTGCGATTAACATAATTTCATGCTTTCTAATAGCTGCATAATATTCCACTGTGTATGTGTGTGTGTGTGTGTGTGTGTGTATAACATTTTTTATCCATTCATCCATTGTAGGGCATCTTGGCTGTTTTCATAAGTTGGCTATTGTGAATATGAATGTGCAAGTGCTTTTGTTGTATCGTATCATGACATCTTTGTGATAAATGGCAGAAGTGGTATCACTAGATCATAGAGTATCTATGTTTAGATTTTTTGAGGAACCTCCATACTGCTTTCTATAGTGGTTGCACCAATTTACATTCCCTGCAACAGTGTGTTAAAATCCCTTCTTCCTAGACTCCTTGCTAGCATTAGTAGTTTGTATGCTTGATGATGGCCATTCTGACTAGAGCAAGATGGAATCTCAATGTTGTTTTGATTAATATTTCCTTTGTGTCCAGGGAAAATAAGCATTTCTTCATGTATTTATTGGTCATTCTTACTCTGAAAATTATCCGTTCAGCTTCTTCATCAATTTATTAATTATGTTACTGTTTGGGGCTTTGGGGCTTTTGAGCTCCCTGATTTCTAGACCCTCGTCAGAGGCATCACCAGTGAAGATTTTATCCTATTCTATAGACTGTATTTTCAACTTAGAGGCTATGTCCTTTGCTTCGTAGAACCTGTTGAGGTTTCCAGTTATCAATCCCCTGTCCTACTTGATTGAGCCCCAAAGATTCCACTGAGGACATTCCGACCTAAAGTGAATTGACCAGCTATGTCTGGCTAAGTAGGAGACAAAGTATGAAAAAAAAAAAAGTTTGGAAATTCGAAATAAATGGAGACACAATAGGCACAATGGAGAGCAGATAAAGAGAGCAGCAATAATCACAAAAAACTGATTGGAAACCTGCCCTCCATTACAGTATTCTGTTTCCATGGTAATGAGGCATTGATAAGTGTCAAAGCCCCATTTCTATTCAGTCTAGCTGTAATATATATATATGGATATATATATGGATATGGATGACAGAGTGGCTTTCAACAGGGATTATTCAGAAAGATGGTTTTGATCACATTGCCCCCATTTAAGAACTTCCAGGATTTCTGGCTGAGTGCAGAATGCCTTGTGAGCACTCAGGGTCCTCCATGTATGACATTCTCATACTAGACAATCCTCATCTATATCTCTCTACACTTTTACTCTGTCATCTGGTGCTTCTAACCCCTAACTGCATAACAGAATCACAAGGAGATGTTTAAAAAGCTGTATCATGTCTGGGCTCCATCCCCAGATCTTCTGGTATTAGAATGCACAGCCATTTAAAGGAGATTCTGAAAATGACTTCATGCTCTGTCTCTGTAATGTATATGAATATTCTTCCTCCTTAAATATACTTTCTTTCATTTATTCTTTCACCTTCTCTTTCTAGCAATACCTTTTAAATGTTTTCTATCTTATGAGGCCTTTTTCTTTTTTTTTCTTTTCTTCTTGTGAATATACCATACAGAGTGGCAAGATAATGAGTACACTTCTTATCAAGCATTGTTGCCTCCTCCTTTGTTTCCCTTTCCCATCCCTTCCCATCTTCCCCCACCCCGCCTCCCCCCTAGCCACAAGTTGTAAAGTTCATTTTTCCACATAATGTCTTATACATCTCATTGTTGCAATGTGTCCGCCTGTATCCCTATTTAAACAATTTGTTTTTGCCCTTCCCCTCCACAAATTATACCAACATCAAATACAGTGAAAACAGGGGTTATACCAAGGGGGAGGGACATACAAAGCAACAAAGAAATCATCTTATAAATATGTTAGAGACAATCACAAGAAAGAAAAACATTTGAATCTTTGTCTTGGGGTTCATTTTTCCTAACATCAACTTATCTGACCTTTTATGCTTGTCTCAGACATATACTAGTTAGTGCAATTAAGGGAAGCCATGGGACCTATGTTTCCAAGTCTTTCCATTTCCTAACAAATGAGGCAATATCATTCTTTCTGATGGAGGCATAGAATTCCATTGTATATAATATATACCACATTTTCTTGATCCATTCATCTACTGAGGGGCATCTGGGTTGGTTCCATATCTTAGCTATGGTAAATAATGCTGCAGTAAAGTGTCTCATATCTAAAATATACCTGGAACTCAAAAAATTAAATCCCCCAACAACAAATCCTCAAAGAAACAACTGCCCAATAAATAAGTGGGCAAAAGACTTAAAGAGAAACTTCTCTGAAGAGGAAAGAAGGATGTCCAATGGACACATGAAGAAATGCTCAACCTCCCCAGCCATAAAAGAAATGCAAATCAAAACATTGAGATACCACCTCACCCCAGTTAGATTGGCTGTAATCAAGAACTCTAATAACAACAGATGCTGGAGGGGATGTGGACAAAAGGGAACCTTACTGCATGGTTGGTGGGAATGTAAACTTGTTCAAACACTTTGGAAATTAGTATGGAGGTTCCTCAAAAGACTCCACATAGAGCTCCCCTATGACCCAGCAATGCCACTTTTGGGCAGATCACAAACAAGACCATACTAAAGCTACCAGCACAACTGTGTTTATTGCAGCATTATGAGGCCTTTTTCAATGTCATGAAGATGTTATTATTGTGGTATCCCTTTCATTTAAGCTAAACATCTTTTTATGGCCTTGTTACAGCTTCTGCAACTTCTGTCACCACCTCCTGTGACCCTTCCAGAGTCAGCAGAGATAGGTATTAATGTCCCTTTTTACAGTAATGGCTCAATAAAAATCACATAAAATTTATGTGCTAAAAATATCTTTGTTGAGTTCCATCCTGCCCTCTTTCTTTCCTCTCAGCAAGGAGGCTGAGAGAAAAAGGATTAGAGTTCAAGGCTAGCTTAGGCAAGAAAATTCACTAGATCTTATCTCAAAAGTAAGCAGAAAAAAAAAAATAGGTACATAGTTCTAGCTCAAAGGTAGACTGCCAGCCTAGCAGGCATGAGCCCATGAATTAAACCCCAGTGCCACCAAAACCAGAAAAAGAAAAGCAATCTTTTGGACAAGAGTTAACATTATCCTCCATTTCTTTCTTACTTTTTTTTTTTTTTTACCAGTCCTGGGGCTTGAACTCAGAGCCTGGGCACTGTCCCTGAGCTTCTTTTGCTGTCCTCCATTTCTGATATTGTCTATGTGGAGTCTAAGACTAGGCCCAAGCCCTATCCAATAAAAGAGAAGATTTATATCTCAGTTTCTTCAATCCCTCTGATAGTGTATTTCAGTGGGCCATGAGGCTTCGCAAATTGTTTTCAGGTGAAGTTCCATCTCTTTAATTTTTCACTTACTATCCATGACCTATTGACATGTTAAACCGGCTGTGCTATGAAATTAATCTCCATAGCTCTGTACTCACTGATCTTGTATTCACTCTGTTTGGCACTGTTCTGTTTTCCTCCTTGCCATGCATGTTTGGCTATAGAATGTTCCACTCACCTCTGTGTAGATTGAATGCCTTCAGAAAATATCACTCTAGCTTATTTGGATTACTGTATTTTTGGATTATTATGTATTTTTAATGAAAAAGTTAGAGTAAATATCCTTAGATTATTGCCTCAGGAAAAGTTATATATTCCCAGTTTTATTAGGTATTAAAAATCTAGTGGTGCTGCCATTGTGCTCCGAATAACTCAAGAGAAAAGTTCTCATATGCTTGTGTGAGTTTAATTGTATGTGAGTTTAGTATGAATGTCTCACTAAAATGTAATTTTTTCTTAGACAAAAAAAATTGCCAAAGATTCAGTGGTCTGCAAATGGAATAAAATTCATTTTGACAGGCCACCTCTAAGTTTCTTGTGTTTCATTATTTGTTGCTGAAATATCTGGACTCAAATGATGATAATAAAAACATAACTTAGTAACTGTTAGACATAATTTTTCTATTGCTTGGCACAAACTTGCCATAAAAGCATCTCTCTTCTCAATTGAGCTCATTTGTAATTCTAGAATATAAGAGGCAGAAACTGGAAGGACCTCCATTTAAATTTGTAATTTGGGTGATACAGAAGTAACTTGACACAAGGAATTTTGATCGGTCCTTGGTTCAGCATGGGAGATCTCAAGGAAGGAGAAATCCTTGGAAGAAGTAGTTGGAGGAAGTTGCAGTTGGAGTTTGACTTGAAGAAACTAAAACATTGGAGACAACAACTATTAGGCCTTGTATACTCAACAAAGTAAAGATATGAGTTAGCAAGGCACCTCTTAGGTTTATAAAAGAAGACTATTTCATTCCAAATACTTCTTACTATGTTAAAATTGCCACTTAGATTGTTCTAGTGGTTGTCAAACTGTAAGGTCCGTCTGAAGTATGTATTGAAGTATAAATAAATTATATGGCCCTCACTCTTAGAATTTCTGATTCCGAAAATTTAGGGTGGACCCTTAAAGTTTCTACTTCTGAAAAGTTCTCCAGTAGCATTAATGACATCTGGTCTGGATTGAATTTCACCTGAATATAGTTTGGGAGTCGGGGGTCCTGGGGCTTAAATTCCTTAATTCAAAGCCAGCCATTCACAGGAATGGCTGAGTAGCTGTGAGCCCTGCCTGGATTACAGGCATGAGCCACTGACACCCAGCTGAACATACAAATCTATGATCTAACAGAAAGCACACCTAAAAGTGATTTTTAGAGGGTGTTATAGGATGAATTGTGTCTCTGTCATGTATTGAAGTTCTAGCTCCAGTACAAGGTCACTCTATTTTCAAAACAGGATCTTTAAAGAGGTAATTAAATTCCAATGAGGTCATTAGGGTGGTTGCTAATCTATTATGACTAATGTCCTTATGAGAAGAGCCCAGATCATGTGAAAACACATGGGTAGGTGGCCCTTGGCAAGCCAAGAAGAGAGGCCTTAGATGCCTACTCCACTGACCTGTACTGTGATTTCTAGTCTCCACAACTAAGAGTAAACACATTTCTGATACTTAAGTCACCAAGCATGTGGTGCTGTGTTAGGACAGCCCTAGCAAATAGTACCATGTGTGGGATGCAAAAGGAAATAGCTATTTAGGAAAGCTTACTTTGCTGTTTTGCATTTTGTCTAAGAGTAAAAATCAAAAACAGTAGTGAAGTAAAAGAAGTAACAAGAAATGCAATCTCAACCTCTACTTCCAGTTCACTTTTGATTTTGTGCATATCTCAAATCTTTCCCATGTGGAAGAATATGGAGGAGGCCATAAGACAAGAATTATGTAGAAGGAGTAGAGAGAATTTTGAGTTTCTGTGCTCTTGCATATTTAATCTCTTTAAGAACAATACATTGAAACATACCCAGGTAATAAACTGGGAGGATGAAGTGAGAGAGAGTGGTTAGGATCTTAATTTGTTCTGCTCTCTGTATTCAGAATGTGAAGTTAAATTACTTGGGATATATTCTCACCCTTCATTATTCATGTATCCAACCCCACCCATTTAGATGTTCTTCCAGGTCACAGTGCTCAGCAAGTGGCTCTGTGATGTACACTGTCCCCCCTTGATGGTACCTTAGTTATGTGTTCTGACAAAGTTTGTTTTTATAGCTATTTCTACTTAAAAGCTTCCTCCAAGAAGAAATAATAGTAGTAGTAGTATAAATCTTGCAGATGACTAGAATGAAGGGACCAATAACATTTTCAGGAATGAGTCTGAAGGTGAAACACAGTGACATGTGTTTAATTTGTTTGCTCAGGTCTGTAGCCTCTTAAAAATGCCATTTTTGATTGAACAGTAATAAATAATTATAATTATAATGTATCTTATAAATTTCTCCTTTATAACCCTGCTTCAATGTTTTTTTTTACCTTTTTTTGGTTTCTTAAAAATCTCTATATTTTGACACAATGGGCTTCGAAAAGAGGACAGGATGAAAAAGAATTCCAGATTTTAGCTGTAAAACACAAACATGTTTTGGAGGATTTTTTCAACAGACTAATTTCAAACTAATTGTATATAATCATGCTGAAGGACTATGCAATTGAATAGACAGAGAAAAATTTAATTATGTAGAGATAATATGAGATAAACCAAGAGACTGCTTTCATGAGCATTTGCAGTGTGGACTTCTGGTTCACGAAAAGCTTATTCCTATATTCCTTGATGCTCTACTCTGGGACTTTATCACTAGACAAGAAAGAGGTAGGAAAGTATATGATGTGAATTTGGCAGAAAATGATCCTATATGCAGTCGGTCCTTTCTGCATCACACAATTTGGTTTGCACATGTCTAAACCTTTTAAGAGTCTGAAAAGAATAAATATGAAGCATCACTACCAATGACTTCCTGAAAGAAAGTTCAACATTATAAGAAAATTTTTCTAGTTTCCTAAATTGCCTGAGAACATGTGCCTTACACCTTGTTTCAATTGATGATCCATCTCAGCGCTGGCAAATCGTGCATGTGAACTGCTAAATGCATGCAATCAGGTAGCCAAGACTCTTGATGATGCAAAACCTAGAGACTGAGGAAGTACTGAAGGATAGTGCAGCCAGACTCCAAGGCTTTGTTTTTCTGTTTTGTTAAAGGTTGTAATGGAAATGGAAAATGTAGTTAGTATAGACAGACGTCAAACAAAGCTCCATGGAAAGAATCAGAAACAGAAACATTAAATGAAACATCAGTGTGCCGACTGAGTTAAGACTTGGAGGATTGGTTTGGAAACTCCTGAAGTAGTCTGCCCCATGAACAATTGAAATAGAGACTTTGAAATAAAATGAAATTTTATTTATTATGTTGGGATGACACCACTCTCATGGCTGGAAATATCCACCGCTCTTTTACCCATCCATGCCCATCATTCTTGGAGATCCAAAATTATATGCTACTTTGGTCCATTTCGGCTATGTTGACAAATTACTGTAAATTGGGGACACAAAAAAGCCATGGATATTTATTTCTCCCAGCTTTTCAGGCTGGAAAGTCTAAGAGCAAGAAAGTTCATTGTCTATGGAGGCTGCTTTCTGGTCTTGTCCTCACATGATGGGAGGGATCTCTCTGGAGTCTTTTATGAGAGCACAATCCCCACTTACAAGATCTCCCACCCTCATGAATGAATCACCCACCAAAAGCCCAATGGTTAATACCATCACATTTTGTTTAAGAATTAGGAGGAAGAGGGACATAAATATTCCACACACAGCTTTAGCACTGTGGGCATGAGCAGTCGGGTATAGGCATCTTTTTAAACCTAGCTAGTGCTGGGCAGCATGGCTCAGCGATAGAGTACCTGCCTAGCAACCTCAGGAGTCTGAGCTCATACCCCAGACCCACTAAAAACAATCCATTTGTGCATAGTTTCTTCTAGTTAATAGCAATATTAGTCCTATCCTACCAACTATTACTTGAAGGGTGAGTGAAATTCAGGGTCATGTTGAGAAGGGGAGAAGAAAACCTGTTTTCTGCACAGTTCTTCTGAGGAAGTTATTTGAGATAGGAGTCAGAAGAAGGCTCTGTCTTAGCCTTGACCTCCACAGTGCTGGGCTTAGTGCTGAGCTAACTGGAGCAGAAACTAACACTGGCAATAGCTTGCTTATTAGAGATGACCACCACCTCCTTACACAATTCCAGACACATTACTTACACAGAGAAACTTGTGATGGGACTAGGACATTCCTGCAGCCCCATCTCTATGGCTTGTCTAGCAAAGACTCTTTTTTTTTTTAATTTTATTTTATTTTATTTGAGAACATACTGTACAGAGGGGTTACAATTACATGGGCAGGATAATGCATACATTTCTTACCAAGCATTGCAGCCTCCTCCTTTGTTTACCCTTCACCTCCCTTCCCAGCCTCCCCCCTCCCTCCCACCCAATCATACCCCCCCACCCCCCCCACCGACATTGTAATGCTGATTTTGACATGACATTTTGTACTTCTCATTGTTGCAACAGGTCCACCTGAATCCTTAAAAGACTTGTTTGTCCCCATCTCCTCCACATGTTATACTGACATCAAATATAGTGAAAGCGGGGGTTACACTGTGGGGGAGGGACATACAAAGCAACAAAGAAATAATCTTATAAATGCGTTAGAAACACATGCATGAAAGAAACAAAAACATTAAAATACATACTTGAGGTTTCGTTTTCCTAACATCACATTATCTGACTTTTTCCGCTTGACTCATACCTATACTAGATATTGCAAATAAGGGAAACCATGGGACCTATGTTTCTTTGGGCCTGGCTTACTTCACTTAATATAATTTTTTCCAAGCCTTTCCATTTCCTAACAAATGGGGCAATGTCATTCTTTCTGATGGAGGCATAGAATTCCATTGTGTATATATACCACATCTTCTTGATCCATTCATCTACTGAGGGGCATCTGGGTTGGTTCCATGTCTTAGCTATGGTAAATAATGCTAGCAAAGACTCTTGAGTCTTGAACCCAGTATCCATTTGCTTAAAAGGTAGGTAGTCTTCATGGAGAAGTCATAAACATCACAGCACAGCATGAGACAAAAAAGTAAGCTGGTCAGGATGACTAACATCAACATGATTAATAATAAGCATGACTGAGGTAATTAATGATTATTACATATTTACTCTTACAAGTACTTTATAGCCAGTGCTTCCTTTAGTCCTCTCTGAAACCTTACGAGTTAAGTCCTGTTTGTCTTCGCATTTTTTCAGCCAACTTAGCTGACAGAGAGAGAATAAAAAATTGGACTGAAGTTATGCAGCAACTAACCATTTGGAGAGGGTTTCACAGTTCTGCCTGACTCAGAGTTCCATATACTTTCCACTAAGCTATGCTGACAGTAAACACACCAGGAAAGACCAAGGAGAGATCAGAAATCAGGCTACTTATTTCTCCGTTATTATTTCATCATGCTGTTGTATGTTGTAGGAATTAGAAGCAACATTAAAATATTGTCTTGACTTTTCAGAATTCTGGAATGTCAATCCATGATCAATCCCATAAAGTCTATTTATGTCCTCTGATCCCTCAAATTTGCACGTTATCCAACTGAGGGCTTATTTTAAAATTTCTTAAAACCAATGTGTCAAAAAATTAGTAAATACTTCCAGACTTACTATATTTATTGCTATAACATCCTGAAAAGGCGAACATTATTTCAGAATTGAACTTTTAAATACTTCCTTTGTGCCACTGCCTCTAAATTTCTGAGATCAACCTGGCAATCTGTCTCTAGTTTATCCTTGAAAGTTGATAAACTGGGGGTTTGTCAGTTAAAACAAGGAGGAATATACTTGGGCTTGTGGAATTTCAGGAAAGAGGGAAGCCTTTAATTAGGTGAAGAAAGGGCAAATTTGAGTTATAACCTCTTCCACAGGCCGTTTATGAGCACATGGTCATTAACATCTCTCCCCAGGTTCCTAAGCAGGAAGCAGGGAAGGCAACAAACCAGAGAAAGTTCTGAGCCCCTTTGAACTTTATAGAAAGGCACTTTATAAATCCTAGGAAAGTGAATTTATGTTATAATTTGTCTAGAGTGACTCAGAGTTAAAACTCTTTTGAAGGGAGGGCCTGTACTTCGTGCCGTGTAGAAATTCAACCTCTCTCCTCCCCCAAATGGTACAGTGCATTCTGTGCTGACTTGCCCTGTATCAGTCAGGATTTCTTTGAGGTATCTTTTCCTGTAGAGCCAGATTAAAAGCATTAAGACACACACCATGAAGGGAAAGAGTGTCTTCAACAGGAGGCCTAGCGGACAGGAAAGAAGATCTAGCCCTTTGTCATGAGGTAGAATGAAGAGTCATCCCTAAATATTGATTAAACAAAATTTTTATCAGCGATGGACGGTGATGATTTAATTGTCAGGGAGGTCGGCTTTCTGTGCATGGAAGTATATGTGTATATGCTTTTTCAAAATGCATTCCAAACCTTTCAGTCAAGTTGATTTTTTTATAATAATGATATGCTTTCCGTACTATGTCATTTTCTTTACCCTTGTCGAGAGATAACATGCAATTATGGAGTGATGTCAGCCTATAACATTTTGGTGTAAAATTTTGGTCACACCAGAATCCTGAGCTCCTTCACAAAGCTGGCAGACACATCTTCTGGCAACAGCTGCTCGCCATGTGATTTAAAACTTCCTGTCACTATAATTGATGTGTTTTTATTCTTTTCCATTTCCTGAAGCCTGATCAGAATTAAAATTGCTGTTGGAATTTCCTGTCAAAGCAACTCATTTATTTGCTGAGCTCTGCACTTTGATTGGGCATTGCCTTCAGCGAGAATCAGGTGGAATGGCCAGGAATTATCCTTTCCACACAGGTTTCATGGCCACGCACAACACATCTGCAGATATACACAGGTTGTCCATCATGTGTTAAACTTGTTCTAATGAAAACTCCACATGCAAAATGTTCATGATGTGAATATCAAATTTGACCACCTGCTGGGGGGTTGGAGGGAAGGTTGTGTTCATTTAGAAAGTCCCATAGAGTTTTCAATAGATTGTCTCTCCATGGAGACAATCTTTGGGTCCTTATCTCAGGCCTTTGCTGTCCAGTCTTGGAGAAAAACTCTGATCTGTCCTTTGGTTTAGATAACATGGCTTAAGGTTTGTAGTTTTCTTAAGCCCATTTTCTTATCCTTTATGTGCTCCATATGGTATTCACATGTAACATCCTGGGGTAGTTGAGTATAAAGGGCAAGTGATCCTAAAATATGTCTTGGTAAGTACGTGCTCTTAGATCTGTGAACCAAGGAAACGGTAAAAATTCAAGTTGTGTGTAAAATAGCAGAGAATATAAAAGTCTTATGCCTTGTTGTGGTTTTGTTAGTCTTTTGAATAAGTTTTTTATTGTGAAAATTCTGTACAATGGGGTTATAGTTACATGAGCAAGGTAATGAGTACATTTCTTATCAAGCATTGTTGCCTCCTCCTTTGTTTTTCCCCTACCATCTCTGCCCTCCCTCTCGATCATAGGGCTAGAGCTCTGGGCTTGAGCTCAAGGCTAGTGCTCTTATCACTTGAGCCACAGTGCCACTTCCAGTTTTCTGGTGGTTTATGGGAGATAAGAGTCTCTAAGAGTCTCACAGACATTCCTGCCCTGACTGGCTTTGAACTGCAGTCCTCAGATCTCAGCCTCCTGAGTACCTAGCATTACAGGTGTGAGCCACCAGCCCCCAGCTCTTTTGTTTTTTATATCTAAATACAAAATCCATAAAATTATTTCTCTTGTCCATCCTTCCCAAATCACTGACTTTCCTTAACCTTTCTGAGAGTTTTACAGTAGTTATCTCTTTATTTCTAGTGTGAGTTAGTCTTCATCTTTCTGCTTGGTTTTCTTCCCCCCCCCCTCTTTTTTATTGTAAAGATACTGTACAGAGGGGTTACAGTTACATAAGTAAGGTAATGAGTACATTTCCTATCGAGCATTGTTACCTCCTCTTGTTTTCCCCCTTGGTTTTCTTTTTCTTTTCTTTTTTTTTTTTTAGGTAAGGTCTTTATCTTTGCCTCAAACTGAAAATCCTCCAGCCTTAACCTCCTGTGTGGTAAGATTATGTGTATATGCTACTATACCTAGCTTTCTTCTAAACTAGCTGGTTTCAGGTTGAAACAGATAAAAGAGAAAACTTTTGTGGGCTTGCTTAAGTTGCTAGGCTTCAATGCCATGCATACTAATGATAATTTGTACTTATCCCAGAGGTTGAACCCGAAGATTTCTTTATAGAAATGGGAACCTCTTTTATGAAATTAAAAAAATAAAAATACAACAAACTTTCTTATAAGAAAAACATAGTACAAGGAATTTTTTTATTTTATTGTAGAGATGCTGTACAGAGGGGTTGTAGTTACATGAGAAAGGCAATGCGTACACTTCTTGTTCTCCCAATACCCTTCCCTCCCCCACCTCTCTCACGCCTCTTCCCATGGAGGTTGTTATGTTCATTTCCAATATACTGTCTTGTGGGTGTCATTGTTGCAATGGGTCATCCTGTGTCCTTGTTTCAGCAGTTTGTTATTCCCCTTAAAAGCAACTCTATTGAAATGTTTCTGGTATTAATATGCAAGTTTTGTCTCTAAGTAAAAGTTGGCCTTTTGGCTGGCAATTCACTATATTTATCTATCATTATATTTATAGATATATCTCTATATCTGTCATCTGTCAAAACTAGGGTTCAAACTCAAAGCCTTAAGCCTGCTAGGCAAGTACTCTACCTCTTGAGTCATGCTCCTAAGCTTTTGTAGCTTTAATTATTTTCCTGATAAGGTTTCACATTTTAGTTGGGGCAGGCCCCAGACCAAGAGAACTCTACTTGCAGCCTCCTGAGTACTTGAGATCACAAAAGTGAGCCCCTATATTCACTTATTGATTGAAATGAGCTTTCAGTAACATTTTTCTCTGGTTGGCCTTAACACCAACCCTCTAGATCTCCACTTCATAAGGAGTTGGGATGGTAGGTGTAAGGTAATACATCTAGTGAGATTCTTTAAGTACTTTACATTGTCTTAATTATTTCAGAATATAAACTTTGAGTCTGGAGTTTTGCTTATTTGCATATTTATACCACTTGGGACAGTGCCTTACAAATCATAGACAACTCAATCAATGGTCATTAATTTGATGAATGAAACCCTTGTAGACATCTAAATGGTCAGATCAATGGAGATGAAAATATTAGATCTAGAGACAGAGAGTCCCTAAACATAGTAACCTTGCTTTGTCTGAATAAGGAATTCTGACTCTGCTTGTACATTAGAATCACCAGGAGAACTTTAGCAGTTAAAGAAATACCATTAAATTTGAGTCTTCCACTGGTTGCTTTTAAATTAAATGATGTCAAGGCTAGAGGTGAGCCATTGCACAAATCAGATGCCCTTGACAGTAAATCTCAGCTCCTGCCCCTCCAGACTGCCACATAGGAGCTGTTTGGTCACCTAGTCAGAATCTTTGGGGTATCTTTTGAGTTGTTGACTCAAGGCTCTCAATCAACCCTTGAAAAAACAGTAGTTGATAAAAAAGAATGAAAGCACTCCTCAGGCACCTTGTGGGATGAACCAACAAATCATTTAAAATCACAGCTAAAGATAGCCCGATCGGTGGAGTATGTTACAAATGACCACTTTCTACCTTCAACATTTCCAGGACATTAGGATAGTCAGTCTAATGATTACATTTCTAAACATTTGACATTAGGGGAAGTTTTGAATATTTGATTTTTTTTCTATAGATATGCTCCAGGTATTTCTAATTCCACATTGATATCTGATCTCTGTTCTACCTCTGTATCTGATTTGTTGGATTCACCAGAGTCCCTGAACTTAAAACATCTCACTGGAAGATCAATACAAATAGCAGGTTTATTGTCATGGCGAGAGCTCAGGTATTTTGTGCTCAGAAGGAAATGTCCTTCGCACAAAGCACATGATTTTGTCCTGATGATGATATGGAATATTTTTGTATGGTTTTCTGCGACTTTCTATGGCCACAAGCTTGGAAAAGCCATCTGTAGAGGGCGCCTGAGGCTCTGTGGGTAGTTCACCCTCCTTCATTTCCAGCTGGGCTCCGTAGCCTAAGCTCAGCACGCCACTTGAAAGGAATCCTAGCTTGTATTTTTTTCTTCAAAATTTCCTTCCCCTTTAATTCTGTTTCCTTCTTATGACATTCTGCCATTCTTTGCCACAAACCATTGCAAAACAACTCCTAGAAGAATTTTGTCTACTTGTTGGCTGTGGGGTTGAGGCTTTTTGAAAACCACAAAGCCACATCTCCGGGGAAGAGTAGCTTTATTAATATAATAATTACCCTCATACCAGCCTGGTTACAATACACACATTGCTTTAGAAGGCAAAAATAATGACAACCTGGAGTTTTGCTAGAGAAGCTGCCCTTGAGGTTAGATGTGTACAGTTAAATTTGGAGTCAAGCTGAGGTCATTGCTAAGGAGATTTGGAATTAGAACTCCATGTAGAAAACAGTTGCCCTATGGAAGCCATTCACTCACCATTAAAAGTCATTTCGAATAATATCAGATCAGGAAACTCTGATGGTTTGATCCCATAACAGATTTGGGCTTTCCTTGACGTCTTGGTTGTTTTATAGACAAGGTTCTATGACATTTAATCATTGCCAGCCATCCTCCATTTCTCAAAGAAATCCTGGTAAACAGTGAAAGTTTTGTTGGGAAGATATCTACCACATATTGTCCAGATAGTATCAAGTAGTTCATTCTTCACTTTTTCCAATTCAGCCAAGCATAGTTAATAAAGTACTCTCTTCCTTTGAGATTGGTACAAAATATTGAATAATGAAGTCACATTTAACTTTCTCCTTGATTGCTTATTGGATGTAGAGGAGGGAGAAAAAGAAATAAAATCTGACACAAAAATTTAGTATCTCCTTTTAAAGCAACTGTTGTCAGCCTGAATATAAATGACTACTGACAAAGGAGCCAGATTCATTGTGCTGGAGCCTTGGGGAAGGCAGCCTGCTGACATGGCAGCAGCTCAGTCTCCAGCTGATTTTAGGCTCAGATAACTATCCCCTTCAGCTTAAATGATGCTCTGTCCTAATTGACTGGTACCCGGTTGGGTTGGCCAGAGTTCTTTTGGAAGCTGTTCAGACCAACTTTGCCTACAAATGCTAGGCCAAGATCAGAATCATTTCTGGAGCCTGAGCTATCTAATCCAGCCAGTAAACTAAATAGGCCGAATTTTAATTTTTTATTTATCTTTAAGTAGTTGTACAAAGGAAATGGCATATAACAAAGCAGTTTATGAATACACCCCTTCAATATTCTCACCTCCCTTTAATCTGTCCTTTCCCTTACATTTTTAATTTTGTGGTATATGCAATGAAGTCTTGACTGCATTCCCCCCATCCCCATTATGCTTCGTTCATCTATAGAATATAGAATTGGATATGCTGCCATCTTTATTATATGATGAATAAGTAATACCAAGTAAATAGTAGCTTCACTATAATCTACAGATTATAGTCTACAAGTACAATAGATTATTTTATTTTTCTTCTAAGAAGTACTTGTATTCATTTTCCTGAAACAGTTGTCCCTGAATTTTTTAAATCACATGTTGCTTTTTAAGATTTCAAATGTTCCTTTTAATAGAAAGCTCGCTTTAATTAGCTAAAAATACTATTTTCAAGATCCTCAGTTCCCCGCATCAGTGCTGTTTACCGAGCATTACCATTGGAGGTTGTGCAGCCTGGAGGGTATGAACAGATAACAGAGCCTTGCATGGTTATAGAAGGGGCTGCCATCTGCTTCAGGCCTGTACAAATACCGGATAATCTAGATTTCTTCCTTCTAAACCTATAGCAGAAGTCACTGCATCATGGATTTGGTGTCAATCAACCACCAGATTGAGATGCCTGATGATAGTAAAGATTGAGAAAAGAAAGAGATTAAGATCTCAGATTGATCCTCTCACGTCCAAGAACGAGAGTATAAAAAGATCCAAACTTCCTGAATCTATGCAAGTTGCTGGGTAGTTTGTTTCTTTAGTAACTGTGGCCTGTATATTGGTATTTAAGAGTTGTTCTGACACAGGCAAATAAAGTTGGTGGCCTTCAGGTAGAGCAGCCTTTTTTCCTTTCCCTCTCCCAAATAATTATGTATACTGCATGAGCCTGGGAGATAATTGCATGCTGACTTCTTGTTCTCTAGCAGAATATTGTTTTTCCACTGTTGAGCAGAACTGAAATGGTTAGCATGTAGAAAAAAAATGTATGGAACATTAACCTAAAATATATCTGTCTGGGGATTCATTTAGTTCCCCCTAAATGGCTGCTGTCTTTGTGGATGCTGGTATGTTTATATACATTTAAATGACCCATTTGCTACACCGGGTTTAGCTTCTTGTTAGCATCACATCTTGTTAGCATGACATTCTACAGCGCAAGGCTGCTGGAGAAGTGAAGCATGTGTTGAAGAATTTATGCAGTGTCCTTAGTTCCTTTCATTAAGGGGACCAAGAATAATAGGTGCATATTATACATTTATTCTGTGGAGCAGTATGTTTTACCTGTGCTCGACAGACATCTTGTTTATATTCAGGTTATATATTGAGGAAGCCATAGCATTTTAAAACAACATGGCATTGTTAAAAGTCATATTTATATTGTGCCTCCATGCATGGGAAAGAGTCCGCTAAAAATATGATATGTTTTAAATCCACTTGTCTCCACGTCCTAATGAAATATTCCAAGCACTCACCCCCAAAGTAAGGAGTTCAACATGTTCTTTATTCCAGCCATTATAATCATCCCAGCCACATGCTCCTAGTTTATTAAAACAGTGCCCCATCTTTTTTCAGTTTACTTTAATTTGTGTGTACAAATTTTACCACCCCCTTTCCTCCATGAAAAGCAGTATGTCTATATGCTGTCTAGTTAGTTCAAAGTTTTTGTTTTTAAAAGCCATTAGCATTTTTTAAAAGCTATTAGCATTATATTCATATGCTGCTTTGTTAAATGATACTTCCCTTGTGCAACTAAAGATAATTTAAAAAAAAACTCTATTAGCAATTTCCAGACTGACTTGGGACCTTCATTCATATCAATGAATGAAGTGAAATTGCTAACGGACATGAGCTGTCCTAGTGAGGTAGCATTACAATATTAACATTCGCCATGGTTATATCTCCATCACAAACTATTCTTTACTAGCTGCTCAGAGAAGTTGAGATCAAACCCTACTTCTTCATAATCTTTGCCATATTTTGCTCATATGATTAAAACACTAGGGGAAAAAGTTCCTTTTAAAGAGAATGGAACTGTGAGTTTTCTGAAATGTCCTTATCCACCTCTAGTAGGGGTAGAAAGGTAGCAACAGCTAATTCTAGATAGATAGAAATCCACACAAAACTGGAGCCTGAAGTAAAGATGCAGAGAAATTACGAAGCTGTGGTAAAAGATGGAACCATATCCAAAGGATGGGTTAGAGAAGACGATCTAAAGTTTTTCAGCCCAGAGAAAAACTGGCTTTCATATGAATGTTCTGTAAAAAGAGAAATGACTTAGCATTATCAATTCATTTCCAGTACTATTCAGTTCATTGAATACTTTCACTTTTTTAGTCATTGCCTAGTATTGGACCAGTTATTTAATTTTATCCTTCCAGAAACTGTCGAGTAATCCCAACTATACCTCTGTGACAGGTAAGAAAACTGAAGCTTACAGAGATTGCAGAGCTAGTTCAAGGGCACACAGCCAATGGTCAGGCAAGGCAGAATCAGAACTGCTATTGGATTTTAAAGAATGAGAACTTGTATCACTGGCAGGGTGAAGTTAGTTGAGTGCCAGAATTCTAGGAAGTAGTGGCTACTGCTGTGGTAGAACTTAGCTGCAGATAGAAAGCCACTCCCAATGAGAGCCTGGAGGCAAAGTCAGGTGAAGAGAAACAACTCTACTGAGAAGGACTGGAGACATGGACACTATATCTGCTGACTGGACTTGGTTATTTAAGAGGGTGTAGATATACACCCAAACTGGTAACTACTATTCATCAACATCACAGAATCCACAGGCCATCACTTGCAGACACTTCTTAGAGTATAACTCAGACCCCTGGACTCTTGATTCCAGTTCTTCCCCTGATCATCCAAAGGAGTTGGTCTCTGGAGATTAAGAGGAAGACTTGCTTGAAGAACACATAATAATGAGCTAGAAATCATGATCCTTGCTTGGGAAATTTAGCAAAAGTATAGTGACAAGTATTCAGCACTAAAAGAAAATTCATATTATTTTAAACAAAAATTGGAAGAAGCTGGAAGATGAAGAAAAACCTCAGCCAATGATAGACAGACACAGGACACAATTAAATGAGAGTTCCTGGATTTACTAGAAGATTTATGTGTCTGTGTACTAATTATATGTGACTAATGATTCACTTTCATAATTTTTTGGTGTGTCAGTCCTGAAGCTTGAACTCAAAGCTTGGGCACTGACCCTGAGCTTTCTTGCTCACAGATGGTGGTCTACCACTTGAGCCCCAGGTCCACTTCTGGCTCTTTTGTATGTGTAATTAATTGGAGATAAGAGTCTCATAGACTCATGCTTCTTGCAAATAGAAAAATATGAAATGTGATCTTAAATGCTTCGAAAACTTTTTCCTGAAATTCCAAATCCCTGAACAGTTTTTTTTCAATTAAAGAAAAAAAAAATATGTGTTATACACTTATAATAGCTGGGCACTGGTGGCTCATTCCTGTAATCCTAGCTGCTTAGGAAGCTGAGATCTGAAGATTGTGATTTGAAGACAGCCCTGACAGGAAAGTGTATGAGACTCTTACCTTAAATCAACCAGCAAAAAGCAAGAAGTAGAGCTGTGATTGAAAAGGTAGAGTGCTCACCTTGAGCAAGAGGAGCTAGAGGACAGCACCTATGCCTCAAATTCAAGCTTCAGTGCTAGCAGAAAAACAAAAAAAAACTATAATAGATACTTTAGGCTATTAGTTTGCCACATAATTTTTTCCTCTGTGACAAATTGACATAACATTTCCATGTTGATTTTTCCTAACAGTTTTATTGTATCAGTGTTCTATCAATGTCCTTGAAACTATCTTTGCAAAAAAGTAAAAATTCCTTACCAGCTAATGTCACTCTTCATTTCTACAGTTTTCCTGCAGAAATTATCTAGTTTAAACTGAAAATAATTATTGTTTCTTTCATCTAAAATGTTCTTTTTGACCTATTTATTAATGCCTTTTCTGGTAGGATGCCCATTGGAATATCAAATTGACAGCTTAGAATTACAAATCAGCAGCAGACCCTGTGAGTTGGTTTGAAGAGTAATGGTAGTCATAAATAGCAGTAGCTTTAGAGGGATTGAAGTAAAGAGGCCCATATGTCACGTGTGTATAGAAACAAAAAAGCAGGAATTGGTCCAATGGGTCAGATTGTGACAGAATCTTCAGTACCCTGGATAGCTCCCAGGAGTGCAAACCTGCAGGCTGACAGGGTCCAACATTGATTTGTAGACTAACCAACTGTAGACCTATTTTCTCTGCACCTTTTTCCTCAAAATGTTCACTTTCTTTTCCCACCCCAAGTTTAGCAACTATAGATACAGAAGCTCATTAAAATATTTGCCTTCTGCACTGGTTGAATCTCACTAACTCACTTGAGGGTCCCTATCATGCCAAAGGTTTTATACTCAACATTCTCTAGAGGTTTTGTCTATCTTGGGTTCAAGATAGGGACTTCTGAGATAGAACTCCATTCTAGTTAATCATTTCCTTTTTTACTGGCATTTCATTGTCCTATGAACACTGTGTGCAGGTTCAGTTTTCCCCATTGTCAAGTTAAACCCCAGACTCACCCTTATTTTGATCTCTTCACAGGACAACCTAATGTAAGGAGACTTCTCATCTAAGACAGAATGTTTGCAGTCTTTGTAGTCACTCATTTCAATATTGATTACATACTGACTTCTATAAGAACCTTTTAATGGCCTGTTGTTCACTTTTCCATTGGCTTGTATTCATCTTGAGGATATATTCCTTATCACTGAGGCTTTCCAGTGGGAAGTACTCACTAGGGATGGATTACAGCATTTTATGTTTCCAAATACACTTCTTTTCTAGGAAAGACATAGAGACATTTTTCAAGTTTTCTTACAGACATGTTCAGTCAATAGCCCTTTTCAATTATGGGTTGAATATATTCCTCGAAATCCATATTGTTTTGAGAAACCTCTAACTTCATATAGTGTGAAGAACACAGGTTAGACTCATGAACTGCAGAGACCCGAGATTCCCTGTTGTTTTACTATCTGTGGAGATATTATTGAATATAATTGAGTTATGGTAAAGGATGCTCCTGAAAGTTAGATGAGATGCTGACATAAGGCATCGGGGTCACATGGCAAAAGTGAGGAGCTCGTTACTTGTGGATGCCTTTTCTTGTTCATAGTTTGTATATATATGCACAAACATGTAAATATATCATATACACACATATATGTATATATGTGTATGTATACATACACCACACAAACACATACACACACACATATATATACATGAAACACTTTTAAATCAGACTCTTCTGATGGCTTTTAATGCACTTCCCTTAGGTGTTTTCTACTACATACTTACAATAGGACTCTGATCATGTAAGGATTTATCTTTCACCTCCATTTCTTCCTGAATTGGTCTTTTTCTTTTCTGACTTAGTTGTTATATTCAACATGCAAAATGAAGTCTTTTAAGCCTTAATGTTTGTCTTTTGGGGAGTGAGAGTCACATTGATCTTTATGAAAATCAAGGTAAAGTGAGTCTTTTCTTGCCTTATTTACAGAAACTACATTATTAAGCAAGCTCAAATAGTACATCCCACTTGTTCTTCAAAGAATGGAAGGGTGTGTGCCAGTCAGTCCTCGTGATTCCCACTGGGAAGTCCAGTCTTCATTGCTTCCAAGTGTTGAAATCATAGAGACTGTGAAGGGGAAAAGTCTCAGTGGAATAAATCTGAATAGTTATGAAAGCAATCCAGAGCATTTTAGCTGGGCATCTATCCCTTTAAACAATACCAGTCACAGCAATGTGGTTTCATAGCCATTTAAAATACAGTTTACAGAGGAATTAAGCTAAATCACTTAAGCTGTTCAAGCAGCTGCACTTTTCCAACTTCCTCACTGAGATCTGCTTGCAGAGGATCCCCTTTGAAATCTGCAGCTCAGTCACAGGCAGGGCTGTTGATCTCTGAGCTACTTGCCATTTCTTGCCCTATCATTCTCAGTAGTGCAACATCTTGGAGAATATTTGCATACCAGCACATATTCTTCACCATATCTTAGTGATTGAAGTGACTCACCTGAACATGAAATAAAGTTACTTTAAAGTGTGCTTTCGAAGCCACCCTTTCATTTCCAGAATGACTGTACATCTGCAGAAGAAATGGAAGCTCCATCTTTCAAGCTCTGTGCTCCAGTTGGCCTGCCTGATCTCTTCTTGCTTCCACAGGAAAGCTTTGGCTACCTCTAATTGGTTCCCTCATTTTTCACTACAATCAAGGCAGATTTCTGCCCCTGCCTCTTTGCTCTCCCTTTTCCTTCCTCTCCCACTGCTCATCCCTCTGTGGTTCGCTTATTCCAGTCCCACTCATTCCATTGTCCAAGAGATTTCCTACAGTCTTTCCCACTGCCCAGGTTCATGCCCCCATTTTCTGACTTTCACCATGGTAATGTGCCTGGCTTTAACTCTTACAATCAGTTTGGCCCTTGTTCTGTGAGTTCTTGACCACAATGCAATCTACTTGGAGGAAAAATTCAATCCTTAAACACACATACACACACACACACACACACACACACACACATTTTTTGGTAGTACTGGGGTTTGGACTAGAGTTTGAACTTAATAAGCAATACTCTATCACTTGAGCCACTTCAGATGGAGTCTTGTGCTTTTTGTCTGAATGAGCCTTATATCATGATCCTCTTACCTGCCACTCTGGAGTAGCTGCAATGAAAGATTGCTATCACCACTCCTGGTTGGGTTTTGCCAGCTATTGTTTTTATGACTGACTGTGAATTACTATCTTCTTGATTGTTTTCTTTTCTTGGTCCCAGAAAATGTTTTCTATTTACTCAATTGAATTATCAATTAAGTCAAAATTTAAGTATAAAAACAGGCAAATTGAACACCATTTTCTATGAACAAGATAGGAGTAAGAAATAAAAGAATGAAAACAACATTAGGAAATTATACAAGAAAAATTCAAAGTGGTGTTATATGTGGAAAGTTTTTACTGGATACATTTCATCATCTTTTATACATTATATTTCACTGATGATGCAATGGTGTTTAAGGATTGGTAAATTCACTAAAGCTACATAGAAGTATCTTATTTGAGGACGAAAACTAGGAAATGTTCTTTTTAGTCTTGCTAAAGAAATAATAAAAGAGGAAGGTACTTGTTGATAACACTTCTGATATTTTGCAAAAATGCATATATTTTTATTTAGTCTTAACAATTAATGAAATAGTTGTGTATCCAGTGATAGTGACAGAGATCTCTAATTTGGCAAATTAGCTATTTTTCCACATTATAGACTATCAACAAGTATTCTGTATCTCAATGGTACCTTGTAACTAGAGCTATAATCTAGTTGTTTTTAAATGTATAATATTTTAAAGCACAGGTAGGCACTACTAGAAAACAAACTAAATGTTTTGGGGAAAGTAATATGCCCTCTTATACAAGGAAGCAATAAAAAAGAGACTCATGGTGCTCCTTCAAAAGAAAGTAACATACCAAACAGCTAAATATTACTAGTTGAACAGATTTTCATTTCTCTGATTTCCCTAGCAATTTTCTGGCTAATTTGTAGGATTTGGGATTTAGGCCAGTAGTCTGGCCTCTTTGAGGAATGAAGCGTTTTCTTCTGTGCCCAGATGTTAGAAAGCTTCCATGATTGCTCACAAGCAGCCCAGGAATTCAATACTTCCTGTGATTCTCCTCAGTATCTTGCTTAGAAAGTCTGCCAGGCTTCAGCACGCAGTGAGCAGGGCATTCTGAAGGGCATTCCCAGTGGGTCAGTACTGAAAAGCCAGCATACGTACATTATCCTATCAAAGTCTGTAGTAAAACATACTTCATTCAAGGAGCCTTGGCTCATAAAAAAACTAAAGACTACTTTTAAGGCAAGATCTGAGGTTTATTACAAGCCAGAAAGGCAGAGGTGATGGAAGGACCATGGGAGAAAGAGATTAAAGAGTTGGGCATAGCTCTCCCAGACTATCTGAGGAATCAAAAAGACTGAGTATACTCAGTGGAGAGGTGGGGTGATGACAATTCCAACGGAAACAACAGCAAGACACAAGTTCATGGGGAAGAGAAGAGCATAGTGATGAAATAGCACAGGAAGCCCCACCATAAGCCCTGGAGAAACTTGGGGGAAAAAAGAACAAAACAAAACACCACTTGGATATTTTTAGAGTTCCAGTAGCAACAAGGATGTTTGCTAACCACATCCTTGGCTGTAAGAGCCTTGTTGTGGATTACGTGTAAAACAGAGGTCTGTTCCCATTCAGCGCTTCAGTTTGTTTGTGTTTAAAAACACATTTATAGAGCATCTTCCATGAGATGTTGTCCTGGAGCTGGGGCACAGTGCTGTGAGCACTAGCAACCTCACATAATTCCCTCTTCCAGGAGGTAAAGAACCAGACTCTGAACTGTGAACGGGGGGAAAGAAAAGAAAAGGAAGGAGGAATACCAGGGCCCAAGTGGGAAAAGTTGAAGCTGGAGTGATTTTTACGCATATAATTAAATGACATCACTCTTTTCCTTGAACCTCCATGGGTTTTGACCACTCTTGAAACCAATTCAAACTCCTTACATCTGCCTTATCTAGTCTGAGCCTTGTTCTCCTAACCTTCACGGATTTATTTCCTAATTCACTGATTTATTTCCTAATTCACAGCCAACCTGTCCACATCCCAGAATGGTCCCCCAGTTTCTTTCTTTTTTTTTCTTTTATTTCCTTTTTGTTCATTATGGGGGGTTGAACTCAGGGCCTGGGTGCTCTCCCTGAGCCTCTTGGTGCTCAAGGCTAGGTCTCTACCACTTGAGCCACAGTACCACTTCTGGTTCTTGAGTAGTTAATTGGAGATCAGAGTCTCTCGGGGACTTTCCTGCCTGGACTGGCACAGATCTCAGCCTCCCATGTAGCTAGGATCACAGGCTTGAAACACTGGCACCTGGCTGTCCCTCAGTTTTCTCCTTGTGACTGACCCTCAGTTCCTTTGTGAACCGCCTCTGTCATGTCTTCCCACCGCAATATCCCACTGCTGCCTTTTCCTCTCTTCCTCCCTCCAATGGTAACCTAATGTGTTAAGTTTTGTCTTCATTGTACTTACTATGAAGAATTATCTTCCCTAGATGAATTATTTGTAAACCTCATAAATTCAGGGGGTCAGTCAGTCTTGCAGCACCCAGCAGTGCTATGCTATCTGGTTCATGCTTTGCTAATATTCATTAGATAAAGAATGTTTTCTTGTCTAGTGGGATAGATTTGTTTGTTCCAAATGAGATCCTGCCTGCCTGTCTCATTCAGCCTCTCCTAATGGTCCTGAACATGGAAGGTCCCTGGCTGAATCTTCATATGATCCCATCAATGTCATTTCCGCCTCGAGGTAAGGACCAAGCCACATGGACCAGCCTGGGAACTTCTTTAGCTCACCTCGTAAAACCCGGAGTCCCAGACAGCGCCCCAGTACTGAAGATGTTTTGCAATGCCCCATTTTATCAACTCCATGGTCATACCCCAGAGATGCTGCTCACTTTCCAGGCTTACTTACTGAGCAATCATCTGGCCTGAAATTCTTACAGGTAATTTCTGATATTCTGCCTCACTCCCAGCCCACTAGTGCTGACTTCCCATCCACCCAGCTGCAGTTCCTTCTGCAAAAGCAGCCCCCGGAAAGCTGTGTGCAATGATCCATCTCTGTTGGCTCAAGAAACACATGATATTGTCTGTGAGGTAACCTCCTTAGGCCGTCTTCCAGCTCATCCTCAGTGCTGCACTCCAGACCTCTTCCTGTCAGGACCCCAGAGCCCTGATCACGTTAATAGACTGAATCACGTCCCACTTTCCAGACACATGGCTTGCATTTAACAACCATGGGCTGTACATGAAGAATTGCTTCTGCCTGAATTCCCTCACAGGCTGCTCGTGGCTTGTTCTGACTTTAAATCTTTGCTTGTTCATTTGCATACACCTGCATACCCAGAGATCACCTGGCCTCTGACAAGGTGATGTCCAAAATGTCTCCCTGGGACCTTGGTTTCTAATCACACTCTTTGTTGTGTATTTATTGTTTAGTGCTTGTACCACTCCTCAATAGATTACTAGGTCCCTAGGAGAAGGTTAGGATTTTTTAGAAGTTTTTTTTTTTAACAAGTTGACACAATTTTTATTACTTCAAACCACACAGATGTCTTACCAGTGTTGAAGCTAGATGCTCAAGATGAGCATGTTAGGTTACTCAAGGTGTCTGGGCTCCTTTCTGCTGTCTCTGAGAAGAAATCTGCTTTCTGGGTGTACCCAACATCCTGAAGCCTCATCTGGTTTCCCACAGGCCATTGCTCATGGCTCTGTTCAATTGTCAAAGTCCAGGATGGCCCATCAATTGTTCTCAAATTACCTCACTTAGATGTCCTTTCCTACACTTAAAAGACAACCCCTCTTGATTATATTGGACTTATCTGAAAAATCAAAGGTTCCTTCTTTATCTTAAATTAGCTGATTGGTGACTGTAACTAGACCTATAACCATATTTCTCCTTTGCCACCTCCTAGCATAAAACTATACTCCAAGGACCAGGAGCCTCACATCTTGGGGACAGCTGCTTGTCTGCTCACCGTGAAATCCTTTCAGTTTTTTTTCCCCTACACTCTACTCAGTACAGTCCTTAGCATGAAAAATCTTATCAGTGTATTAATTAATTAGATAATTAATTAGGGATAGAATGTGATCATTGAGCCAAAAGGTGTGTTGTGATACAGCCATGACAAATGAAACCACATCATTTCTCTCAACTAGTCTCATTAAATGGAACTAGTCCCAGTGGTGCTCTAACAACTGTTTGGGGGTGTACCGTGTCGGGCGGAGGAACCTGGTCAGAGGCCAGTTGTAGGTCTAACTCTGTGGTGATACATCTTCATGGGACTTCCGCTGGCCTCTTCTTTCTCCTTTGCAATTAAAAGAGATTAATTATTCAAAGAAGCTTTGTTTTCATATCTCTACATATGTACATAATGTACTTCTAGAAAATTCACCCTCTATGACTCCTGCCTATCTTTGTCCTCCCTTTATTAAATAAGTTTAGAGGGTTTGATTATTCTATTTTCATACACGCATATAAAGTGTTTTGATCTTACACACACACACACACACACACACACACACACATACACACACAGCTTACTCTCTCATTTCATCCTTATTCTTGCTGGTTTCTGCTTTACCTTGAGTCTTGCTTTTCCTTTGTTAGGTTTAGATTCTGCAAATGAGAGCAGACATGGGATATTTGTCTTTCTTTATTTTTTTTTTTGGTCCAGTCGTGGGGCCTGAACTCTCGGCCTGGGTGCTGTCCCTCAGCTCTTCAGCTCAAGGCTAGCGCTCTACCACTTGAGCCACAGCACCACTTCCTGCTTTTTTCTTATGTGGTGCTGAGGAATCGAACCCAGGGCCTCAGGCATGCAAGGCAAGTGCTCTAACACTGAGCCACCTTCCCAGCCCCATATTTGTCTTTCTTAGTCCCATGTATTTTTGTGTAGCATGATGATTTCTGGTTACATCTATTTTCCTACAAATGATGTGACTTCATCCCTTTTTCTAGATGAATGATACTCCATTCTGTATGTATAGCACATTTGCTTTACACATTCATCACGTGATGGCACCTAGGCAGAAGCACTTGACTATTGTAAATTGTGCTGCAATAAACATGGGCACACAGGTATTTTTTATGATATGTGTCATTGGTTGGAACCCTGGGTCCAGTTCATGGCTCTACTGAGGGTAGAAAACATAACTGTTAGTATGGTTGGCTGAATCTTCAGATTCATAGATAAGATATTATTTGTGAGCTCTCCTGGGATAGCTTTGAGCCTTGAACGTTATTCTGTAACCTGATCCTTGCCCCTAAGTCATGGTTTTGACAAGTTGCAAGAGCGAATTTAAATAATGAAACAGCTTTATGAGAGATGTTAAACATCTCAGAGAGGGTAAGACACAGGCAATTTTTTTGGTTTATGAGACACAATCTCATAATTGCTTCACTGATTCCCTTTTTGGGCTGTTCACTAATAAGCTGTGGGATTGTTATTCCTGTTGAATAGAGTTGAGCTTCGTGATTATTTTTGCATCAAAACTATAGTATGTGTCTGGAACATGGGGTGGGGTAAATGGAGAAGATACCCCAACTTCATCCCAAGTCTAGATTGGGTGCTTCCATCACACTTACCAACCATTAGTGGTAAAACTGTGGGGAATTTGGGCAGAATTATACGTTTAATCTACTTGAAAACCTTTTGGTTTGATCTCTTTTATGGTCAGAACTACATATTGACATCCGTATAGGTCTGGGTAAATTTATACCAGAACCGCCTCCCAACATAAGCTCCAAAACATTCCCACAATCGCATTAAATGATGTGGGGTTTGCAGGAAACTGATGTACATCCTCCTGTGTGCTTCAGTTGCCTCTAGCTTACTTATACTACCTACCACCATGTAGATGCTATTATTTATCATAATACTAAATATAAATACTAAATTGTTCTTATACTACACAATTCAGGGAGTAGGACAAGGTAAAAAATCTGTATAGACACCATCTTTTGAAAATATATTCTATCTATGACCGGTAAAATCTGTGGATATGGAATCCTTAGATACCAATAGCTCTTGGTGGCCACTGTTCATTAGCCCTGGGAGCCTCTGAGTGATAGGGTTACTAAACATTCCAACCAAGAACCTGAATGAAGCATCTAATCTGTCACTCCTGGAATAAATGCCCCATGCACATTATATGTCATGGTCACCATTAATATATATCATATGATTATATGTAATATATAGAACATATATATATTAATATCTGTTCATTCCCTTTGTCCACTGGAAGCTTTGAGAACCTTCTAGGGGCTAAATAGAAAGACCGTTGGCTCTTGTCCACTGGTTTACTCTTCCTTTTTCTTTCAACAGAGTTGCCTCAATTATTTATTGTATTGTTTTGTGTTAAGACTTATTTTTATTTTTATTTATTTGGGGGGGGGGTCCGGTTGTGGGGCCTGAACTCGGCCTGGGCACTGTCCCTCAGCTTTTCAGCTCAAGGCTAGCGCTGTACCACTTGAGCCACAGCACCACTTCCAGCTTTTTTCTTTTTGCTTATGTGGTGCTGAGGAATCGAAGCCAGGGCCTCATGCATGCAAGGCAAGCGCTCTACCACTGAGCCACCTTCCCAGCCCCAAGACTTATTTTTAATAAGCTGCTTGAAACTTTTGTGGGTTGTAGATTAAGGAAGGTAGTCCTAGCTATTCAGGGGACTTGAAATCTGGAGATCATTGTTCAGAGGTAGCCTGGGCAGAAAAATCCGTGAGATTCTTATCTCCAGTTAACCAGTTAAAAAAAGGCAGGAAGCAGAGGTATTGTTCAAGTGGTAGAGCACCAGCCATGAGTAGAAAAAGCTAAGCAAGAGCAGGAAACCCTGAATTCAAGTCCTGGTATTGTCACAAAATAAATAAATAAATAAATAAGTAGATTTTTATAAAGGAGGAAATCAGAACATTCAAAATATATACCTTACCCATATTAGACCAGTCAAGACATTTTTGTACAGAGAATATTTCCAGGCTTTAATAAGGTTGTTAACTAAATATGATATTAGTCATAATATGAAATAATATTCCTTTTAAATATGATGATCATTCAGCTTTATTTCCCCATCTGCAAGATGAGAATGGTAATTATCCTTTTGAAAATATCATATGGTCAAATTAGTTAATGTTGGACAAGCACTTCTAAATGAAGCTACCTAATAATTTATTAGCGGCTGCACTGGTGTGAAATTTGAGAATGAAGTCCGCCGTTGAGGAATTGGCTTTCCTTAAATTCCTTACAGAGCTGTAGTCTGCAGTCTCCCCTTTGGATGCCAGCCATGCTCAACTGTGGTGCACTGTCTTGTGGTCTTTGCCCATAGCAGACTGGCTTCAGCCGTCTGAAATCTGATAATCATGCTCTAAAAGGGAAATTGAGAAAATGAAATCACCCATGCCCTTCTTTGACATGGATTCACTTCTTTTTTTGTTTTTTAGTAAAAAGAAATTTCAATTTTTTGGGGGGGAGGGTCCAGTCGTGGGGCCTAAACTCTGGGCCTGGGCGCTGTCCCTCAGCTCTTCAGCTCAAGGCTAGCACTCTACTACTTGAGCCACAGCACCACTTCCGGCTTTTTGCTTATGTGGTGCTGAGGAATCAAACCCAGGGCCTCAGACATGCAAGGCAAGCGCTCTACCACTGAGCCACCTTCCCAGCCCCTGAAATTTCAATTTTTTGAGTAAAGGAGAACTCTCAAAGCATTTTTTCTTTTAGCAGGTTATTTTCTACTTTGTGCTTTTTAATGTTCTTTGATCCATTCAAGACCCTGAATAGAAGAACCTCAGAGATGTCTGAAACGAGCCAAGCATGAGCTCCAATTAGGTGCCATCATCTATTTCTGTGTTAGTTTGTTTTTCTAATTCTATGAAGTTGGTTCTAATTCAGAAGCATGACCCTCTTGTATACTCCCAAAAAGAGCTACAGAGTTCATGTGCATCATCATCATCATCATCATCATCATCATCATCATCAATGTAGCAATTACTATCATTCATGGAACACTGTGGTCCAGGATCTTCCCCTGTTTTATCTTCATACAACATGACCACAGAGTATTTACAGGATCACAAAGGTGTGCCTCTCACATACAAATCATGTGTATAAAGGTGAGATGCTGGGATTTGAACAATGTTTATTTTGGAAGTCTTTATTTTTCTATTTAATTTGTATTTTATGAACCTAAAAGTAGTATTGATATTTTATTTCTTTTTTGTCTTTTATTTATGTCTATACACTTCTAGAAAAGCTATGTTTTAGAACAATTCTCTGGATATATCAGTGTTAGATCTGGTACCCCTGCTGTCTTAACTCTAAAATTATAAGAACTAAGATGTCTGAGAAACTTTGAAAATATTCATAGTAATTCTTTTCAGTGTTATTGTCTCCAGGATTCTGTGGCAATCACATAAAATCCATAAATTCATAGAATGGATTTCCTTTTTGTCAGGGAAGTAAGAAAACTTCTACTTTGTATAGACAAGTTTTCATATTATCAATGTCAGAATGTTTTTCTTGTCAGCTTTTCATTAGATTAGAAAGTGTTTTCGATTTTAGTGGATATGTCAATACAATGCCTTCTCCAGACTTCTAGGGCAGGGTAAAAGGAGCAGATAAGAGAGGAGAAAGGGAAGGGAAGAAAAAGGTAATTGGAAGGTGGATAGAAATAAAACATGATTTACATATGTATGGAGATGTCACAGCAAAGATCATGAATGTGTAATCGATATGCATTAAGAATAATGACATTAAAGAAAATAAAAAAGAAAGGCTTCTCCATTCCAGATCACAGACAGAGAAAGAGAAACTGGTAGTCTGTTTGCTGATACCAGTTCAACAACAACAGAAAGTGAACACCTACCACCATAAAAAAAAAGACGTTGACTTAGCAGAAAATAAATAACTGGCTTCACCACTTTAAGAATGTGTGGACTGTCCAAGTTTAGAGACTTGATTTGTATCTATGGGTACATACCTAGTATTATTACTATTGCCTCTGAACTATTGGACCCAGAGCACTTAACCAGTCAAACTAGTCCTCCTATTTAAAATATTTATTTAAAAGAAACTAGCCACAGATGGAAATGTTTCTAACTAAAAATTATCTTTCTCGAGTATAAAAACATTTCTCAAAATCAAATATTTCCCATATCAAGTCAGTTTTCTGTGGGCTTGGGAACTTCAGTTTCCATTGCTAGTAAAAAGCCTTTGATTGGAGGAGCTTTGCTTTCCCTTAAACTTGAAACTGGAGTATGTAAGCAGAGCTTTGAGTATGAGTGGAAAAACTGGCTTAAATTATGTGACTTTCAGAAATATCACCATGTGTTTATTTGTACAGTTCCCACTGAAGGGGAAATTTTTGTTTAATATTCGAATGTGTTTACTTATGAAAAACAATCAGTAGACACTAGTATGCTACGAGACTGAAGTTATTCTGCACTTTCCTTTTTGTCATAGAAGACCTAGTTTCCCCAGGGCCAAGAATTTAACTTAAGTTTTAGGAACGGCTAGAGTTTCACATTTAACCTTTATGGTGTGCAAGCATGAGTAATTTTCTTCATATAAAATACCTTCTGTTGGACGAAAGTTTGCCCTGTTAAATCCTGCAGTGCTGAAAATAGTCGGTAGGGGGCGCTGCTGACTTACTTTTTTTTTAGAAAACTGCTCACAGCCTAATTTCAGGTCTTTGAGAAACATGGAAATTATTTTAATTCAGTCAAAGCAATGAGAAAATTGTCTGAAATTCTTAATGTTATTGTTTCTTAGTGTCTTTTGCTACCTCATCTCCCAAGAAACACCAGTAAATGAGGCCAAACGTGTTTTCTTACTGTTTCTGCCAAGCCCTTAGCTGACCCACAGTAAGGATGACTGACCATGGTAGGTTAGGGCAACCTGGTGTGATTATCTAATTTTTCCATCAGCTTGAGGTTCTTATGTGAAAGTTCTATTCATGGAGAGCCAGAAGAAGGGGAAAATAAAAACCTGTTTACACTTTTCACTTTCCAATTGGCCTTGCCAGTTATCCCCTGACCTGGTGCTATGATGAGAAAATATCTGCGCGGAACTTAGCCTGCTGGTCACCGGGCCGGCCAGAGCTGTAGGGAGCATTGGGAATGAGAAGGGAGAAGCGCCATGATTTGGTAGATTCAAAATCATTCTCTCTTCTCAGGCTTGTCCAAACACACCATCATGGCATGCTAAGAGGTGATCGACCTCAGAATTTTTGTCTTTATATAAGTTGTTATTACAACAAAGTTGCCATCCCAGAATCTTTACTTTCCTGCCAGTACCTTACTTCGAGATGAACTAGGGACTGTCCCTAATGTTTTATACATTGCCATGTAAAATCCTGTTTTACGTTGAATTCTTAGCCGGCACTGGCCCTCATTCCCTTTCAAAAGAAATACTCTTGTATACATAGACAAATTGAGTAAAGTAAGATACATGCAAGGGGGTAGTTTCAATGGTGTAACTCTTTAGAGCAACTAACTTACACTTTAACAAAAGTAACATCGGAAAACTGGAATGTGTTGTTGGGGAGAAGAGGTCAAGGGCAAGGAGGGAAGCAAATGGAGAGAGATCGGGTGCACAAATACAGTCAAAATATTCATGGTACATATGTGAAATGGATGCAAGTAACAAGGGGGTGGGCAGGGCTGGGAGAGTTAGGGGTGAAAATGGAAAAAGGGATGACATGGATCAAGATACATTGTCTTCAGACTGATACACTGAATTGAAGCCCCTTTGTACAACTACTTTAATATAATAATAATAATGGAAAAAATGAGATGGAGGAAGAGGAGGAGGAGGAAGAAAAAGAAGAGGCTCTATTTAAACCTAAGGGCTTCTTACTGAGACCTTGTGGACCATAATTATATTTTGCAGATTTTTTTCCCAGCCTCCACACAAACAGGAGAATGTATGAGTTGTTCAAGATGCATGTCAAACTAGAAAATACCCAGAACAGCATGGCAGTCACACTTTCTATTCATCCTCTTGTGAGCATCACTCTGTGCCCGTAACACCCTGATGAAATTTCTAGTGCGGCTGAGCTTTGCTTTATGTGGGTTTTGGGTTTTTTTTTTGCTTTTTGTCACCTAAGGGCACTGGGCATTCATCTTCCTTCATAGCTGGTAGGTGCCACTTTTGGCCGGTCCTGTAGCTGGCTGCAGCCATCTGTCCATCTTCAGGGTAAAAAATGTCTTCCATTAGCTAATGGCTGCGTGCTCTGAGAAGCGTTCTGCCTCTTGGCCTGAGGCTGCGGGAGGGGATCAATCAAGTCTCTTAGATGAGGCCTCAGAGGACCAAGGGAAATTTGTATAATCCTGAACTGTAAACATGGGGACCAGTGGTTGAGGTTTTGGATTTGAACAACATTTAAAAATGTCTATTTGAGTATCTAAAGTAAACCTTTCTTTTAAAGAGAAGCGGAGGCCCAAGAGGCTCTTTGGGTGGCCTGCAGGTCAGCTCACCTTTCTGCCTTCATTTCCCTTTTATTTTATTTTATTTCTTTTCGAATTGTGGGATGGCATCAGGAGGAGAATAACAAGAAAATTTACTTGCTTTTCTGTTTCACAGGCAAATTAGTTTAATTTTGGTTTTCAGTCCAAAAGCATTCAACTAACTCAATTTTCACCAGTCTGGTTTTCTTTATGCCTCTCTATACATACCCACAGGCCGGCTTATAATATGCTACCTCTCAGTTTAAGTGTGACCACTAATGACCCCCACCCCGGATTGATAGTTTTGCTGGGAGAGGGGCAGTTGTAGTTTGCTTTTCTCTTCCAATTCTTCTTTTCTTTCCTGACTGGACCAGAGAAGAGATGCTTCTGTCCTGCCTTGTTCCATCCTGCCTTTTAGTTCTTTAAGGCAATTATGGAGGTGTGGGTGTGGGAAGGAGAAAGGAGGCGTTGTGCTTGGGCCCGGGGGGGGGGGGGGAGAGGGGGGAGAAGGGGTGCGTGCACACGGGTGGATGTCGTTTGACAGTTGGTTTTCTTTGTCCTGGTTTGTTGCTGTTGGCACCTTTGAAAGCAGTCAGACTGAAGAAATTCCATAGGAAAGAAAATGAACCAACTTCCCAGAGGTGAAAGGAAGATTGCTGAAGCCTTGGGGGGGAAATTTTATATAGTGCCAGCTTCTCTCACTCTCCTGCCTAGGGCTTATTTTCAACTCTGTATTGACTTGATACATTTTTGTCCCCTACCTGCCTACCCTCTGACACTTTCCTTCTTTCGACCATGTCATAAATAGGTTTGCCTGAGGATCAGCCTCTGTTTCTTTGAATGTCTTTTCCATTTTAGTAGAAGACTAAGTTTTAGAACTTGAATATTATTAAAAAATCTTAATTTGTTATTGTACAGGTCATGTACAGAGGGGGTCACAGTTACAAAAGTCAGTTAATGAGTACATTTCCTTTTGAACAATGTCACCTCATCCCTCGTTTTCTCCCACTTTTTCCCTCCCGGCCCTCTTCTCCCATAAGTTGTATCGTTCACTTTCAACATAGTGTCTGGTGGTATCAGTGCTGCATTTGTTCATCCTTTGTCCCACCGTTTCTTTGATTTCCTCTTACCTTCCTCCCCAAACAGACCATCATACATACAAGACAAAAAGTACAGAAATCAAAACAGCCATAAAAGAGGAGAAAAAACAGTAACCATGAGGCAAAATAACATAAAACCTCTCCTTTTCATTTCTTGTTCATTTCAACAAACATTATTTTATATGATCATATGCTCATAGCTATTGAACCTCTCTGATCTTCTTAAGAAGCCCCATTCAATAATTTTTTCCTTTAAGGACAAGCTGAGAGGGACCTCAGAGAAACTGTTGCCTCTCCATAGACCCCAGGACCCAGAACTCATCAGGAGTGACAATTTCATTGTACCATGCGAGTTTCTTCTCAGTCACAAACTTGGCATTTTGCTATGTGTTGTTCTTCTACATTTCTATGGGGTAATCACCCTTGCAAATTAGCAGTTAGTTCTATAAAATACCTAAATAATGTTTTCTACAAGTTAAACTAACAAAAAGCAATAAAGCAAAATCTACACATGGAGCCAATCACCAGCAGTCCTAACTACTCAGGAGGCTGAGATCTGAGGATTATAGTTTGAAAGCAGCCAGGGCAGGAAAGTATATGAAACTCTTATCTCCAGTTAACCAGCAAAGAGCTGGAAGTGGAGCTGCAGCTCAAGTAGTAGAGACATCACTTAGGCTTTGAGTTCAAGCCTGAATACTGGTCACACACACACACACATGTACGCACACACGTGTGCATATACACACAAAAATTATATCGACATGTGGGACTTGGTTACTGACCTAATAACACTAACCCAGAGGTTTCCTCAGAGAGTAAGGAAAAGTTTAGCACTTATATGATGCCTGAGAAATATGACATGCTAATTTCAATTCTGAATGCCATGAGATTTCATTCTGTTTTTCATAGTGAATTTCACAAGCATAGTGTTAAGTAGGCCTGATGTTTGTACAATTTTTAAAAATTATTTTCTTTTCATAGAGTAGCATGTCTTAGGAAGAGATGTAGAACAAAGTAAAGGAAATGAAGAGCTACTGGAGCCCCTTGTTCTGACTAAGAGAAGTGACTAGGCTCCCAACAGGCATTTGTCCACTGACAAAGGCAGGAACTCAATGCTATGGCTTCTCTGCATGAGACACCATGGAACGAATATGAGAACATGGCTTTCATACTTGAAACAGTACAAAGTCAACGTGAAGATCACCACATTCTTCTCATGTGTCATTCTGAGGGAAATAGGAAGTGAGAATAGAAGAGACATTATCTTTGTTGTTGTTGTTGTTGTTGTTGTTGTTTGGGGGGGGGGGGTCCGGTCGTGAGGTCTGAACTCTGGGCCTGGGCGCTGTCCCTCAGCTCTTCAGCTCAAGGCTAGAGCTCTACCACTTGAGCCACAGCGCCACTTCTGGCTTTTTTTCTGCTTATGTGGTGCTAAGGAATCGAACCCAGGGTCTCATGCGTGTGAGGCAAGCACTCTACCACTGAGCCAACTTCCCAGCCCTGAAAAATTATCTTTATGAACAAGCCAAAAAAAAGCTCTCAATGGTCAACACTGAAGTAATTCAAATGAAGAAATAAAGAGCATATTATTGGGTTAGAGACAAAGTATCCATGAATTCACAGGATAAAAGTAAATATAAATAATGGAATAAATAATTCCATATGTGTGAGAATAGGCAAATCTCCTACATAGAAGAATCTCAAATAATGTGTGTATATTCCTTGTCTTCAAGGAGGTGGTACAGAGCTCCTCACACATTGGGTGTGGGTTATGCACAGTAATTCCCTTCTGAGGGGTGAAGTAAGGGAAGTGGGCAGAAAACATAACTTTCTGATGGAGGAACTAGGTGATACTGCCTGAGCCAGCGGATGGAGGTCAATGTGAACAGTGCTAAACTCCGTTGACAGCATGTGTGATACACTATGTACAAAAGGAGGAAAAGACATTTACTTCTGTGATCTTCTAAAGCCAGTTCCATGATCCCAACCTAACCATGAGAAAAACATCATACAGATTCCACTGGCAAGGCCTGTGCCATTCTCCTCAAAACCCTCAAAGTCATCAAAACCAAGACACCCTCATCATTTAGTGGCACCTCAGGAGACAGGATGACTGAATACAATATGGGGTCCTGGATGACAGAAATAAAGGACAATAGGTAAAAACTTAAAAAATAAAATGAAGTATGGACTAAATAATATAATAATAATAATCAAAATAACTTGGGACAAATGACAGTAATGTAAACTGGGACCAACAGAATAAATTGGGTGAGGGTAGGGACTAGCTTAGCAACTTTTCTGTAACACTGATACAGGTGTAAAACTATAAATTCACATAAAAAGTAACCCATACAGTCATATATTAGCCCTACATCTCAATGTAATTGCTTTTCTTAACTCTTGGTTGACTTTTCAAAGATGATGTTAGCACAGTCTCTTGGGTAATTTGAAGTATCAAAACAGCATATTTTCTTGCACTAATAAATGCAGTAAAACCTATGTTCTTTGAGATGAAGACTTTGCCATCCAAAAAAGCATCTAAACACTGAGTATATAATTTACCATGGATATTGACAAATTTATTTTCTAACTGTAAGTAGTTATGTTGTGATGACTGTGAATGGTTTAAAATATTATAAAACCCTAAAAGAAAATATCACGCATGTATAGAGCAAGGAGGTCTTTTCTGGAAAAGCCCTCTCTCTGTCTTACCCATTATTTTCCTTATGTTCATTGCAAGACCACAGTTAAATCGTTTCAGTTTCTTTTTATTTTTTAAATTTTTATTATTTTTATTATTAAGGTGATGTACTTAGGGGGTTACAGTTACATAAGTAAGGTAATGAGTATGTTTCTTGTCAAACTTTTTAACCCCTTCCCTCATTTTTCTCCTACTTTTCTTGTCCCCCAAAACCCCGTCCCCAAGTAGTACAGATCATTTCCAACATATTGTCTTGTGAGTATCGCTGTTGCATTGGTTCACCCTTTGTTCTTTGTCTCACCATTCTGTTGTTCCCCTTCCCTCCCTAATACAGATAAATGTATGTACAATACCAAGACACCAAAATCAAATACAGTGACAACAGGAGAAGAACATACGAAAGAAACAAGAAATCACATAGTACATTAAAAATAACAACAACAAAGAAAAACCTCTTGTGGCCATGTCTTGGATTCATTTCACTTAGTGTCATCTTGTATGGTCATATGTACGTAACTATTAAGATATTCTGCTCATCTCCTAAGGTTATCCTATACTCTTTATTGCAAATAAGGAAAACCATGGGACCTATGTTTCTTTGGGTCTAGCTTACTTAATATGATTTTTTCCAAGGGACTACAAAAAGGCCATACTAAAGCTACCAGCACAATTTTATCACAGCATTATTCACCACAGCTAAGATATGGAAGCAACCCAGATGTCCCTCAGTAAATGATTGGATCAAGAAAATGTGATATATATAATATATATGTGTGTATATATATATATATATATATATGTATATATATGAAATGGAAATTTATCTTAGTGGTCAGCTAGTCTGGGACAGAGTTTTCTGTCTACAGCAAGAAACACATGGTTTGAGCTTTCCCATCAAAGCCTGTGTGCGACTTCAGGGTCTTTGAAACCCGCGGGTTCTCTGATTGTTCTCTCATCTACAAACACCCTAGCCATTTTCCAAAATGAAACTCTGGAAGTCAAATGTGCACCATATTTATTTGTGTGTTGACTGACCAGTAACTCTTGAGATTGCCACACCACGACTGATGATAAATATGTCATTTTCCCTTTTACAGTGACTCCTGTCACGTTATGGTTGTGAGCAGTAAATACTTTCTGTCTTATTCTTTGAAGGAATGTTTTAGTCCTTTTGAAAGGACTGAGTGAATGAGTGCCTTGTGCAATTACTGAGTATTGTAGCTAGTCTTGTGATAAAATAACATCACAGTAGATTCTGCTTCATCTTTTAAACACACAATAATTTAAGATCTTAACTAGAACACACACTTGAATTTTCCCATGTTTAATCATTAAAAAGGCAAAACTTAATTTCATCAAGTGCAATCAAAGAATTGTTCGTAGTAGCAATTAAAAATGTGAAATTGGAATTTCAATGACATAAAATTAAACAGCTGTTATGATATATTTTTAATCTTCATTCACATCAAATGGCAAATCAATTTTTCTTCAGAATTTTTTTCTTTTCTTCTCTAACTTTAGTGGGGCTGAGAAATGGTTTCAGTAATTCAAGAGCCTTCTTGAATGTGCTTGGTGTATTTTGAAATGTATTTTGAAATGTTGCTTTGAAGTAAGTAACCTGGGACACAGAAGGCGAAATTCTCCAGAGAAGGCCCCATTGATTAGCTTGCCTTGGCAGGAGAGAACTTAAAACTACATCAAGCTGTTGAACAAAGGAAACCAAAATGGACTTTGCGTGGTTGGCTGATCGTACTGTGTGTACATCATGTGTGGCATTTACAATAAAAGAAAGTGAGAACCACACGTGAAGGTTGGTGGCGTCCTTCTTTTTATCCCTTCCTATTTCCATGGAGGGCAAAAAAAAGGGCTGTTTTTGTGATACCTAGACTTCCTTGTGTTTTCATGAGTAACACAGCGAGCTGTGACCCATGGAGCAGAAATAGGATCGGCCAAATGGTCTATTTTTCACCTTGTACAAACGTGTTTCTCTAGCCTTCCTCCTTGATTTTTAGGTATAGAATCTGAGGTAAGGCGGCACCCAGAGAAACCAGCACGTGCCGGGTTTTGAAAAATAGTTAAATACGTTCACAGGTGAAGTTATTTAGCTATTCTGTGATTTCAAATGCCTTCTACGGTCTCCCTAAATTTCTTTTTTTCTCCTGGTCTTGAGTGCACTTATTCTAAAGCCTTCTATGTAGTTCATTGTCTCGTCCCATGAAGCCTTTCTCCCCACCCCATTCTTACGGCAGACTCTTCTGAAACTCTAAAAATCAGTCTTTTGATCTCATAACTCTTCATTTTTTTCTGGAGTTTTCTGTCTTCATACCTTTATTCTTGTTGGGGGTTGGGGATTTTTTTCAGAGGCTTAGCTCTTCTCACACAGGGCAGGGCTGCATCTAAAGGAGTTTAAATAATAAATAAGTTGGGGGGAGGACTTCAGCCCACTGTCTTATTTAATTAGAATATCCTGAATCACAGAGAAATTGCTTTAGGTGGTCGAATTTCTTTGACTAGGACTGGGTATGAAAAGAACTTTGACTTATTCCATGTGAAAACCATAGTATAAATTACATGTTTGACCATATATTTCATCAAGCAATCTGAAAGAGGCATTGCTAGTATTTAAAAAATAATTAATCCTCCAAATCCAGAAATATCACCTAACATGACTTTTCATTTAATCAGGGTGCTTGAAGGAGGCAAATATAGGAAGAAAGCCAATGATAATTTGAACTTCTTTTGTTCTGCCATTTATGCCTTCCAACGTTTCTTGTGAAACACAAATGAGACAGTGTGGTACTTTCTAAACTGTAAAGAACTATGCACATACAATTTATTATTATTATTATTATCATCATCATCTTCATCATCATCATCACTAAATTGTAGGTTGAGTTCCTTGAAGACTGTACTCAAAGAAGTATTTTTGTGGGGTAACAGCATCTGTTGCTTGCAAAAGTGCTCTACAATTTTAAACAATCACATAAGCAATTTAACCTCTCCCATCATATCTGTACAACATTTGCCTAATTACATTGAACAGGATGCATATATTTGGAGATTATATAACTTCATTGTATTTGATGAAACTATATATATATCCATATACATATATACTCATATATATTCAGGCCTGGCATGATGTTAATATTGATATGCTGACCATCAGCAATTGCCACCAACCGTATATTCTTTACAGTTATTATAGCCAGGTTGTTTGCCAAGGGACCAGAAGAGAAGCTTCTATTGCAGAATGCTTTGTACTTCAGACTACTGTTGAAAGCATTGCCCCCCACAGGAATTTGTTGTCATAGAGCTTGAGGGAAAGCACTAGGGGATGATTTATAGGATATCTGCCTAAGAGTTGCTTACTTGGTGTGCTTGTTATTCTATTATTGGATTCATGAAGTGTAGTGGTAATGAGTTGCAATTTTCTGAATGCGGAATGTAAAATTATTCTTATATTGTTTCCATGTAAGGACTTGAGTCACACCTCCACTTCTGACTCTCTTGCTGGTGAACTGTCTATAAGAGTCTTATGTATTCTGTCTGGGCTAGCTTTGCAAACTGTGATCCTCAGGTCTCAGACTCCTTAGCAAATAGGTCACAGGCAAGAGCCACTAGTCCTGGGTTTGCTGTTTTTAGTATATCATTAGCTTATTTTTCACCTTTCCTTTTCACCTTTTAATGTGGCTACTAGAAAATTGTAAATTACATATGAAACTCATAGACAAAACTGATCCACATAGTAAATGGAATTTCTGTGCTTCTGATGAGAATGGGGAATGAGGAGACACATTAGATTACATATTAGAAAAATATTTTGGGTTTGTTAAACTATGATAGGCTGATTCAGGTCAAGTCCTGTAAGACATACAACACCAGCAGATTATAGCTGCTGAATTTGGGGTATCTAGCCAATCTTGATTTGTGGTGGCTGTAACCTAGAATGGACAGGCAGGGACAAATCTTATGCCTTTGACCTATCCTAAAATGGGTTCTCCTTTATGGGAGTCATTCAGTGGACTATAAAGTAGCTGTAGCTAAACCTCTGCAATCACCAGAGATTCTTACATATCCCCAAAGAATAAGTCTCTAATCTCACCATGAGAATGCAATTCAGTATCAGCTTTGGCAACTGAAGACCTCAACGCTTATCCTTGGTGACTTAAGGTGTCTGTTGGGTACTCATAAAAATGTCTTTTGCTTGTCAAAATGTGGATTACAATATTTTACTTTTGTTTCTGCTCACCATCCCATCCCCTCTTTCTAAACTTGTCCATTACCATTAGGATATTCTGGGCAGCTGGGATGGCTCACGTAAGTGGGGACAGGACTTGCCAATATGTTATCAATGTCTTGAGTTTTAAAATACATGTTTGGATGTTCACCAGAGTGAAGATTTGTGTCTAATCACCCCCTTTCCACCTCCCTTTTGATGAAAATCATCAAAATGTGAGATGAAAGGATCTAATGGGTTGTCTGAATGTTTTTCCCAGCCCTGTTGGAAATGATTGAGGCGTTGGCTCTTCAACATTTCCTCTGAGAAAGCAATTCCAAAGGTTGGTGTCAACTTACAGCTTAGTAATGGACTAATACACATTATCCTGTATGCAACTCTAAATTATAGCCTGCCAGCTTGATTCTGGAAGTTTGGAATAGGTTCCTTCCCAAGATTCTAAACAGAAATGGCTTTCAATGTTGCGGGCCTGAGTCTGTCTAACCCTTCGAAAGATGGCATGAATACCATAATGTTTCTATTGATTTTTTAACATTCAGATCCCCAGAAAATAGAAAATAGCCAAAATTTGACAGGCACTTTACAAGATGATCTGATCCTTCAGAGATGTGGAGTAAGAGCTTTGTTCACTGGTGACATTTGTGTTTAAACTTGGAACAGGGCTTTCCTTCTTTCTCTCCTTTGCTTGTTTCATTCAATGGGGTGGAATTACACTTTAGTGGATTTGAAGTGATGCTGTATTATTTTATCTTTTTTTTATGTTTCTTTTTTTAAATTTAATTTAATTTTTTGTGAACATACTGTACAGAGGGGTTACATTTACATGGGCAGGATAATGCGTACATTTCTTATCAAGCATTGCAGTCTCCTCCTTTGTTTACCCTTCACATCCCTTCCCTACCTCCCCCTTCCCCCCCACCACCCAATACTCTCCCTCCCTCCCCCCCACCAACGTTGTAAAGCTCATTTTCGACATGACAACTTGTACTTCTCATTGTTGCAACAGGTCCACCCGTATCCTTAAACGACTTGTTTTTCCCCATCTCCTCCACAAGTTAATACTGACATCAAATATAGTGAAAGCAGGGGTTATACTGTGGGTGAGGGACATACAAAGCAACAAAGAGATAATCTTATAAATGCGTTAGAAACAAATGCATGAAAGAAAAAAGCATTAAAATACATATCTAAGGGTTCATTTTTCTAACATCACATTATTAGCTTATTTAGTTTTTCTCTTCTTAAAAATCATTTAAATATTTATAGTCCAAAACTCATCAAAGGAGAGTACAAACTTCCAATAAAGTTGTTTAATGTTTAGACACTTTAAAAATCCAAATTTAAACCAGGAACTATGTTGCACAGTTTACACTGTCTAAGTGAAGTCCTTGATTCCAATGGGAGTGGGTGAATGGCTCCCCCTACCTTATTTCAGGAGATAACATTGTCCCTTTATGCTGAAGAGCAGTTTGGCTTCTCTGATCATCATAAGCTCACAAACAATGAGCATACTGAGCAATTCTATTTGGAAGAATTGTTCAGGTGAGAAATAATTCAGAAGGAAGATTTAGCTTCACAAATGCTCTCTACCTTATTGCTTTTATTTTTAGTCTTGGGCTTTTTAAAATTTAATTTTATTATAAAGGTAGATTATAGAAAGTTACAGTTACATAAGTAAGGTAATGAATACACTTCTTGTCAAACATTGTTCCTTCCCTCATTTTTCTCTTACTTTCCCTCCCTCCCCCCACTGACTCCACTCCCCAAGTTGTAAAGTTCATTTCCAACATAGTGTCTTGTGAGTATCGCTGTTGCATTGGTTCATCCTTTGTCCTTTGTCTCACCATTTTTTTATTCCCCTTCCATTCCCCAAATGATAAGCGTGTATGGGGGGGGGGTGTAAACTGGAGTTCCAACTCAGGATGTCATACTTGCTAGGCTTGTGCTCTACTGTTTAAGTTATATCACCAACCAAGCATTTTGCTGATTATTTTGGTGATGGAGTCTAGTGGACTGTACTGCTTTGGCTGCCTTCAAACAGCAGTCTTCCAGATATCAGCCTCCTGAGTATATAGGATCACTGACATGATTCATGAAGCTTGAAATACTATAAAGACAAATAATAAGATTAATAGGTTAAAATATTTGAGTATTATTAAATATTAAAATAATACATGTATCTTATACATATAAATGACACATAGTAATATAAAAATCCTAATGATGGTTATTTCGGCGTTAAAAGTATAAAGGTTATGATTTTCACCGTGTATGTGTGCTTGAGAGAGAGAAGGAGAGAGAATGGGGGAGAGAGAGAAAAAGAGAGAGAGTATGTGTGTGTGTGTGTGTGAGAGAGAGAGAGACAGAGAGACAGAGACAGAGACAGAGAGACAGAGAGAGAGCTAGTACTGAAACCTGAACTCAGGGCCTGAATGCTATCCCTTAGTTTTTACACTCAAAGCTGGTAGTCTTCTAAATAAGCTATACCTCCACTTCTGGCTTTTTGCTAGTTTATTGGAGACAGGAGCCTCATTAGAAATAAGTCTGCCCATGCTGCCTTAGAACCACAATCTTCAGATCTCAGCTTTCTCGGTAGCTTGAACTATAGGTGTGAGCCAATGGTGCCCAGCTTTGGTTTTCACTCTTAAAGATATTCACAAGTTGTTTTTGTAGGTATTGCAGTTGTGGCTTCATAGACAGCTTTATAAAACTTTTCTTGAATGTACTTAAAGTTTTTCTTATCCCTCTGTATGTGCATAAATGAATACATGTATATTATCTTCTATGTAGGCCAACACATAGGAAGAACATAAAGGAATTACACTATTATTATTCATATCAACTCCTTTGTCTAGCAGTATAGTATCAACACTGTTGGCCTTTCCTTTTATTATGAAACACAAATCTCTCCGATTTGTTATCAGTGTAAGTACTACGTATTGTATTCTTCAAAGCATTTTTGACATTTGCTAAGGTGTTTTGGGAATTGTTACCCAAATTTGGGGCAATTGTGTCAAAATATATGATAATATGAACTTTTTATAGAAAAGATACTTCAACAAACTGAACCCATGGACAGTTGTAGTTTGTTTTGTTTAAAAGTTAAACAGAACATACTGTTCTGTATGACACTTATAATGCACATAATAATGTATGCTATATGGCAAGTGTGGATCATATTGTTATATGAATCTTTCCAAACTAAAAAAGGAAAAGGAAAGCATTAAGTTTTTTAAAACATCATAGAGGTAATGGCACACCTAATATAAAGTGACTTGATAGCCATTTATATTAGTCACATGAGACATCCTGATGCATGTGGCAATTCATCCAGCAGCTTTCTAAGCCTTCAGAAGGCTTTTTGTCCAATAGGACAGAAAATTCCACACAATGGTGACAAGATGCAATCGAGTTATAAGAGAGGCCAGTGCAAGCACTGAATTGTGTCAGACTGGGAAAGGAAAACACAGAGGAGGCATCATGACAGCAGTAGCATTTGCATTGGGCCTGTGGGCATTATTGAGTTAATTGATGACACTGCATATGAATGATAGACTAGTTGGCAATGCTATATCACTAGTAAACTTGCTGAAGTCAAAAATTCTTCTTTGTGTAATGTCCTTGGGTTAGGAAGTATATTGAGTATGAGAAGGCCTGCAAAGTAGAGCCAGAGCATGAATGTAGACATAAACAACAGGAGAACCTGGGTAAAGGGCATCACCCAGGTATTCTTTGAACGTAGCTGCTAACTGAGGAGCATTTCCCAACAAAAAGCTTTCTTTAAAGGCAGCTCTCCAATAAGAGGCAACAGAGGACAACCGTCCTCACTCACTATCTTCTGAAGATCAGAACTGCTGCCAGCTGCTTTTCCTCTGCCACCAAATGCGGATCATTCTAGCTGTTTGTTGACTTCACCAAACCACTGCATAATTTTGCACAACCCAGGATGGAGGCAGCAGCGGCATCTGCGTTGTAGCCCCAAAGCCTAAAATAGCAAGAGGCTGTGTTGTGGTGTGGGGAGGAAGCTTGGGCTGGGCCCAGCCACACTGAGCTTCATTTCAGCACTTTGCTATCAGACCTGGCATTATGGAGTCACAGACCAGAACAAAATACTCCAGTACTGAGTGCTGAGTTACACATTAAAGCTGTTTGCCCTCCATCTGAATATGACTGCCTCCTTCAGATAGCATATATCGTTATAGATGGTAGAAATTCAGTTATTCCCTGGCATTATTGCTAAATTATATTTTCTTTTTTTTTTTTTTTGGTCCGGTCGTGGGGCCTGAACTCTGGGCCTGGGCGCTGTCCCTCAGCTCTTCAGCTCAAGGCTAGTGCTCTACCACTTGAGCCACAGCGCCACTTCCGGCTTTTTTCTTTTTGCTTATGTGGTGCTGAGGAATCGAACCCAGGGCCTTGAGCATGCAAGGCAAGCGCTCTACCACTGAGCCACCTTCCCAGCCTCTAAATTATATTTTCTGCAAGGAGTTGCTTAATCCTCCTTTCTGCTGTCCAGATAAACTCCTTTGGAAATTTTCTCAAGATGATGCAGGCCTCAGCTCTTTCAAGTATTTCTGTGTGTGTGTGTGTGTGTGTGTGTGTGTGTGTGTGTGTGTGTGTGTGTGTGTGTGTGTGTGTGTGTGTGTGTGTGTGTGTGTGTGTATACACATGTGCTAATACAGGAACTTGAAATCAGGCCCTCGAGCTATTGCTTGGCTTTTTCTCTCAAGGCTGACACTACACTTCTGGCTTTTCGCTGATAAATTGGAGATAAAAGTCTCAAGGATTTTTCCAGCCAGAGCTGACTTCAAACTATGATCCTCAGATCTTAGCCTTCTGAGTAACTAGGTTGACATGGGTGAGCTACCAGCACCTTGCCACTTTTTGCTCTTGTTCTCATACCCTGGTTTACAGACTTTCTTGATCCGATTTACTTACTACATCACCTCCCTGCTGCCTGGGCTTCAAATCCCTGGCCCCCAAGAGCACATGCAAATTACTGGCAACATGGTCAGAGATGTTAAGTGAGCCTCCCTGTGCTAAGCCTCCATCTGGGTTTCTGCTATATGGAGCTAATAATCTTACTCAGTCCTAGGATGCTTGTGAATATTAAATGCAACAGATGATGAACATCGGGCATGAAGCATGGAGGGGCGGTTAATCACTACTGCTGCTGCTCTTTGTGAGTAGGAATATTGGCAGCAGGGCCTTTTCTTTCTCTCTACTTCCTTCTCCCAAACTTATTGATGGTTAAGTTCAGTATAAATGGTACAACAGTCTTTAGAGATACTTCTTCGAAGCCAAGGCTTTTCAACTGTATGTGAATGAGCAAACTGGGCTGTAAAAAACGTGAAGTACTTGGCAAATATAAAAATGTGACTAACACTTTTTAATTGTCCAGGCCCACCCTTACAAGCCTGATTGTTCTAGCCATCCTAGATTCTGCATCTGAGTTACTAGAAGGTATGCTGACTTGTATGGGGGTTGATTGTTGTTCATAAATTTTTTGAAAGAACAAGCAACACACAGGAAAACCACTGTCTTGCTTCTAACCTCAGAGATCTGTTGTGCCTGTTATTAAACTGTCTACTCCATTTATATCATTTTTCACGGCTGGCATCTTTTAAGATCATGTGTAAGAGCCAGCTGCTGTTGGCCCATGCCTGTAATCCTAGCTACTCAGGAGGCCGAAATCTGAGGATCATAGTTTAAAGTCAGACTGAGCAGGAAAGTCCGTGAGACTCTTATCTACAATTAACCGGTAAACAGTTAGAAATGGAGATGTGTCTCAAGTTATAGAGAGCCAACCTTGAGTGAAAAAGCCAAGTAAAGGGCCCTGCATGTAAGCACATTCAAACAATAAAAAAAGGATTAGCTACGAGATTGGTTCATACTTTTGAGTGAATGTAAGTTAATTGCACTTGTGACTAGGTTAGGAGTCTACTATGGGATATACCATTATTGATTTATCCCTTTGAACCATTTGATTAGCTAGATTAAATACAAATATTTGGCCCTCAAGAAAGAATCTTCCTTCTCCCTGCCAAAAAATAATGACAGCAAAGAAGTCTAAGTACTTCATACACCAGAAAGGAAACTATGATTTCTCACCATTAGGGAAGCACAGTGTTTGATGGCCTCCTGAATCATTGTAGGAAAATCTTCCTGAATCAGGGCAGTCTGGTTTTCTGTCAATAGAGTCTTTATCTTGCCACAGCCTGGGCTGTTGGCTAAATTGGCAAAAATCAGATTGAGATCTTTTAGACATGCTGGTGTGCTCCGGTTCTGTGTTGCTATTAAATGTTGGCATCCAGATATATAGTTAAATGTGTTTTCCTAACGATGGTAGTGGCAGTCATTGTAATTACTTGTCAATCTAACTTGCTGCTGGTGTCTTAATTTCTAACATGTCTGGAAAGGTTTTTAAGGGATTTTCACTAGCATTCTCGTAAGCCGTTTGTCAATACATGATGAAAAGGTTTGGCTGTGGATGTTTTGATGTTATTATTTTAATGGGCAACTGTCTATATGCCACCCACCAGAGGAATGCTTTTTCTTCTCCCTTTTTTTTTTTGAAGAAGGTGTCTAAGGTGGAGGGAGGTCGGTTGTCATGGATATCTGAAATTTTGTGTTTACATTTAAGAGGTAAGCCCGAACACTCACTATGTGGTCTCTACCTGAGTGGCATTCACATTCAGAAATTAAAAGATTGTTATTGGCTCACTGGGCCTTGAGGATGTGGCCAGATCCTGGCAGTTAATTGAAAAGAGTCTGCCTTTCAATATCAGAGTTACACAGTCTGTTTGTCAAGATGTCCCTAAAGTCTTCCCTACCTTGCAATGTGCTTTGGATGCTTTAAAAAATATATTTAAGAAGGAAACATAACACAGGGCAGCTTGTGCTCATTTATTTGGGTGATTGGTTGCACTGGAGCTTGGTAGAGTGGGTTTCTGTCCAGGTGTTCTCTGTTTTTTAGCTCAGCAAGCTCTAGGTTGTAGTATTTGAATGCAGCAAGAAGGGTTAGCAAGAGAACAAAGCCTTGGCATTTTCCTTGCAGTAAGTTTCTTTCACAGATCTCAGAAAAGAACATTCCTACTAGGTGGCAGGTAAAATCATTAGTCTTTTAATTACTTTAAAAAATGTGGTTTAATTAGGGAAGTAATTCTTGAATACACTTGCAGTAGAAAACCTTACCTACCAGTACAGATACAAAAATTTCTTCTTGACGATTCCTTGCCAGTTCTGGTTTCCTCTCCATAAGTAAGCTTTTGATCAGGTGAATAGGTGTTATTCCAGATTAGAAGTCAGAAGATTTACCCAAAGGGCCATCCAGTCCCCAATGAGATTTTATTGATTTATTTTCACTTGTTTACATGTTGACCCTGCCTCCTTGTACCCTACAATAGCTCATTCTTGTAGCAACAGAGACCACTTGGTCTGGGATGCTTAAATTAACACCAATTGGCCCTGACAGAAACAGTTTGCTATTCCCTGCATTTGAGATGTTTTTATTGTAATTCTATACTGAAAAACCAGTATGTAATTTTATGGCTATCTCTGTGCATGATGTTTATTTATGCAGAAGTGATATCAGATAGTGTGATATTATTCAATACTTAGTGTTTTCCATTGAGCAATATGACTTTGTGATCTGTCCTCATTGTTTAGTGCTGCCTATTATCTGTAGTAAATGGAGATTAATATACTTTATCATTCCCTACTGATGAACATATATAGTGTATTTTCAGCTTTTTATTTTTTTAAAGAAAAATGAATGTAGCAGCTGGAAATCAGTGGCTTCTACTGAGGAGGCTGAGACCTGGAGGTCTTAGGCCGCCAGACAGGGGAAAAGCCCATGAGACTCAATATCCATAAGAACAAACAAAAGGTGAAGATGGAGGCAGGACTCAAGTGGTAGAGCACCAGTCATGGTGAGTGGGCTCAATAGTTCAAGCCCTGGTACAAGGGGACTGGGAGGAGAGTACAGCAATAAAAAAGAGTGACAATCTCTATTTTTCACTCTCAATATTAGAATGTGCAGTATGGTGGCACATTTTCACAAAAGTTAACATGATAATATTTCTAATTTTAAGAAATGGTAATGAATTGTCCTGATCAGTGAATAGTATTGGGCCAGACATCTTATTTCTAATTGCTAGGTACTACCTCTTTTAGGAACAGGCAGTCTGAATGAAATTGTGGATTTCTCTACATATGAGGGAATTAGAAGTATCCTTCAGTGTACTTGTGCTCGAGAAAAATCCCAAGATTTAGGTCTATGTGTTACAAGCATGAAACTATTTAACATCAAGTTTCTAGGAACTTCTTTTTAAAATAAGGTTTTTACTGTGAAAACACTGTACAGAGGGGTTACAATCACATGAGCAAGGTAATGAGTACATGTCTTATCAAGCATTATTGCCTCCGCCTTTGTTTTTCCCCTACCATCCCTTCCCTCCCATCTCCACAACTACATCTCCCCCCACCCCCCTTACAAGGTGAATCTGGTTAGTTTTCAGATGAGGACACTGAGTCTCCCAAACGTTAAAGTGATTTATTCAAGACCAGAGTGGTGAGCTTTGATCACAACTCACCTGTCAGCTGACTTCAGCTCCAGTGGTTTCAAGTTCAAATACTTGATCCCCCCCCAACCCTGCCCCCTCCCGCACTACCACCTGGGCTTAAACCTAAGACCTTTTTTCTTACTAACAGGTGCTCTGCCCCTTGAGTTCCAACCCCAGACTTTTCTCTTTCATTTTGTTTTAATTATAGGGTTTTTCTGACTTTCCCTGGTTGGACTAGAAATCATGATCTCTCTTTCTTTACCTTCTATGTAGCTTGAGAGTACAGGTATGTGCCATCATGTCTGAATGTGCAGCTATTGACTTATAATGATTACTAGAGTTATAGCAAACATCATGAACATGATTAGAAATAGGTCAAAGTAGAATTTTAAACATGCACAATTGTTAATGATCTGAATGTTTGTCAAGCAGAAAAGGTCAAAAGCTATGTACATATGACCAGATAAGATGATGGTAAGCAAAGTGAACCCCAAGATAGGGACACAAAAAGTGGTTTTTTTCTTGCTTGCTATTGTTCCTAACATATTTATAATGTGCCATGTGATTTTTGGTTTCTTTGTATGTTCCTCCCCCATGGTACAACCCCTGTTTTCCCTGTATTTGATGTCAGTGCCCTGCATCTTATATATGCACTTCTCTAATTTGGAGAGGGGAAGGGAAAAAACAAAATGTTTAAATAGGGACACAGGTTGACCCATTGTAACAATGCACAAGACACTATATTGAAAAACAACCATTACAATTTAGGCAGGGGGAGGGTGGAGTGGAGTTGTGGAGGTGGGAGGGAAGGGATTGTAGGCGAGAAACAAAGGAGGAGGTAACAATGCTTGATAGGAAATGTACTCATTACCTTGCTCATGTAACTGTAACCCCTCTGCACAGTATTTTTACAATAAAAACATTAAAAATCATATTTTCCTCATTTTCAATGGAAATAACATTTATTTATTTATGATTTATTTATGATTTTTGCAACTAAGGAGGAACATGTAAAAGCTTGTGTTCTGCCAGAGCATGAGCATTCATATGAGAGTAGTTTTGCTTCCAAATGTTAGTTATCCCTTCAGCAGTCACAATACAAGTATCCAAACTGATCAATAACTTAAGTGGTCCAGAAATTCAGGCAACCGACAGGGTTTGGGTTTTTTGTTGTTGTTGCTATTTCTTCATGAACAATAAAGTAACCTCAGAATAGATGTACCCAACCTGAGCTGAAATTATTGTAGCACATTGATGTGATTTATTATCATTCTGATAAGAAATATTTCCCTAAAATACATGTTTTAAAGGCTTGGTCCCAGTGCAAAGTGTTGGCAGTTGGCTTTGGGGAATGTGATTGGATTGTGTTTTCATAATTTGATGGAGAAGTGGAGGAGGTGCCTCCAAAGTGGAAGTCATTGAGGGGATGCTTTTGAAGGTTGTATTGTATCCCTGGCCCCTTTTGTCTTCTCAATTTTCTACTGTTTTCTTGCTACCTAAAGGTGAGTAGCTTTGATCTGCTTTACCTTTCCACCATTATGATTCTTGCTCACACAGGCCCATAAACAATGGCACCAAGTGACCACATTGAAACCTCTGAAGCTGTGAGCAAATACAGCTCTTCCCTTCCTTGCATTGTTTTGCTTGGATGTTTTGTCACAATTGCAAAATGTTTGACTAATGGATAACTCAAAGGGTTAATCTAACATAGTAGCACCGTATTTTCTAAAATTACAAGTAAATCTTCTAGTAAAGCAAAAATAATAATCGATGGGCATGTGAATGAACAGTTTGGTAGCTTAAGCATGGTAGTAGCAATAACTAGTGAAACCTATATTTTCAAAAAGAAAATACGGCTTTTAAACGTAAAAGTATTTTTATTCTTAAGGGATGTGAAGGGTAAACAAAGGAGGAGGCTGCAATGCTTGATAAGAAATGTACGCATTATCCTGCCCATGTAATTGTAACCCCTCTGTACAATATGTTCACAAAAAAATAAAATAAAATAAAATAAAATGAGAAAAAAAAGTATTTTTATTCATGAGAAGGCACAGCAGTTAGATGTAAATCCTTGTAGTAGTGACATGAAACTGTATTAAAGGTAGGAACTTTGCTCATTGTTTAAACTTCACTAAAACCGATGTAAAAATTTAATGTTAATGAAACTCTCACCTTAAGTTGCTCAGCTTTACCTCCCACAGCTTTTTCTCCTTCCATATTCTCAGCTAGATTTATTTTCAGTCTGATGGTGGTAAAAGAAGAAATAAAATGAAACCCAAAACTCAGAACTACCTATTTTTAATTCATAAATTCACTCTGGGGTCATTTGTTGGTTCCAAGGAAAGATTTGCCTAGAAAACAATCACAGTCCATTTCTTTACAGTTGGGGGAAAAGAGGTTTTTTGCCAATGATAATTATCTTTATGTAAGTGCCAGCAGTAATTGCTGGTGGTCTTGGAACAGAGAAAAAGAGGGAAATGACTAAAGCAAACTCTGCTATTCAATTTCTTGGACTCAAAATCATGTGGAGGCAGGAAAATAGCCAGAAAACAGCCAACTATGGCCAATTGCAATGACCAAAAGTAAAATAATGGTAGACATTTCATTATAGGGTCCTCAAGTTTCTTTGGAATTCTCTAAGGAACACAGGTACATTACTAGTGGAAGAGGGCATGTAACAAACTATAGACAAGATCTTTGTTTCCCCAATTATAACCCTTATTAACAAAAGCAAGGCAACCAAGCTGTAGTCAAAATCCAAGTAGAAATTTCTAATTCATATTTCTAAGATCAGTACTCTTAGGATTATCATTATTTAAAACTATGACTGAATATATAAAATATTATATCAGCTCATTACAAAACAACCAGCTTCATTTGTGTGTGTATATATATAGATATATGAATAAAATAAAATAGTGTGATAGTTTTTTTCATAAAAGCATTAAAACAATTATATTGGCATATAGGTTTTACGTAGACAGGAAGTGAAGGCAAGTCCATATTGGAAATAAAAGTCACAAAATGAAAGGCTCAGAAGCTGAAGGGGCTTTATTATTTGAGTGATCTTTAAGCTGTTGATGAGTAACTCCTCATTTCTCCTTCTTTCCTCTTTCTTCTTCTTTCCTCCTCCTCCTCCTCCTCCTCCTGCTCCTCCTGCTCCTCCTCCTCCTCCTGCTCGTCCTCCTCCTCCTCCGTCTTCTCCGTCTTCTCTTCTTCTCCTTCTCCTTCTCCCTCCTCCTCCTCCTCCTTCTTCTTCTTCTTTCCTCTTCTTCTTTCCTCTTCTTCCCAGGCTTTAGTAACTATCCTTCCATTTTTGATGCTATGAATATATATATATATATATATATATATATATATTTCAGATAGGTCACAAAAGCAAAACTATGTATTTGTCTTTCTGTAACTGGCTTACTTAGTATAATGTGGCCTCAAATTTCATCCATAATGTCATATCATGCAGAATTTCCTTTTTTTTTATTGTGAAAATACTGTACAGAGGGGTTACAATTACATGGGCAAGATAATGAGTACATTTCTTATCAAGCATTGTTGCCTCCTCCTTTGTTTCCCCATACCATCCCTTCCCCTCCCCATCCCCCCACCCCCACACCCCCCTTCACCACCTTCCCATCCCCCACCCCGCCAAAGTTGTAAAGTTCGTTTTTCAACATAACATCTTGTACATCTCATTGTTGTAATGGGTCCACCTGTAACCCTATTTAAATGATTTGTTTTTTCCCTTCCCCTCCACAACTTATATCAACATCAAATACAGTGAAAGCAGGGGAAATTTAGGTCCCATGGTTTCCCTTATTTGCAATAATTAGTATATGTCTGAGACAAACAGAAACTGTCAGATAAGTTGATGTTAGGTGAAATGAACCCCAAGATAAGGATTCAAATGTTTTTTTTTCTTTCTTGAGATTGTTTCCAACATATTTATAAGAGCATTTCTTCTTTTATAAGTTTGAACAAAATTCCAATATATGTACATTTCCTTAGTCTCTTATTTTCTCTTATTCTTTCAGACATTTAGATTATTTCCACATCTTATTATTGTAACTATGCTATTGCAATTAACATAAGTACAATTAATATGCATAACATATATGAAACTATTGCATTATATACTTTATATGCAATTATTATTCAAAAAGTTTAAAAAGAGATATAGCTAAATTCACTGTGGGACCCTTAACTGCATCCTGGATCTAAAGAACAGATATAAAAGATAATTGGGGTAATTAAAGACTGGCACAAAAGCTAGGCCCCAGTGGCTCATGGCGGTAATCCTAGTTACTAAGGAGGCTGAGACTTGAGGATTATGGTTCAAAGCCAGCCTGTACACCAAAGTCCATGAGACTCTTTTTTTTGTATTTTTTTATTGTAAAAATATTGTACAGAGGGTTACAGTTACATGAGCAAGGTAATGAGTACATTTCTTATCAAGTATTGTTGCCTCCTCCTTTGTTTTTCCCCTATCATCCCTTCCCTATCCTTGAGACTCTTATCTCCAGTTATCTCCAGTTATGTACCAAAAAGCCAGAAGTAGAGCTCAAATGATAAAGCACTAGCCTTGATCACAAAAGCTCAGGCACAGCACCCAAGCCCTGAGTTCAAGCCACAGGATTGTACACACACAGGCAAACCTCCACACACATACACACTGGAAAACAAAGATACATTCATATAGAGTGGCTATTTGAGCATATTGAGACTGTACCATTACTTCTCTGAGCATAATAGTGGTAGGTGTAGATGTTAGCGGGAGAATCTGCTTGTTTTGCATGTTGCTTGCTAAAGTAATTGAGGATGAAATGTCATGATGTCTGGAACATTACCAATGGCTTAACAAAAGATGAAAGCTAAAAATACAAACATTTACTATATTTTGCTTTTTCTATTGTTTTATTGTACCAATAACACATTTTCATTATAGAAGAAATAAAACATCCAGAAAGTCAAAAAGAAGCGTGCTTATAAACAACTACTAAATACAACTCATCCTCAGACCCAGACAACATCCTGGGTCCTGTGAGTATGTGTGTATTTAATATTTATGACATACATTAATTATCATACATTAGATAGCATACATTAATTATACATAAACACATGTATATTTATATCTTCATATATTATGTAGTATACAAATACATATATATGCATATAATGTACATGGAGACTCACAATACATATTTTTCCTTTGCTAATATAAAGACAGAAAAGTTACATTAAAAATGATTAATGAAACACTGAAACCATTTGGTCTATTAATAAGCAACTAGAAAAAGGGATCCACTCCCTTCAGTCTTATTAAGAGCAAAATGGCAAGAGAAAGCAGAAAGTAGTGGGCAGAGGAGGAGGGTGAGCAGAAGGAGAAAGACAATAGGAAAGGAAGAAGTCAAAGCTATTTACAAATAACATATTTAAAAGAAGGGGGCAGGGTTACGGGGGGGGGGGGGTGGGGTGTGGAGATGGGAAGGGATGGTAAGGGGGCAACAATACTTGATAAGAAATGTACTCATTACCTTGCTTATGTAATTGTAACCCCTCTGTACAGTATTTTCACACTCACAAAAAAAAAAAAGATCTCTATTTAAAAGATCTTATAATCTCCAATGGAAACCTTTTAGATCTGATAAACCCTTTCAGCAAAATACACAACATACACAAACAGTAGCTTTTCTTTATACCGATAACACACACACACACACACACACACACACACACACACATTGAAAAGGAAGTCAGGAAAATAACCTATTTACAACAGCTTCAGGAGAAAACAACTAGGAATAAACTTAATCAAATACATCCAAGACCTCTACAATGAAAACTACAAAACATGGAAGAAAAATGTTAGAGAAGACTAGAGAATAGAAAAGCTTCCCTCATTCCTGCGATAGCAAAGTTAATACATTGTGCAATGGCTGTATTACCAAAGCAATTTATAGATTCAATACAGTCTCCATAAAATATCAATGTCATTCTTTACAGATATTAAAAATGTCAGCTGTTGGAGGCATGGCTCCACTGGTAGTGTCCAGCCAATGAGCAAAGCATCAGATACAGAATTTGAGTCCTAGTCTCACAACAGAAAAGAACAGAAAAAAAAATAGAAAAATCAATCCTAAAGATTCCTATGGAAACACACAAACCTCCCAAATATTCAAAGCAATCTTGAGCAAAACAAATGATGCTAGAGGTATCAAAATGTTGGATTTCAAATCATATTACAGAGCCATACTAGCAAAAACATCATGGTATTGACACAAAAATAGATACACAGATGGATAAAACAATAGAAAACACAAAACCAGCCCACATCACACAGCTGTTTGATTCTTGACAATGGTAAGAAAAACATACCTTAGAGAAAAGTCATCCTCTTCAACAAATGGTACTGGGAAAACTGCCAGCATCCCTATGTGCATTAATTGTATACTATCATTTAATAGTTGATCAGTAACATCCTACTATATGCTTGAATCCTAATTTATTTCACTCATCTCCTCCAGTGAAAGCTTATTGTTACTTGGTTCCAACTCTACCCCCCTCCCCCTTGCAGAAGCCTTCCTTGAAAGTATATAAATTTGGTGTGCTTTGGAATTCTCCCCTGGTGAGACTCTAGAAGTTATGTTTCCTTATCATCCATTCTGTCAATGAGATTTTCCTCTCATTTGCATTAGCCCAGAAGGGCAAAGAGCATTTTTATCTAGATAGGTTTATCTTCTACTTTACAAATTGGTTGCATGTCTTTGCTCTCTGATACTTTATTTTGCAGGCTAATCTGATAAGCTACCTATTTTTCAAGTTATAATAAGATTCCTGGTGGTAGTGATCTTGATAAGGTCTCTGGGTCTCCAATGACAGAAACTGATGGCTTGCAGCTACACTGGAGCTAATGCAATGAAGAATTACTTTCATACTGATAAGAAAAATAGCCTTAGTGTGGAGAGGGAAGTGTTACTCTGTTAGGGAAAATGTGGAGTGATTGCAGATGGAATGTTATGGCTTTGAAATGTAGGGTTTAAAAAAACGTAATATTCTCATTTTCAATCAGGCATTTTGGCATTAGATAGATCCAAGTTCAAATAATTGTTTGCTACTTTTTAACTGAGGCCAAGTTATTGATTTTCTCTAGCCAGATTTTCCATCTCCAATGTGGACTCTGAAGTATGTGTGGACATCTCATAGATGTGTAAAAAGATTTGATGAGATTTTGTATTGAAAACTTTTTGTAAACTATAAAACACCAATTGGTGGAGTGAAGGTGAGGATGTAGGTGTGGTAGTAAGAATTATAGTAGAAATACTAAAAGAAGCAGGAGAAATATAAGTAATGAATAACCCTACTGAGATATTTACTTTTAAGACAAATTTCCTGAGTATAGTCTGATTTCAATCAGATGCATTTATGAGAGTGTATTTTTAGAAACTCTACAAACCACTATAAAATAAATAATCTGTGTGTATTTGGAAAATGTAGAGGGGAAGAAAAGAGGTATTACTTGCCCCTAAAAATTTTATAATGAAAGTTAGTGTTTATTATACATTTCACTCACTCTAGAAAGTATCCTCTTTTTTTATAAGTCACAATATTGGTTTAATTATAGTTTTCTAAGTCAAGCATTTCTACTAAATTTATATAACATCTTAATCTGTGCTCAATAGTCCTAATTTTGAATAAATGTTCCATCAATAAATGGAACAGTCCATCAATTTAAATTCATATTTGAGCCAGGTGCAGTGGTTTATATCTGTAATCCTAGCTCAAAGGGCTAATATCTGAAAGCCAGCCCAAGAAGACAAATGTGAGATTCTTTTCTCCCATTATGATGCAAATAGCTGGAAGTAGACGTGTGGCTCAAGTGGCAGAGTACCAGTCTTGTGCCAACAAGAGGAGAGGCCCTGAGTTCAAACCTCAGTACCAGCATGTGCATGCACACATGAGCACACACTCACCCTTCATTTTTGCTGTCATTGTTATCATGACTGTAAAGGAGAAAAAGCAATGATTTATAAGTAAATGATATGAAGTAGACATAGGTAAGATTAATGATCTCCTATAATAAATTCACTTCAGAACACTGCTTTGATTTTTTTCTTTATTTTAAAAGTACCCTTGGGAAATGGACACATTTCTGAAGCAGTGCATTAGCTTCATTTATTTTCTTAACATTCAGCATCAGGGATTTTGTGACCCAGGAGACATCTAATACAGAACTGAATGTGAGTCTTTTTGTAGTGGAGGATTAATGCAGTGAGTGGATGTTTGTTTTGTTGTTAGGGAAGGAATAGTGGAGTGGGTGTATTTTTTAAAAAGCACCAATGAATCAAAATATAGAATGATATTTAAGGCAAAGAAAGGTGTTATTTCTGCCTATTTAGATTGTTTCATCTAAAATTAAGAGTGTTTGGAATAGCAGATAGGCATGATGCCTTGAGGTGTTGAAATATATACACAGATAAATATAGCTAAGCTCCTCACACCCCCCTCCTTCACAAAACCCTCCTCTACAAGATCTTAGAGGCAACTGGGATTCTTGTTTCTTACAACCCACTACATATATAAGCATCTAAGCCCTGAGTCTTATTCAGAATGTGGAGTATTTGACAGTTGATGGAAGTAGGGCAAGAGGTATCCTGGTCCCTATCACTTACAGTCCGTTCATTCTTTCATTCATTCATTTGTTCATTCATTCAGCATAGAAGTAATTAGGGTCTACACTGAGCCAGGGCTGATTCTGCATACTGAAAGCACAATGGTGATAAAGCACAGTTGCCTATCCTTATGGATATGTGTCCTTTAGTGAGAAAAGCTTAGATGAAAGGAGCTGGAGGTCAGTGGGAAGAGGGCTCTGGTGTCTAGATGGGCAGTAGAGCCTCACTGATCGGTGTTAGGCACAGGGCAAAAGAGTTCTGCAATATTAGGGAAATGATTCCCAGAAGAGGTGTCTCAAAGGCCTTGGGGCAGGCAACGTTGAGTTGTTTGAAGAATAGCTCAAATTAACTAGTTTCTCTGAGTTGTGGGGCTTCTTTTTTCTGATGAAAAATGGAGAGAACAATATGAAGGATAGTTTAAAGGGATTCAGTATCTAAAATATGTGAAAAAATGCCTCTTGGAGTGAGTGTTCTGAAAAATCTTAGGATTTGTATCATTCTGGTCTCTCTTCCTTTACTGTGATGTTCCTTTTAAATACTGATGCCAAAGTCAATATGTACGATTGAAAACATAAAAGTAAGCAACAAGAATCCTAAGATTTCCATGAATAACATTCACTTGTAATTCTCAAGTCCCACCTCCACTGGTTCACACCAAAGCCTCCTGTGGCTGGGGGTCTCTAGAAATGGCATGTCTGGGATAAGATTTGACCCAAACAGCTTCCTTCTATGTTTGTCCCTCATTTCACTCCTGGGCATCTCCTATGCTCAGAAAGAAGGATGGCCAGACTCCCCTTGGTTGCTTCTCTAAATCCCAATGTTTCTGTTCAGTTCCCATTTGCTCAGCTTAGCCAGATACAGGAGCTAAGCAGCCAAAAAGACCTATAAAAAGAACAGGAAAAATTTTAAGATGAAGTTCATGTTTGCCCCAGAGGAAGAGAAAAAAAAGAGAAAAACACTTATCCATGTCTTGAAGTAGTATATCTGGGAAGCTTTTAACAATAGAGGGAAAAAAGATTTTCTAAGGAGTCTGTTCCTCTATGCCAAGAACTCTACCATGTTCAGACCCGAAATACTGGTGTTAGCCAACTAAACATTAAAGGGCAAGGAGTGGGGGTACAGGGGAGGCGGAGACAGGAAAAATCCCAGTGTCCGATGTTAGTAAGAAATCAGAATATAGAAGAAGTTGAGCCAGAGATTCTCACGCTTTCCCTCCACATCCCTCCCTTCTCTTTTGTTCTCCCAGTACTAGATTTTGAACTCAGGAACTCACTCTTACTATACAAGTGCTTTGTCACTTGATCCATACTCCAAGCTCTTTTGTTTGTATGGTTTTATTTCTGCTTATGTGGTGCTGAGGAATTGAACTCAAGGCCTCGGGCATGCAAGGCAAACCCTCTACCATAAACCACCTTCGCAGCCCTTTGTATGTTGTTTTGAAGACAGGGTCTTACTGCCTTTACCTCAAGCCACCATTCTCCAACTTCAGCCTCCTGAGTAGCTGAGATTACAAGTGTAACAGAAAGCATGTAATCTAAGGTGCATGGAAGATATGGACTGCCATGTCTTCCAGATAGCAATCCTTAAATAGTAGACAGACATTTGGCTTTGTAATATGCTCAATGTCTTCTTCAGGCTTATTGAATAGTATTATAATTTCATTTTCATTTATCTGAGGTATCCTTCAAGACCAGAAAGTCTTCTAGGTTAGACAATGTTTTTCCTGACCCTAGGTCTTCTGCCTAGGGAAGGCCATAGATGACAATGATGACAAAGCTTGGAAACGTTTAGACTTTGTGGGGCAAAGTCCTAGATCATATTTGCATAAGTAGCAAGAAAAGCCTAGGCAAGGCTCCTGCAAGGGCTGTGTGTGTGCTTAGGCAGAAACTCGAGCTCTGGGAGCTCTGTCAGGGTCTGGTCTTGGGCATATAAATCCGCCTTGGAATTTGTACATTTACCTCAGCAGGCAGGTGGTGAGTCCTCAGAGCAGCAAGCTACTGTTATTGTCCTGGGCAGAGCCAGTCCGAGGTGGGAGGAAGAGGTGTACAGCTTACCTTCTGGAAACCCCATCTTTGGGAAAAGTTCTTTTACTGCATATTTGAATATTTGCTTCTCTGTGGCAATTAACTAAGCCTAACTCATCAGGGTGTTTGGTTTTTTGTGAGGAATTACTCTTCTGCAAGGAAAATTCTAGAAATTGTGGATGATCAAGGAAAAAGTAAATCCTAGAGGATTATTACAACTGGGAGCTGAGGTCTGTTCTCTACATTTCCTTTTAGTGCTCAGATGAAAGCCATTCAGCGAGGGCTCCTACCAGTGAAGATTTAAGAGCTTTGGGTTCTTGTTCTATATACACTACTGTCAGGAACTATAATCAACAAGTAAGTCTAAGAGATAGATGGATTTTTTTCAACTGGTTCAAATACTTCTCTACAAACTATTATCCATCATAACTAAAGTCGACTTGACTAGTAAAGCCCAGAAGGACAGAGATCTTCAGTAAATCCACCAACATGGTGTACCTGTTATTCCTTTGACTTCAGCATTAATAAAAGTCCTTAAACTAGTTCTCCCTTAGTCTCTCATCTTCTATTTTCTTTCAATAATCTTATCTACAAAATGTTTTCGATGCTTTTAGAAATATTTCATTTTTGGATTTATTCACTTTGAATCCTTTGTTGTTCATCCTACTCTTAGGCAACCTGGCCGTAAAGCCCCCATGAGACTCTTATCTCCAATTAACCACTCAAAAAGCCGGAACTGGCACTGAGGCTCAAGTGGTAGAGTGCTAGCCTTGAGCTGAAGAGCTCAGGGACAATGACTAGGCTCAGAGTTCAAGCCCCATGACTGAAAAAAAAAAGTATATAAAAATAATCAGAACATAGCTTTCTTTTTTTAAAAAATAAGTTTTTTGTTATGAAAATACCATACAGAGGGGTTACAATCACATGAGCAAGATAATGAGTACATTTTTTATCCAGCATTGTTACCTCCTCCTTTGTTTTTCCCCTACCATCCCTTCCCTCCCATCTCCACAACTACATCCCCCCCTCCTACCCCCTCACTCCCCCCACACACATCTAAATTGTAAATTTCGTCTATCGGCATAGCATCTTATACATCTCATTGTTACAATGGATCAACCTGTATCCTTATTTAAACAATTTGTTTTTTCCCTTTCGCTCCCCAATTTATACCAACATCAAATACAGTGAAAACAGGGGTTATACCATGGGGGAGGGATGTACAAAGCAATGAAAAAATCACATGGTACCTTAAAAATACGTTAGAAACAATAGCAAGAAAGAAAAAATCACTTGTGTCCTTACCTTGGAGTTCATTTCACTTAACATCATCTTATCTGGCCTTTTCTACTTGTCTCAGATATACACTAGTTATTGTAAATAAGGGAAACCATGGGACCTATGTTTCTTTGGGCCTGGCTTACTTCACTTAATATAATTTTTTCCAAGTCTTTCCATTTCCTAACAAATGGGGCAATGTCATTCTTTCTGAGGGAGGAATAGAATTCCATTGTGTATATATACCACATTTTCTTTTTTATTTTTTTTGTCAGTCGTGGGGCTTGAACTCTGGGCCTGGGCGCTGTCCCTCAGCTCTTCAGCTCAAGGCGAGCACTCTACCACTTGAGCTACAGCGCCATTTCTGGTTTTCTGGTGGTTTATTGGAGATAGGAGTCTCACAGTCTCTCCTGCCCGGGCTGACTTTGAACCGCGATCCTCAAATCTCAGCCTCCTGAGTAGCTAGGATTACAGGCGTGAGCCACCAGCACCCGGCTTATACCACATTTTCTTGATCCATTCATCTACTGAGGGGCATCTGGGTTGGTTCCATATCTTAGCTATGGTAAATAATACTGCAATAAACATAGTTGTGCTGATAGCTTTAGTATGGTCTTATTTGTGATCATTCGTGTAAATGCCCAAAAGTGGGATTGCTGGGTCATAGGGGAGCTCTATGTGGAGTCTTTTGAGGAACTTCCATACTACTTTCCAAAGTGGTTGAACAAGTTTATTTACACTCCCACCAACAATGCAGTAGGGTTCCTTTCTGTCCACATCCCCTCCAGCATCTGTTGTTATTAGAGTTCTTGATTATAGCCATTCTAACTGGGGTGAGGTGGTATCTCAATGTTGTTTTGATTTGCATTTCTTTTATGGCTAGAGAGGTTGAGCATTTCTTTCTTTTTTTTTTTTTTTGCTGGTCGTGGGGCTTGAACTCTGGGCTTGGGCCCTGTCCTTGCGCTCTTCAGCTCAAGGCAAGTGCTCTACCGCTTGAGCCACAGCACTACTTCTGGTTTTCTAGTAGTTTATTGGAGATAAGAGTCTCATGGACTTTCCTGCCCGGGCTGGCTTTGAATGGCAATCCTCAGATCTCAGCCTCCTGAGTAGCTAGGATTACAGGCTTGAGCCACTGGTGCCTGGCTAGAGGTTGAGCATTTCTTCATGTGTCTATTGGCCATTCTTATTTCCTCTTCAGAGAAGTTTCTCTTTTAAGTCTTTAGCCCACTTATTTATTGGGCAGTTATTTCTTTGAGGATTTGTTGTTGGAGGATTTAATTTTTTGAGTTCCAGGTATATTTTAGATATGAGGCCCTTGTCCATTGTACGGCTAGTGAAGATCTTCTCCCAATCTGTGGGCTTTTTATTAATCTTGCTTGCTATATCCTTTGCCATGTAGAATCTTTGCAACTTCATACAATCCCATTTGTCCAACCTTTCTTTGATTTATGATGTTTCTGGGTCTCTATTCGGCCTGTGCCAAGGAGACTTAGGGTTTCTCCTATTCCATCCTGTAATGTTTTCAGGGTGTCTGCTTTGACTCGGAGGTCTTTGATCCATTTGGAGTTGATTCTGGTGCAGGGTGATAAGAAAAGACCTTAGGACCAATGGAATAGAATGAAAACCCAGAAATGAACCTACAGACCTATAGCCACCTAATCTTCGATAGGGGAGCTAAAAAAAAAATAGAATGGAAGAAAGACAGCCTCTTCAGTAAATGGTGCTGGCAAAATTGGTTAATCACTTGTAGAAAACTAAAGCCAGAACATAGCTTTTGATTCACATGTACTTTGAGGTATGTTAAAAAAAATCACTACTTTTTTTTATGAAGCAGCTCTGTGTCTTCCCTAGAGACAAAGTCTCAAAACTTGTAAAAGTAAAGTGGTCTGCTAAGCCAAGATGGAACAAAGTTGAATAAAATAGGTGTATTTTGGTGACAACGATCAGATCTTTTGAAAGTTTTAATAAATACCTCTTTATTATTATCATTATTTTCTGTTCAATAAATGGTCCTAGTTCTAGAAGTATAGAGATATAATTGAAATTGATTTTTTTCCTAAACAACATATTTGACATTTCTTCAGTGAGGCTGCTATGTACCTCCCCTGGCCTATCCCCAGATATATAGTGAGGAAAACTTTCCATCCCCTCTCATCTTTAGCATACACAGGGCCTTACTCTTCACAAAACCCTTCAGGATGTCAAGGGCTAGATTTATGAAGGCTGGATTGTACTACTTAAAAAAAAAACATGGTGCTTAAGTTTCCAAAGTTAGGATAAAACATGGGTGGTCCCTCTCCAGCTTTGGACTTGTGAAGTTTGCTTGGGATCTAAGAAACCCTCTACATATTCTCCTGTGTTCTTCATCGCTCAAGGGTTTTAGGTTCAACTTTAAACAACACATCCAATGCAACATTTTTATTGTAGAGATCAAAATGTGAGCATCTTTCCTATAACACAATTCTAGGATCATGTTTTACTTGCATTTCAAATGTTTCCAGCTCACAAAAGGAGAGAGGGCAATTTTTGCCTAAACCCATGGCATCACCTTCTCTCTCAAGTGAGAGGGCTATGCACCTGCACTGCAGACTTTCTTTGCTCTAAGCAGTTCTTCCAAAGGAGCTGCTTTGCGGGAGGTTGCCCTGAGCTGGTGCCTTCTTTCTTCTTCTGGTGGAAACTTGATGCCTGTTCTTGGCCAAGGATTCTGGAAGAACAAGCCTTGACACATCAGAGGTGGGCACTTCTTGTGAATGTTCCTCTATGATTCTCCACCTATGCCTTTCCATTTCCCTTTGTATCATTGAGAGTTGAAAAACAAGGGTGGATCTTTTTATTTAATGGGCTTTGGTTGCCTTCTGGATTCTGAAAGGTATATTCTATCTCTATGAAATGTGTCTGACAACAGCAGCCAGACTCTATCTTCCTGTGATTTGCCCCCAGAGCACCCACTTGCCCACGGCAGTGTTATCCTGACTCTCTGGTTTGCTCCAAGTCACTGTTAATGCATTTATCACTTCTGACATTGGTGGTAGATTTTTTTAAGTTTCTCTTTCCCTCCCCTTTGTCATCCTTTTCATAAATGGTGGAGAGTGACAACTGGTGATTACAGAAATCTTGAAAATGCCACTGGAAACTCAGTTACAAGAGTAGCCTCAGCAAGATGTCAAGTGGGATCCCCAGAGGCTCCCTCACATTTCTTTTATCCCTGCTTTATTGACAAAAACAGTCACCTGCTTTACTTCCTGACCTGGCAGGACTGCCACAAGGGGACACATGGCCACGCTCTGCTTTCACACTACGCTCCCACATACACAGTCTATTTTGAAGTGAGTGCTATGTTATTTTGGGTACCAAGAGAAAAAAAACACCATCAATGCTTTTTGTGTAAATGGAGACATAAAATTTGTAGGCACTACATAATATACAAAAGGTAAAAACAAGTGTGCCTTCCCCTGTTCCCTGTCTGTCAGTTTTTCGTTCCTTCCTTCCTTCCTTCCTTCCTTCCTTCTTTCCTTCCTTCCTTCCTTCCCTCCTTCTTTCCTACCTTCCTTCTTCTCCTTCCTTTCTTCTTACCAAGTAAACCTGAGTTTGGGAATGAACTGATCTGTTTTGTCAGTCCTTCAGGGTCCATTTACCAGCCAAGCTCAGCTTCAGCCAGATCCCAATAGACTACAAGGTTCTTCTGCTCAACGCCTCCAACAACCTTAGTGGCATTTGGTGACTACTTAGCAGTGGCTCCACTAACAAGCTCATGTATACATTCAGCAGATATTCATTCTGCAACTCCTATGTGCTTGGATGTTCCAACTCCAAGGCTCCCAAAGAAAACAGAACAGGCACATAACTGTACAAATACATCGCATACAAGACAGTATGTTGAAAATGAACTTTACAACTTAGTGGGGAGGGAGGGGAAAAAATAAAGTGTGTAACAATGCTAGATAGGAAATGGACTCATTACCTTGTTCATGTAACTGTAACCCTTCTGTACAGTATCTTTACAATAAAAAATATATACTAAGAACAAAAAAAGAAGTTTTCATAATCCCATAGGTAGTAGCAGTTTTTGCAAGTGACTCTAGAATCTTTAGGAAATAAAACACCAATAGTTGTAATGACTATAAGCATCTGACTCAATCTATGTTTTTTTTTGTTTTTGAAAGAAACAGCTGCCACAAAAAAAAATGTTGTCTCTTTTAGAGACATGGACGAACCTTCTGCAAGGAATTTACTTTCTCTTATCCAGTTCCCTTTTACCTACCAAAAAAGAAAAATGAGATATGGGAGGGAGGGACCAGGAGGTTTGGATTTTCACCACCTGGTTATGGTTAGTTCTTTATTTTAAAATCACTTTCAAAACAGATCAGACATTACACTGTTAAAAACAATTTTCACTGTAGGTATTGAATATCATACTGTGCTTGTAGTAATAACTGATAGATATCTAAAATAATCTTCACTGTGGACTGAGACTTTAAAGAACTGTCAATCACTGGCTTTAACTTTAAACACAGATGATTTGAATTCATGTTAGCAGCGTGAGGAAGCCAAGAAGATGGAAGAGTGCTGGTTGGAGAGAAGATGATAGGATTACCTCCACAGTCTGCCTTTCTTGCTGGTTGTTTGAGTCACTAAATCAAGGCAAAGTTTACAAAAAGCCTGTGGCTGGGGTCTCCAACTCCTCATTCTTGCTGTGATTTTCCTATTATAAATCTGCTGTCAGAAATAAGTGCTTTACTTGTGACTTAATTCTATGCAGGCACAAACACCTTGGTTCAACACTTTGGCCACACGGCCATGACTGAGTGTCTTGAGAGCAACAGAGATCTCATTAACTTGGGCTGTTACGAAAGAAAAAGGGTTTCTTGCTCTCTCGTCATCATTCATTCACTGTGCAGGCAATAGCCCTGTGGATGCTGAAAGAAAACATAAACCCAAGGTGGCCAGGACCGGGAGGGTCTGTAGGCAAGGATGAGGGAGTAGAGAACTTGTGGGTTCTGCTTTTTAATGTGGTCCATGCCACCTCTTTTTAGAACCAGCTATTTAAACCTCTTTCTGTTGCTATCATGATTAGCTAGACCTATGTGGTCTATTTAGGGAAGCAGCAGCCACATGAAACTACACAGATTTGAAATCATCAAATTCAAGTAAAACTTCAAACCCCCTTCCTCAGTTTGCAGTAGGGATTTTTCCAAGTGCCCAGGAGTTACAAATTCCTCAGGGCTACTACACTGGGCAACACAGACAGAACATATCCATCACTATGGAAAGGTCTCTTAGTTAGGCAATGTTTGTACAATATGTCTTGGTCTTTAGCCACTTAAGACTTTCATGGTGATCTGATATGCAATGGGAAATAAATGCTAAAAATTTAAGCATATTCTCATCCTTCCTAGTCTGACTTTATATTAGTCATCTTTCCCCCTTTTCCTCCTTTTGTGTCTTTCCCATTTTTTCTTAAAATGTCTTTGAATGACATAAACATCAGAAAGAAACTGAGAGTGAGCATTTGCCAAATTTTATAAGGATTCAGCCTTGTGTTGACTTCCAGGCTTTGGTAATGATAGTTATTAGCATCTGAAGCAATGAATATGTTAATGAGGTTGAGTTCATCATGAAACCTTGTGTAGGATAGGTCAAAACATCATGTGGTACATCTCAAATACTCAATTTGACATTTTTTTCAATTAATTAATTTCAAAAATCGGTTTGTCACAAATTAGAAATTAAAATGAAACAAATTTGCCTTTACTGTAGAGAGTTAAAAAGCAAAGAAGAAAAGGCTCACTGCTAAAAACACATTAACCAGTGCTTCTAAAAATAATCCAGATAGGACAAGCCCATGTGAATGGATCAGAAGCTGAATTCAGTAAAAATAATTTTAAAGTTATAGTTCTTTGATATGATTGTGAACAAGGCCTATGAAGAAGAAGAAAACAGTGGCCCTGCAGACATTTGGGATTCTCTTTGCCCATGGTCTCTGGTGAGCTGGAGGTGCCAGGATTGAGAAATTGAGTCTTGCAGCCTGAAGCCTTTGTTGGAGGCAGGAGCCAGAAGCCAAAAAGCTCCTCCTGAACAGTAAAATATCTTACTTATCCTGGGATTTATCAGAAAGGGCACAGGTAGAGACAGGCTTTGAAAGTGGTTAAGTTCTATGTGGTCATGATTACAGAGTACAACCTTCTTGCCTTGGTTTTTAGGCCATGTTCACATTCATGGAAAATAACATCACTCATGAAACTTTAACTAGGACAAAGAAATCCAAGCTGTTACCCAATTTATCATAAGTGTATCTTCAGAGAATGAGTGAATTGTGATCATTCATAGCATAGACCAGGGTGGGTAGTGTTTACTGGTTAAGCCTTTGTTGTCAGAATGGGAAAGGCTGTCCTATGCTTTATAGGATGATTGCCTCTACCCAGAGTAGTGGGTGCTACCACTACAATTCCACTATATGATAACCATAAACATCTCTGGACCTGGTCAAATATCTCTAGGGATTTACTTGAATGACTCAAATCTCTCTGTGTAGATGAATACTATAGGGAGACTCTCAAAGAAATCCAAATGTGTTATCATTTCACAGAAAGATCTATTAGCTGTCTTCTAGAAGTCTCTGGAAAAATGATAAAGGGATGTATATTTCATGTCATAGCCAAAAAGTTTAAATAATCACTTGCCTGACTGGAAGGCTTTTTGTTTTAAACAGAACAATCAGAAACTTTTTCTTTGGATATGTTCTAAGCCAGTCAAGTGAAAATTCTTGTCACATAGAGAATGTGAAGATAAAAGATATTTCAGTACATTAACAAGAATTGGCATTGACTCTGTCCTAAAATGTATCCTAAACAACATGACTGTTAACCCAATGCAAATAATTACTAAGTATCTACTGTGTCTCACACATTTGATCAAACATTGGCCAAAGGAATGAAATATGGTGACAGCCCAATAGGCATTAAAAACACAGTAGAGGAAGTGGCACTGTGGCTCAAGTGCTAGAGTGCTCTTCTTGAGCTGAAGAGCTGAGGGTCAGCACCCAACCCCAGGGTTCAATCCCCATGACCAGAAAAAAAAAAATCCACCTGAAGAACACAGTAGAGCCAAAAAGATAATCATGGGTTACAGAGGAGTAGCTGTGCTGTTCTACACAGAGGAGCAACAGCTGAAATCAAACTGTAGTATCAAGAAAGTGCTCCAGGGGAAATGAAATTGAAGCCAGAAAACTGTATTTTGAAGGGTAAATATGTATCTGTATAAAGAAATGAGAATGAATACTCCAGGTAGGTAGAGAAAAGTATATAGACTCAGAGGGATGAAGGAAGCATAGCATGGGGAGCAAGGAGAGCTCTGAATTAGAGGGAAAGGACCATATGGGTAAATTTAAAAAGAAGCAAGAGTCAGAACCAACTGGCTGAGATTCCGCAAGAACTAGACAGGGCTTTGGGGCAGCACTGGAAGGGCTTTGACCAACAACAAAAAGCTCCATTTACTTCCAAAGTAAAATAATCCAGGAAGAGCAGTTTAAAGAGAACAGTGAGAAACAATGTGATACTTGGAATTCTGAGATGAAGTTAGACCTGGATTTCTATCTTAGTTCCATTATTTGCCAAGTCCATGAACTTTCTTAGACTCACCTAACTTTTCTAACTCTTTAACGCCTCACATGCTAATGTAAGGTGCCCTAGATCATCATTGGGAAGCACAATGCCTAGTTCTTGGTAAGTGCTTAATAGATGTTAGCCATAGCCACAGAGTGGTGATTGTCATTCTAGCGTATGGCAATATAGCATCTCTGAGCCCAAATGCCCACTTTGAGAGCCAGTTTTCCTAAGTATTACAATATAATGGCTCCCTGAACAACCACATGCAGATTAAATGGTTGAAATATAGCCTGCATTAAGGGGTATGACACAATGCAAGGATAATAATCCAGGCAATGGTTAGATCACAGACAATCTTACATGGCAGACTGGGAAATCCGTGTGTGGAATGAAGAAATTCTGGGGTTATAAACAGAGAGATGCCAAGTCCGAATTTTCATTTTAGAATGAACCTCTCAACAGAAAGTGATGACCTGGATGGGAAGGGGAGGAGAGACTGGCTTGTAGCCTTGCTTTACCTTGTTTCCCTCCTACGTCTGTAGTAAACTCAATTCGCGGACGTAATTTTCCCACTTCCACATAAAGAAGTAAAATATTGAGAGAAATTGAAGTTGCTTCAAGCACATCAATGTGGGATATCTTCTTTTATATGAAGATATTTTATTAGCCTACATTTAGTTGTGTAAGTGGGATTTTATTGTGACATTTCCAGATATATACAGTGTACTGCACTGATCTCACCCCTAGATTGTTCCCCCTTAATGCACGCTCTTTTGCTTCTTAAAACAATTTCAACAGGTATCATGGTTCTATTCTCATAAATGTATGTAAAGTACTTTGACAATATGCACCCTGTCCATTCACCCTCTCCTCCCTGCACTGATAGCCACTTTCTAGCAGAGCCTTTTTGCTTTGCTGTCATTATTTTTTACTGTATATTAATTGTACCAAAGAGCTTCATCAGGTATTTCACATATGCATAGAATATATTGTATCTTAATGGAAATAACCTACTCTATTGCTTCTTCTTTCCTTTGACTGTTCAAGAGCTTTCAGTGGAAGGGTCTCTTGCTCAGTTGATACCACTTAGGTCTGGTGGATCCAGAAGGGTTTACTTCTTTGGGGGTCAGTAGTTGATTCTGTGTAGAGCAAGGAAGGAAGCACCTTTGTAGAATGAACTGCCAAACCTGTGAGCCCACTAGGCTCTGCTCCAGACACCAAACCCAACCCTGCTCAGCATTGTCTAGACTTGTTTAAATGATTTGGTCTAATTAGCCTGTCCAAAAAGAACCTTTGAATTTTAATGATTTTTTTAAAGCTGTGCTTGGAAACTTCTTTCTGCCAAGTATGGGCCCTAGAATGGAGGATTTGGTGGCCCACAACGGCTTGGCCAGAAGCCATAGGGGTGCTTTGATAACTTTGTGTAATCGAATGATTTCATTCAATCAGAACAGTTAGGATTAGAAGAGGGGAGTAAATAAATGAGGTAGGAGCAATCTCCACTGGTGATGAAAGTGTCAACTGATCCTGCAGGGATGCATTGTTGCTCACACCTAATTGAAATTGGGGCTTTTTTTTTTTTTTTTTATCTTGGGTAGTCTTGTTATCACAATAGTGGTACCACAATAGTGGGGTAAGGGGTCAGAAAGTCTGAGCTCAATCCAACCACAGCTGGCTGTGGAAGCTCAACTGGATGGTATCAACTCATCCACAGAGTGAAAGGCCTAACACAGATAATAAAGGAGGAAAAGAGGAAGGAGATAAGAAGCAAATACTAATCTCCACTTCCCTAGTTTTGGTTAAAATTTTCTGAGCATTGTGCTGAGTAGTTTTTACCACTACATCTTTATACCACTATTCATCTCACAGTATATCCATAGCTGTCTCTGTGGATTTTTTTTCAGCTTTATGTTTCTATGATTCTGTGTATATGTTAAAGCTCTAGGAATAATGTGGAATGCTAGAAGATAATAAGAGGTAATATTTTAAAGCTTGGAAACTACCATTCCAGGGTAGGGGTGGATGTAGGAGCACTAACAGACAACAATATATTTCATTTGGGGGGTCTTTGATAGTTCATCTAAAGGCTGCATCATGACTAGGTCTGAAGGCACAGCACATTTAGTATGTGGCTACCTAATAATATTTATTTTAAGTTTAATTCTGTCTTCATTCTTTCCACTCTGTCAAAGCCCAATCTCTAGCCTATCTTCGAAGCGAACTCTTACATAGCTTCCTGCCTTCCCATCATTCTTCTGCCTTCTCCTTTCTTAGGAGACATTTCTTCCCTTGACTGTGAACATGTACTCACTTTCTCCTTACATCATACTTTTCTTTATCACATACCCAGATGGGGTTGATGAACAAATAAGGGCCATTTGAAGGGGTCAGATTTTGGATTGATATCTGGAGATACAAAGAAAAATTAGTATAAAATCTCCTTGACATACAATGGGCATCAATCCCAATGAATATATCATAAATTAAGAATATTGTAAATTGAAAATGCCTTTTATCTGCCTGATGTATCCAACACCATAGGTTAGTGGCACACAACACTATAGACTATCATGTGTATATTCTCCTGATCACAGGCCTGATTGGAAGCTGCATATAGCTTTTCAGTACCATTAGAAAGTTGAAAAATCAAGTCCAACTACTGTAAACAGACTTCAGTCAGTTTATCTACTGTTAAAGAGAAAAGTGGAGGGTGCGTTGTTACCAGCTTACTCTTTGCTGACCTTTAAAGCCAACTCATGCTTGGTATACACCCTGGCTCTATCTCAATTCCCATCCCAGTGACCTATAGCAGACATGCGGCTCTAGTTTTAGCAGGATTTAGTCTAACTTTATTTCAGATTTGATTCATTAAACTGTTCTCAGTGCTTTATATTCTTCTTCCTCATACATTACTAAAACCCAAACATGTCTAACTCTGAGGATCTTTCCAGTCCTTTGTTTCTATGGAATTGCCAAATGAAATGTCTTTCTTCTTTTTCGATTTACATAACACTCTTCTAGCCATGCGTACTTTTCTGACTGGGTAGGCCATTGGGCACAAAAAACAAACAAACAAAATAACCCTTATAACTAATATTCTAGTCATCTCAGCTTAATAACTAGCACCTTGTAGCCCTTTACCAACAAAAGATGTCTATACCCAATATCTCATTGTTTACAAGGACACTATGGTGATGTAAAGTAGGACAGAAATTAGGATCCCAAGTTACCACAAACTAACTGAATACATCTTTGTTTCCCCTATGCTGGGGGCTGGGATAGGGGAGAAGACATATATAGATAACACAACTACTGTTAAGCGAAAAGAACCCCAAGATAAGGACACAAGTGGTTTTTTCTTTCTTGTTATTGTTTCTACTGTGTTTATAAGGTACCATGTGATTTTTTTTTTGTTGCTTTGTATGTCCCTCCCCCATGGTATAACCCCTGTTTTCACTGTATTTGATGTTGGTATAATTTGGGGAGTGGAAGGGAAAAAACAAATTGTTTAACTAGGGATACAGGTGGACCCATTGCAACAATGAGATGTACAAAACGCTAGGCCAAAAAACGAACTTTACAATTTAAGTGGGGTTGGGGATGTAGTCGTGGAGATGGGAGGAAAGGGATGGTAGGGAAAAAACAAAGGAGGAGGCAACAATGCTTGATAAGAAATGTACTCATTACCTTGCTCGTGTAATTGTAACCCCTCTGTACAGTATTTTCACAATAAAAAACTTACTTTTTAAAAAAGAATTTCTGATAGGAAAACTAACAATATTAATTACTTAGAGATCCCTTACGCCTTCTTTTGACAGCATTTGTTATAATGTTACTTTATAGTGCTTCTTCTCGACAGAGCTGAAAGGATCAAATAGCCAGTGTGTGAAACTATACTTATTCTGGCATTTATTGTGTTATTAAAGGATGTACCTGTTTCCTCTACTGACCTACCTGCCTTCAACTCTTCACATCTTCCCATTGCTATGAATTTGTGCATACTCTTTTCTATTCCTGGAATGATACTTATCGTTTTCCTCTCTATATCCTTGTTTGGGGCTGATGATTCCTCAAGATCTAAATCAAATTGAGCAATATAAAATTCCACTTTTTTCCTTTGTCCCTTTCAATACTCTTTCTACCTCTATTGAGTAACACACCTCCAAATATTCTTTCTCCTCATGCAAATATTTGCACAGAACAGTCATTTCTGCCCAAATGTCAGACCTTTTGAGTTCAAGTTTCTTTAATTCATTTCTTTCTCAATTCTTTCTCAATTTCATTTCTCAATTCAATTCATAGCCACATAGCCTGTGCCTTGAATATATCAGGTTATCAAGAACACGTGTCCAATTCAAATGCATAGAAGAATTCTCATTAAAGGGGAGGAATTTAGGTTGGTTGAGGACACCCAGCATGAAACCAAAATATCTGAGAACAGGCAAGTTTTTCATGACTGTGTGCTCTACCACTAGGCTATTTTTCCATTCCAAGTATGACAATAATGGTCATTATTCTTGACACCGTTTCATTCTCACACTCACATTGACCCTTTGAAGTGAAAGTGCTCTCAGTGCCACTGAGGATTGCTCATCTTTTGGGGGAGGTATTCCAGAGAAAGGTTGGTGAAGTCTTCAGGGAAGTGCTGCTCCGTTTATTCTTAGAGACTTAGGGTTTTTTTTGACCAGCCTGGTGGTTCAACAACTTGAAAAATGAAAGAAAGCACCATGTCTGTCTAGACTGACCAGAAAGTAAAAACAAGGGGCACTTTGAAATCTGCAAATCTGACCACAACTGAGAGTTGTACTTAGTCCAAGTAACTGGAAAATCAGTTTCTTGGATTAGACAAATGCTTCCCTTAAGACTCTCAAACTACTAGCTTTCTTCTTTTATAATTAATAGAAAATTATTATATTGACAGACAAGGGAGTTCAGATTTGAGCCAATGGGTAAACTTGACGTTAACCAGGAGAAATAATTTAGCCCCAAATAGAGTTGTTAATGCCAGGATAAAAGCAAACAAATGTGCTAATGATCTTTTCACAGAATTGGACTATGATGGATTTTGATGTATGCTCAGATGGAAAATATATTAGTTCTCTCTAGTCTGAGGATTGGGCAGAAGATGAGGAAATATTGAACAGGAAGTCAGCAAGGAAAAAAAACACTGAGAAATTTAATTTCCATATTCTGAGAATTAGAATGGTAAAGAAATAGACAATTTCCTTTTCCAGAAACCCAATCTGTGGGATTGTAGCATCCCTAATGGGAGTGGGCATGAGTTCGATGGCAGCTGCCACCATCACTCTGTTGGCTGACAGAACTGTGCCTCAGGATGGGTTGGGGAGGAAGAGGTGTTTTCAAGCCTTGGAGGCTGCTTTTATATGCTCTTTGCATTCAGTTATCCTATCATATGCTTACTACATGGTGAGCCTTTTCTCTAGATACTTTTCTCTAGAGTTCTCTAGCAAAGAAGACACAGTCCCTGCTACTGAGCAATTCCCACCCCGCTGGAGGGAAGCAGACAATAAATACATATACAGGTAAGTATACAAAATCAGATGAAGGATAAAAGCTATGAAATTTTAAAGAAAATCAAGCTGAAGAGAAAAACCATGCCAGTTCCAGGATTAAATAGAATGAGGTACATGGCTATAGTATTTAGGCTGGAGAGAATGATATAACATTTAAACAGAGACCCTAATGCAAGTCATCAAGAAAAAAACATGTGATTATTTAATTGGACAAAGTGTGTTGCAAAACGGAAATAGCAAGTGCAAAGGCTCTGAGATAAAATTCTTTGGCAAGATCAGGAAGTTTTCAAGAAGCTGCTCCATTGAAGTATAGTCAGTCATGGGGAGAATGGTCTCTCATTCTTGAAGAGATGGAGCAGGAGACATCCTTAGAGTGTGTTCTTGTACTGGACAAGACAAGTCTACTCCCCAGGAAAGACTTTTCTCCTGTAGGTGGGAATATGTTTATGCACATGCACACAGATTGTGAAGCTTCCCACAGACCATGTAGACTCTACAGCTGAAACTGGAATGGGTGAAGAAAGCCAAGTTGGATGGAGCCCATCCACTGAAATATGTGAGCAGTCTTGTTTTCAATTCCAAAAGTTCTTTAACTACTCCTTGACCTCTCTTTCTCTTGGCCATACTTATTATCACACCCCAACTCACTAAGATACCTTCTGACCTCATAGCCTAATTCAGTCATTGTGGCACTAGCATGGCACAGTTGAACCAAAATAGAATTGGGAGCTTCAAAACTTACATCCAAAAATCTGCCTTTGTAGGGCAGGTAGGGTGGCTGCTATTGGAGATTAATTATTTGGACTGCCATTATCTAATCTAGTAATGTGATATAGTCCATGCCATTGTCTTTTCTTTACCTGGAGAATCATGATGTTCTGAGAATTCTTGAGACACTTCTGCACCATATAAAAGACTGAAGATGGGAAAGATGGCTTGGAGAAAGATGGGATAATGACAAACTTTGCCTATTTCATGTGCAATTGATGCATGATTTGTGCTGAGTAATGTTGGAGAATTAGTTTAGCTAATATAGGAAATCAAGATTTATACAATGTGTTTAAAGATAAAATTTATTCAATCACATGGGCTGGGAAGGTGGCTCAATGGTAGAGCGCTTGCCTTGCATGCATGAGGCCCTGGGTTCGATTCCTCAGCACCACATAAGCAAAAAGAAAAAAGCTGGAAGTGGCACTGTGGCTCAAGTGGTAGAGTACTAGCCTTGAGCTGAAGAGCTGAGAGACAGCGCCCAGGCCGAGTTCAGGCCCCATGACCAGACCCCCCCCAAAATAAATTATGGAAACACAATCCAATGAAGCCATCTTAGCTCTATACATCAAATGTTTGGAGAAGTTACTCCTACCCTCCAGCCTGAGTATTTCTAAGAAAGAGGTATTAGGGATACTTGTTCCCATCCCAGATGTAATCAAGAGATACTGTTCCTATCCTCATTTTTATCTTTCCAAGCTACCTGGTCCACATCAGCTCGTATCACCAAGTGTTCATTGCTCACATATTCTGTATTGGGGCAGTTCCAAGATTCAGAAACATCTGCTGAAAGTACTGTTTTCTGGTGTCCCTTCTCATTTTGAATATTTTCTTTCATTTCCTTCCATTTGCAATGCCTTGGGTGACATTTCATCAGGAAGTCAACTTTCCAAGTACTGTCATGTTAGAGCCTTAGGAGAGAACTGATGTGGCCGAGAGTGTTAACAGGAGCGCTCTGTACCATGAGAAATGTATGTTTGCTTTCCTCTAGCCAAATTTTTCTAGACCAGAAAGCAAAGGATTTTAAAATATTAGCGTGTAGTATATTTAACAAAGTGCTTACTGAAAATCCCACAAAATATGTCTTTCCTGCATATTTTTTAAAGCACACAGGCGCTCACCTTGGTTTGTATAAGCATTCAGTGGTGCATGTTATACTTTATTTTGGCTGATGTGATACATATTAGAAGGGTGGCTCTCTTCAGACTTCGGGTAAAGTTGGCAGGCTGTATATAAAGTTGGTCCAAGGATAGGGTGGCTTGAGTGAGCTCTGTGCAAGAACTTTCACTGTGTGCTGTGCAAATACATGGCTAAGTTCATTTGGCCACTGAACCAGATAAAGTCAGAGCCTCCTCATTGGTTGCTTAGCCTGTAACAATAGCCTCTGTTCTGAATGCCGTGTTGCTCCAGTCCTGCCCCCTCCTCTCCATAATCTAAAACAAATCTGAAGTCATCTCTGTTGTTCTGTAATTTATTTTACTTTAGTTATTTTGGGTGCTGGCATGGGCTTAAACTCAGGGCCTGGGTGACATCCCTTAGCTCTATGTCACCCAAGGCTAGAGTTCTACCACTTGCGTCACAGGTCCACTTCTGGCTTTTTGCTAGTTAATTGGAGATAGAAGTCTCGTGAACCTAATTGCCTGGCCTGGCTTTGAACTAGAATCCTCAGATCTCAGCCTCCTGAGCAGCTAGGATTACAGGTGTGATACATCAGCTCCCGGCTCTTGTGTTTTTATAATACCTCCAGTTGTTCTGCAGTGTTGATCAAAGCAAATTTTTCAAGGAGAGTTGGGCCTCTCTGGGAGGATATGTCAGAAGCTATAAAAAGAGCTGGTTGGGAAGGAAATAAGTATGGTTCCAAAGTCATATTTATCCTCCAGTGCCTTGGATATCTTTTGGAATTTTAAATAAGATTTATGAACTATATGTGATTCATTTTTATTAAAAATTAGGCACTATACTGATCTCTAGAAAAAAAATCAAATTTCCTGTTTTGTCATGCAAGGTTTTACATGGTGTCATCCATTACTAACTTCCAGAACAAATTACCATTTTGTTGTTGACCTTGATGCTATTCACAAGAATAGATCTCTGAGGGACTCTTCTTCGTATAGTTGTACAGATGGATGCATAACCTCACTTGGGGTGGTCTGAGATTATCATACAGATGTATACAAGGTAGGTGGAAAAATGATAGAAAGGACCAACAGATGTGCTTTTGAGAAAGTGTTGACCTTGCTGGAGCTGCATCATGAAGAACAGTGAACAGAGAAGCAGACTCAAGTCAGATTTTGGAAGTGAATTTACAAGCCCTCTGCAGACTCTCTTATAGGTCGTAATGGAAAGAGAAGAATTAAGGTGGCTCTTAGGTACTCAGCTGTGATCCACTATCAGTGAATGGAAAGCTAACTCAGTCCAATCAGCTGGTGTCTGCTTTGAGCATTTCAATATCATATGTCAGGTTGTGATTAGTGGAAGACATTAATATAAATATTAAGGGTGAGCATACAAAAACCAGGAGGGCAAAGACAGAAGTACAGAGTCTTTGAGTGAATTTTTTCCAATAGAAAATAATTTGAGTCTTTGTTTGCTACTGAAAAATGTAACATACAAGAAGAATCACTGCATGAAATGTTCATATGAAAATGGCTGGGCATTTGCGTTGAAGTTGAGAACACATCTAAACAAAAGACAAACAAAACAACATGGCTTTCTATTTCCCAAGTCTATTTGTTGGTGATAGTGCAGTAATAATTAGAGTGGCCTAATTAGAATTTTCTATGGTGTTCTTCACATCTTTTTTACCTCTTAGAAGCTAGTTTCTGTAATTCATGAGCTACATATTCTTTAATCAATTTCAACCTTAACAATATTTTACATTAGAATAAATTATGTAATACAATTTAATTAGCATAAATTTTCTTTTTTCTTTCTTTTTTATTTTGGCCTTACTTGGAACTTTCTTACAAGGAACTCAGTTCCTTGTATGTGCTAGGCAGATTCCCTTAGAGTCAAGACATATCTCCAGTCCTGATTTTTGCTAATTATTTTTTCATTTTTTATAATATTTTTATTGCTATTGTAAAGGTAATGTACAGAGGGGTTACAGTTACATAAGGCAATGAATACATTTCTTTTGGGGAGGGAGGGGTCTGGTCGTGGGGCCTGAACTCTGGGCCTGGGCGCTGTCCCTGAGCTCTTCAGCTCAAGGTTAGTGCTCTACCTTTTGAGCCACAGCACCACTTCCGGCTTTTTTTTATGCTTATGTGGTGCTGAGGAATCGAACACAGGGCCTCATGCATGCAAGGCAAGCGCTCTACCACTGAGCCACCTTCCCAGCCCAATGAATATATTTCTTATTGAATAGCTCAGTATTTTTTAAATCCATCCAATCTTAAAGCTACAGTTGATGGTAATATAATTGTAAGGAGAAGAAAACATGCATGAATTTTCTTTCACTTCATTTGAGTATTTTTTAATTTTATTGTCAAGATGATGTACACAGGGGTTACAGTTACATATGTAAGGTAGTGGTTAAATTTCTTGTGTAATTTGTTACCTTTCCCTCATTTTTCTCCCTATTCCCCCCCACCCTCATCCCCGGCTAGTTATTTTTACAATAGAATTTAGCTTCCTGGATGTGATTGGCCTATGTTAGGCTTCCCATATAGTTAGGATAACAAAGACTCATCATAATGCTAAGGTCTTTATTGAGAAGGGAATCTTAGGAACTTTGCTTCCCAGACTAGCCTTGAACCAACTATCTTCCCAATTTCAGTTTCCCAAGTAGCTAGGAATATAGCCATGAGCCACTGGCTCTTGACACAATTTTGTTATGTAGTGCTAAAGTACTTGTGCATCTTTCATTTACTGGCCTGTTCAGTTCAGACCCATGTGGTGATTGCTTTATGCCCCTTTTTTGGTGGCAATAGGTTGCCCTTGGGAGTCCAATATAATGGAGTGTCATGGCCCTCTGTGCTCTCTACCTCTGTTTTCCTGAGCTCCTGACCCAGACTTATAAGTATGCAGATGGAGGAGCCCTCTCATGAAAAGCTAGCATCAGAGCAGCACTTCTGGCCCACAACTCAGCCCCTCTTAGATCCACACTTTGTAGGCCAGAGGAGGGTTGGAGCAAAGCAAGAACCCAGTGATCTCATAAAACACAAGCCTCTCTCTTCACAGAGAGCTGCCCTGTATGCTGAGGGCTCCAGTTGCAAGCAGCAGGAACCATGTCCAGTGGGAGTGACTGGAAGGAAATCTGGTGCTGACACCACCCCTGGTAGAATTTATTGGAAGGAAGTCTGGTACTTACAGAATCAACAGGAGACAGAGGAACAGATTTAAAAGAGGGCAAGCATCAAGAAAGCTTAGACAAAGGATTCAGAAAAAGTCTAGCCAGCATGTTGGGCATAACTGCTACCACTCCAGGTAGTCCTGATGAATCTGTGTAGCCTTCCAGAGCCCAAAGACAAAGCATGAGTTAGGAACATCCAGATCCTGACTGTGCAGGACAGACAGACAATAAGCAAACCTTTCCCCCTTAGGCTCCTGGGAAGGAAAATAGCATCTGGCATTATCACTAATACAGAATTACTGCAAAGAGAGCTGTGCTATAGACAGTAAGGAATTTTAGTATAGTATAGACAAACAATAACATATTCCCTGCATTCATTTTAAAATATATCAGATTATTTTTTGCTAGTCATGGGGCCTGAACTCTGGGCCTGGGTGCTGTCCCTCAGCTCTTCAGCTCAAGGCTAGCGCTCTACCACTTGAGCCACAGCGCCACTTCCAGCCTTTTCTGCTTATGTGGTGCTGAGGAATCGAACACAGGGCCTTGTGCATGCAAGGTAGGGACTTCTGAGCCACCTTCCCAGCCTCTATATCAGATTTTTTGTAAAGCACTTAGCAAGGGAACAAGATGATTGTGATTATTAAAATTGACCAGATTAGCTCTTTCTGAATCACAAACTAGTAAAGGAAACTAACACTAGCAGGACTCAGACTGGAGGGGGCAGTCTTCAGGTGAAGGATGTTATATGCAATTCTTTAATTTGGATCTTTAGAAAGTCTTAAGGAAAGGAGAACAGTGGTTACCAAAGATTTTTCCAACTAGGGAGTATAAATGTGGCAATGGGAATCAGCAGAACACGGGTGCTAAATAAAACAATGTCTAAAAGATGCCATTGTTTGAAATTAGCTCCTTAGACTGACATGTAATTAACTTGTGCCACTGGTTTAATTTCTTGTGTGGATTTCGCTACAGGAAACCATACATGGGTGGTAAGTTGTTTTCCTCTCTGAACACAGAGGAAATGTACTGGGTATGAACTAGTGGCAGAAGTCATATATCAGTAGTCTGTAGAGGGTCTACATAAATCCTTTTCTCTAAAGTTATTTAACTGTTTTGAAAATGGTTTCAACAGAAGTAATTCCAATTGCCCCAGAAAGGAAACCAGAGTCTTAAAAAAAATATACTCTCTTTGCTGAGCAAGGCAAACATATCAGTATGCAGAGAAACAAACCAGTCTCTTGTGCTTTATTTCCTTAACGAATCCACCAAAATGCATACTTTATGTCTTTAAAGGGCTGATAAAGAATTCTCTGGCCATTAAAAATGAATTCCTACAACAGATTTCCAGATACTTTAAAAAGGCAGGTATTTTAAAAGATTTTTTTTGTTATTTACAGTAACTTATGGAACGTTTCACATATGATAAACACAATAGTTATTTTTGTTCTTTTGGAGAACAAAAAACAGAGTGAAAGCATAATCTCTGGGGGAAGGATTTCTCCATTTAATATATTCAATAATTTTCTATTTTCCTGTGTACTTCTATGCATAAACTAATATATCCAAACCTAGACCTTTTTATATTACGTAACTTTATTTTCTTGTATAATTCTATGCATAAATTAGCACACAAACCTAGACCCTTTTTTATAAGTATTTTATTGTGAAAACACTGTACAGAGGGGTTCTAGCCTCTTTCATAGCCAAGCTCTTCATGGAATAAGATTTTTCCAATAAGCTCTTAGTGACATTCTGTCATGATGGGTTTTTGTTTTTATTCTTCTAAGAATTAATGTTTAAAATAAAAATGTTTGTATCTGTGAAGATAAGAGCTTGATGCTATATGAAGATGACTAAAAAGTCATTTAGTAAAGTCAGCTCTAGTTTTGAGAACTAGAAGCAGCAAATGTACAAACTAGATGGCACTACAGAGAGCATTATAGCTCTCCATGGTCAACAGAACTGGTAAGAAAGAAATTTAGACTCCAATTCCTTGGGCCCACACTCAGAAGAAAGATCTGATTATTATTGGTCTTACTTCCCCCAAATCTTCACATAACTCATACCCTGGATTTCTAGTTTTTGCTCAAATGTCACCTCAGCATGGCCTTTGCTGCTGTTTTTAATTAAGGTTTTCCTTCTTTTGACCAGAGTGCCCCAACCCATTTTCCTGCTTTACAATCCCTCATAGAACTCATCTGACACTGTATACATTTTGCTTGTGTGTGTGTGTGTGTGTGTGTGTGTGTGTGTGTGTGTGTGTGTGTGGTTTTCCTCCCCTATTTGGTTGGAATCTCAGTGAACACAAAGAATTTTTTTATCTGTCTGTCCCTTTTCACCTGTTCAGCCCCTGGCACATGGCAAGTGCTCAGCCCTTATGTGCTAACAAAATAAGACAACATTTTGGCTAATGATTTCTGTATAAATACATCCAATTAACTTTGTGGTTTAAAAAAATCAATTTTACACCAATTATTTTATTTGATTGTTTTAATATCTGCATTGCATTTTTGAGGAAGGATTTTTTTTTATCCCAGTTTACCATGTAGGGACATAGGGGCTCAGAAAGTTTCTTTCTAGAAAGTAGAAGCCAGCAGGGTGCTCAGTTACTTCCCATGAATCATTGCTTCCACACCAGTTTCAAATCCTTCTGGCCAGAGAAATCAATGCTTCATAGTAAGCATTATTAGTCAAACTTCAGTTCAAGTGGAGCTTAGAATGAAAATGATTACAGAATTTTGATGTAATCTATGCACATATGTGTCTCTTTCCTTAAGACTACATAAATATACTATATGATATATATGTATATATGTATATATACACACACACACACACACACACATATATATATATATATATATATATATATATATATATATATATATATACATATAGTGGCAAATACATTGTTCTACTGTGGAGGACTCTCAAGTATTTTCAACCTAACGTCTCAATTGAAACTTCTATTTGCTTCCTTCATGAAAATGGATGATTCTTGTACAGGCCGTGGGATATCCATCTCAAAGAGTCTGATACTCCTTTTCTCTAAAGCTTTTCTGATTCATGTCATGCTGTGCTCAGGGAGACATTTCACATAGTAGTTAAAAATTACAAAACCAGAGTCACATAGTAAAACCTACCTCACATAACAAAACCAGCTACATGGCAGGCAGAGGTAGGAGGATCATTGTCTGAGCGGGTTCTGGGGAAAAGTGTAAGTCCCTCCCTGAAAACTAAAGGAAAAAAGGAGTGGTGGGATGTGGCTGCAGTGATAGAGTGCTCACCTGAGTCAAACTCAAGTACTGTTCAAAAAAACCCTTAAAATAGACAGAACTTCAAAGGTTATACAGTTGAAATTTTCAACACAAATTGCCTTTTCTCTTTATGTATAAAATGGGGCTATTACTAAATTCTGATAAATAAATTTGATTATACAAATAAAACACTCAAGGTAAGGCATGTGACTTGTTTTAATAATTTCCTTGAGCTTCTACAATCACGAACCACAGACTGGTGGTTTAAACAGAAATCTAATGCCTCACAGTGCTGGAGTCTGAATGTCTGAGACCAAGATGGGCACAGGCCTTAGTTGCTTGTGAAAGCTGCAAGGAAGAATCTGTTCTTTGCTGTCCCCTAGCTTCTGGTGGTTTGCTGACAGTCTTTGCTACTGTTGGCTTGTAGAAGTATCTATCCTACTCCATTCTCCCCCTACTCCTCCATATCTTGGCCTCCATCTTCACACGGTGTTCCCTGTTCATGGTAAAAAGATACCAATCCTATTAGAGTAGGCACCCACCCTATACATCTTCAATGACCCTGTTTTTTCTAAGCTGTTGAAGTTTAGGGCTTTACATATGAATTTGGGGAGACACAATTCAACCCATAACACTGGTTTTACCATTTTTGTATTTATGGCATTTACCCTGCACTTAATGTCAGGAAATAGTTGTCAAATTCAACAGATTTGAAGGAATGTCTCTAGAAGGTTTAGCAGAACATGAACTAGCAGATAAGGGACCTTATGAAAACTGCTTTTCCATCCAAGATTCACCAAAAGAGGAAACTCCCTTCTGGCTAGTCCTTTACTGCCCTTTGTCATAGGTCCTTGGAGCTGGACAACACATCAATAAATGAGGATTTCTTTATTTAAGACTTTCCCAGTGGGGCTTTTGTGAATAGATAGTAGTAATACCTTGACATAAGGAGATAGACTTAGATGTGACATTTATAATGGTGATTTAAAAGTTTGTCTAAAACTCTGAATAACTAAGTGTTCCTTCGAAATTTTTACTATGACTTTTAATATGATAAATGTGTCCTCACAGGTATGTTAATAATAATAATAATATATATTCTTAAAAGGGTTTCAAATTTTATGACATTTGTAGTCTGATTATAAAGTAATGAAGTAGACTCCACAATCTATATACATAGATAGAAAGAGAACTCTTTCAATGAAAATTTATGTTGAATTTTTAGTAGCTGAATGGCAATGTTCTGAATTATATATTCATATATAAAATTGGTATTTCTTCTACAATTCTATTATCTACAATTCTATTATCAGAATGTTTGAGGTTGCTTTTCATACTGTACATATTTACTTGGCTATTTAAGGATATATTCATAGTGTCTGCTTTAAGTGGTTAGTACTGACATCTTGAACAAATCCGTGTTAGCATTTGTTGGGAATGGAGTTGTCCATGGAGGCTGAGATCTTATAATAAAAGTCTGTGAATATCTATTGAAGAAATGACAGTGGGTATGAGGTGGGGGAGAGGGAGGGGGGAGGATGTGAAGTCATTTCTTCTGTTTAGAAGAATTGCCTACTGTAATTGTAATACTATATTCAGAAGTTGTGAAAACAAGTTTTATTTCCTATGAGTTAGATTTTTATGACACCTTGAGTGTCTCCTAAATGTCCTACATTGTGTCCAATGATTTCAAGCTTTCTGTAATGAGAGAAAGACAGGTGAAGGGAAAAGACAGAATGAGCACACATACAGAGGGCAGGAAGGTCACTGTAACATCTGGCCCTGGTTGACTGGACTCATTTTTGTTAGTGCTCATTAAATTCACATTAATGCATGAACTATTCTGAATGTGTAAATGCCATTTGGGGTGGGCTGCTTGTTTTTGCTCAGACCAATAGCATTAACTTTGGGGGTCTCTCCCTGGTTGCTTATTGCCAATGGCATTTGACCTGGGGTCACACCTATAGTTAACCCTTTCCTGTAGGTCAAAACCAAACTAATTTGGTGAGAAGTAAATTGGAAATGAATCATCTGCACAGCAGGTGTCCCCTATGGAGAAAGTTTCCCAGGTGGAAACATTTTAAGATCTGTTGCTGGCCCATCTCTGAAGACGCTTCAGAGGTCAGGGAGGCAGTTCCAAGATGTCCCATGTGATGGGGATCTGGAAAGGAATGTAGCAGGTGCACACTTTGGGTGGTTTCCTCACCAGCTTGGGGAGACTTTCAAAGAAGTTCATTTTGGAGATGATTTATTCATATATTCATGAACATTTGTCTTGGGCATTCTTTGTGGACTGATTGACTTGCCCTAAATGATTGGATCTTTACCCTTTACCCCTCCCTCCCACTAGCAACTGAAGACTTTGAAGAAAGAAAATATTGAAGTTTTCTTTTTCTTTTTTCTAGAGGATGAGGAAGATGAGGAAATGGTGGAATCCAAAGTTGGCCATGAATCAGAACCAGAAAATCAAGACAAAAAGCAGGAGGTGAAGGAAGGTATGATGTGGGAGATGTATGGAATAACTATATTGATGTTTGGTTTTCTTTTACCAACATAAGGAATGCTAGAGATCAATAAAAATTAAATTTTTATCCCCATATGTAAGGTTTTCTATGATTATTCAATGTATCACAGTTAACAATTTAAACTACTATCTCCAAAGCAAGAGTCATTTATTTCTTGCCTGACAGAAGCAAATAGAATGAAAATGCATGCAGTTACAGTGAAAGTATTACTAGTGATAAACAAAGGTAATTTCAGCTGGGTACTGGTGGATCATGCTTGTAATCCTAGCTACTCAAGAGGCTGAGATCTGAGGATCACAGTTAAAAGCCAGCCCAGGCAGAAAAGTCTGTGAGACTCTTGCTTCCAATAAACTATTCAGAAAAAGCTGAAAGCTAGCAATGTGGCTCAAGTGGAAGAGTGCTAGCCTTGAACACAAAGAGGCTCAGGGACAGTGCTCAGTTGCTGAGTTCAAGCCCCAGAACTGGCAAAACAGAAAAAGAAAAGATAATATCAGTTATATCATTGTATCATTCACTTCACTACATATGCCCAATGATCAATGATCATATAAAGAAAAAAATTAATAATTACTTTAATGGTGAATTCTGATTTTTCCATATGTTCTACATGTAAGTATCAGCAGTAATCATTAGTACTAACTGTGCTGTTGAAGGTTTCCCTCCACTCTGTTCCTGAGGAGAAATAACCTCTTTCATAGTCCAGAGATAACTGTAACTAATGTTAAGTGTTTACAATATATTGGCTCTTCCCCAAGAAGTCTACTCTTCATTCTTTTGAAACATATACCATTATTTTTACTATTCCATAGGTAAAAAAATTTGGAAGATTCATTTCTATTCCTTTCCCCTCCCCAAAATTAGATAAATGTATATACAAGATGCAAGGTACCAAAATCAAATACAGTGACAACAGGGATATACCATAGGGGGAAAAATTACATACATTAAAACATTAAAAATAACAGAAAAAAGAAATAGCTCTTGTGTCCATATCTCGGGTGGGGGAATTAGGGGAGAGAAAGGATAGTGCAAGAAAAACAAAAGAGGGGGTAACAATGCCCAACAAGAAATGTACTCATTACCTTCCTGATGCAACTGTAACCTCTTTCTACAGCATCTTTACAAGAAAATCATTTTTAAAAAATGGAAGAGAGGGTTTGAAAATGTACCCAAGAATACATAATCAAGTGATGAATCAACATTTATGGTTGAATTCAAAGCCAAAGGCATCTCTATGACATTTCCTCACAAATCTATTATTTATTTATTTTTACTACAGTGAGATTCTCAACCTGTTCAATTAGGAGATTTTGAATATCATTGTTATGAACAACTGGAGAGGGAAACCTGAGAACTGAGAGTAGATTAAAATGTTCATCCATATTTCCAACTGAGTTTCTAGTCTAACTCTAATTGGTCTAACCCTGATTAGAAGCCCATTGAATTTCTTAGTTTTAAAGATAAACTGTAGCTCTGACACAAGGCATGGCACATAGTTGGCACTGAGGATTTTTACAGGAGTTTGCATATTGATCCCACGTACTTCAGTCTCTTTTTACTTTCAGGAAAAAGGAAGCATTGTGTAGTTTGAACCTACTGCAGATCATACCCATTCATGATCCTATCCATTAATATGCAACTAAATTAGACAATTGTTAATTATTAAATTTGCCTCATGTTAAGAATCATTTGACGTTGTAAGTCATTTGAAGTATGTGGGCTTAGTTTTGTTTTAATCAGTTTCATGCAATCAGTTATCTAAAAGCCATTGCAAGGCTTTGTTAAATACACTAACCCTGGGGCCTACCTGGAACTAAATCATTACTCTGCCATTTTATTAGCTGATCACTGCTGACTTAGTTAATTTGCATCTTCTTGGCCTCAGTTTCCCCATTTGCCAAGCAGAGATGATGTCTACCATTTAAGGATCTTAGTAAGATCAAAAGGAGCCAATAAGAAACAACTTGGCATCAAGTAAGTGCTGTATAAGTTTTCCAAGTTATCATTAGCGGTCTTGTCTTCCAGTGCCCTGGTCTGTGACTAGGTCCTATCTGGTGTGCCTTAGTCTCTGTGCTCAACTTTTCCATAGTCATAACTTTGGAACAGGAGCCCAATTGCCTGGGCCACAATGAAACAGATGCAGGCAAATGCTTTCCAACTCCTTCCAGAACTGTCATTAAGTCCAATTCCTGTTCTTGTGCCTGGTCTCAGGCAATGAGGAGGTGGGAGTGTGGTCAAGTTCTAGAGGATGAATGAGGGCAGAAAGGAGATTCAGAATCTTAGCGATGACATCGACAGAGGTACCAGGGTTGTTTTGTATTTGTTGGGAGATATTTCATATTTAAATTTCTCCTAAAAACACTTCTTTTTTTTTTTATTGTGAAAATACCGTACAGAGGGGTTACAATTACATGGGCAAGGTAATGAGTACATTTCTTATCAAGAATTGTTGCCTCCTCCTTTGTTTCCCCTTCCCATCACTTCCCATCGCCCTCTTCCCACCACCCCCCTTCCCACCCCCCCCCTTCCCACCACCCCCCACCCCCGCTGCCCACCGTCCCCTCCCCCCCTGCTAAAGTTGTAAAGTTTATTTTTCAACATAACATCTTGTACATCTCATTGTTGCAATGGGTCCACCTGTACCCCTATTTAAACAATTTGTTTTTTCCCTTCCCCTCCACAAATTATACCAACATCAAATACAGAAAATGCCTTTTTTAACTTGGTAAGCTGTTGGTGACTCACACCTATAATCCTGGCTACTCAGGAAGCTGAGATCTGGTTCAAAGCCAGACTAAGAAGACAAATCTGAGAGAATCTTATCTCTAATTAACCAGCAAAAAGCCAGAAATGGAGATGTGGCTCAAGTAGTAGAGCACCAGCCATGAAGAAAGCAAAGCAAGAGCATAAGGCCTTGAATTCAAGCCCTAGTACACACACACACACACACACACACACACACACACACACACACACACACACACACACACACACACACACACAAACCTAATCAGTCATTATCACAGGCACAGAAAGGGGGAAAAACAGTTAAAATACTTTTTGTTTTGCTAACTGTGTTTAAGTCATACAGGGTGATGAGAAGCTGGTTTTTCTGACTCTTGGCTTAGGTTCCCTATCAACACCACCCCTCAAACCCCTCAAACCCAATCTCCAAAACATCTCTCCTGGAGGAGCAAAGAAACCTCCTTCTTAAATTCCAAGCATCAAAACACCCTGCCTTTTTTTTTTTAACTGTTCCTCATGCTACATGGAATTGATTAAAGTCACATTAAAAGTCAAGCCGTTTGAAAGAACGTTTCCTGTTACTGCTGCACTCGTGTGCCTTCTTCTCCATTAATGGCTTTTCTGAAAATTAGCACATAATGGGTTAAAAGCATGTTTATGTTGGCATCAAACTATCTGGCTGGGTTTTTATTTTTTATTTTTTAACGTGAGACAGTATCTTGCAGTTTTAAAGGAATCTCTAGCAGATGTAACGGCGGCGCCATTCACAGGCTCCACAGTACACGGCAGTGTCAGCACTTCGTTACGAATCCTCTGTTGCAGGGATTGTTTTTTTATTCTACCATAAAAATATGCTCTGGGCTAAAACTTAACAGTCAGTTTCAGACACATTTTTGAGAAATCTAGCTTTGGGGGGGGCAGGGCGGGCAATGAAGAAAAAAGTAGTAAGGGAGAAAGTTGCAGGAAAAAAAAAAAGTAAATGAGTGCTCACTAGCTTTTAACATTTTTACCCATGTGGCATCAAAGTGCATGGAACAGTAAAAATATGTAGGTAGTTTTGTGTATGTATGTGAGTGACCATACTGGGGCGTGAACTCAGGGCCTAGGTATTGTCCTTTGCTCATTTGTTTGTCCTTTTTTTTTTCTCAAACCTGGTATACTATCACTTGAGCCACACTTCAACACCTGGCTTTTGAGTGATTAATTAGAGATCAAAAGTCTCAGGGATTCATTTCACTTAGAATCATCTTATCTGGTCATATGTACATAGCTTTTGAGCTTTTCTGCTCATTTGATAAGATTATCCTAGACATATACTAATTATTGCAAATAAGGGAATTATATCATTATTCTGGGTTATATGTAAGTCATATCCCTATATTCTACTCTTTGTAGATCTTTTTTAAAGTGTACTTCAAATGTATGGAAGTTTAGTAACTGTTGGCTTCTGAAGGAATCATCCTATATGTCATGAAAACCAGTAAATAAAGAAAAAAATAAATAAGCAAATAAAGCAAATAAAGAAAAAAACATTTTCTGCTTTACTTCTAAGGAAAATATTACCCATTATCCCTATTGTATTCTGATTACCTTTTGCTAGTAAATAAATTCATACCTTTTTCTACTATGAACTCCTTGAAAATATAATTTATTACTTTTAGGGTATAGAGAAAACTACAGAAATATTGAAAAAAGAGCTTGGGGCTCATCCTAGAGCCAAAGAATTCTATCCCTATTTGTTTGTATCATATTTTAAGTTTTGATGATTCCATTTATCAATATTTTTAACATCCAAGGGAACTTTATTTCTGAATACACTCTTTTGTTTGCAGTTTCTGCCTACTTTATTTTCATAATATCATAACCATGCTTATCAATTTAAAGATCTTTAAGAAAAAGTAGTTTTTTTTAAATCAAAATAACTATGACCCTACTTAATTTGCAAGTTGAATATTGTTTATGACTTTAAGAAGTAATTATCTGTTCATGTGCATTATTATTTTGTGCAAACAAATCAGGTCGTTTGATCCCTCTTAGACATCAAAGTTTAATGCAAACTATAGCCTTTGTTTTGCTCCAGTAGCCATTTAATTTCAGGCCAAATATTGCATTGTCAAGCACAGTATCTAAAGAGGCCACTGCTTTGCCCACCTGAACTTGGCCCCTGCAAGTACACTTTGATCAGCCATTTATGTTCCTCTGGAGAAGAGCTAGGTGTATTGAAAGCTGAGATCAAAGTGACAATACACTACAGGGAAGAAAAAATTACAGAAAATTACACAGATATTATTTTTTTATTCAAGGTAATGGACCTCTAAGAAAAGATACAGGTGCATTACAAGTGGCTCGAATACAAACAGAGACTACACAGAGTTTTTTAGAACACAGAAAAGGAATAAAGAGAAAAAGTTCCTACTTCTTTGCTTAATTTCAAGTGTGTCTCAAATCATCCATTAATGGTGGCCATGGCTGTGTGAGTCTTTTTAAAATACGACATTGTTTGGTCCCTACTCCTTGTTTACTGAAGTTTATTTATGTAAAAATATTAGCCAGAGTAAAGTGGAGCTAGCATCTTATAGATCTTTGCCTTTTCCCTAGTTTATATAATAGTTTATGGTATTGAATGAGCCAGTTTAAATGTTACATTGGAGTTTTAAAATTACTACTTATTTGCTAATTATTGAAAGAGTAGCTATGTGTCAAGCATTCTTTCGTGCTCAAACCACTCTTTAAAGTTTAGGTATCACTATTCCTATTTTAGAGATAAAACTTCTCAGAGGGGGTTAACTGCTGAAAAAAGCAGAGTTAAAAAATGACAGGGTAATTCTAGCTTGGTTTTTCCATTTTCTTCACCTGTTCTCTCAATTCCTAGACAGAGTCTGCACATCTCCAGCTTTGCCATTTCTCTAACTGGTATCTGGGCAACACAACACAGAAGAAATGGAGGGAGACTTGGGAAAATTCCAGTGTGCAGTGGGAATTTTAGGGCTCTGGAGCCTTAGATAAGGAAATGTTTCTCACTTCCTTTAGGAATTCTAGGTTGTACCATGTTTGGAAACCTTCTGGTGTAGCTGGTATAGGTGATGATGTGCCATAATAGTACAAAGACAACATTGCTTACAGTGTGAACCAACTACATGAAAATTATTCTACTTTGTTAAACAAACAGATTTTTCAGCCCTCCAGCCTCCCTGGATCATAGTTTCTGGCAGGAAAGGAGAAGCCAACAAGGGAGGGATGTTTTAAATCATCTAAGTTTGAGACACCCAGTGACTTTGATATGCATTAATTAAACCAAGTAATATGTTCATAAAATATTTTGTTGAATGTAATTGTACCTCAAAAGATTCTTCTGACCACATCACCATGTAGAAACTTGTCTTGGTAATAAAGATGGTCATGGAAGTTTGAACTTTTTAGGAAACTCAGGCATCACAACTGTGTTTGTGGATGGCCTTCCTCCTACAAGTTGAGCTATGCTACTAAAGGTTAGCAATCCAATGTTCATGGAGGTGTCTCTGCACAAGAATTGAACTAGGGTTTTTGGAGGTCCCCAGAGGTTCAGTTAGTAGATTCTGTCCTGGAGGTTTTCCAGTTTGGGATAGTTTCTAATCCCTTCTCTATAATGTTATGCAAAACTACTATTGAAGGAATGGTTTCTATAACTGACTCATGATAAAGTAAAACTCAATTTCAGATTCTATGACACACTGCTGATTAGTTCATCCCTCTGTCTTATTTTGTATGTTAGGATTCAGTGTGTTAATATTAATTATACTATAAATAATGCATAAAAGAAATTGTGGAGTACCTTATAGAAGCATTTGTTTGTTCCATGTGTTTATTTAAAGGCGAACTATAGCTGGGCAAGAACATATTTGTAAAAATATAGTTCAGCTTTAATGAAACTTTATAACAAATATCAGCCTTTCCAACTATCCATCCAAAGTAAAATAAGTTTATTTAGTAAAAAAGGAAAAAGGCACTACTTGGACATTATTATAGGTAATTACTGATTGTTTAATATATACCCTTATAATAGTATGTAATATACAATTATGTAAATTTACCTATTATGCCTATTTGAGCTGTTTTTCAAGTTCACTTCTAAAGAAAGAAACATTCAGAACTGATTGCTAAAGACATGATCATTTATTTTTTATTTGTAATCACTTCCTATTCTTTATAATAAGAATTATTCCAGTTAAGATATGGAGGAATACTAAAGAGGTTTTGGAACAATTTAGAATCCATATTAATAATGGTTTGCTTCATTGTGTCCTATTACTCTTCATAAGTTGTCCTTAGACTTTGGTTTCTCTGGAAAAGTTTTAATTGTCCCTCTTTTCTTTCCTAACAATTTCTTTTATAATAAAAGCTCCACCAAGAGAGCTGACTGAGGAAGAAAAACAGCAGATCCTTCATTCAGAGGAATTCCTCATCTTTTTTGATGGAACAATTCGGGTAATTGAAAGAGCTTTGGCTGAAGACTCCGATATCTTTTTCGACTACAGTGGTCGAGAACTAGAGGAAAAGGATGGGTTAGTCTCGCTTGCATTCATTAAAATATCTATATAGGCATATAGATATAAGGGACTATATATAAGGGACATATATATATAATGACAAGTTGTCATTTGTATAATGTCTTTATTCTTGTTTTTTAAGATACAAAGACTCACATGTTGCTCAGGCTGGTCCTAAATCCCTGGGCTAAAGCAATCCTCTAGCCTTAGCCTCTTTTGTATGCAATGCTCCATCTGTTGATTCTGAATATATTTTTATGTATTAATTGGTCAAATCCCAAATCTAGCAAATCTGAGGAGGATGAAATTCTAGGATTGATTTTGTCTAGCAGCTTTGACAATGAGCTTTGGTTATAACTTCTGACCTGAAATTTCTCTGTAATTATCATGTTTGTCTATGAAATGCTTTGGAATTTAAGACCTAGAGCCCGGTCCAGGTGAAAGAGATGGGAAGTGTATCATTCACTGTCCTTCGGGGAAAAAATTTTTATAGGGAATTTGTATTTCATTCTCTAGATCCATTTTTAATGGCTCAGCAAACAGAAAGCTAAAGAAACTAAACATGAAACATAGGATAACTTAGCTGGCATGACAGATGAGAATCTGGAAACTGCTCTTTTTTCAGCCTATGAGATTATGCAAAAAGATTATGCATATATATGCATTTATATGTATATTTACACATACATTTTGGGAAACAGGTATGATTAAAGGATATTAGAAACAAAATAAATAAATAAGAAAGCAAGACAACATGTCATTGTAGGGTAACAGGAGCTACTTTACAAGCCTTATAAGAAATGATATAGCTAGGTTTTAGCTACAAACTACTTTCATCCAAGAGCTTGTCCTTTTCATCAGACCTAATTTTTCACCCTTTCTAAAATTCAAAGGCATTCTTAAAGGACAGTGTGGTATCATTATTGAGGACACCCAAAGGAATTAACAGACGCTCTGGAAACAGTTCCAAAGTGGAGCTCTAAAAATGTTCTCAAGAGTTGTCAGCAACTTTAGAATACTTTGAATATAAATTGAACAACTTGTCCTGTGGGGTTTGCTTTCTTTTAAAAAGCCACTGCTTATGGCTCAGTTGATTTTGTTTGTCCTGTTATTTTCTGAGTGTCTGTGTCTCTACCTAAATTTGAAATGGTGGAACTGATAGAGTTGGGGTTGGTGGAGAGACCATAATAGGTCAGCTGATTTGGGCCCAAATAAACAGTCTAGAGCTCGGTTATCCAGTGAGGAAAGGAGCTCCACAAGATGAGTGATGTGGGGAAAACAGCAAACTAAGAGAAAAGTGAACATGGAGGAATTCCGGAACTGAAACTCAAGCAACTTAGGCAGCATTTTTTGCAGATCCAAACCCGCTGGCACAGAGCAAGCCTTACTCACGTTAAGTCCTCAGTCCCTTGGAGCTACTGTCTGAGCAGTCCAGAGTTCTTCAAAGATGGTGTTGGCATCACTTGAACATTAACCTAGTAAACACTAGCCAAAGTGTAATCCTCTTAGACCTAAATGCTGTTTAGGACCATGACAGAAAGGTTAAGTGTCTGAAACACTTCTGGTGAATCTCTCATTCTTCACCAGGCTGTCTCATTGAATAAATTATCACTATTGGAAGTAGAGCTGTGGTTTAAGTGGTAGAGCACCAGCCTTGTGCAAAAGAAAAAAAGCTAAAGGACAGCACCTAGGCCCTGAATTCAAGCCCTACTACCAGCACAAAGACAGGAAAGAAGGAAGGAAGGAAGGAAGAAATGAAGGAAGGAAGAAAAGAAGGAAGGAAGGAAGGGAAAGGAAGAAAGGAAGGAAGGGAAAGTATAAAACAGAAAAAGAGAGAGAGAACTAATGATCACTACCACTGCTGGGCAAGGAGGCAGCTAAGGAAGCCTACTAGAATTTACACGGAGAAAGAAACATGTATATCACTTCTAATGAGATATGAAGTAGCATTGATTACTAAGAATTGCCTTTTTCTATGCTCCCTTGATAGCAGGGAAATTTAATAAATGGTGCTTCAGACTAAAACCTATTAGGGGAAGGAGTATGCTTCAGGATCAGCCAACATGGGAACCTGAAACAAATATGACATATCATACCAGGCTTAGAATAACATGTGGAAAACTTTTCTGTGTCTACAGAGAGAGCTGTTCGTAAAGGAGACCATCTTTACTTCATTTATTTGTGATCAGAGTTTGCTGTCCAGATTGACATGTTGGCCTCTGAGAGTATTATGTGCCATACTTTTGCCACTTCACTGATTTAGTATAAGCAACATAGAGAGAAAGCCTCATTCTGAAGCACCATATTTATCACTGCTGTTTAAACCTTCCTAGGGATGTTCAAGCTGGAGCCAATCTTTCTTTCAATCGTCAGTTCTATGATGAGCATTGGTCCAAGCATCGAGTAGTCACTTGTATGGACTGGTCTCTCCAGGTAAGAATTATTATTGGCAGAGTATAAGTTCATGCATTTGGCTGAATAGATCCAGGTACCAGTGGCTCATGCCTATAATCCTAGCTACATAAGGGACTGAAATCTGAGGATCTCAGTTTTCTAAACCAGTTAGGACAGGAAAGTCTGCGAGACTTGTAATGCCAGACTGTAGAGCCAGAAGTGAAGCTATAGCTCAAGTGGTAGAATACTGGCTTGAGCACCCAAGCCCTGAGGACTAGCACAAAAAAGTATGAAATTTAACAAACAAAAATACACAAATAAATAGAGATTTATTTATCCACATCGTATATACTTACTAACAATTCTCTTCTCTATGCCTCCTGATTTTCTTTCTTGTTTTATAAGGCTTTGTTTTAATTCTACACTAAGTTATTTGTGTTCATTGAGTCCCTACTATGTGCTAGATACCATGCAAGAAATTAAACCATTCTGTCTATAAAACTCTAATTAGAGTCACCACTGATTTCTACTGTTCCTATCCTGTGGATATTTTGAAGCCTTCATCTGCTTTGACCTCTGTGCAAATTGGCTGAATTGACTTTATTATTCTTTTAGAAACACCCTCCTTCCATTGAATTCTCTTTGGTCTATTCTACTTTCTGCTAGTCCTCTGACATTTCAAGAATTCCTTGATCATGCCCTCAGCATTGACCCTTTGTCTCAATACACTTTCTGGGAAAGATCACTTCCCTGTCTGTAGCTTCAACTACAACCTACACTACCTGCTTTATTTCTCTCTCCATCTCACTCCTGGATTCAACTTTGTATACCAGACAAAGCCACACAGATGTCATACAGAATTTCAAACTGATCTTACATTCCTTATTCCTACATAACACACATATCCTATTTCCCATATCCTTTCTTTCCTATTATAATTATATCTATGTTAAAGGCATCACAGTGTACCCAGAAGTCTAAAGCATAACTTCCTGAACCATTTTCTAGAACCCAGGCTGTTATTAAGACTCTCCACTTTGCACGTATATTAATCATCTTATAAAGAGGTGCAATTTTTAACTTCCTAACTATCTGGACCTTAATGCGTATCCATTTAGAGTTTTCTCTCAAGCCATCTAACCAATCTTCTGAAAACACAAATCTAATTACTCCATTTTCTAAATTTCCCTGGCCAATAGAACAAAAGTCTAAACTCCCAGGGTGGCATCGGCAGTGAAAGCAGGCAAATTTACCAAAAGTTTACTTGATAAGTAAGCAAGTTAGCCAGCTGACAACATACCATGCATGATGCCCAGCACTGAGCAGTTAAGCAACATGTACAAAGGCACATGGATCAGTTGGGTTAATGTCAGAATTTGAATACAGAAGGTCTGGTATCCATGTTTGTAATTTGTTATAATTTGTGTATCTTAAACATCAAACACTGTGCCAATTTCTCTGAAAGCTTTATCCTATTGTATCCTCATAAAATCATATGAGGCAACTACTATTAATATTTTCATGGCATAGTTGAAGAAACTGGGGCTGCAGAGAAACTAAGTAACTTGCTACAAATGGCTTCAGTTGGATGTAGTGGAGTCCAAGTCAAGCCTGTCAGCCTTCTAAGGCATTTGTTCTTAACCACTGCCTCCTCTCCCACAAATGGCTTCTAAATCTGTAAGAAGACAGCTTGCAGATGCTGTGAGGCAGACACAAGTACTCTTAACAGTTCTTTTGAGAGTAGGACTTCTATGAACACTGGGATTTAAGCAAATAGCTGAAGAAGAGATTTATCTAGGCAGAACATTAAATGGGTGATAAGAATCCAACCTAATCTGTGGAGAACTGAAGAGCCAAATGATTCCCCACAACTGGACTGTCATCAGTCACCAAATGGGTGGAAGTTCTCTCCTCCTGAATCCCCTTTTACACCCACTCAGCAAAGCATAAGAGCATGACCAACAGAAAGACAAACAGGGTTTTCCTAACCTTTTTCCACTACTATGTGGGTGGTCTGTGAACATACTTACGTGTATGCAAAGAAATCAGAGCCAAGATTGAGGAAACACTTAGTTCGGCATGTTCACTACAGGTCTGGAAATTACACAGGAAATATAACTGACACACATCTCAACCAAAAGCTATTAGTGACTTCCTGGGTCCACACTCCCTGAGAGGCCACTGGGCTAGCATCAGGGGGCTAGTCTTGCCTAACTTAAGTGTGTGATTGGACCCATTGCCCATGGATTTGTTTCAGCACAGCATCTTGGATGTTTGTGTTGCAGAAAGTGACATTGGGAAGGGCAAAAATGGCATCATGAAGATATGACATTTATTTTACCTCTGTGTGTGTGTGTGTGTGAGAGAGAGAGAGAGAGAGAGAGAGAGAGAGAGAGAGAGAGAGAGAGAGAGAGAGAGATCTGCCCATATACACTGTGAGAAGGAGGTTAGCAATTCTGAAAGATACAATTTATAAAGGGTATAAGAAATATTGGAATCCCCACCACCATGTTATGAGGTTCCAAAGACCAGGTTTACATGGAATAAATTGAGTTGCACCTGGCTCCAGGTGCAACTCAAGGTTATTAAAGAAGAAAAGCAAGATGAGGCTTCAGTAAAATAGTAGCAGGGATATTAGGAGTTGTAAGAAATGTGACTGTCCCAGCCGCCTCTGCAGTCCAGCAAAATCAGACATCACTCACCTGTACTCAGGACCCAGTAATTATACATTACAACATCCTTTTCTTTTATCCTTCCTCACACAGCCAATGGTCCTTCGTACGTTTTCTTGACTAAAACAAAAAAAAACTTTCTGACTAGGTTAAGTAAAAAGGGAATTCATTAGACAGGTGCTAAGGTGCTAAGGTAATTAGGGAACCCATGGACAAAAAATTAGAGTTAAACTTAGGAATAGTAAAAAAAAAAATTAGTGGCCAAAAGACCAGTAGGATGTTGTCATTCACCTGAAGCATTCCCCAGCTCATGGGTTGTATATCTCAGTTCAAAATTTACACGTCAGTTAGAGAAGCCATTAAATTAGTTTGGTCAAGTATCAGCCCTACAATTAATTACTTATCTCTGGAAGTTAACACACTTAAGAATTGAGTAATTCCCAAGAAGGGAATCCTGTGATACAGGAAGAATCTCCTAAGCTGTTTTTCTGTTCTTTTCCATAATCTCCTCCTTCTTATACCCAGTTCCCCAACTCACCTTGCAAGGCTTAATTCAATACTCCTCTCTTCTCACAAGTTCCTTCCAGCGACCTCTTCACCACATCTCACCCCAGCTAGCACTTTTTTCCCCACTCCTACCTGTATCCAATTCCTGTGTGTCTACAGAGACATGTTTATATTTCTCTCTGATCTCTGCTTTACAGTTGCTACACACATCTTGAGGTTGGACTCCTGTAGAGCTGAGTGTGTTGTGTTTTACATATGTGTATCTAGCACTTGACACATGCCACAATTGAGAGGTAAGGGCATGGTCTTGGAAGCCCAGCAGGTTTCTAGAGAGCTCCTTACTTCATTACTTATTAGCAATGTAACTGGAAACAAGTGGCTTACCTGGGGATTCCTGACTTCTTTTTCTGAAGAACAGAGTAAAACACTGCTTCACAGAGGTTGTGAGGAGCAAATGAGATAAAGTCTCACCTATCTCAGTGTCTGGAATATAGTAAGCACTGACCTCATGTTGGTTCCTTCCTCAGAGCATAGCTGTGTTAGAGGGATTAAATTCCCCTCTAACACTAATATTGGATAACCTACCACTATGGATAATTAAATGGCCACAAATTTCACAATTGGTCAAAATCATCATTTCAACCCTTTATATTTAAATAATTGTCAAAAGAATTTATTAGGGGAAAAAAGACAGTAAAATGTAACTGGTTGTGCTGAAATAAACCAACAGCCCAAAAGACAACCTATGAGACACTTTTGAAATCATGACAAAAGATTTAAATCACTAACTCCAGGTCTTGTCATCCCAATTATGCCAAAGGCATTTCCCTAGTATTTTACTATAGCATAGCCTGTTTTCTAAGTGAATTTGAAAGCCAAATATGTTAAAATATCCTTAAATGGAAAAAAGAAAAGAGACCAGTTGTGCCATCGATGAGACCCAGATGTAAAGCTGTGGGGTATTACTGCAGACACATCTGGCTGCTCTGTCGTCCCTGTGGGAGTGGGGTTGGTGTTTACAGAGTTGCCTTTTCACATGTGACACAGTTAAACTTCCCTTGGACAGTCTGGAGACTTCTGTGTTTATCTGGATGTTAGTTTCGTTGAATGGGCTTTGAATCAAAGGCCTTGGTTAATAAGCTTTGATTCGTCTACTGAGAAAGATTTTCTAATAAAGAAGGATTACTTCCCCTGGTGGCCACCTACATGTGCATAGCTGCACACTTCCACCTCCTCTGTACCAACCAGCAAGTTACAACTCTCTGCAACTGAAAGAATGAATAAAACCACATAGAAGGCTTAGATCTAGTTATGCTTAAAAGAGGGGGAAAGTTCAGGGCTCCAATTTATATGGGTTGTCTTTAGTTAATACATACTGTTTTATATATATATATATATATATATATATATATATATATATATATATATGTGTGTGTATATATATATACCTATACAGTATAGATATCCGTTGGTGTAAAGATACAATTACCTGTTTATTGATGCTGCCTCATGAAAATTCCAGGTAGAAGTGGAAGTTTCATGAAATAGGTTCTCATAAGCATCTCTTGTGAATCTCATTCTTAGCTTATTTAATCACAGGCAGAAGAGATAATAGAGGGCAAGTTGGTATTTCTTGCATGCACATTACTGTAAAGCTCTCTTTGTTATTGTATACCTTCTGTTTGTTTCATTTAAACCTTTATTATTGGTATTGTCTGACAACAAAGGTTTAAATATTTCTTCTGACCAGAGTTACTAAAAAATAAAACAAATTCAGATTTTTATTCTTGTCAGTCCCTAGATTTAGTAGACCATATATTCAGAGATCAATAAACACCAGCCCCTATACTCAAAGAGCCTACCATCTAGTAACAGACATAGGCAGAGAAAATCAGTACAACTGGACAGATGCTTTAACAGGAAGGTCACAAAATAGAATCCTAACAGGCAAGGAAGGAGAAGTGGGGTTAGTTAGGTTTGTCTGGTCAACTTGATGTCTATGCTGAGCCAGGTAAGATGAGTTTGTGATTATAAAAAGCACAGAAGAGTTCTTCCAATGATAGTTAAGATCAGAGTCAAGTACCTGTTGGCCTCATGACAAGCCCATGAGACAGGTAATAGTGTTTGAGGATAGGAAAGGAAGGTTGTAGGAGACTAAGCAGATAAAGTATGAAAAAAGAGGATAGGTAGAAATGTTGAAAGAGAAGTATGTTTCATATGGAAGGTGACAGACTTATTTTTCTGCATTGCATCTGATACATTTCTGAACATTCCTGAGGAATCCCCAGTAGGCAGACAGGGATTTGGATCTGAACTTGAACAGATATGAGGCCTAGAGAAAGATTTAAAAAGTATCATCACAGTAAGATTTTTTAAAACGATGGAGTAGTTGTAGAGTATGTGTAAACATAGGCAAAAACAAGGACAGAAAATAGCTCTTGGGGTATATCCTTTGGGCTATATGTAACAAAAAAAGAGAGAACTTATAAGGACTTTAAAATGTAGCCAAGGAAGAAAATTAAGAAAGTTATAATGGAAACTAATATAGGAGAGGGGATGGAGAGGTGGGGAGACAGTGGCCCAAAATGCATATACACCACAGAAGTCATACAGTGTTTGCAGTTCAGAATTTGGTAGATATCAGTGATCGTATAATAATACACAATGTGTTTGAGACCATAAACAGATTGTAGTAGTTTGGGGTCTTGGGTGGATATTAACTATGTCACAATTTAAAAAGAAAGCACCATTCAAAGTATGTAGTCCAGTATGTATATATAGGTATAAGGATGGTTTACTTGTGTTGTCATCTTTGGATAATGAATCCTCATGACCTCTTCCATTTAGTACCCTGAGCTGATGGTTGCTTCTTACAACAACAATGAAGATGCTCCTCATGAACCAGATGGAGTGGCGTTGGTTTGGAACATGAAGTTTAAGAAAACCACACCAGAATATGTTTTCCACTGTCAGGTAAGAGTCAGCACAGTAAAAATAACTTACATCTCCTGCTAGACTAAATATAGTTCTTGCTGTATTACAAGTGTCTTAGGTTGGGAGGAAGAGCTAAGTTTAAAAAAAATGGAATTGTTGACTATTTTGGAAAATTCCCCCACAGTAACCTAATGTTTAGGGAAAGTGGCAACCCTCCTCAAACAGTTAGGAAGCCTGGTTGGGGACTGTGTCATTTTCTTTCTATTTAAAACAGCCCCTGAGAGGATGAGTTTATAAAGACCTCGCACTTATGAAGAAATTGTGGTGTACCACTTCCTCTGCTTAGCAACAACATATGCTTGGCCACCCACATGGACATCCTCGGAGTATTACCATTTCAAGTTCTTTTTCTTTCTGAAATATGATTCAATGGATTTTGCCAGTTCTAAGTTTATAGGCGCCATATTGTTTTACCAGTAATACTTCTAGAGCTAGGTTGCTGTTTTTAGTTTGTGAGTATAGATGTTATCAAATAGTTTGAGATGTTTTACCTCTTACATTTACTTACATGTGTCTTCTCGTCTGACACACTACAAGCTAAAATTATGCTACCCTTACACACATTGAACTTGTGCTGTTGCCATGTCTCTGCCTAAATAACAGGTTTTAACATTGCCAATGCACCAACCCCTTTATTAATGCTCCTGTCCTGTGATTATGCACAGGAAAATAGGAAGCAAACATTCCAAGTCAAAGTTTCAATATTTTATAACTCAGAGGTATTGAATGGCAGATAGGTCACTGAATATAAACACATTTGAAGATGGTAGGTAAACCTGTTGGTTGGGGGAAGATTTATGTTATTTTATGTCCAAGAACTAAGTGTCTTTTATAAGATAAGTATGTTTAGACTTTAGAACATTATCAGATACAATTTTGGGGACAGGAGCTCCTAGAATAAAAGTCCTAACTTCAATGTGATTGAGTAGCCTCTAACTCTGACCACGTTTTTCTAATTTACTATCTCAAAAACAACTTAACAAGAAGTCTAAGACTGCATAGTAAATAACCTTTATTTACTGAACCTTTGAAATGAGAAGAGTTTTTATTTTACTTTTTTTTAAGATTATCAAGTTTGTCAGTTTGATATGCTTTTTCTGTAAACATAGAAGCACAAAACTCTAATTTCATTCCGTTTTAAGAGGTTTGTTGAAATGCCAGGAAAATGCTCTAAGAATCATAGGATAAGGAGAGTGCATTTTTAAAAAAACTCTATAAATTTTTATACTACATTATAAGTACATTAAAAACAATAACAAGAAAGAAAAAAATCACTTGTGTCCCTGTCTTGGAGTTCATTTCACTTAACATCATTTTATATGGTCATATGTACATAGCTTTTGACCTTTTCTGCTTGTCCTAGACATATACTAGTTATTGCAAATAAGGGAAACCATGGGACCTATGTTTCTTTGGGCCTGTCTTACTTCACTTAATATAAAAGAATACCTTAATTTTTAAAACCTAAAAAGTACTCCAGATCACTTTAGTCAATGTATAAAAGATTTATTATAGGTTTTAATTTTTAAATTCTATTAACTAATATTCTGTGGCAGTGTGGCAATAACATGTAATACACTTAATAATCACTGCTTTATATAGTAAACAAGCCAATAGGAATGTGATATTGTAGCACAAAAAAAACAAATTTCAAAGTCACTGGAATTAATTAGAATTGTTTTAATAACTGATTTTATCATGTGATGATAATTCATGCTATTATTGATTGATTAAATAGATCATCTTGCCTTTTTTTCCTTTTCCTGGTACCTTTAGGATCATTTATTAATGACTTTACCAATAAGCATTAAATTTCATTTTTAGTTTCTCATTTAAGTGATATAATGTATATTTTAGAAGAAACTACACTTCTGCACTTAAAAAACACTGAACTACCATGATTATTATAATATATTTGTACTGTGAGAGTTAAAGAAGAAGTTGAGTAAAATCTCTGTATTTTCCAAATTTTCTAATTCACTTGGAGACCAGGAGTAATGACTCTCAATTCTACCTTGTATTCTCACTGAAGGAACTAAGAAAATTGAGAATGATTTTATACACTCAGTATGATCATGTGACATGCAAAAAGGACATGAAGTCTCTGACACTAGATACCAAATAAAAGCTGCTCAATTTAACCACACATACATTTAAGGATATTTAAAAATCATCATTGTGCTCTTCTTATAGAAAACAAATAGTTTATATAAGTGAACCATAATATTCATGGAAAACACAGTTAGATAAACGCAAAAGTCAAATTGGACTACCAATATAGTGTCTAGTTTTTGCTATTAAATTTCCTTTAAGTGTTCTAGTTGTAGGTGTTGTAAGGGGCACAGAGTTGGACAAACTCTTGGAAGGATGAACAGGAATGAGCCCCGTACCTCTCAGGAAAGAGAGAACAAAGGTGAGCAGAGCAAAGGAATCTCAGTCATCTGTTCTCCATTCATAGACTCAGGCAACTAGAATATATTTGGGGGAAAAATCACATCTGTAATGAGAATATACATTTTCTTGCCATTGTTCCTTAAATAATACACTAGAATAACAATTAACATAGCATTTACATTGTATAACAAGTATACATATAGGAAGATGTGGGTATGTTATATGCAACTATTTCACCATTGTATAATAAGATACACAAGGAAATACAGAGTTTTATATCCAAGAGGAGGGATGTCCTGAAACTTAATTCAGGGATGCTGAGAGACAATTGTATGAAGTCTTTCTGAGGATGCCTATTTTAGATAGGGTTTTCCAGGAAAAGAGATCCAGTAAGTTATAGATAGATAGATAGGTAGGTAGGTAGCTAGGTAGGTAGGTAGGAAGATAGACAGACAGACAGATAATATATACATTCATACACATATATAGACATACACACATAAGCACAATGATTCAAATTTAAGAAATCTTATATATATGAATAAGGAGAGAGAGTGTGGAAAACTGATATTTTTTAAGAAACGTGGGACTTATTAAGTCCAAATTCTGTGGGGCAGGCCAGGAAGGTGGATATTTCGGTAATGTCTAATGAGTAAAGTTAAGCCTGAAATTTACAGAACAGGAAAGCAAGGTAAGACTTGTGTGTTGCAGATAGTGTTTGTTCAAAGGCCTTCAGCTGATTGGATGAGACCAATTCTCAGTACTGAGGGTAAACTACATTACTCAAAGTCTACTGAGTTAAATTTTAGCCACATCTGAAAAGAAAACAACACATGAACATCAAAGTCTAGACTACTGTTTTCATTAATAAACTAGGAACCATAGCCTAGCCAAGTTGACATAGAAAATTAGCACTTCCATTTTACCCTGACAGCAATCCAGGAAATCAGTATCTTCCAGAACTCCTAAAATTCTATTAACTCCAGAGATTACTTTGAGCTAGTGAGCAAATATATCTGAAGGAATTAACTTCAGAAGGGAAATTATTAGACGCCAAGAGAATCACAGCTTTTCTTTTCTCTTTTTCTACTTTATTGTTTTTACAGATGATATATAGTGAGGTAACCTTTACATATGTCAGGTAATAAAGTGAAAAAGAGATTAATTTGAAGTCATAATGAATGTCTGTGTAACACCAGAGCCCTAAAAATTATTTTAAAAACCAGAATGTAGTCTTTATACTTATTGTCATTAACTCTCAATGGCCCCAGAAGAGAAATTGGCTAAGAAGAGCCATGAAACAAAGTTGTAAATGACACAGCCAGGTTTAAAGTCAGATGTTTTTTAGTCTAAAGCCCATGTCTTGCACCATTCTACATTAGTAAGAGATGCAGCCATGTAAAAGCATGCAGGAATGGCTTGGTGGAATATCTTGAACAGAGAAGAAAGGAAACAAAATGGACTCTGTTTTAGCTGAACATTACATTCATTTGGACAACTTCAAGAATGAAATAATGCTACTTTGTTTCTACCTACAGAAAATGTGATTCATTTAAATTGTCTGAGACATAGATGAGAAAGCATAGGAATTGATAACAAAGAATATGCAGCACATTCAAATTTTATTTTTGGTAGTCTGATAGTCTTAAGACATTGGCTAGATATGATCTTAGATGTGGCAATCTTAACTGTATTCTCACCATAAATGGAAGTTCAGAGAACCCTAAGAGTTCAAGTATGTACAAGAGAAAAATCACATTCATTCCTGATCTATTAACTTTTCTTCTGCAGCCTTGCCCATCTTCAGTACATCTTACAACTGGTGCTTTCTAGATAACAGCCCATTAAAAGCAGAACGATTGACTCCACAATAGTATCCTTTGATATCAAAATTAGACAAATAGTTTGCTTGGTAGGAATGAAAAATGAAAATAGGGAAAATTGTCATAAGGGTACCTTATGATAGTTCTAATTTCATACATTTGAGGTAATTAGTGACATATAGTCACTAATTCTTAAGTTTTTTCTAACACTTTAAAAATATTGAGATATTCCAATACTCTTTAATTTTTTTTCAAACTCACTGCCTCATAATATCATTGTTAAAAGCCAAGAAAGCAAATGCATAAGACATAAAGATCAGCTAAGTCTTCCTCTTGCAAAGACTAACATGCTTTGAGGTTAAGTATAAAAAAGGCCTCTTTAGGAAGGATCGTGTTCTATAACAAGCCAAAAAGCCGAAAGACCCACCACCTTCTCCTTTCATGGCAGCTTCATGTCCTTACTAAATTGAAATTTTGGTGTGGATGCTGGTCCTGCATTTTCTATTTTCATTTCAATAAAAGCTGTCTATACTTGGAAAATACCCGTGGATTCTGCATAGAAATCAGCCACCAAGCCCCAGCACATAAGCTGGCGGTGCTCCCACTGTCTTCTGTAACGGCTTCACACACTGTTATTAGATTATGTGTCTGACCACCCTGCATTGCTTACCCTGGTGCGGTCTTTCTCTTTTGAAAGGAATGAATAGAATCGGAAAAAATATATCTTTGAATTATCTGCATTGAGGTAAGCAGAAAAGTTATATTTAGAGGCTTGGTGTGGTCAGAGGTTTTTATTTTTATTTTTCCTGATTTGGGGTTTTTTTTCTTTGCCTTTTTTGGGTTTTTTGTTTGTTTGCTTTTGTTCTTGGCATTCTCTTTTCAAGGATGATATCTAGTGGCGATCAGCAACTGACCATGACCTGAAACCTTTACCATTTCAAGGAGAAAAGCAGAAAGGGAAAGGTTAGCAACTAACCTCATTTGTGCCAGGGTTTAAAACCCTCAGTTGTATTTTTTTTTTCCTCCATGTGGCTTCACTTCTCATTAAGATTCTATAAAGATTACAGATGAGATTTCAGCGCATGGCCTCAGCTGCCCAGCTTTTGGTTCTGCCTGAGGTTCCTGCTAACCTCAAAGAGAGTTCTGCCTGTGAGGAGAGCTGGTAATGCAGGAGGGAGCGTGGGCTGGTGGTTAGGACAGGGACAGAAAGTCGGGACTTGAAGCTCCATTCCTGGCTGACCACACTGCTGGGGATCCTGAGTGAGTCCTGGAGACTTTGTTTTAATTCCTGATCCTGTAAAAAGAATTCACTCTTTGCTGGAATGGTGAGGTTTATTTCAATAGCCTTCTCTTACCAATTGTTGTCTCTCTTTCAACCCAGCTTGTGGTTCATAATCCAAGCCCTTACAACAACTTTAGATGTCGAATTGTTGAACAAAATATATGAAATAGTTTAAGTTAATGTTCTTAGTCTTATAAAATTAGAGAACTGGTAGAATTTGTCTCAAGAATTTTGATTGAGGGCTGGGAAAGTGGCTCAGTGATAGAGTGCTTGCCTTGCATGCATGAGGCCCTGGGTTCGATTCCCCAGCACTACATGAGAAAAAAGAAAAAAGCCGGAAGTGGTGCTGTGGCTCAAGTGGTAGAGCGCTAGCCTTGAGCTGAAGAGCTGAGGGATAGCGCCCAGACCCAGAGTTCAGGCCCCATGACTGGACCCAAAAAAAAAAAAAAAGAATTTTGATTGACATTAAAAGAGGGAACTTTCTTATACTTCCCTGTTAATGAGGAAAAGGTGCTTCCTAGGTTTTTCTCTTGGATGTGCTAAGAAATAGTTCTTGAAGGTCATACAGAAAGAGGCTAAAAGAGTAGAATGTTCTTCGACAACTAGAATTTTAGATTCAATATGAATTCCTAGCATTCAAAAAAGAACACAAAGTAGATATTTCATAATTGGCGAGCAAAGTTCATGTTCAAGAACATGCAATCCAACATAAGTGCCCAGTTCTTAAATGTATCGTTCAGTGTGCCTCAGGATTGGAAAACAGAAGAGGAAACCTCAACCAATGTTGTATAGACCATGATACACTTTTCAAAGTATGGAAAATTATGGAAAATTAAAGATCATGTATGACATAGAGGTAAAATTAAACTCTTACAAGAAAGATACAAATTATGTGCATCAGTTGGAAAGAACAGCAGCCCAAGAATTGTTGTTTTGTGCCTTTAGGAAAAGGCATAAAGGACTTTACGTGACATGCCAAAATTAAATGCAGACCTTCAAAAACACTTCTTTTATGTCAATTGATTATGACTGGTCTGAGGATAAAGGCTTGAAGTAGACACTGATTCTTATTAAATCAAACAGCAGGAACTTCAATTTTTTGTTTGGCCCAGAAAGTTGGAAGCAGAAAAATTGCCTTGCCAGATTGCATTCTTTATCTTCCCACTTCTAGAATCTTCTCCCAAGAGTAACTGGAGAAGCAGAATTAATCATTGAGATACATCTAAGGAAATTGGAATTATCTGCTGGATTATAGCAAAGAGATTGTATCCAAGGTGGTTTCTCATCTGAAACTGGCAGCATGCTCATGAAGTAGTGAGCTGTGTGGTAGTAGCATGCCACTAGCATGCACCTCTGAACATACTCCTTAAAGGAGTGTGGGGCTTGAACTCTGGGCTTGGGTGCTATCCCTGAGCTTCTTTTGCTAAATGCAAGGCTCCCTCCATACATGAGCCACAATGCCACTTCTAGCTTTTTTGAGAAGTTGGGCTGACTTTGAACCACGATTCTCAGATCTTAACTTCCCGAGTAGCTAGGATTCAGGCATGAGCCACCAGCGCCCATTGGAAGTTTTCTATCATTAAAAAATCTAAAAGTGTAATTGTAACCTCTCTGTACAGTACTTTTACAATAAAAATACATTAAAAACTAAAAGTATCCAATTTGGCAATACAAACATTATAGATGTAGAACCCCAGAATAACAGTTAGTATTCACCTCCTTAAATGCCCTTCCCATGTCCTGTGATCAAACCATCTGAGCTGGTTGTACTTAATCAAAAAATGCCTCAAGAATTATCACAGCTGTGTAGTGAGAGCCAGAGAGTAAAATTAATAAACCCTCTGGCTTGTCAATCCCTCTTCTTCACTTCCTTCCCTCCAGCCATTCCCTGAGGCCAGAGGAACCTTAGTCTGAGTGTTGTGGCGTGGTGGGTATCTTAGTATTATTGTGAAGATACAAAGATATTATAGGTATATTCATCAGGTTGGGCTGCCACTACCCTATGCCATAAATATAATGGTTTATAAACAACAGCAGCTATCTCCCACCGCAAAAGGCTGGGAAGTCCAAGATCAAAATTCTGTCTGGTTCCATTTCTTGTAGAGCTCTTCCCCCTTGAAGATAGTCCCTTCCTGCTGTGACCTGAGTACCTAGATGCCTCTTCCTCCAAAGACAAGAACCCTAATTGAGTTCCAACCCTCATACTTTTCTTTACTTTCTTCTAGGCCCTATTTTAAATACTATCATGTTGATTGTTAAAGCAACTGTGCAAATAAATTGAGCGGGAGAATAGTCCATAGTAATGAGCTACCTTTGCTTTGGAAAAATAAATCAGTCTCTGTACATTTAGTGGTTTCACAGTTGTTACAAGATAGCCAAGTGGGAATTAGCTGAAACTTGGTGTTCCTAATTTTCTCACCTGGCTGTATTCCTGAAGAAAATTTCACCTAACCTATGTCCATTTATTCCAACATAGCCAACATGGCCACTCCCACACAGCAATGATTGGCTGAGCTGGCAACTGGCTGTGCTTTCTTCCCAAGAACTCTGCAGGTTTCTCTCAATTCCAGCAAGGCTGAATTTTTCATCAACTGTGGAAATTTTTCATCAGTGTGGAAAGTTCCACATAGTTATGCTACTTGCTTAGACCTGCTCTTTGTATACAAATGCTAGGTAAAGTAGGGATCTGAAGACATCCAAAGCTCTCTCATTCTCATCATTGAAAATCTTTATCCGAACTGAATGATGGGATATTTTAATTCACTCTCCTAACTCTGACCTTATAAATCATAGTTAAGACTAAAAATAAACAAATGTAAATGTAGTACTTAGTATCAGTGAATGTCAGCTGCCATTATTACAGAATGTTCAAGAATGAACTTCAAAATATGTGGCAATCTGTGTGGACTATTCAAGTAGCATAGATATGGGTCCCCTAGTGCCAGACGTTGCATCTTTAGTTGCTAAAAAGGGGGACTGTGATGCTCTAGAGGGACAAGCAGCCAGGCAGCAGGGGAACACTGGGGTAACTGAGAGAAAGGAAATTTACTAATGGATATAAAATGATGTGAGGTTATACTGACGTAAGTGGCTTTGCAATCATCTCTGCCAGTGTGCCTCTGCTACTTGCTAGATATGAATGCATTGGATATTTTCAGCTTAATCATTAATACTGATGACCTCAGCACAGGCCTAAGAAGGGAATCGTGATACTTATGTAGTGCACATATCTGTAACAAATTCTGTGCAGACTGGCTGGTCTATTGCTGTACTAGAGATATGTATGACCATGTTCTCCCATGTCCTTTCTCCCAGTCCTTTCTCTGGACTATCAGGTAGTGCTTTTCTTTTCTTTTTTTTTAGTCTTTTTTTTTTTTTTGGTCGGTCTTTGGGCTTGAACTCTGGGCCTGAGCACTGTCCCTCAGCTTTTCAGCTCAAGGCTAGTGCTCTACCACTTGAGCCACAGTGCCACTTGTGGTTTTCTGATGGTTTATTGGAGATAAGAGTCACACAGACTTTCCTGCCTGGGCTGGCTTTGAACCATGATCCTCAGATCTCAGCCCCCCGAGTAGCTAGGACTATAGACATGAGCCACCAGCTCTCGGCCTCTTTTTTTATTCTTTATTACTATAAATCCAAGAGCCACTACTAATGAACACAATATAAGACAGAGGAAACAGTAGCTAAATCTGACAGCATTTTGTCTAGGCAAGAGCAAGTTTGAAAGAATGCAACATGCTGTTGAAAGAAAGAGAAGTTTCAGAAGGTCAATGTTCTCCCTCAGAGGAACATGTTAAGAAAACTTCATTTCTGGAGAAGAACTGAGGAGAAGTGGGAGGCTGTGGTGTCACAGGCCAGAAAAATCCTCACCTGTACATTCTAAGGCCACTACCACCTCCAGAGAGATGCCTATGTACTGCTTTGGTTTCTCTAGGAGCCTCTAGATTTAAGAATAAGTGTTATAAAATATATATCCTTTTCCTCTGCAGCAACTAGACCAAAGACTTCTGATTAATTTGCCTCGTATTGCCAGATGAATAAAACTATATGAACACACCATGGTACTAATAAATTCAGGGACTTCAGTGGCTGCAGTCATGCTGTTATTTTGGTTCATTTCAGACAGTTCCACCACAACTTCACTCTTGAAATTATTTGAAAGCATTTATTATTGAACAGAATTTGTGGAAATTGGACCATCACATTTACTTCCAGGAAATGCTTTCTAGCTTTTGTCATAACAAATAAGTGATCATTTGCTTTTCTCATATTTATATCCAATTACATATTATTAAATGACATGTTCATTTTAGCCAAGAAGTTAAACAATGTATTGTTTTTATCACTTCAGTAAAAGACTTAGCTTAGCTATTTTTTTTTTAAAGTTTATCTGACATAATTTTTTATTGTGAAAATACCATATAGAGGGGTTACAGTTACATGGGCAAGATAATGAGTACATTTCTTTTTTTTTTAATTTTATTTGAGAACATACTGTACAGAGGGGTTACAATTACATGGGCAGGATAATGCATACATTTCTTACCAAGCATTGCAGCCTCCTCCTTTGTTTACCCTTCACCTCCCTTCCCAGCCTCCCCCCTCCCCCCCACCCAATCCTTCCCCCCCACACACACCGACATTGTAAAGCTCGTTTTTGACATGACATTTTGTACTTCTCTATAGACTCTTTTAAAATGTATTTTATGTCTTATATGCTACTAATTATTTTTTCATAATCATTTTACAAAGTTTACTGTCTAAAGTTTATAAAGTTTATTCTCTAATGTTGTTGTGTTTTTCTGCCCTTGACTTACTTAAAAATTATTTCCACCACTTGTGTGCAATAGATATGTTATTTAACAGTGGGATTTTTTTTTTTGCTTCCTCGATAACTTTGTCCAATATTATGTTGTTGAGTGGTTGAAATTAAAGTTAAGTATGCCTTCTATGGAAGAAAACCTTTATTTCTTAAAAATAAGTTTACTACAAATACAGTCTACTGGAAAACAAAGAGAACAGAAGCAAAAATTGTAGACAAGTTCCCATATTCATATAAATGCCTGCATACATACACCCAATACTCTTAAATCCTAGTCAAAAGCTATATTTCATAAAAGAGAACTATAGTAATGTTGATGGTTTGCCAAAACCTCAAGCAGTGACAAAATCCACAGAGTGTCCTGAAAGGGATGCCTTTGCAAAACCATGCCTCTCCAGATGGTTTAGATTAGAGCTGTTTAAAAACACATGGCAGCATTCGTTTGGTTTAGAATTCATAGTTAATTCAGTAGATAGAGTAATGCAAATGTGAAACTCTATCTTGTGTATCGGGAAAAAATCATCAAATCTTACGATTGCTCTTAGGGGAGATTGGTATGTGATGTGTTGGTTTTTAAATGATCTAATTGAAACAATAAAATTAACCAAGAAGAGGTTAAAAAAGGATTAAAATATAATAATATACATAAAACCTTTCTTCTCTGCAGATGATTTATTCCTCTAAGCTGTCATATTCAATCAATTTGTATGGGATACGACAGCCAATTGTCATTTCCTGAGATAGACTATGTAAAGAGGTCATGTTACAGAGCCAGCATGAAAAAATGGAAAAAATAATTTCAGAGCATGATGCCAAGAGAAGCCAAAATGTCCTTAAATACCACAAAGCATTGCCCAGATCTCCTCACCTTGCTAATAATAGCAGAGAAGCAGCTTATGCACCAGATTTTCCTAAGACTTATTCATCTTTTTCCCCTGCATGCTTTCGAAAAGAGAGTACTCTTGCTCTTCATTTCAGTAAATTATTTTGCCGTATCTGTGAATTTTCATTTTGGCAGGAGCTCTTTGTGAGCAGTAGTATCACACTTTATGTTCTCTGGCAAAAGATGCATCATAGCAGTTACCCAGAACCCCAAAAGCTCCATAACTGAAAGTCCTGTTAAAATGTCCCCTGCCTTGGGGACATTGCCCTCTGATCCCACAGCAAGACAGTGAGTGAAGTAACCCTGGAATCGAACTTCTGTGAGGGAATGTATTGATTTGGTGATTTGTACTATTGTGTGTGCTCCTTGTAGCACAAGTAAATGTGTTCGGCCATGTGATAAAATTACCACAAGACTCATGTTTACTAGATGATTCAAAGTTGTTCATAAGGAAAATGTGGGCCAAAGTCTCCAAGTAGCTCAGTATTTAGTTCCCTCTGAAAGTAGCACATTTTCCAAGCATAAAAACTGAAATTGTGGCTTTTATGGCTAAAGAAAGCTTTACAATACACACACACCAAAAAAAAGGAAAAGAAAGGCATACCCTTGTTCACAGAATTCATATGAATTCATAAATATTTCTTTTTTAACTTTATTCTTAACATGTAATTATACATATTTATGGAGTACAGTATGATGTCTTGATACCTGTACACATTCTTTAATAATCAAATCAAAGGTAATTAGCAAGTCTTTCAACTCATACGTTCATCTTTTTTTGTTAGTGAGAACATCCAAAAGGCCTCTCTTCTACTGTTTTGACATATGCAATACAATATCATTTGACCATAGTTATCCTAATGTTTAGAAGGACACCAGGACTAACTTCTCCTATCTAAATGTAACTTTGTGTACTGATCAAACTCTCCCTCTCGCTCACATTCTCTCTTCTCATATAAATTTTATTTTGTATTACCAATAGAGATTTTTACTAACCAGTCTTCTGGTCGAACATTCTACCTTAATCTCTAGAGATTAATCTTATTGTTTTATGTTTTAGCTGAATGATAACATGAAGGAAAAGCATAATCATTTGAGAGAGTTCTGGCATTTCTCTAATGGGATAACAACATTGTGTCAACCTATCACAATTAAAATAGTTTAAAAGACTTTGATTTGGAGGAAAGTAGGAAGGGAACCCCCATCTATATACCCTTTCCACATTCTAAGCAACATCTACACCTGTCTGGTGGCCTTTCCTTCCATGTGCTTGGTCAGATTTGTGAGGACTTAACTAGTTTTCACACCTAAATTTCATGGATGATCCTCTCTGTATAATGAAAGATGCAGAGACAGGCTAAACATAAATCTCCTACCTTTCAAACCTTATCATGTATTCTCTCTCCTCTGTAAAAGTTCATTTTGAACTGGGTTCCATAAAATATCACATATTTGGGAGAAAAGCAGTCAGTTCTCAACTCAGGCATGGTTCCTGAAGGGAAACCAATCGTATCAATGAGAATTTTTGTCGCATTAGTTTTGAAAGTATAGTATCTGCTGATTTGGTGCTGTTATAAAATTGAAAAATAACACCAAGCCAATGTGATCAACTTAAACTTTGGATCATATATTAGGATTCTGCTTCCTTTCATCAGTGTTAAGAACATTTTGTTGTTTGCATATTTTATTTTATAAATGGTGAAAGTAAAGTGTTTATTCTACTAAGAAACCATTTCCCAATAACATTTACTCAGATACCAAGTGTTCTCTTTTTCAGAGAATGTAAAGGGAAATAAATCAGTTGCCCTTCATTATTCTGTGATAACTTTGTGCTCTTTAGATAGTACATGTGTCCCAAAAGTATTGATAAAAATAAGTGAGAAAGAGTATCTGTGAGATTCTCAGACTTACATTATTCTAAAATTAGATTTAGTATATTTTTCCATAACTTGTATGGATTTCTTAAATGTCATCCATATCATGGATAGTTATCTGGTGGGACCTAAGAGTAGTGGATCTTGCCTATCTATGAAATGAATTCAACTCATAACTTTACAGTATTAATGTTCCCTCTTTGAAACCCTTGTAAAGCAAGAGAGGATCTAAATGTGAAGTAAACACTATGTTGTTAGTCTACATAGTTCCTAATGAAAACTCTTTATGAGTTTTAGTAATATTTGGGTACAAAATTCTGGAAGAGCAGAGAAATGGAAAATAATTTGGAAAGAATGAAAGTGTAGAAATAGGACCAAGTTTTAAATTATTCAAATCAAACACAATTTTCTTAAAAAAAAACAAAATCAGAAGTTTTCAAACAATGACTTCTGGGTCTTTTAGGATGTGAATCTCCAAGTGATACCATATTTTACTGTCCTGAGAGTAATATTTGAAATGTTTTGCAAACATAGAACATGAATGATTTTTAATGGCTAAGGGAAACTAACTCTGTCACCAAAACAAATGTGCTTTGTGGAGGCAAGGGTACATATACAAATAAACGGCAAAACATGGGAGAGGATTGAGACATTCCCAACATTAGATTGATAGCAGACTGACCCAAAGAAAAAATACTTCTAGCCCCTACATAGCATTACTTTTTAATAAGACAAGTGGACTTTTATTGCCTCAATTGTGTGTATTGAAGATGATATCTTGGAAGACAGACAACACTTCAAACAAAATATGGTATAGATGCCGAGGTATAATAAGGATTTCTGTATGTCCAAAGCTCATTAGAACCTGAATTTGCTTCTCTCTGCACAGCCTGAGGAGCATTTTACTAATATAACTATGTCAGTGCCATCTGTATTGCGATGTTTAGGATGGACTAAGAGGAAAGGAAGCCCACTGAGCTGCTCAGACTGCACACACATAAGCCATTGTATATCATTACATCATTAGCAAGTGCGCTGCCCATGAAGGCTGACCTGACCAGGGTGGGATCCCAAGCAGCAGGTATGCCATGAACAACAAACTCAGATTCCTAACATATGTTTAATTTGAGTAACTCTCCTCCATTAAAATACCTCTTGATTCTAAATCTGCATCCTGATTCGCCCAATCTTGTTACCATTTTCTGCTGCTTGTTCTGAATTAATCCTTTGAGGTGGTCATTCCTCAGAAAGAAGAAAGAAAAATGAGAATAGAGATGCAAATTGAGTATATGAATGGATGTGAATGGGAGAAAATAGAGGGAATGAAACTGGAATCTGTTTTCATGAGCTGGATTCTCTAAGTTGTAGAAGAAAGAAAGGTAGAAGAGAAATGCAGGCAGAAGGTCCTTACAAGGTTATCCATTCATATTTCTACTGATGAATGAAAATCACTCTTTATAAGAGAGCTAAATTTACAGATTATTTTGATTCTCTGTCGTACGTACTTCATCTCAAAAAATTGGTATAATCTAAAAAATGGGTAAAATTATTAAAACAGTTTCCATCATAGAAAATTAAATGATTTTACTGTCAAAGTCAGTGTTTAAACTTGGATAATTTGAATTATATTTCATATAGTGATCCTGTCACTGAGATGTCTAAACATTCTTTGTAAAAGTAATAATCCCTGATTCTGATTTCTCATCAACAGAAAACTTACTTTATTATAAAAGTTCAAATATTAGCTACCAGTTGATGTTATTTGTAAAATCTAAACTGAAGGCTAGTTTTCTTGAAAAAAATTTTATTTCAATATATTAAATATATTTTTCAAAAAAAATATATTTTTCATTTTAGGGTATTTAATTCTTTGACTTTCTAGATTTTTCCTAGGTAAATTTTCTGCTCAGAAGACCATGAAATTACTTTAGGTATTTAATTTGAGATATATTTAAATCTAATAGGATATTGCTAAAATAAATATTTAAGGTATTTAATATTATACTCTATCAAATATTATCCAAATATCTTAATTAAGAAAATATATCATGTCACTGTCATTAAATTCATTATCTATCTATCTTTTAGCTAGCTTGCTCGCTAGCTAACAAATACAGGTTTCCCTAGGCTACATAAGACTAGTTCTTGTTGTTGTTTGTTTGCTTGCTTTCTTTACTTTTTGAAATGGGATCTGGCTGTGTAGCCCAGACTGACTCAAACTCCCAGTCCTCCTGATTCAGCCTCCCTGTGCCTCCACTACAAGCAAGACTGCTTTTAATATGAGGTCACATTAATGGTAAACACTGAATTTCTATGCAATCTAGGCCTTTGTGATCTTCAAATACTTCTACTTTTTTTCTTTGGGAGTTCCTAGTGGAAGTAGTGGAAGTAGTAAACATTATTTTCATGACTGGAGATTGAATTCAGGACCTTGTGTTTGCTTAACAGTGCCATACTGCTTAAGCATGCCTCTGTCCCCTTTTTACATTGATAATTTTAAAACTAAGGTCTCACTTACTTATGAATGGCCTAGCCATTCTTTAGGATGGAGTGTTGAGAAATTTTATGCATAGCTGGTCTCAATCCATAATCCCTTGATATCCACCTCTCAAGTAACTAGGATTACAGGCTTGAGCTAGTGTCCTGGACAAGTTTGTTCATGAGTAATTTTCCAGTGTCTATCTGCAAAGCAAAAGGAAGTCTTCAGGGGCTGCAGTGTCCTTGTTCTCTGCTCTGTCCCCATCAACATCTGACAACTGGCCTACTCTAGATATTTACTATTATGTGCTGGTTTCCATTTCCACAACAGTATTGTTACTGATGGTACCTTGTAATCTTGTTCAGTCCCATGACTTCTAGAAGTTGTAGATAATCAAGTAAAGACATACCTCATGAAGGAGACAAAGTGATTTTGCTCCCAAGTATGTATTATCTCAAGAAAGCCTAAACCATGCAAGGTAGCCCACACTGTCCTCTGAAGTTCATAATAAGCCCAGTCTTTCTATTTTACCAGAAGCACCATGCTGTACATGAAATTGCAGTCTGCTAGTTATACCATTCAAATCATGAGCACTCTTTATGCTCAAACTTGACTGTTTAGTTTTCATGTTATGCTTGAAGTTATGGTCTTTACGTAAACAGATGAGGCAAACTACATTTTTATCCAGAAAAATTCAATTGTTAGTTAGTTCCTAGAAAAATACCTAGCCCTAATGATTTCTTGTCTTCTGCAATTGAGGAATCTATCCTTCCTCCACTAGAATGAAAATGAGAATGTGTGATATGAGGAAGAATGAAATGAAGTAAAGAATGAAATGAAAATATTTAATGAAGGAGAGTTGCCCAAAACAGCCAGCTGTGGCATCAGCTAACTTAGGACAGTGTGAAAGGTGGGCTGTGGCGTGGACGTGTGGATGGTTAGGTTCGTTGGTGGTAAAGGCCTCTGGGAGGCAGAGCTAGCTTATATGAGGATGAAGACGACCTCACATGAAGAATGCCTTACCTCCTACCTCAAGAACCTAAAAATGGTTTGGGGGCGGTTGGTGAACCACAGGTATTCCTCAGGCTGGTTCCTATTAGGCAGGGAAAAGTAGAAGCCTCGCTTTTCCTCGTCCTTGCTGAAGTGAAACCATTGAAGTCAGCTATTATTTAGACAGGGAGTGGGTACTGCTCACTTGGGAGATACTTGTCTTGGGGAGGGCGTGCCCAACATAGCCCACAGAAGGACTTGGAGGGAGGGGGCACAGAGAGGTCTCAACTTGAGGGTCGAGAAATGAGGGCCACTCTGTTAAGCCCACCTAATCAAAATCGTAAGTAAAGCCTTACCTTTGCATCTATATTTCATTCTCCCACAGATAAATTACATAGCTCAGAGTCTGGTACAATGACTGTCTATGCAAGGCTGAATATCTCTAAAGTAAAAATACCTAAGAGAAGTTCACATTCCCAGATGCTTGGCATCATGTAGTCAAAACATTTTAAATATATTTTAAAATAACCTTCCAGATGTACGACAACTTGCAGCTTGCCATAGACCTTGACTACATTTTGGAATGAGGGTAGAAAACTGAGGTGGTTATGAAAATTATACAGGGAAATAGAACTCCCTCTGCCTTCCTGGTCTGATTACCTTGGGAAATAGTTTTGTTTTCTTTCTTTCTTTTTCTTTGCCTTTCTATTTCTTTAATATTACCTTTGACTTGATCAGTCCAAACCCAGAAGAACTTTCTGCAGTTCCTTGCGTTTGTCTTATGAAATATATAATTGCCACCAAGTTCTGACATTTTCTGACTTTGGAAGTAGTTATTTATAATTCAGCTTAATTTTGTGCTTATTTTTCCTCTATTCCTTGATATTAAATACTACTAATTCCATATATCAACTTTTCCAGTGTCTTTTCTTTTGTAAGACTTACATTACTGAACATGTAATTAAATTTTAAAAATTAACTAAAAATATAGTAAGGATTTGCTTATTCTTGAGCAAGATTCCCCCATAGCAATTACCAGTCTTTAATGGGAAATCTGGGCTCTGTGTTTATATTGGTTATATGTACAGTCCCTGGGTGCTAAATATCCAACAGCCTACTAGAACCACAGGAAAAATTGCTCAAGACCCTTTGCACATTGTGAGGTTTGCACAATTACTCCCTATCGTCCAAGAAATAATCTATTTGTTCTTAAATTCTTCAGTAACTAAATCTATGAGTTTTATTATTAATATTATATCATTATGAAGTTTAAAAGAAATAAAATGCATGAAGTAGCAAAATCTGAAGTGATGTATAGGTTGGTCTGACTCTTAATAATTACTTTTTTTCTTCACCATAGTTGTGTAGAGTGTTCAATTGATTTTTAATGCTTCCTAATTATTCTGTGACAATTGTATATGATGTATTGGTAGAAATTGAATTGGATTTAAAAAAATTCTGAATTCTACAGATAAGTTAAAGAGAAGACAAGATTTCTGCAACTGTTACTATAGAGAAGTTTACCTAAGTGATACAACAATTGTTTCAAAGCAATTGAAAATGTTAAAATAAAAATATGTCCCTTTAGGTTATCTGCCCAAACCAGGTTGGAATTTTGTCTTCATTGCTGGAAAGAGGGTCACATGGTAATGAGAAGTAGCTTCTTGCAGGGGATGGGGAGGGAAGGGGCTGATGCTCTGAGGATAAAATTCAATAGTTTTGAAGAAAGTGTAAGGACTGTGATTGAAGGAGTGGTTGATAGCTGAAAGAGTCATTCTAAGAACGTGACTTCGAATAAAAGGATTTATTTAGAGGAAGAAGTCATGCTACTTGGAGGTTTTTTAATAATGGCAGAATTCAGGGTTTTGCTAGTAGGATTCCAATATACTATACATACCTTCACTCCTCCCTGAAGATTACTATCTTCCTTCTTGGTAGTTCATTTATTTGAAAATGGGATAACTGGAGAAAGCAGGTCAGAATAAGATAGAATACAAAGGATGTAGAAAGGAGGTTTAAATCTCTACTCTGGCTCTGTCATTAACTGTCTTAAGATGATGGTGAGCAATTCACATAACCTGATTAGAAAAATCTGGCACAATGGTTTTTATTCTGTCAGGAGAAAGAAAATATAATAGAACCAGAGTGCATTTCTTTGAGCCAAAACCTAGGGTCAGGTGGACATTATCTTGAGTGTATGAGGTGTGCCTAGGAAGGATCAGAAGTGCACAGTATGCATGTAGCTAATGGTGAATCATGGGGCTTAACTAACCCTTCACATAATCAAAATTATTCACTGTATCAAAATAATTACAAGTTTATCAAATATTTGTTGAATACTCTAATAGACAGAATAATGACTACCTGTAGTTGTCCAGGTCCTAGGACTAGAAAACTTGAGATTCTTATCTTTCATGACAGGAGAACTTGTGAAATGTGATTTAATTAAGCATCTTGCAATGGGAAGGGTATCCTCCCTTTGCTGGCTGGGAAAGTAATCATGAGAATCCTTTTAAAAGTGAAAGAAAGAGGCAAGGGATTCTCTCTCAAAGAAGTGATGAGCACGTGAAGCAGTCAGAGAGTTGAACACGGAGGGCTTTGACAATAGAAAGTAAACACGAGCCAAGAAATGAGGGTGGCTTCTAGAAGCTGAACAGACAGCAAAGCCACCTTCCTCCCCTGGAGCCTTCCAAAAAGGAATACAACCCAATCTAGTCCTCTATTTTAGTCCTTCCAAACTCTAGAAGAAAAGGTAATCATTTTTTGTTGCTTTAAACTTCTAAGTGTCTCTTATTTGTTACAGTAGCAATAGGAAACTAATGCCAATAATTCAGAGACTCTCCTAGCCAACAGAAACCAACAACCAATACAGAGGAAAAGCAACCTAGAACCTGCTTCAGTGAAGTGTCCAACTAACATAACTGACTTTGCCAATGAAGAAATTGTGCCTGATAAAATTAACATAATTTTCCTATGGAAAATAAGCCTTGATTATCAATCCAGGGACTTTTCTACCCCCTCTGCTTCCTGTAGATGTGGGAGGGGAGGGGTCACTTCCTGTCACACAATCTATTACTTTCAGGGCTGTTCTGTTGCCCACTCACCACAGCAGAATTTTCACTTTGAAAGAATCATCTATGAAAAAAAAAAATCATCTATGAAGTACAGTCCTGTTGCTGACTTGAAGAGCTGGAATTCCCTAAGTCGTTAACTGTGAAAGGAAGATGGCCTTTACTCAGGGCAGTGGCTCTGAAGTGAAGAAACTAGACCTTAAAGGAGATAAGTCATAGGAACACAATGGGCCAGCTGTAGTAAAAGAGCTCTTCCAGAATTTGAGTTTCTGCCTTCCTTTTCAGTCTCTATCCCTGTTCCAAACAGACACTAGAATGCCCTGACTCCAGATGCTTTTTCAAAATCTGAAATAGAGGGAGTGCCTATAACTTACTACTTCCCAGCACACAGTGTGGATTACAAAGGGAACTTTGACGTGAAGAAATCCCTTGGAAACTAAAGGGCCCATGTTCCTTCTCTTACTATGTTATTTGGCTGGTCTCACTTTTGGTGTCATTTTCAAGTGCTGGGCTTGCTTTAAACAGACAGCCAATAACTGTGGATCTCATCAAAGAGGGCTTGAAACATATAACTTCCAGTGTGAGGAAGCTATAAGAAATGTTTTCTTTATTGTTGGAGGGTTATGACCCAGAATAAAGTAAAATCTATCCAAAGGAAACTGGAAAGTCAAGCTTAGGGACCTTGTTTCTTCAAGTCTGTTATAGTCACTTTGTGAAGTATTGCAGACAACTCATTATAATTTATCACACTGATACTTCTAGATTGGATGAAAACCAAACCAAACACAACTGAGTTCCATGCATATTAAATTACTTCTTACTTTAAAAAGGAGGGTGGTCTCACCAGAGCAGGATGGAGTTCATTAACAGGCTGAGAAGGTTTTCTTAACTCTTCATTATCTGGTTTACATTGCTACTGGTTTCCCAGGATCTTTGGACATCTTTTTGCATCCCTGAGAGATGGGTACTTCGTAAGTCACACCTATGGCTTGTTCCAAGACTAAAATACTCCACATCACAAATCTATGAACAAAACACTTATTATTCTGAAAGTTACTCCTATTTTCTTTATGTAAATTCAGCTGTTCTTTTTTCAGGGAAAAGCACAACAAATATTGGTTCATATATTTGTATTTCAATTTGCATGAAGCAAAATATTTAGCTCCATTTTGACAATTGATCAGCATGCATATCAGGCATGCTGTAATATCAGCATTTAAGAGTTTATGATCACGTTCCTTACAGCTGAGCAGTATTATCACCTACATTATTCAATGAAACACAAACCTTAGACTCAGAACTGTACTCACTGACAATCTTTAATACACCTCTAGGCTCTCTTTCTAGAAATGGGCACTGCAAACTCTGTATAACTACCCTTTAAATTTGTGCATCTAAAACATATGACTAGAGATATATTTTCCCTGTGGACTAAGAAAAATCCCTGAAATGCTACAAATTTAATCATTTGATCTTAAAGGAATTTTTATTTGCTCATATTCCTTTGTCTCTTGGTTGTTTATTTATCCTTCCCTATGAAAGCTAGTTGAACACTAAGGAACTTAATTCCTATTTATCACTTGATTTTTTCCCAAGTATCTCAGCTTAGAATTGAACCCCCTAAGCCAGAGTGCCATCCTTTTCCACATTCAACTCACTGGCAGTCTCTGAATTTCTTGTGAAACATCAAAGATTGTTCTGGGAAAAGGTGAGAGGTAGAAAGAGGCTCAGTGAATAGGTAATAAGCACAGAAATCAGTTTACCCCTCTCTCTTGAATAGATTTTTTTGTAGCATGAATTTAAACCTAGTTGTTGTTTTTTTCAAGTCCTTTTCCATACTTCAGAGTAGCAGCTTACCATAGAACAGCCAAAGTAGACAACATTCTTAGTGGTGATCTGCCTCATCTCTGTGCCTCAGGCATTAGCATACCTACATAATTCCAGGAGAAAAGAAAAGAAAATCTATTCCTAGACTGCTTCTGCTTTGTTGGATGAGGAACTTTCATGTGCTTATCCAAGGTCGGTATAATTATAGTTGTTCTGTTGATTTTTTAATCATTAAATAGTTGTACAAAGGGGCTTCCAATCAACCTATTAATTTATAAGTACAATGAATCTTGATCAGTGTTATCCCTTCCATTGCTCTCCCTCATCTCTCTCAGTAAACCATGGTTTTGAAATAAGAAAAGACCTATTTATTTATTTTATTGGCCTTGAAATATACATCAGATTGTTTTTAATTTATTTTTATTATGTTTCTTTAATTTTTTATTATCTTTGAATAGTTGTGCAAAGGGCTTTCACCTCAACATGTCGGTTTATGAGTACAGCCATCTTGATCAATGTGCTTTCCCTTCATCATTCTTCCCACGTGTGTCCCAACTCCACCCATCCTCTCACATTACCTGGCTCCTTTTTCACATATATACATTTAATGTTGATGACTGCATCTGCCCATCCTTCTCTTTGTTTAAAGCCTATTTATTCTTGCTGAATTTCTTTTTCTTGCTCAATTTAGAATGATCCAACTGATTCCACGGCTGTCCGAGGCTGGCAGAGCCACCACAGTAACTCAGACCAGCCATGTGAAGAGCCCCTGCATAGTGGAATGCTGGCTTGTTTTTAATGGTTCTTCTGTCATTTCTGACCTAAATGGCTAGGTCATGATCTAATGTGGGATATTCCATGACTTTTCGGGTGGATCCTCCAAATATAGACTCATACCAACAAGGGGTTGCCCAGTGACATAGGGAGATTACAATCTCGTCCTCTTTTTCAGTCTCAAGCCCCAAACCTGAGTCTTATAAGTCCCTTCCTCCCCAAAAATGTCCAAAGAGGACACAAATCTATCATGCAATTGTTCTCAGATTCTCATCAATGCTATTACTTTATTTAATATTTTACTTCTGAAAAACAAACAAAGCTGATAACAGAATTCTTCCTTTTGATTCCCTGGCTTATCGGCAAAGAAAGGATCTAGACTAAGACAACTCTTCTCTTACACACCGATTCTATCAGTGTTGCGGAGGGTGGTGTCCCATTTCTGAACACTGTGTTTGCCCCCTTTGCAAGGACTTAGTACTTATTCAATAAAAATAAATTTAATTTGTGGCTACACTTCAAGGAAGATGGTTGATGGTAAATGTGGAGCCGTCGTGTGGCTGAGTCCCTTAGCGACACTTTCATGTGGTTGGGTGAGCCATTCGCCCAAACCTCAAGTGTTTTTGAAGACACTGAACTGGAGACATTCACAATTCTTCCCTCCTTTTTTTGCTATTAATCCTTGGTGTTTTAACAAACAGTCAAGTTAATGCTGCCTACATTCTTTCCTGCCAATTGAAACTTTTTTCCCCTCCATGGTTCATGCACACATAAATCAAAGGGGGTGGTTGTCAACACATACAATATCCAAATATCAACTTCCTTTATTTTTAATTAAGCAGGATATACACACTTGATTTGAAGGCAGCCAGTGCTTTTTCACATACGAATGCACTCTGCATCATCATCTCTTTCTATTTTTTTCTTGTTAGTGTTCCTAAAAAGCAAAAGGTAGCTCTCAATTTGTACTACTTCTCTCCCAGCATAGGCATAGCAACTTGGGTTTCATATGTCTTAGAAAGGGACAATAAAGTTTACTAACTGCTTAGAAGTATATACTGGCAAAACATCTTTGATCTGAAACTGTTATCAATGACCATTCTTGTCAGATGTGATGCCATATTCTTACCCAGTTTTATTCATAGTAAAATTTCTAAATAAAAACCTTATAAAAATGGAACATATCAGATATATCTGAATAGACAGATGATAAATAGATGATAGATAATCACAACACTGCTGTATTATAATCTTCTTATGCCAACTGAAGTCAGTACCTCAAACTCTTGGAGCTTTTTCTCTGTTTTGGTTCAGGATATTTTGTACAAGCTAAAAAAAAACCATTTTTGTTCTGTACTAATCTTAACAAAGAAAAAATGCAGTCCCAAATCAAGAGATATGCTTCAGAGCACTCCTTAAAGCAATCAAGAGCATAAAGCACAGTGGTTAACACCTACAATGCCAGCTACTAGAGAGGCAGAAGTATGACCACGCTTCGCTTATTTGTTGAGATCTAGTCATATATAGAAGCCCCTATCTCAATAAATAAACTTGGCAGGGTGGTTCATGGCTGTAATTCTAGATATAGGGAAGGCAAAAGGAAGATTATCATGGTATGAAATTAGTTGAGCAAAATCATAAGTAAAGCAAAAAAACCCCTGCAAATGTTGTTCAAGTGGTAGAGCATCTTTCTAGACTTGGGCACAGGCTTTCAATTCTAACCCAGGTATTACAGAAACAAAACAAAAAAGTAAGAGAATGAAAATAAGGGGTAACAAGTTTGACAAGAAATATACTTATTACCTTACTTATGTACTTACGTAACTCTCATCCTAGATGGGCTCCTAGAACAGGGAAAAGACATTAGGTAATATGTCAGTAGTGGTTCTTTAGTTGTAATAAATTTACTAAACTGTTAACAACAGGAAAAACATGGTGTACCATATATGGGAACTGTACTATCTACACAAGTTTCCTGTGAGTTTAATCCTTTTACAAAAAGTTACTTTAAAACTTATGCTCGGGCTGGGAAGGTGGCTCAATGGTAGAGCGCTTGCCTTGCATGCATGAGGCCCTGGGTTCGATTCCTTAGTACCACATAAGCAAAAAGAAAAAAGCCGGAAGTGGCGCTGTGGCTCAAGTGGTAGAGCGCTAGCCTTGAGCTGAAGAACTGAGGGATAACACCCAGGCCCAGAGTTCAGGCCCCACGACCGGACCCAAAACAAAACAAAACAAAACAAAACAAAACACATGCTAATTTGGGTACAGAACTCCATTACTACCTGTGAAGGCAGTGAGTAGGAGGGGAAAGAGTTCACTTTCCTTTTACGAAGAATGTAAAGGAAACAAACTTTCACGGAATAGCAAATAGAAATTCTACAGCTGGGGCTGGGAAGATGGCTCAGTGGTAGAGCGCTTGCCTTGCATGCCTGAGGCCCTGGGTTCGATTCCTCAGCACCACATAAAGCAAAATGAAAAAAGCCAGAAGTGGTGCTGTGGCTCAAGTGGTAGAGCGCTAGCCTTGATCTGAAAAGCTGAGTGACAGCGCCCAGGCCCAGAGTTCAGGCCCCACGACCTGACCCCCCAAAAAAAAAAAGAAAGAAAGAAAGAAATTCTACAGCTGCTCTGCAGCATAGCACCTGGTAGGACACAGCTGACATGACAGGTAGGCCAGGTCAGCGCTTTGTGTGGTTACTGGGCTGAAGCTGAATACTGCTGTTTGAGCAACTTGCTACCAAGATTCTTCTCCTAGTTTTCAGTTGGAATATCCAAAAATGTTGTTTGGCTAGGTAAAAGACCTAGTCTCAACTTTTTAAAACAATAAACCACCCTTTAATTTCTACAGTGTTACCATTTTATCCAAAATGCTTTTCTCTCCATGAACCTATTTTTAAAAATAAAAAGACATGCATATTACTTTCTGTTTCTTGAGTTCAAAAAGCTGTTCCCCAAGGCCTGAGTTTTTATCACTAAACAGGAAGTATCATTTGTTTATTAAAACACACAAGCACACTATTTCTTTTTTGTAGCACCAGTAACAATTCCTGTCATTATATATATTTGAGGGGATTGGATACACTCTTTGGATACATTCATTCAAAAAGATTTGTTTGAAATGCAGTAGAGGTACTCAGTTGAAAATGAGTGATACAACTTGTGGGTAAGGATGGGAGGGGAAAAGTGAGAGAGCACAAGGGAAGGAATGACATTGTATCCAAAAAGAAATGTACTCATTACCTGACTTACAAAATGGTAACCCTCTGTCCACCACCTTTATCATAACAATTTAAAATAAAAGATTTGTTTGGCTTGTAATGGCATTTTCAGTGTGGTGGCATAGTGACAAGATGAAACAAAGCATTTTCTCCCAACCCTGTGACAGTAAACACAAAGCTTGTCAAGAGTGACCCAATTGGTGTCCCAGCTGCTAGCTGCTCAGTAGACTCTCAAGAAATGATTAATTGGCCTCAATCAGTTCTCAGCGGGAATACACACCTCATGGTAAATATCAGCACAATTGGTACTAATTAGCTCTGTTGTCACCTGTCACAACTGATCGGCTTGGAGCTGAAGGAGAGGAGTGATCTCTACAGTAGCAGCAGAAACCCAATTGGAAAGGGGTCAGAGACTCATTGCCAAGGGCACTATACTAGCAGGGAGCTCACGACGCTCTTTGCCATGTGGCATACGGGAGGTCCCAGTGTGATGATCACTTCCTGTGTGCTCAAAAGTGGGGATCATGGATCTCAAAGAAAAAATGCACTTGTATTCAATGGATGCAGGTTTTATACAGTGTAGTCTTTGGCTTTGAAGGCAGCCTGGTTTAGTTCAAATCCCGGCTCTGCCACTTTCTGTGCATTTGATCTTAAGAGAGTGATTTCTTTCTCTGAGCCTAGGTTTCTTTTTTCTTTTTCTTTTTCTTTTTTTTTGATGGTTGTCACTTCTTTACATTTAAAAAAATTATTGTAAAGGTGATATACCAAGGGGTTACAGTTACATAAGTCAGATAATGAGTACATTTCTTTTTGAACAGTGTCACCTCTTTCTGTGCTTTCTCCAAGTTTTGTTCACTCTCGACCTCCCTCCCTGACAAGTAATATATCCGTTTTCAACATAGTATCTGGTACATATCACTGCTGACTTAGTTCACCCTTTGTCTCACTATTTCTGTGCTTCCCCTTTTCTCTTCAAAACAGGTAAACTTACATATAATACAAAAAGTACAGAAATCTAAAAAAAAAAAAAAAATACAAAAGGTAAAATGAAAAACCTCTTGATTCGATTACTTGGATTTTCATCTTGATAAACATCATTTTTTATGATCATATGCACATGTGAGCCTTTGGAAGCCTTTCCAAAGAATATCCTCCGTTGGTCCCATTGTGGGAATATTTAGTGTCTGCTTAATTTATCATGCCCAAGCATATTTTTTTGTCTTTTTCCATCCATTATGTTTACTTGTAGATTCATAGGCATAGCCTAATTACTGTAAATGAGGGAAACCACGAAAGCTATGTTTCTTTGAGTCTGGCTTACTTCGCTTAATATAATTTTTCCAAGTTTTTGCATTTCATTATAAATGGGCACCTAGGTTTCTTAATCCGAAAACAAGAATGGAGAGAAAATTTTGTTAGTTCCTAAGAGGAAATGCTTGAAACTTAGTAGATACTGAAAACACCAGAATGTTCCCACAACTAACAGTCATACAATGTGGGGTACCAGTGATGACCGCCATTAGGCTTCTTAACAATAAGCAAGACAACACCAAGATGCACTGTGTCCCATGGGTAGTGATGCTAGAAGAGACTAGGGTCTAGTCCTTCACTGTCATCATCATTACCATTTTCTGAAAGTATAACCAATTTAGTGAAGAATGGAAGCAAGGTGGGACATTAAAACTAACAAATAACCTTGAAGGAAGTTGAACAATAATGTTCTAGCAGAGAAATATATATTTGTTGGACTAGAAATATATATTTGTTGGAAATATATATTTGTGGAGATAGTTCTACAGCCCCATAAAAAATGAATTAATTTAAAAAAAATTCCTAGCTGCAGGCCTTAATAGATACAAAGGAAAACTCAACTACAGTAGTACTGACTGTACTCTACTAAACAATTGCTTTAGAATTGGACTTTTCCAATTTCTCCATGATACAAGCAGTTGGGTTAGTACTAAATACATCAAAGTCCTCTTCCCTAAGAATTTTGGTCCAGAAGAACCTAGCTGGAACACAGGAATATGTTTGTTTTTTCTTTGTTTGCTTTAGTTGGCTTTAATACTATGGTGTAAAACAGGTATACACACACTTAGAAAGCTATAAATATAAGTATTTTTTTACAGAGAAAAACAAGTGCTGGTGAGGATGTAGAGAAAACAGAATTATCATGCCACTGAGAATATAAAATGATGTACCATTTTGAAAAATAGCTGGGAATTTCTATGAAAGTTAAACATAGAATTACCATATAACCCAGAAATTCTGTTTTTAGACAAATACCCAGAATCATTGAGCTTGTTGGTCTACACAAAACCTTGTACACATGTGTTCATAATGACATTGTTTATCTTTGTCAAAAAGAAGTGAATCAAATGTCTACTGACAGCGGATTCCATTGCATGTATATACTGTCTTATTTATTGATTCATCTACTAAGGGACAATTGTATCATTTTTGTCTTTTGGCTATTATGAACAATGCTACCAGGAATATAGATATATATGTATCACTTTAAGAATTTGCTTTTAATTCTTCGGGGCAAGCAGAATAGCTTGGTCGTATGGTACTTCTATTTTTTAATATTTTGGGGAACTGCCATATTCATTTTTTATAATGGTTGTACCACTTTACCTTCCACCAAGGGTTCCAGTATGTTCCTTATTTTTTTTGCTTGCTTTTAATAGTAGCCAATCTAATGTATGTGATGTATCTAAGACTTAATTATAATTCATAAAAGGAGCATGATAGTTCTTAGCCTCCTCACAAGTATATATTATTCCATGTAAAAATGAACTATTAGAGTGTATGAAGTTGTATCACAATTTAAATTGCATTATGTCCTTTGTATTCTCAGTACACAGCCCAGCACTAGGTATGATAATTCCAAGGGAGTCTAAGAAAAGTAACCAGGATAATTGCTTTCTAAGTTGTGGAAAATAAGATCTTAGAACCAACTACTTTAATATTTTTAGTATACACTGAGTCAAGAATTAGCAGACAAGCTAACTCCATCTTTCCTTGTAGGCATTCAAACATTAATGGGGTGGTAAGTTTTGGTAGATGGTCACTCCTTTTAGCATTTAGAAGAATGGAAGTATGCCTCCTTGGATAAGCAGAGAGAAAAAGGGAGACCTCTAAAACAACAAAAAAAAAAATCCCTCCATCTACAAGTTCACTACCAACTCATGACTTTAACACCTTCACGTCTTCCACAATGTCAGATGCCTGGTGCTACTCAGTCACCAAGATGATGAGCTTTCAGCAGCAATGTTCTCTAATTGTATGTAGTTTCCATCAACAAAAGTAATTTGGCTATGCATCTCTTATGCACTTACAGAAATACATACCAGGTAACTAGTAGCCAGAAGGATCTAATTTGTCTGCCTCACAGCCTCCTGACAGCTAAGCATTTGCCTTTACACAAATAAAATGTCAGCTACCATTAAACACCATATGGCAACAATATGACTCTTTCCTCTCTGGGGAACAACCTCTCCCCAGAAAAGATGGTACTTGAAATAGGAGATGCTTTTGAATGTAGGACCCCCTATCCCTCCCACCCAGGCCCGATGGCTGAGGAGTGGGCAGGGTGCCACCCACGGAAGGACATGGGCGACCAGATCAAATGTGAACCTATGGGGTAAGTTCCCCAACCAGCATTGACCAAAGGCTGTTTGCCCTGGGCATTTGGGTCTGTGGTTAAGGGGAAGTATGATCCTTAAGCTGGCCTGGATTAGCTCTACAAAATAGAAAACAGCCTCCACAGCCACTTAAAGAGGGGTTGGGGCTGACTCTGAATTGAAATGCAGGGGTGTGCAGTGAGTGAAGGGAGACATTCAAAGTGGAGTCTCCACCCTGCTGTCTCTGTGGAATTCCAGCAATGAATGGACAGAAAGAGGGTTAAGTTGGGGACATGGGGCAGTATGGGTAAGAAGGAGGCAGAGCAGCCATAACTGGGCAGATGGTTCAAGACTAAAAGTTAAATCAAGTTTCCTTAGGCGTGAATCTTTGAGCTTATGTGTCAATTTAGCACGCATGCGCGCGCGCGCACACACACACACACACACACACACACACACACACACACGAGTCAGTAGAGCAGGATTAATCCTTAAAACATAATCTCGAAGTGTTGCTTGTTCTGGTTTGGGGGGACTGTATTATGCAAATCGTCAAAATATGATGCTTATCCTCTTGGAAAACAGTGGTCCTATGTAACCTTGTCTCTGTGTTATGTGTGTTGGAATGTAGTCAATCAGTTTTACATGAAGTTTTAAACATACAGGCTTATCATGTTTCTAGGCCCCTGATTTGACCAAAAAACAAGGCCACATCAATGAGATCCCAAGCTTTGTAAAAGCAGAGTTCAATTGTACTGTCAGGAATGCTTACTTTGATGAATCAGTTAACATTGTCCACAGTTCTCACCCTCGTTATAATTATTGTCCACTTACATAAACTACTTGATAAAAACTTTTTAAGACCATGCATAATTTTTCAAAATAATTCTAAAGCTGAAACAATTTCAAGGGGTAAAATAAAAAAGAAACTAGGTAAAATTTAGAGCTCACAGAGTCCAGGATAAGGCAAAGAAACTTTTTCTTTGAGTTAATCTTGTTTGTCTAAATTTTATCAATCATATATATAGATATATATATGATTATATTGAGTAACAGTTCATATGAAAGTTTAAATGCCTAAAAAAGTAAGGAAGCACTTAAAATACCAATAATGCTTTTGATAGAATTTCTTTTCATGACTTTGTCTTCAGAAAGCACACTGCAGATAGAAAACAAAACCACTTTTTCAATAATTATCAGCCTTATGCTTTTTACTCACAGGATAGCATCACTTGCGCTTTTTACTGGCAAGAAATTCCATGACAATCAGTATCATAGCAATGCTGTGATGCACAGCAATTCCACATTTTGAGGTGGATGGAAATTTCTCAGACGAAGAGAACTATCCAAGCCAGGGATTGTAGATGGAACATTGTTTCTGTGAGTCTAAGGAATTGTAAAGATTTGGATGACAAGTAGAAAATTAAGTCAATCATCCAAATGTTTGCCACTGTTACAACAAACATCAAGTCATGAAAAAAGAAAATCTTAAAAACTTTTAAATATCTTAAGACTGATTCTATACTATATATTCTATACTATATCTAGGATTCTGTATCTAGATAATTGAGATCATCCTTTTGTTTGTGTTTCCGCATGAATGATAATGTAGAGGGTGAGGTAGCCTGGACATCTATGTTGAATATAGATACAGAAGTAGATATCCATATCCATGGGCACATATATAATACTTTTAGAAGATAGGACATTTTTAAATGTTTGAAATTTTTATTTTAATATATTTTTATTGCAAAGATACTGTACAGAGGAGTTACTATTACATGAGTAAGGTAATGAGTACATTTTCTCTTGAGCATTATTACCCCCTCCTTTGTTTTTCCCCCCGACCATCCCTTCCCTCCCCACCTCCCCAACTCCTCCCTCCCCCACCAAGTGGTAAAGTTCATTTTCAACATAGTGTCTTATACATCTCATTGTTACAATGGGCCAACCTGTATCCTTATTTCAGCATTTTGTTATTTCTCTTCCCCTCCCCAAATTAGAAAAATATATATACAAGATTCAGGGCACTGGAATCAAATACAGTGAAAACAGGGGTTATTCCATGGGGGAAGAACATACAAAAGAAAAAAAAAATCACATAGTACAAGTACATTAAAAACAACAGCAAGAAAAATTATATGACATAGATTTAGATATTTTTCATCACATAATACACTGATTCTGTAATGAAAGTGATGAGCTTAAAATATAAATGAAATGGTAGAAATAGTGATGCATAACTGTAATCTCAGTATCTAGGATTCAGAAGTAGAGGATCACAAATTCAAAGCCAACCTGGGCTACACACAGATTCTGCCTCAAAGAAAAATGAAACTATATTTCATCTTCCAAATATAAGAAAAAACCAGTATGCCTGGAAAGGAGAGAGAGTGGGTGAATAAAGTCATAATATTCTATGTATGTACATGAAAATGTAACTAGGTAACTTGAGAGCTTGGGTGGGGTAGGGAGAGACTTTAGAGAACCTTGGAAGGGTGACTGATCAACGTGCACTGTACTCATGAATTGTAACATTGAATTAAAACCTCTTTATACAACTAAAGATAAATTGAATGTTTTCAAAAGTATGCCTGTTCTTATTGATCATGATTTTATAGAAATTGGTTATTTTTAAATAAAGTAACTTCTGCTCACAGAACTCTAGTGCCCCAAAGTATGATTCCTTTTTCAGCATAAATTTGACTGCTTACCACATTCAAATAGAATTTTAAATTCTAGATGTGGCGAGTTGTGACATTTGAAATGGTTTAGTGCTGCTAAGTCTTTGAAAAATTCATGAATGAATGCACACATAGGTATTAGAGTTTTCACCTAGCTGAATTGGATTCTATTTGATTGCAAACTATGTGTTTCAGTTTCATAGAAATATATCTACTGTTTGTTTTGTTCAAGTGTAGTCTCTCAAAGATTTAGAATATTTTCTGGGATTTAACTAAAACACAGATTTAACTGTTGATTCTACCTGGATACTTTTAAGTCTCTCTGAAGCCTTAAACAATTCCCAACACAGCTCATGCAACATAAGAATTTCATCAGTTGAAAACTAAGAATCATTTCTCTGGGATGTGTAAAACAAGAAGCTGACCAGCATTATTTTCTTTTTCTAATTCAGTGTCATTATTGAGAGTTATTCTTGAACTTTATGAAAACCAGATTGGGGCATGGGCATGTTCTTCATCGAATCATGTTCAAGGAATTGAAACTGAAAATCATTTAAAATGGGCAAACATGACATTGAAAATAGTCTACAGTTTTATCCTACTTCAGAGAATCTGTGACTCTGACGAGGAAGCGAAAGGTGTTAGTAGTTCTTTTTTGTTTTTATGTATTTTTCAAAAATGGAAACTAGCTTACCAGTCAGAAAAAATGAAAGATTATTTTTCTTTAGTCACTATTTTGCTGGCTTATCAGTTACAGACTTAGACCTTCATATGTATTTGCTTATGAAGCTGTGTCTTCTCTCCATTGTCCACACGAAAAAATACCAAATAGCGCCATTAAGGCCATCTCTTGCCATCCCAGAACACAGTATCAACTAAATTTCTTAGCTGCTTCTTCCAAGACTCTTTCCAAGTCCAGCAGGACTGTAAATCATTCATTCACCCATCTCTGTTTTTCTCCTTCCTGCCATTCCTTTTTATTACTGTATGCCTTTCTCAGAAATGCCTGTTTCTTCTCTCTTCTTGCTGAAATTTCCACATAGATAACAGGTATGATACATCCTTTCCAGGAGATCTCCCCAACCTCCCGCCTTTTCTATCCTCTCCTTCCTTTCTCTAAAGCAAATTTTCTGCTATCTTCACCCCTTGCCATACATGCATAGATACATACATGTGTGCCTAGGGTTCAGTCAGACTATAGATTATGCTCAAAGCTGCTACCTTAGTATACAGTCTGTGTCCTGAACAAAGATGTCAAGGTCAAAAGACAGATAGGGATGAAACTCTGTCTTCCTCTCCACTGGCCAAGGCCTGGCCTTACCTATATGAACATATCTATTTAGAAAGACATCTTTTTTTCGTCTTTTTTGACAAAGAGGCACCCTATCTAATATCAGCTCTACCCCCCTCAGATGCATGATATTTTCATTGCCTTTAGAAGAGTACAAGTTCATTCACTTATTTTATTCTCATTATTTTTGTTATGATGCCTTTCTTGCACATAGTAAGTTTTCCTTGACTATTCATTGGATTTAATGAAATTTATTTAAAAGAAAGCAAATGAAAACCTGGGAATATGGAAAGCACTACAGAGGGCTTAGCATAGTGACACTATAACTTGTCGGATTTTGAGTGTGTCCACAAAGTAATTTCATAGTAACTGTCATGCCCCATGGTCTTTTGTGGATTTTCAGAAGCCACATTTCTGATGCTGTGACAGAGCATCGCAGAGTTGAACTGAAGTCCATTTTTGGCTGTTTGTTAAAATAGGCAAAGGATAACATTAAGAACTGTCTAAAGCGGGCAGGACAAAGGTCAGAGAGAATCTCCATGGGAGATGGAGGAATATTGGGAGAAGCCAGTTGGATCAGTCTAAGGTTTGGTATATTTCCTAGAAGTCTACAGTAAGCCAAAAAGAAAGAAAGAAATGAGGGGAAACACCCCATGTTTAAGTCCTTGAAGCTAGAATTACTCTGTCTTTCCCAACACTGCACATATTATAACTTGATGTGGCCTTGCCTCTCAGAGTAAAGATTTGCTTTTGGAGGGTCTCATGGGAAATTAATATTGATTCTATTGGAATTTCACTTGAGATATGGGAACTGTCCATAAAGTGAACTTTACAGACCACAGAACAATGATGTACTCAAGATAGGTTTTATGCCTATTTAATGACATGGCCAAGTCTTCAAATTTCAAATTGCAAGTGGAAAACCATTGGCTGACCTCTCAAGAGAAAATTCTGTGCTAATACACAAAATTTCCTACTAACTATACATTTCATCATTTCAAGACTACTAAGTTTTTGTGATACATTGTTTTCCCTTCAGGATGAAACAAGATGAAACTGTGTTTGATAGTAGTTTGACAGTGTATTTCTCTCCTTTTCCTCCCCAGTCCTCTGTGATGTCAGTCTGCTTTGCTCGTTTTCATCCTAATTTGGTGGTTGGTGGGACTTACTCTGGCCAGATTGTCCTCTGGGATAATCGCAGTCATCGAAGGACACCTGTCCAGCGGACACCCTTGTCAGCTGCTGCACACACAGTGAGTCCAACTTTCATTACATCTCTTTTAGCTACCCAATTCCTGAAAGAGGAGAGCCTCCAGAAATAAGATTCACCAAGTATGAGTTCTGACAGCAAAAGCAAGTTCAAAATATCAAGTTGGAAGTGATTATATCCCAAGTTAAATTGAGATAAAAGTAAGTGAAGGAAACACTGGCTTTAGAGAAAATACTGTAATCTACAAGATCTAGCACATAGAAAAACTGTCCTCTGATGTCCCAAAGACCACTGGTGAAGAGATTAAAACTAAAAAAATGGACACAGAGGAATTTTAAGAAGAGGCTCCTGCAATTATTTCTAAAATAACACTTCACATTTATATTATGAGGTGGAAATCTATTTTCAAATAGGCCATAAAGTATAAGCACTTCATGCTTAGGGATGGTATATGGGACATTTGCCAACAGACTTTTCCTGTTTGTGATTTGAGGGAGTGCTATGACTTTAAATTCTGGAATGTGTGGTGTAAGCCTTCACATAAAGTCTACAGTGACAATATAATCCGCAGGGTTAAAAGTCAACATCTCAAAACCATTACCCATAATTTAGTAGAAGAGGTTCAGTACGGTGTTCATAAGACAACTGCTCTGTCATTTCCTTTAAGTGAATGACAGGTGTGTATAGCAATTGTTCGGAATGAGAAGACAGACATGTCTCCATCAATCCTTGCTTCCTTGACAGTCGGGGCAGCTGATGTTCTTTTTCTGAAATGCCCAATTTATGCCCAAGGATGCGGCTCTACTAGTGTTTTCCATTTCCTTAATGTGGTTGCTCCATTTATTTCATCTGCTGGCCTCAAAAGCATTCTGGCTTGAAAAAGGACTGCTAGCTGTTTTAGCTAAGAACAGGAGGAGGAAAATTCTTCCGCTCTTCTAAGTCTGACAATGGGAAATGACAAATACCAAGTCAGTCCTAATTTTGATTGATTGACACCGAAGACACATGCAGGTGAAGCCTAGTTCTTGGGAATCTTGAGAAATTACTCTTACCCACCCTATTTCTTCAACCTAATAACAGAAAATTGTGGCCCAGGAGAAGTTGGACAGAAAACAGGTGTTTTCTCAGCTAGGGAGAAAGCATTTCTTGGCCCCATGTGTATCTCTGGTGCATTTGTGAACATACCTTCTGAAAATTTCAAAACTGTAAATCCAAATGTTCGAATATTTAGCAATAAGCTAGAGAGGGACATCCAAATGCAGGAATGCTTCCAAAAAGTTAACAATTCTTACTCCGGTAACTTAGAGTGTGGCTGTCATAATAAAATGCTGCTATTGTCAAGCTAAATGCTGTTGGTTCTGTTAGAAAATAATACAAAACCAAATTTCTTTTTTCTTTCACTGTGTTTTGTCTAATCCATATCTAAATGTGAACAGTTAATTTTTTGTTTGTCTTTCAACTTCCATTATTGCCTGGTTGATTAGTACCAGGATCAAAAAGGAAAAAGAGGCCCACCACAGATTACTCACTAATTTCCTTTCACACTCACCACACATATGCATTTGGGACAACAGGAAATCATAATTAAAACAAAATCCTTCTGCCACACAGTTAAGTTTATTCCTAGAATAAACAAAAACAATCTGGCATCTATACTGGAAAAACATGCTATACTGTTGCTTTTTTCTTTCATTAAGTAAAGGGGTGTGTGTGTATGTGTCTGTCTGTCTGTGTGTATGTGTGTGTCTGTGTCTGTGTCTGTGTCTGTGTTTTCTTCATTAAGCATGGCCCAGTGTCTTCTGGAAAGATTTCTTTACATCTCTTTTAGGTGAAGATTTATTACTCAGAAAAATACAGACTGATACTACTGATTAAATAAAGCAAAGAACATTTGGCTACTCTGGGAATTTGGCTCTGTGATTCTTCTAAATTTGCCCTCCCTCTCTAATGCACCCTTAGGAGTCTTGATCCATTTGAGTTTTAGTGATATGTGTTGAGGCTCAGTGGTTAAAGAGAAGCTTACAATGCCTGGACCATGCTAAGATAAAGAGAGGTCAGTTCAGTGTAGTATTCTCTTGGATCAGCCAGATTGAGTTAAAACAACGAAGCTTTTGAACTGCTCAGATATTACTAGGTGAGCATCTGTGGGAATCTGTGACATTCTTCCATTTGATTTTTACACAGGGCTTTGTATGCAGTGAGCCTTGGAGTTAGGGTTTGATTGCATATAGCTTCAAGTTCCACAATACCAGAGACTTACAAAAGGAACACTGTCTACAGTCCCAGTCCCATCCGTCCTCTTGACATCTAAACACTTGATCAGGATAATCTCTGTTGTACTTAATCACTGTGTACATCCACTTAGACCGACTCATTTGAAAATGTCAGTAGGAATATGACTTAGGAAAACTATAGGACTTAGCTAATTGTCTGTAAGCATGGATAAAAAAACATGATATAATTGCCACAGAAAGAGATGTAATCTTAAGATGTGGCTAAAACCACACAAGAAGTGTCAGCTCAGTATGACTCATATTTCCATATTCTATGATCATAGTATAGTTAGAAAAGTTAGTTTCATTCTTAGAACTTCAGTTTTAGAAGAACTCAGATAAAAGATGGCACATTTTGAGAATAAAAAGGATGGAGAAGGTTGGACTCAAGGAACAATTGAAGGAATCAGTGATATTTAGTCTAAGACAAGATTTACAAGCTCTGAACTGAAGGAAAAAAAGCAAAAGCGTATATTCAAATAATTGTATAGTTTGACTCATTCTATTTGACCTGCACTAAATGTATCTTAGTGAACTTTTATGATCTCCATTAGTGGAAGGTAAAACTTTCCAGAAGTTAAGATGAAAACTGGCTACTGTTTAAGAAAGTGGTTTAAGTGGAGTTTGCACGGGTTCTTGAATAGGCAGATGAACAGTTCCACTAGATGGTTATTACTACTCCCTCTGACCAGACACTTATATGATAATAGCCTGAAAATCATCCTTTATGTAATATCAGATTGCCTATATTAAAGATTGTTTCATTGTCATTGTGGCTTGGTAGTATGCATAGTAACTCATTAAGAGTAAGGCCTAGACTGTCAGCTATTCACACAGAAAGGCATCGAGTGAGTTGTGGTTTGGCCACTCATGGCTTAGCTGCCTGTAATCTAACCAAAATTGCTGCTAGGTTATGCTACACTAACCTCCCATTTGGTGTTTAACTCTCTACTTGGTGCAGCTGCAAATGGTTTCAGCCTACCCCCAAAGGATAACCTACTAGAGTTATGACAAAGCATGAGAGTTTCTTGCTTGGTATTCCCAGGATATATAAATGACCTTTTTAATCCTGTCCAAATATCAGCCTTTATGCTATTTTGAAAGACAAATCTGTCATCCTAGTTTTTAGTAATACCAGGTAACCTATTTGTCTTACTAGTCACATTGTGAGAATAATGTCACCACCCATCTCTCTCCAATATTAAAACGTTGAACTAGGCAATGGTGGCTTATGTCTGTTAATTCTAACTAATCAGGAGGCTGAGATCTAAGGTTCAAAGCCAGCCTTGGCAGGAAAGTTCCTCAGACTCCTATTTCCAATTAACTGGCAAAAGCCCAGTAGTGGAGATATGGTGAAGGTGATAGAGCCCTAGCTTTGAGCAAAATCAAGTGAGAATTTGAATTCAAACCCCAATACTGGCACAAAAATAAATAAATAGCCAATGAATATTAACCAGTTTTTAAAAGAATGCTAACAAATATTTGGCCCTGTGACTACAATTGACTGCAGTCCAGCTTTAGTAACACAATCCTTCTGAAAGTTTGAAAACTATATTTTGTCGTCACACACACTGAACTTAGAAGCTACACTGTGCAGAGGGGACCTATATGAATAATCTTCATGTGCCTCCCTGGCTGTTGCTGCCCTATCAATCCTTATTTTCCCTCTCTCCCTCCAGTTTGGTTGCATTACATTGGACTGAGTAAGGTGAGATTTGTAAGCATTTCCATTACTATGTGTTACTGCCAAGGCTTTTTAGAATGAGATCAAGTTGAAATCAAAAGTGACAACTGGCCTCAGGTTTGGATTATAGTAGAATTGCATCACTCTTTGGATCCTGGCTTCTTTGACACTCCGGTGTAATCATTTCCCCTCCTAACTTCCCCTGATCCTCCGTGTTGATGATTTTGCAGCATCCTGTGTACTGTGTAAATGTCGTTGGGACCCAGAATGCTCACAACCTCATCACTGTCTCCACCGATGGTAAAATGTGTTCCTGGAGCCTGGACATGCTTTCAACTCCTCAGGTAAGTCTACTTTGCCTTATACCACAGGACAACCTGGCTAGAAGAAAGACCTACTTCACAGAACGTAGTTCCAAAAGTATAGGAGGTGAAATCAGTGGATGCCCATGAAAGAGGGAGCCTCGTTTCAGCAGTCTCTTCTAGAAGCCAAAACTCATTTCCCTTACCACAAATCTTGTGATTATTATAATAGGCTAAAGCTCAGGTCACTTTCAAGTGAAGATGAATAACCCATTTTAAAGTTCAGTAATTATGGAAGCTGCCTTTGGTATGAATTATACTGGCTCATCAACATGGTGAAACAAATATGCATGAGGGTGAAGCTCTGCAGAGCCATCCATTATGGATGCGAGCTCTGAAGAAAAGGTACGCAGAAATTCCAGTTCTTGCTTGTTTCTGTACCCTACATAACCACCTGTGTATATGAAGAATTTGTTCAACCATCTGTTTTCCACTCTGGAATGTTTGTTAGTATGGTTCTTGCCTTTTTTTTCCTTAACAAATGAGAATTTGAAAATGAAAATGTTTCAGTGTTTCCAAACCACTACTGATTGCAGTAATAGAAACCAAACAAAGGAACAGGAGTGGGAAAAACTGCTGGAGGCAGGCGTTTACATGCAAGTTTCAGAATGTACACATGTGTACATGCGTACCCAGACACCTACACGCATGCATCTACCACGTACTTTTTTCACATTTCTTTGTATGAAGTCTATTGTTACAGCTTTTGACAAAGTACATGAAAAACACCAAGAAATTTAAAAATATCTAGGAGTAGTTTTTTTTTTTTTCATTTCAACATCCCTGTTCCTTTTCCTGGAATAGTACTCTAGAATGTCTCTCACTCAATTTTAGAAGACAATAAAGTTCCAAAATGCAAAAGGAAATGTGGGAGCTGGAAAGAACCTCTTTAAGTCTCTATGCTGTAGAGCGTTCTGAAATTAAGTCAGTTCTTTATAGAATTTTAGGGGGGGAGAGAGAGAATGCTAATAAGCTGCTTAAATTTAAGTTCCTGGTTTTGCTGATTTTTAATGTTAGACAGGTCTGGAACTGTGTGTGGATATTTTATGGTTTTGTCTTATATTTCTCAGCAATGTATTGTTTTCTTTTAAAAAGCATGGAGATTATAAACAGATATAAGAGCAAACCCTCAATTTAGAAATTTTTAATTACCTATTTCACTGATTAAACATGTGTTTGTTTAGGTTAAGATGGTGGTGCAGGAGCTCCAAGATCATTTTTATTAGTGCTAGCTTGCCCACAGACGCCTGTCTCTGCACAGAGATTAAGAATTTCATGGCATGGTCTCTATGGATGGCAGGGCAGAATAGGAGCATCCTAGAATTACTCTCGTTTCTTTCTCTCTCGAAGTGGTCAAACAAGAGACATTACCATCCTTGTTCCTAACTTTTGAGATGGAGTAGACCATCTAGCTAATGCTGCTGTTGGTAGTGTATTGCCACAGCATCCTCTCCTTTAGCTTAATGGGCTCACTACTACATGTAGATCTTATAAATAAGGAACATTCAAAACCCTCATGGTCAGCATGGCTACATACTGTAGGCATGAGTTTTCAAGTCACAGACTCCCTGGTTGAAATGGCCTGATCTGCTTGCACTGAAAGACTACAATCCCATGAAACTACAATGGGAATATAGTGTACCTCAAGTGGTAGAGTGGTTGCCTAACAAGTATGAGACCTTAGCTTCCATCACCAGAAGTGCGCATGCACACGTGCGCACACACACACACACACACACACACACACACACACACACACACACACACACACACACACATACATTACAATGATATCCCAGACTGATTTCTTAATTAGAGTTAGATACACAGAATTCTCTACTTAATGCCAGGAATATTCAGGTATATTGCTCGTACTTAACTATGCTTCATTTAGCAGTGTGTCTTTTGAAATACCATCGAATTCTCAATTTAACAACCCATTTTTATATAAAATTAAAGATTTTTATTTACTATGTTTAATGCATATTTAAACATCACTCAGCAGATCTAGATCCCACACACCACCAGCTGCCCTTCCTGACATCTAGTTCCTGTTGAAATCTATTTTTTATGACCTGGGTGACAATTTTCTGGTTTCAGTCCACAGAAGACCTACAGTCATGCTTTGACAAGTGTGCTTAGTACATCTGATATTAATACATGTGTATTCTCATGAACAATTGATTTTGAAAATGTTTGTAAATACAAGGGTATTGTGTGTTTTATTAAAGCCCAGAGCTGACAAGTGTAATCATTACAGTATTATCTTTAGTTTCTGCACCATTAGTTTCAAAACTCTCACCTGTCATCTCTGCCTGACTTAGGAAGCAGCAGCACAGGCTGATGAAATCCAGCTTGCCTGAAACCAAAGATACACAGCAGCATGAATGTCAGGGGCAGTAAAGCGTGGTTTCTGGCACTACCGGGGCCTTTTGTAACGCTGTGTGAAAAGCAAACAGATGATTTAGCCAAATGATTTTTCCATGCTATCTTTGGCATAGTGAGGAGTTGACAGATGGAAATGTAACCACACCATGTTTTGGTAGGAGAGCATGGAGTTGGTGTACAACAAGTCCAAGTCCGTTGCTGTTACCGGAATGGCTTTCCCGACCGGGGACGTCAATAACTTCGTGGTTGGCAGCGAGGAGGGTACAGTCTACACGGCTTGTCGTCATGGAAGGTGATTTTCTGTTTTCTTACCAATGACATTTTCCTCATTTCTGAATGACTACTATCACGTTCTAGAGTCTAACCAAAAGGTATTTCTGAAGACATAAAAAGCCTAACTTCACATCTTAATGAACTTAAAGAACACATCTGCTCTGGTCTTCAGCCATTTATATGAGCCTTGGAGGCTCATCAGTGCTTGTCTGAAGGAAATGTTCAGCATTTTAACAGATCCTATAAGACTGCCTGTCCCTTCTCAGCCACATCTTATGTAGATACTTGCAATCCTCAGTCTCACATGTACCAGGATAACAATCCCCATATATTGTCTGTCCCTCCCTCCATGCCTTCATGAATTTCTACCTTCTAGTTCTAGTCTCTAATGGAAACCTGTTCTAACATTTCTCTTGGCCTGGTTAATTCCTCCTCACCAATAAAGTGTCTGTGCAGAGATCATAGCATGTTGAAGCCTCTCTGACTCTCCTGAGCAAAGAAAGCCACTCTTTCCTCTTTGTCTTGTTGAATTTCATCTCTTTCATTCATTCTTTTAAGGAATGTTTAGTAAGAACCTACTCTGTCGTAAAAATATAATAAGGAACATGACAGATATTGAAGTCAATTTGTAGTTGAGGATAGAGGACTAAGGAAGTAAATATTTGATTTAAACGAAGCAAACTATCAAGAAAATTTAAGGAGAATAATCAGAGGAGGATTCAAAGCCATGGATACTTCATTTATTCTTCTTTTGCTTTCTATAGTAGCAGTGATCACATTTATTTCCATTATTCATTCATCTGCCACTTTTCCTTCCAAAACTATTCCATTTCATCTTCAATTTTCTGCCAAGTGCCAGGCACTAGTAAGCAAAAAGTGATAAATGCATATAAGAAATAAAGAAATGGCAATATTTAAGAAATAAAGAAATGGCAATATCTAAGTTATAGACAGAAGTTCTTGAAGACCCTTCCTATTGTAAGAGAGACATAAAACACTATTTCGTTTGCTAAAGATTAGAACACCATTTTGATAAAGAGGTTGGCAAATGTTCTTGAAAAAACACAGCTATTTGATTATAGTGGGTTCCAATAATTCACACTATATGGCAAAATTACATGCACGACTCAACATATGGCCTTCTGTCCTTTAATAGGATCATCCTGTCCACACTGGTGCTTATAATTTCATTTTTACTTTCATAGTTCTTATCCATTACCCTTTTCACCGCTTACATTTATCCCAGCCTACTTAGATATAATGTGGAACCACAGCTTTTTGGAAGCTCAGACTCTTATGCTTTAGTGACTTGTACAGGTTACAAGTATCTTTGACTCACCTGATTTTCCCCCACTTAAATAATATATGCTGTGATGTTTCTGCTGTTCTGGTTTCTAAATAAGCAAATCCCCCCCACACACATGCATACACATGATATAAAGATGGCTTCACAGTTTCATGTCTCACCTCCTTATTACAAAAATCTGGCTAAAATTACAATGTAGAGTTGATATTGATTCACATGATGTTTTCTGTGCACCTGCTTGGTCAGGGTAAATTTCTAGATGTTCTGAGTCATTCAGATGTCCTTTAAATCTGTTCAGGAAACAGATGAAATAAGATCAAAAATTTAAAAACAACAACAACTGGTACCCAGGTAAAATGAGTGACACATGAGGCACAGAAAGTTTGGGGTGGGCCAAATGAAAGCAGAAGTTCAACTGATTTAATCCATGTTATTATGTGGGCCCTTAGCCATCTGTGGAATCTATAGGATGTACTCATTGATGCTTTTTAGATTTTGTAAAGTTTGTCTAAAGCTGGGCACTCGAGACTCACACCTGTAATCCAGCTACTCAGGAGTCTGAGGGTCATGGTTTGAAGCCAGCTTAGGAAGGAAAGTTTATGAGATTCTAACCTCCAATTAACCATCAAAAATCTGGAAGTGGAGCTGTGATTTAAAGAGAAGAATGCCAGCCTTGAGCAAAAACACTTAAGAGACAATGTTTAGACCCTGAGTTCAAGCCTCACTACTAGCATGCACACACACACACACACACACACACACACACACACACACACACACACACACACACACACACATGCATGCACAAAAGTTTTAGTTCTTGTAAACAAACTTCTACATGATGAATATTTTTATTTTGTGGCTTTTGTCCTTTTCAAGCACTACCAGAATAAACTGTTGTATCCCTGGGGCATACAGCACAAATCTCTTCACTGAGAACTTGTTTTTGCCTTTTACATTGATCATCCATCTTAGATATGAGATATAGCTCTCAGCAAAGTTATAAAGAATCAGGCATCCAAATGGGTTATTTTAAATGGGTTATCTAGGACTACAGGAGAGAGAAAGGGAATTCTATCTTTTTTTTTTACCTAACATAGAGAAGGTGCAAATCCACTTCCATAAATTAAACAAGGTCCTTATTTTGCACCTTATAAACCCTTTCAGGATGGTGTTAAGACCAAGTAGAGTCTCACCAGGGGCCACTTCAAAGATCAGTTTCTCATGTTCATTAGAACAAACTTAAATGATCACAGGTGGAAATGCTGTTAGCAGTTTCCCTGGGCATAATATTTGAGTGCCTGTTACATGGAACACACTCTGAAGTATTTTACTCAAGATTTCAAGTTTTGCTGAGCACATTGACATTTATTGGTGCTCTAGGGGGCCCAAATGTTTTAATAACTGGATTCATTTTTACTCCTGGAAACATAATATTAAAATCCCACATTATTTAAAAATTTGTCATATTAATTGCCTCATGCACATGAATTTCTAAATATGGTTTTTGGAATATATTTTCTGAATTGTGTATAATTACATGCATTATACTATCTGATAGAGGGTTGGCATAATCCCATTTTTGTTAAAGTGACTCTTCTCAAATGTGTATGCCTATGCCTCCAATGTGCTTTTGCTTTTTAAAAGAGAACTTAGGTCTCTCTTTTTCTTTGCTGTTTCATTCAGCCAGTGTTTACTGTAGACTAAGTTTATACGAGATGCTTAGCAACAAGAGAGACATGGTATCTTCCCCTTTGTGGAATTTGTAAATGGATTTGTAAACCTCTCTTCTGTTTCCAGGAAAGTGAAAAATATCATTTTTATATGTAAATTACGTGTCCTATTCCAGGCTAACAGTAATTTCTATGAATTTACATTTTAAGATACTGATTTTCAATGAATGTAAGATATTACTCTGAAAGAATGAAAAATTATCTCTCCAGACATGTATGGAGTTTTAGAACCAATAATTCATCTCAAAGGAGTTAAAATGGAACATGTATATGTACAAATGCTATTTGGGAACAAAAGCCTCAAAAGCTTCTGAGAAACAAGTGTGTTTTTTTCATCAAAATAGTTCACACCTGTAGTACGAGCTATTCAGGAGGCTGAAAAGATCACAGTTCAAAGCCAGCAGGGCAGAAACATCTGTGAGACTCTTATCTTCCATAAACCACCAAAAAGCCAGAAGTGATGGTGTGGCTCAAGTGGTACAGTGCTAGTCTTGAGTAATAAAAGCTCAACGACAGTACTCAGGCCCTGAATTCAAGTTCTAAAAACAACACATACATGTGCTTACAATTTCTTGCTCTCAAGAGAATGGTTTTATTCTGGCAATATGTGGTTATTGTTCTAAATTATGGGAAAGTAATTCTATCGAACTGAGGTGTTTTTTTAAACAAGTCACTGATTTTGGAAGGTCACTGAAATTCTGCTCACATGTGCTCTTCCTACAGCAAGGCAGGCATTGGTGAGGTCTTCGAAGGTCATCAAGGGCCAGTGACGGGAATTAACTGCCACATGGCAGTGGGCCCCATCGACTTTTCTCACCTGTTTGTCACATCATCATTTGACTGGACTGTCAAACTCTGGACTACAAAGGTAAGAAGAGCTTGACTAAAATTCTCAGGTAATATGTAAAGAAAGAGGATGGCTTTTTCTTCCATGATACAGTTGTAACTAAAGCCTCCTATACCCTATACGTAGTATTGGGTATGGATTTATACTCCAGAGCTAGTTAATGATTACCTTCTCAATCTATTTTACTTATTTTTAAATGTTGACTTAATGCTTGAAAACAGTCTAACCTTAAAAATATTAAGTGATTCAAATAATGATAAAATTCAAGGTATCTTTCACCAACGCTAAGTCCATATACATGAATTGAATCATCTTTACCTAGACCTTGATAGCATCTATTTGTACATACACTATGGGAATATAGGTTTATGTTTTGAGTCATCTGTTTTATTATTTTGTTGTTTGGTTTGTTTTGCAGCTTTGGAAGTTTTTAAGTGAGTATCTGTCCCTATATTGTTTATGTGTTAAAGAGAAATTTATTAGGTAGCCTATGGAAGGAATGGTAGTGGCATTGACCAGTAATTTGGAATGGAAAAAAGTCAATGGATGTGGTGAATATTTAGATAAAAGTCTCAGAAATTGGTGACTGGTTTGATGAGACACAGAAAGAAAGAGAGCCATCAGCATATATAGCCAGGTACATGACCTGGGCAGCTTTCCTTGCCTAAGAGAAGAATGGATATGTTGGAGAAGATCTTTGCACATGTTGAGTTTTAGGTGTCTGCAAGGTGCATTCCATACTCTACAGAAGGCAGTTTGCAGGCAATAGGAGATGTAGCTATCTTAATTAAGTGATAACAATGGTTCTCAAAGCCAAGTTCAAACTGTGGGCATGTCTATAGGATATATAATTTCATTTCTACAATAAAATATTTAAAACATCAAATGAAAGTAGAAACTACCTATCAAAAGGAATAAAAGCTGAGATATTTCTTTTTTTATTGTGCAAAAACTGTACAGAGGGGTTACAATTACATGGGCAAGATAATGAGTACATTTCTTATCAAGCATTGTAGCCTCCTCCTTTGTTTCCCCTTCCCATCCCTTTCAAGCCTCCCCCCCCACCTAATCCTCCCCCCACCCCAAAGCTGAGATATTTCAAAGTCTCAAAATATAAATTTTATGTATAAATGATCAGCTAATTTAAAAAGCTTAGACAAGTACTTGTACAACAGAGAAATACTATAGACAAGTCTTTGTCTATTGACGATTTTTATAAATTATCATTTTAGGTTTGAGAATGATGTTATGATCGTTTTAGGTGCTTTTCTTTTTTAGGGAGATGGATTCTTATTGAAATATTTGCAATAAATATACTGATACCAAAGATTTGCTTAAAATGAGCAGTTTCAAATGGGCAGAACTTGGATATAGATGATGTGTTGATAATTATTGTAAGGTGATTTTTAATATATCTTAAATCATCTGCAATAAAAAAGCTAAGAAAAATCACAAAAAAGAATAAAAATGACCAATAGTTCAAAAATGAAATATATCCATTTTATTTCTTACCTCAGAAGCCAGTGGTACTCATGACAGATGGAAGATACTACAGATATGACATAAATTATAATGGGTCAAGAAGTAAGGGGAACATGAGAAAGGCAATGAGGAAAAATCATAAATTTGTTTTCTGTGCTTCTTTTTAAAATTGTAGAGACTCTTGAGAACATTGTTGTTACAGAAAAACCAGTAAAAAAAAAAATGAGAGTGGAAAATCAACAAATAGAAAGTAGAAAGAGGCCATTAAAATGTTGTTTTGAATGGGATCCATGACATAGGCAGGGGAAATGAACTTCAAATTTGAGCAGTGACATTTCCTCTGTCTTAACAGGAGAGCAGCAAAAGAAAGAGACAAATATGTATAAGTGTACAGTTTAGTGAACCAAAGTGAAACAAATTCTGATGATGGCTGTTTTCTGAACAAAGTAAAGAGAGTCAATATTATATTAAATGGAAGCTGGATACAGTGAAGGGAACAAAGTTCAGCTTGAACAGAGGAGAGTAAGAAGAAATCCTGGCCATATCCTAGCCATGGGGTTTAGTGAACAAAATGTTTTAGTAGCTCCAATTTTCAGGGCTGCTTTCTTCCAAGGGAGGTCAGTACTACAAAGGTGACATGGACAAGGCGGGGACAGTTATGTGAATGTGAGGCTGCAGCCTGGTCACTGTGTGATCCAAAGACAACAGAGCATGGAAACTAGACAAGAAAACATTTGATGTAATAAGCTGAAGCAGCAAGGAAATGAAGGCAGGCAAGAGAAAGTAAAGGGACCAAAGGATTGGAGGTCTCCATAAAATCAAAGAGCAGGCATGAAGGAAATAATTGAACAAAAGAATTAGTAAAAGAAGAGATGATTGTTAGGAAGAAAAATACTTACATTTGGTATTTTACAACTATCATACTTGGAAGAATGAGGAAGAGGAGGAACTAAAGGAGGAGGTCATTGTCAAGATTGTGGCCCCATGTCAGCTGATATCTAATGAAGGTGAAATTCACTGGAATTATGGAGATCATAAAGACAAAAGGTCAAGGCTTTGGAGCAGACAAGAATAATGGCCATCCTAAGTGTGATGGCTAATCTTGATTGAACTGAGGCATACCTAGGAGATTAGTAAAACATACTTCTGGGTATATCAATAGTGGTGGTTTCCAGAGAGGATAAACTAAAGGGGGAATGCAGGTAGTACTGTTGAAGGGCGAGAAAACAGAGAAGCCACATTTTGAGAGGTCAAACCTTGGAGTCTTTATTAAAAGGCTGGCAACTGCCTGGTGGACTTCTGTCTCAAAGACCAGCAGCCAGCAAATATACTTAACATTGTTAGAAAACTGAGCCATGAATGCCAAAGATAAAAGAAAGAACAAAAACTGTATCAACAAACTAATTCAACTCCAGTGGAGAGCTGGATTGGGATGCCATGGTGACCAGAGAAGAGCCAGGAGACAGGAGACAGGACACTAACGCAGAGACAGGTGGCATGGCATAATGGCACCTGAGCTAGTCGGGCCCTAAGTAGGGTCAGGTCAGGGGGCAGAGTCATGGGAAACTCCGAGTCCCAGGCACTAGACTAACAGGTTTAGTAACCTATCAGCCAAGTGCCTGCCCCTGCTCCCAGGAATTTAGGCATGCCCATCACCTGGGAGGTGGGGCTTCATCTTCCCCCACCAAGAAGACAAGATCCCAGACCCTACCATCTAAGATGGTAGGCCAAGATGGACAAGATGGTTCAGGCTGGACCCGAACTACTTATTTCAGGACCATCCCATAACTGGGGCCCCCACTGGAATAAAAGAGGGAAAAGGAGGACGCCCATGAGCTGAGCTCAACCTCCTCTCTGCTTTGTGCTTCCATAATGTGAGCTGTTCTTTTCCACCCACATTCCACCGTGATGGGTTGAAATACCTGAAGCCATGAGTCCCAATAAAAATTTCCATCATGAAACCATTTCTCTCAAGTATTGTCACAGTGGCACAGAAACAAATGTACTGGGACACTGGGCACAGTGTTGAGGTATTCAGAAAAGTCTGGAGGAGATTGGAAGAGTTAAAGGATTGATAGAGCCAGATTTCTGAGCTTAAAAGAAGCAGAACTTTTTCCTGGAGTTCAGGAACAGTAAAGTAACCCCAAAAGCAAGTAAGAAGCTGACCCACTCACTATTTTGAAACAACTACATGAGTAGCTTCTACTTGAGAGTCAGCTTCTTAGCTAACCTGGGAGGGAGGTGAAAAGCTTCAGGCAGGTAGTAGGGAGAGCTACCAACAGGTAAAAAGCTTTTCCTATGGAATGAAAGACCAGGGGTTAGGAGGGCATGGTGGAAACATCCAGCAAAGAAGGATCTATGAATAGTTTGTCCCAGTGAAACAAGTACTGATAGAAATTTCTAGAAAGTTCCCAAAGACTGTACCAAGAATGAAGAAGAAAGTTTCCAAAAAGAAAAGCAGGGGTGGGGGGAGAGGTCTGGAGTTGAGAATAGGAATTGTAGCAGAACATAGGCAGCCTGAAGGAAGAGAGGATTAAAACACATCACACATTACACGTTCTAAGTTCACCCCACCCACCCTCGACCACACGGAGTTTCATCATGAAACCGCTGTCAGGGAGGACTTCACTTTGAAGCAGAAACTTTGTTGGAGTGGTTTTCCTGGCAAACAGAGAGACAGGCTGCGTTCCAGGCAGCTGAGTCAACAGATACATAAGCCACCATTTCCATCCAAATGGCTAGAGGGAAGGGATACAGTCAGGAGATGAGGCTGGATGGATAAGTCTATATTTGATTTTGCAGTTTGATATTTTATGGGTAATGGAGAATCACTTTAAGATGGTATCAAAATTTAATTTTAAAAAGTGTGATTGCAATACTATGAAAGACAAATTTTTATGGACAACCTATGCCAACATGTATTGAGCTCCTACTGCATACCAAGCATCATCCTAAAGGCTTAAAATATATTGGTCCAAGCCAGAAGCTGGTGGCTTACATCTGTAATCCTAGCTACTCAGGAGACTGATATCTGAGGATCATGGTTCAAAGCTAGCCCATGCAGGAAAATGCATGAGATTCTTATTTCCACCATGAGATTTCTTATTAACCACCAGAAAACCAGATATGGCACTGTGGCTCAAAGTGGTAGAGCATTATTCTTGAGCAAAAGAGCTCAGGGACAGTGCCCAAGCCCTGAGTTCAAGACCCACTACTGACTATATATATAGATAGATATTTATATATAGTTACATAGATAGTTACATTTAGATAGATATGCCAAATATATGTATAAAAACATATATTTTGTATATATACAAAAATGTATATAGAGATATAGATATAGATATAGATAGATCGGTAGGCAGATAGATATGTCCACTAAATCCTCAGAATAAACCTATGAGTAGATAGTCCATAGAATATGAAATAAGCATGTTTGGATGGTGTGTAAGAGAAGATTCATTTTGTATGACCTCAAAGCTTTAGTTCTTGGGACTAGAGATTTGAATTGAGAAAAAGTGCTTGCCTGGTATGTACAAGGCTTTGGGCTGGATTTGATCCATGCACACAAGATGAATGTATGGAAATATCACACGGAACCTCATTGATAGGTAAAACTTTTTTGATTATAGGTAAAACTATTTTATTAATAAAAAAACTTTAGGCCTGTGTTCTTTTCCATACCAGCATGGTAACGATAGAGAAAAAAAGTTCACATCTAACCCTAGTTTGATCTCTAGGTGAGAACTAGAATTTAGACAGTAAGCTTATACAAAAGAACACAAATCTGAGAGACTAAAGTCAACCAGATGTAATGACTGATTGACTTGATTTGAGAGGCAATCTATGGTGATTCTGATGCTCCTACCTTAGGCACCTGATGGAAATGGACCAGAAAGGAGAAAAGGCTCACTTGGGTTGGAGGGGAAAATCAGCAATCTGGGCATGCCCAAAAAGGTGCCCAGAATTTCTTAGAGGTAATTGAAAATAGCTGTATCCATCTATTCAAACAGCTATAATAATATACCTTAAACTTTGTAATTTACAAACATTACTTGTTTGCTCAGTTCTGGAGACTGGGAAGTCTAAGATCAAATCTAGTGCACCAACAATTTAGGATCAGTTCAGGGATCTCAGCAAAATATGACACTTTCCTACTATATCCAAATCGGTGTGACCAAATGGGTGAGCAACCTCCTGCAAGCTCTTTTATAAGGGCACTAATCCCAATCACAGGGCTCTGTCCACATGACCTTATTAACACCTATAACTCCCACCTTTAAATTTTATCAAGTTGAAAGCCAGGCACCAGTGGCTCATGCCTGTAGTCCTAGCTACTCAGGAGGCTGAGATCTGAGGATCACAGTTCAAATCCAGTCTGTGAGACTCTTATGTCCAATAAACCACTCAGAAAACTGGAAGTGGCTCTGTGGCTCAAGTGGTAGAGGGCTCGCCTTGAGCTAAAGAGCTGAGGGATAGTGCCCAAGCTCAGAGTTCAAGCCCCACAACCGACAATATGTGTGTGTTTATATATATATATATATATATATATATATATATATATATAATTGAAGACTAAATTTACACACATGGATTTGGAGAAATGACAAACACGCGGACCAAAACAATACCAAAGGTATTCGTAATAGCTGAGGTAAAAATATAGCTATGACACTGCTCAGCATACAGTCATTCACTCCCAAAGGTAAAACTACTAATAGCATGTGAGTTGGGGCGGATGTGAGTGCAACCTAGAAGTTGCCGATGCCACAGGTGCTGAGACATGAGAATGTGGTGATGGTAAATACCAGAAATGTGGAGGAATTCACAGGAGAGGTAAGAAGAGGTCATGATGATCTCAATGAGTGCAATTTCAGTGGAGCAGTAGAGACAGACTGTGTGGTTGAAGGAGGACAGTGGACACTAACTATTGGCAGCATTTCAGGATAGGAGAAATACCAATGATTAGCAAGGAAAGCCAATGTCAGGTTAGGATTTGGTCATTGTTTGAGAGACAAGACTATGTTTGTGGCTCAAAGAGCCAATGAACAACATAGATAAAGAATATGTCATTTAAAGCTGAAACAAGGTCACGGGATGACCCATTGCAACAAGGATACACAGAGGACAGTATATTGGAAATGAATTTTACAATTTGGGGGGAAGGGCGGAAGGGGAGGAGTGTGAGAGGTGGGGGAGGGAAGGGGTATTGGGAGAACAACAAGGAAGGAAGGGAAGGGGTAACAATGATCAACAAATAATGTAGTCATTGCCTTACTCATATAATTGTAACCCCTCTGTGCAGCATCTTAACAATAAGATGTTTAAAAAAGAATATGTCGTTTAAAAAATGGAAAAAGATTACTTCAGTGCCTGTGATGGTGTGCTATATAGAGAGATAGGAGTAGAAGACATAGAACATGGATAAGACTGGAAAAGGTAGCTCACCAGTAATGGAGCAAGGGATGAGAGGCTCTGTGTTGTAAGGGAAGTCTTGATGAACACTAGGACAAGTAGGGAGAGGAAGGAGGCTTGTACTAGGTCCTACAAGAAATGAGACAGGGCCCTGACTCTGAAAGATATCTGAATTTCAGATACAGGAAAAGCTGAGACTGAATACCACTGACTCTTTTTGTAAGGGATGTCTAACTTAAATTTTACAAGAAGATAAATTTTATAAGAAGATAGTCTGGAATTGCTGTTGTTAAATTTTAGGTTTTCAACAATATCCTGAGTCTGACATGTGACATTCCCTACAACCTGGCTACTCTTCATATAATAGGCAGATGGATTCAAATGTGGGAAATATATCATTTATCTGCTTCCCCTTCAGAGGCTTTAAAAGTGTGGTGGCTCATCAGAAGCAATAGCGTTATAGGATACTTATTGGATATGTAAAAGCTCAGACCTCATCTCAGATCTTCTGCACCAAAACACTTGGCAGGAGCCCAGTGATTTATATGTAGCAAGCCCTTTAGATAATCTTGATGCTGCTGCAATAGAAAGAATCCTTCTCTAAATTACTGTGGAGCTCTATTTCAAGTTATTCATTCTACGGAGTTTAGTCCCCCACCCCCAAACTTGGTTTTCTGATATAGTTAGTATTACATTTGTCTTTGTCTAAGGGTTTGTACTGTGAATGTGTTTGAAACCTCAAATTAATTCTAACAGTTTTGGTGAGGTGGGACAATGGTTAGGCTTAGAACTCTTGGCAATATGGGCTAGCGTATTTCCTATTCTTAACCTGAACAAGCATAATCTCTAAGGAAAGCAGTAGCCACATCTGTTAAAATTACTCATAATTTTTGTAGGACTATGACAGAAAAATACCTGAACAAATAAGACAAAATGAAAAAAATAATCTTTTTAAAATACTATTAAACAGTAAGTTTGCCCTTATTTTCAGTCAATATTTGTAAAGTAGAAAAGGAAATGAGATGTGCAATTCTTTTAGTCTCTTCTAACAATGTTAGCAATCTATTTTACACTCAAGAAGTAATTGAGTCAGTTTATCAATTAAATGAAACTGCTATAGTGGAATCACTCAGAAACCATATCAGTGATATCTTAACACTGAAGTTTTCAAATGAAATAACGTAAAGAAGAATGTTCAGAATTGTTGAAAGAGTTGATGCTAACAATGTTTTGAATTAGCTAGAAATCCAATTTGGAAAGGGTAGCACTATAATACTTTGTTCATGAAAATAAGTAGAGCTCAAAGAATAACAAAAAATATTCAAAGACAAACTCACCAACAGGAAAATTTAACAACAGAAATATACATTTTGTGCACTTTATTGACCAAAATATTTTTCTAGCACAAATATCAAGTATAAGGGAAGAAGGCATGTATTCCAGAGAATAAATGCTAGAATTAGAGCACTGAATTTAATCAGAGTCTGTATTCCTTCATGTGGCATAATAAACATGAAGGCCATTTCCCCTACCTTTAGAAAGACAGAAGGTGGGACCATAAAGGCCAAAATTAAAAGGACAGCTTCTTTGCATGGAACTTTTAAATGAAAAAGTATATTTGGAAACAATGCAATCATTGCCAGTTCTCCTTGCAAATTTGAATGATTAATATTCCCAGTAATTCACATGTGCTTTTATTTAAATTTTCTGTGAATATTAGGCAGGTTGGAGTTGTAAACTAGGAAAAACCAAAGGAAGAATGTTATACTGCATTTTTTTGAGAGATTCGTGGTTCTAAATATCCAAAAGGATAGCTTAGTTTATAAGCACCAAATAGCCACATTTGATTGTAGGTAGCAATTTTATCTACATAACAGTATTGGGAAATCTTGAAATTTTTGGATTATTCAGCTATGCTGAATTAAGATGAAATGTAAATAGTTACACACTAATGATAGAGACTGTTTCTTTTGGGGGGAGATCAGAAACGTAAGGCAATATAATTAATGGCAGCCTTTTTATATTTTGTATTATTTATTTCATTATTTATCTGTTTATTTGTTGTGCTAGAGATAGTGCCCAGGTGCTCACATATGCTAGACAAGCATTTTACCTCTAATCTCTATCCCAAGCTTCATTTTTATTTTATTTATTTATTTATTTTGCTGGTGCTGGAGCTTGAACTCAGGACCTGGGCACTGTCCTTGAGCCATTCTGTGCTCAAAGCTAGCACTCTACCACTTGAGTCACAGCACCACTTTCAGCTTTTTCTATTTATGTGGTACTGAAGAATCGAACCCAGCGCTTCATGCGTGCTAGGGAAGCACTCTACCACTAAGCCACATTCCCAGCCCTTCATTTTTATTTTATTTTATTTTGTTTGGCCATGGGGCTTGAACTCTGGGCCTGGGCTCAGCTCTTCAGCTCAAGGCTAGCACTCTACCACTTGAGCCACAGCACCATTTCCAATTTTCTGAGTAGTTTATTGGAGATAAGAGTCTCATGGAGTTTCTCCCCCAGGCTGCCTTTGAACCATGATCCTTAGGTCTCCTGAGTAGCCTCCTGAGTAGCTAGGATTACAGGCATGAGCCACTGATGCCCTGCTCTCGTTTTTATTTTTAAAAACAGTTATGCAACCATTTCTGAGGAGAGATGTTTTGTCTGTCACTTTATTTATCAACATATTTTATGTAACTATATATAAAGCCCTATATGGCCTATGTATCATCAGACTGATAAAATATAACCATGTGTAGAACATATTATTGTCATAGATCATCAACACAAAATATAAGAGATTTCAAACGAAGAGTAAAGCAGACAGATGTGGACTGATGGTGGAGTCTGGAGGGCAGGGCATGCTTCCCAGGTGAATTCTCACATTTGACATACCTTGCTGTATTTCTTCATATGCCTGGCTTCCATGTACCTCCAAATTATTGAAAATAAAAACCAGATACAAACATCTACCCTAGACCTTGCTGTCCCATTCCTATCCTGTTTATCTCTGTCCTTTTTGTACTAACTGCAGCTACAGTCCCTACCATTCCTCTTTATTCCCGATCTCCACTAGATCTGCTCCTTCAGAAGTTGCCCTGACCTCTTTCTAGCCAATGCCAGGGGTCACTTTGTGGTCTTCATTTCCTTTAATGTCTGCTGCTTTAATAATGTTGATTTGCTCCTTGGAAACTCTTTCCTTAAATGCATCAATGAGATGGCCTTAAGGGTGCAATAAAATGATTTATACTTAATTCTATGCTGGATGATCTTTTTAAAAAATGAAAAAAATGCATTGTCTGAATAAATTCTGTTGAGTATCAACTTTTACCTTTTACTGTATCTTAGCATATTAAACTTCCCATCCATCAAAAAAGGCTGGAGTTGATGCTTAGAAATAAAGTATGTACTCTTGGCTGGATTAAAACATTCATTATTCCACTCAGTGTCTCTGTTTGCTGAGGTTTGGGATAATTCTTTTTCCTGTGCTGCAGTTTGGCTTCGTGGCTAGACAAGTTATGAGTTTATGGACTTTTTATCATTGCATCCAGTTTGGAAAGTTTTGGTGGATTCCAATTAAACATTGGGTTCATATTTGTTTTGGTCTTGGTACAGCTTCACAAGGATTTAGTTTCCTGATACTGTTCATGTATTTGCCAGGTCATTCCCTTTCTTTAGACTTCAAAGGGCATGTGCTTCTTCCACTAGTATTGACACCTTTCTGTGTTAGAGTTTGGGGATTTAAAATCTAGTTCCTACATGTTGACAGGTCAGGTATATGGCCTAACTTAATGTCTGTGTTGGTGTGGATCTTGAACACCACCCTGGGGTGCTGTCATGCAAGGACCTTTTATAATACACATTTGGTTGATAGAAATCACCGACTTAATCCAAATGGATCTTGACAATGCATAATCTTTCCTAGCAGTGAACATGCATCCTGCTCTACACATCTTTTAACAAAATAGTGACTCTGAGAATGAAATTGTCTAAGTGACTGAGGTTAATGACTACATGAATCAGAAAGATAATTTTCTATTTTTCAAGCAGCTACTGTAAGATCAATAAGGATTACTATTTCATTTGGAGGTCCTCTCCTAAGGTTCATATCTAAGATGAATGGCTTACCTTGTTGTGTTCCTTCAGAGCTACTAGAAAAGAATCATAATTTGAATTTTGTATGAATGAGAGAATAGAAACATGTTTTCATTAAAGAAAGGCATTAGTTATCTCTTTTCAAATATAATCATTAAAATGATTGAATATTGTAAATAGTATTTAAAATCGTTATACTATATTCTATACATTAATAAAAAAATTCTCCTTTCTTTGTCCACTGGATCACAATTATTAGGCAATAGAATTGCTACCTGTGGAATTCTCTGTGGAATGTGAGACCTTGGACCTTAGCTTTTATCACTTTTTGTGGACATATTTCCAGGACTTGGCATAGTAGTTGGAACCCAATAGCAAACATTTAATAAATCATTGAATTAAAAATAAATCATTGAATTAGTATGTGAACAAATAAATTGAGTTGTTTTTTAAAGATGGGCACTGAAGAAGTACTAGAAAAACATTTAGTTAATAGTAGTTTTGAGCAGTAAAAGTCACAATTCAAGATTATAATAGACTTTAAAGCCCTTAGCAGGAGACATTTTGAGAAAATACAATTTTGAGGGCAAAGCTCTTAGGCAACCCTCCAAGAGTAGGATGGCCTCCTAACTATATTCCTTATAAAGGACATGACTGGAATTCTGATCCCCTTTTAAGACTGGTATGAAGGGCTGAGCAAACAGATGTGTTCCTCATTTGTCCCATCTGCTCTAGGGTGATTGTCCAGCAAATGAGGAGAGCTTTTTCTCCAGACTGGCCTCAGGGGTGCATGCTCTGGACAATCACTGGTGTGCTGTAGCCCTGTTTCATGCAGGGATGCTCTCTCTAAAGATAGTCCTGAGAAAGGTTCTTTTACATGATGTGGTTCCTCCAGAAGAATGGAGGAAATAATCGTTTCTATCTCACAGTAACAACAGATGATATAACGATGTGATAGATTTTTTTCCAAGTCTTTCCATTTCCTAACAAATGGGGCAATGTCATTCTTTCTGATGGAGGCACAGAATTCCATTGTATAGATATACCACATTTTCTTGATCCATTCATCTACTGAGGGGCATCTGGTTGGCTCCATATCTTAGCTATGGAGAATAATGCTGCAATAAAAAATTATATTAAGTGATGTAAGCCAGACCCAAAGTAATAGAGGTCCCATGGTTTCCCTTATTTGCAATAATTTGTAGGTCTAGGATAATGTTATCAGATGAGCAGAAAAGCTCAAAAGCTATGTACATATGACCAAATAAGATGATGCCAAGCATCATGAATCCCAAGATATGGACACAAGAGGTTTTTCTTTGTTGTTGTTATTTTTAATGTACTATGTGATTTTTCTTTGTCTCTTTTATATGTTCTTCCTCCTATGGTATGTCCCTGTTGTCACTATACTTGATTCTGGTACTCTGTATCTTGTATATACAATTGTCTAATTTGGGGAAGGAAGGAAAATAACAAAATGCTGAAACAAGGACACAGGATGACCCATTGCAACAATGATACTCACAAGACACTATGTTGGAAATGTACTTTACAACTTTGGTGGGGAAGTGAGTAGGGGAGGTAGAAGAGGGAAGGGATTTGGGGAGAAAAACAAAGGAGGAGGTAACAAGGCCTGACAAGAAATGTACTTATTACCTTACTGATGTAACTGTAACCTCGCTGTACAGCATCTTTACAAGAAAATAAAATGTTTTAATCCAAAAATTTTAAAAAACAGTGACAGAGAAGCTCTCAAACCCAAAGACATCCAAGTTGAAGTGTGAGTATGTATTAGTTAGATAAAGGCAAAACAGAGGGTAACGAAGCAGGATAGACAGAGTATGCAAAACACAAAAGCATGAGATTGTAGCCACTGTGTAGCTGTGTGAACTCAGAAAAGTTACTTAACCTCTTCATGCAATGGTTTATTCATGTATTAAGGGAAGATTAAAATATCAACTATTTAACAGGGTTCTCATGAAGATTAAGTAAATCAATATGTATAATGCTCTTTTAAGAATAGACTTACCACCATGAAAGTAACAGATGATTTTATTATTAATATTAAGTGCTCTTATTATTACTAAGTGTTGTTATTATTAATTTGATGTTAAGGTGGCTTATTTTGGGGTCCTATACTGTTGATCTTGAATGTACCCCCAAAAGCCCTCTAATTAGAGGTGGCAGAATCTTTGCAAGGTATGGCCTAGTCAGAGCATCTTAGATCATTGGATGTGTGCCCCAGAAGGGAATTACAAGTCCCTGGCTTGTCTTCATCCTTTCTTTATTCCTGATTTATGATGTAACCAGGTTTGCTTTGCCACGTACTCTGAAGTGAAGTGTTCTTCACTTCAGATCCAATGGGGCCAACCTATCACAAATTGATATCTCCAAAACTATGAGCCAAAGCAAACATTTTCTGTTTATGTTGATTATCTCAAGTTTTTTATTACAGTAATGCAAAGCTGACTTACACATTGTGATTGGAACTGTAGGTACTAGATAAATCTAATGTGAACACTGAAGGGTTAGCTATGAGGATAGCAAAAAAGATGACAAGAGGTAGTTGTGATGCCATGCAGCAACAATGGAAGGCTGACAGATTGTGTTAAAGTGGAAGTTCTCTTACCGATGCCATGCAGAATGAGATCATCATCTCATTCTAACCACAATGTTAGCATCATGTTTTACATCTGCTGATTGCTTTAGCGAATTATCAGCAGTATGTGTGCACTGCATTAACTCCAGGATATACTCCAGAGGTCTTTGTATCTCAGTGTGAGTTGACTGGGTTAATAGTGTGCATCCAATTCCATCACATTCATTGGTAGCAACTTGGTCCTCTAATTCACTTCTACACCTATTTTTTCCAAAGAGGCTGGATTATCAGACAGTCAGCATTGTCATTCCCATAGAAGCTGCATTTAAACCTAATCCTGACATATAAACTGGATTGTGCCAGTGATAGCACATAATATTAAGTACATTTTATTAACTGTACTGCCATATGAACTCATTGTGTGGTTTGTTTTGACCTTGTTTGACCTTGTTGCCCATTTTATGTTCACCTGCTTCTATGTTATATCTCCAATGGCTCTTTTCTTTTTATCAACTTATAATTTTTTAAGTTTTGGACTCAAATATGTATTCCTTGCTTATCTTTCTTAATTTCAACAATCATCTCTAGTTGGTACGTCAGATTCTTAGCCACAGGAAGACCTGTGTGTCTGTTCATACCTGCTCTTCCACAAGTCCCAATGTAAGCAAGACAAGAAGAAACAGGGAGTTACATTTGTTTTAGACTGCAGAAAAGTGCATGTAAAGATTTTTATTCTTAGCAATGCTAGTCTTGAGGACTTTTACAATAACTATATATTTCTTCACCTTGTTTGACAAGCTAGTAGATAACTACACATTCTTCTTGTTCATCTTTATCCTGTGTCTAAATCATAAGAGTCTGCCATGATTCCATATGATGCCAAAAGAGCAGAATTTGCCCATTAAGAAAAATTACTACTTTATCAACTTGAAACAATATATATTGGGAGATTATTTTTGTTCTTCTAGGGCTTTTTAAAGAATAAATAAAAATTGGGGAGTTGAAAAATAAATATAATTAATCTTTGAAAACTCTCCTTTTTCCTTCCAAAGTAGAGTAACCAGCTTTCCCATAAATCCTGGGGAACCAGACCTCAGTGTTTACTACTGGAAGTTCACCAGCTCTGTGGAAGTTTCTGGAAAGGAATGCTGTGGAATTGGCTGTAGAGTCAAATAACTTTCTCTCCTGTCCCCTGGTTCATTGGCTTGAACTAAGTCCAAGTCAAAAGTAAGAAAAGGTCTGTTGTAAGTTGTCAGTTTCCTTCTCACTTAAGATCCTCCTCAGTGATTACAAACTTGACTTTTAAACCAGAGTTCCCATTTACCTCTTTGCCAGGCCCACTGCAGTACAGGGTGCCATTGGCCAGCAGTCCAGGAGGGCTTTGCTTGAGACTTGGCTTCCATCCACCAATGAACTTAATTGATGCCTGACTTGGTTGGTTTTTCACTCCTCTTATTTCCAAGTTTTAACAAAAGCCAGGACATGACATGAGTTTTACTCTTCTTTTATTATTAGAACCATTTCCTTAATATATCAGTCCATGGACTATCCACATAAACTGTGTCTAAGTGTGCATGTGTTGGGATTATTTCTTCTCTTTATAGCCTTTTTTGCTAGTATAAATCTGTAAGAAGTTAGAATAGCTGCCTGCTGTCCTCTTAAAAATTCCTCTCCTACACTCAGCCCCAAAAGTTTATTTATTGGGAAACTAGTTTCTTAAGAGCAGAGAAGATTATACTTCCTTTATCAAGTTTGTGATAAAAAAATATTACTAATTTCTCTGAGATGGGGTCTCTGTTTCTGTTTTCTTCATACTCTTAGATAACCTTCCTAAAATACCTCTTTCATAATGTCATTTTCTTTTTCCACAACACTCAATAGTGTCTGTAATAATGTAACCTCTTTTCTTTTTTCTTTTTTTTTCTGTGTGTGTGTGTGTGTGTGTGTGTGTGTGTGTGTGTGTGTGTGTGTGTGTGTGTGTGTGTGTGTGTGTGTGTGTGCCGTAAGGCTTGAACTTATGGCCTGGGCACTGTCCCTGGGCTCTTTTGCTCAAGGCAAGTGCTCTACCACTTTGAGCCACAGCGCCACTTCTGGTTTTCTGGTGGTTAATTGGAAATAAGACTCTCTTGGCCCTTCTTGTATGAGCTGGTTTTGAACCATGATCCTCAGATCTCAGCCTCCTTGAAGTAGCTAGGATTACAAGCATGAGCCACCAGCACCCAGCTCTGGAGACTCTTAACAAATAATTTTTTCAAAGGAGAAGAAGGAATAATGTGTTTTTAAGTGAGAGTTAAAATTGGCAGCACATTATCAGTAAGGCCTCCGTTTCTCATGAAGGAGCCGACTCTGCTGCAGGTGGACATTCTCTGACTGCCTTCATTTCCACCATAGGGTGCTGAGAGAGCAGTCCTCCTAGCACATAACACTGGACAGTGAATGATGGATGACAAACTCCTCTGCTTGCTTGCCTAATCATTTCAAGCACCTCAGCCTGAATTTTCTCATTCTCCACACTTTGGGACAAGTGTCTAACCATTGGTCTGACAAGTGTAGAATACAGTCCTCCCCAAGTACTGAAGTAATAACGCTGAGTACATTTTTAAAAATTAGTCAAGAAAAAGAGTATTTCAGATAATATGCTTGAACATATCCAGAGAGAGAACAAAGAGAAAGAAAGAGGGAAGAGTAAAACAGAGAGACAGAGACAGAGAACTAGGTATTCAGAAATAATATTTTTCAGTGGAGATTTGCCAGGACTTTAAAAGTCATGGGAGGAATTTGGGGTAGAGACAGGTGCAGTACCAGCATTTTGAGTACTGAGTAAGTATATCATTTGTTTTTGTGTATATATGCTGATATTGGGACTTAAACTCAGGGCAGGGAACTCTCCCTGAGTGTGTTTTACTGAAGTCCATCCTTCTACCACTTGAGCTACAACTCCTCTTCTGGCTTTTTTCTGGCTACTTGAAGATACAAGCCTCATAGACTTTTCTGCCTGCACTGGCTTTCAGATCTCAGATCTCAGTCTCCTGAGTAGTTAGGTTTATAGGCATGAGTTACCAGTGCCTTTTCCACTCATATTTTTTTGGATGGTGAAAATACTTTTCTTAGAAGACTTTTCCATTGTTAGATTCTGCTTCTAAAAAATATCCTTTCTAAGAACATCCTTTCTCTTTTTTTAATTTGTTTTTATTGTAGAGGTGAAGTACAGAGGGGTTGCCATTACATAATTGAAGTAATGAGTATATTTTTTGAACAGTGTCCACCGCTTCCCTTGTTTTCTCCCAGTTTTTTTCCCTCCCAGTCCCCCTCCCTGACAAGTTGTATAGTTCATTTTCAACAGTGTCTAGTGAGTATCCCTGCTGTATATGTTCACTTTCTCCCATCATTTCTGTGTTCCCTCTTACCCTCCCCAAAACAGATAAACTTACATACAAGACAAAAGGTACAGTAATCAAAAACAGCAGCAAAGAAGAGGGAAAAAATACCAAAAAGCAAAAATAACAAAAAACACACAATTTCTTGGAGTTCATTTTGATAAACATCATTATTTCTTTTGTAAAATCCAAGTCTACATAAGGAACTTTGATAAAAGGTCAACAAGAAAATCTGGTTAAGCCATAGGAATTAGACTAGAAGAGGACCTTTCAAATTCCCCATGGAACTTCCTAGTCTGATAGAACAGAAAACTGATGTCTAGAGAAGTTCAATTAAATTTCTTTCTAGCCCAATATTTTTATGACTTCCTATTTACTGTAATCGGGTTAGTTAGAAATCAGCATGCTAAAGGATCAGATGATGTTTTGAGCTGTCTGCCTATTCTTGTCTGCCAGTTAGATGTGGCTCAGATACATGTACAATTTGCCAGATTTTGTGTTTTAACAGTCATGAAAATATTCTTATAATACATATACTCAACACTCTATTCAGCATCGAACAGAGTGTAAATGTATTTTATTGCTTTTTACAAGTTTCCTGAGGTTAATGACCATCTGTCACATTTAATCTCCATTCCTTATTGCTTTCACGAAAGACAGTAAGTGGTTAAATTTTTATAGTACTGAGGTTTGAACCCAGGGCTTCATACTTGTTAGGCAGATGTTGTACTACTTGAACCACACCGTTAGCCCGTTTTGCTCTAGTTGTTTTTGAGACAGGGTCTCTTTATTTCCAGGCTAATATGAATGAAGATCCTCCTATTTAGATTTCCCACCATAGCTGGGATGGCAGACGAATGCCATCATGCTGAGTTTTTTCTTTTATTCTTTTTACTTTGTATTTTACTTCTTTATTTTTGGGTAGTAATGAGGTTTGAACATATTTGCTAGGCAGGTACTCTACTATTTGAGCCATACCTCTAGCCTGTTATTTGCTGGTTTCTTTGATGAGGAAATCTAGCAGTCTTTCCCACCGGGGCTGTCCTCTAACCATGATCCTATGGATCTCAACCTCCTGAGTAGCTAGAATTAAACACATTCCAATCAGGCCCAGCTTTTCCTGTTGAGATGGGGAAAGTCCCACAAACTTTTCTTCCTGGGCTGGAGTGGAACCATAATCCTTCTGACCTCAGCCTCCTATATAGCTAGGATTGCAGGCATGTGCTCCTGAGCCCAGCCATAAGTAGGTAATTTTTAATATTGCTCATTGTCTTATGGACTATATGTGTGTGTGTGTGTGTGTGTGTGTGTGTGTTTGTGTGTGTGTGTGAAATAAAGTTTTTAGCATTTATTTTGCTCATGGATGTCAAGATAAGACTCAAAGTTTTTATATTTACTATAAAATTATTCCATCTTCCATTCAGGTACTCTAAATACTGAAACACAGTTTTACCCCTAATAGACCACCAAAGACATCTGTCCTTTTTTTTTTTTGGTCCAGTATGGGGCCTGAACTCTGGGCCTGGGCGCTGTCCCTCAGCTCTTCAGCTCAAGGCTAGCGCTCTACCACTTGAGCCACAGCGCCACTTCCGGCTTTTTTCTTTTTGCTCATGCGGTGCTGAGGAATCGAATCCAGGGCCTCAGGCATGCAAGGCAAGCACTCTACCACTGAGCCACCTTCCCAGCCCCGACACCTGTCCTTTTTTAACACGTCTACATTCATTTCTGCTCCATTGACCTTTTTCCCTTCTACCCAGTCAGTTATGTATATGAATGTTCACAGCACAGTGTTTATATCAAACTGTGTGCAGCCTTTGTCATTACATGCAAGAATAACAGTGCAGATTTCATGAAGATTTTGCCACAAAGCAAAAGTGAATATTGTCTTCCTTAGATTTGGTCAATTACTTATTTGTAAAACCAGTATTCAAGATGAACTTTATGCATTTTTTTAGCTTAAGGCCAAGGAATTTGGACAAAGATAAAAATAAGCCCAGTCTCTCTCTCTCTCTCTTTCTCTCTCTCTCTCTCTCTCTCTCTCTCTCTCTCTCTCTCTCTCTGTCTCTTCCCACATATATAATTACATATATATATATAATTTTTACACAAACTTGAATGATGACTAGAACTTGTAATAAGAAAATAGTTCTTGTCAACTTTCAGTATTGCCTTAAGTTATTTTCATTGTAATGGATTTTAAATGCATGTGGACATCAAACAAAATATATGCTCCTTAGTCTTATTCATTCAATGTGTACCCTTGTTTTGGTTGCCTTAAGGTTTGAATGCAGGGCCTCTCACTCATCAGTTTGCCTTGCTCTGCTGGCACTCTACCACTTGAGACAAATACCCAGCCCTGCTTTTTGCTGGTGATTTTGGGGATAGAATCTTGCAAACTTTACTTTTCAGGCTGGCCCAAACAATAATCATTTGGATCCCAGACTCTTGAGTAGTCAGAAGTACAATCATGAGCAACTGGTACCCAATTTCAAACATGTATTTATTATTTATTAAGAATGTACTGTGGGCTGGGAAGGTGGCTCAGTGGTAGAGTGCTTGCCTAGCATGCATGAAGCCCTGGGTTCGATTCCTCAGTACCACATAAACAGAAAAAGCTGGAAATGGTGCTGTGGCTCAAGCAGTAGAGTGATAACCTTGAGCAAAAGAAGCTCAGGGACAGTGCCCAGGCTCTGAGTTCAAGCCCCAGGACTGGCAAAAAGAAAAAGAAAAATATATATACTGTGGTCCGGGCAATAGAAATAACACAGCAGCAAAGATATACAGAATCCCTAACATTGTAAATTTTTCTCACTGATGGGAGGAAAACAAAGAGAACAATAAAAGAAACTGAACAGTTCATATTTTGTTATTTACCACAATTATAGTCTGACCTACTGAAATGGCAAATGATGGTAGGGGAAATACAGTTAGATTTTTGCAGGCCTAGGTTACATTTTTCCATATCCAATCTGTGCATGATGTTTCATATGTTTTCCTGTTGAAAGCACCTTATTTAATATGCATAGTTGATTCACTGAGCTTGAATTCTAGCCAGTAGCGCCTGCCTGAAGGAGGCTTCCCTGACACACGCCTTTTCTCCAGAGTATACATCATAGCTTGTGTGAACTTCACGGCTTGTGTAAGCTAAGGAACACTCTAAAGTACTTCAGCACAAAGGGCGGATAATGTACCAAATAGGCCACAAAACTGACATGGTCTACAGGTGGAGAGCTGCAGAAGGAAGACAGGGCCCTGCATGGAAAACCGAATGCTTTAGGAATGTAGTAGCAATATATTTAAATATAATCACCTAAGACAGATTGCTAGGCAGCCTTACAACAGAGCTCCTAAAAGAGAAGGCAGCTCACAGCAGCTGAGGTGCAGGGAAGGGGACAGCCTTGTTCATTTTCTAGGTGTCTGAGGGCAGATGCTAGAGTCTGTGGACTTGACTGGGGTGGCAGGTAAGGAAGCAGTACATCCCCCAGGGATTGAAAGTTACATGAACAAAGGCTCAGAGACCAGCCGGGAGGCAGTGTTGGAGGAGATTGTGACTGGGCATGGCTGGCTGGAGCAGAGGGTTTTGATTAGCAGAGACAGGAAAAGACTTTGGAGTCCCTTTCAGCACAGTTCTGCCCAAGGGGATCGGATGGTAGTGTTCATAGCCCTAGCCTTGTCTTGTTTCAGTGCTGGCTGGGGTGATCTGTGATGTGCGACACTTTCTCAATGTAGCTATTTGTACTGAGCCTGTCACTACCTCTGCAGGAGGTAAAAATTACTTGACAGTGTCTCCTGGCTCTCCCCCATCCACAGCATGAGAGCAAGTAGGGGTGTTGGAGTGGGTGGGTATAGGACACAGTGAGCCCTTAAGGGCTGCAGCTCTTAGTGGAGGAGAATGAAAGGTTTGGGGAAGGAGGTTTGTCCACAGTGTGGACACCCATATTAGGAAGGCAGACCCCCACTTGGCTCCTGATCCCATCCCAACCCTTATAAGGTTAGTTCATCACTTCAAAGTGCTTGACTGGATATGGAGAATCTATTCCACCCCCCCCCCACACCTCCCTAAACAGCCCCCTAAATAACCAAACCCCACTGTGGAATTTAAAAATTCTCAACAAACAACCCTAATCTGAAATAAAGGGCTACATAGTTACACAATTCTATGGGTTCCTCCCCCTCTGCCCCCTCCCCCTCCCCCCCAGAAAACTGCAGATGTGCAGAGCTATTTGCCATATGTAGAGCACTCATTCAAACCCATTTGACTTCTTAAGGCAGGGTGATAACATTTTGGATTTCATTTTTGTTTGTCCTACAAGAGTCTTGAGTTTGGGCCAAAAAAACCTAGGTCCTGGATGAATGTGCTTTAGACCTGGCTGGCTGACGCAGGGCCAAGTGGACTTGGAAGAGAGGGTGGAGCTGTCTGTTGAGACATGATTTTTAGTTTTGCCCTTTGCCTCTAGAGCCAGAGCTCTGGCCTACTGCCAACTCCACGAAGAGAAGATTATGGTATTTTCTAGGTAATTTTAAGGAGCACAAACCCAAAGTAAAGTCAGGTGGTTTTAAGTCTGCACTGAATTTTTCATGTTAAGGATTTGTCATGATTTGGGTTTTCGGTAGAGCTGTATTTTAAATGATGAAGGGAGTTGTATTCTTTTGGAGACAGGCATGTTTTGGTTGTTTGCTAATGACCTCTGGTTTTGCTTATGGGGTGTTTTGTTAACAAATGGAAATGGAGCAAAATAAAACATTCTCTTTCCTTCTTACTTTCTTTTTCCCCCCTTTTTTCTCTTTCTTCTTTTTTTTTAAAAAAAACAATGGCACCGACTCAGTCAACTGTCAAAACCAGGCTATAGATATTGGTTATTGTGGCTGCATTAATGCTGAATAAAAATAAATGAGTCGCTTTGGCAATCAAACAGTTCTTCTGATCTCCTGTCGGTGCTTTTAAACAGAGCCTTCTCCTTGCTTTTTGATAGATCCTATTGTTAAGAGAAAAGAACTGCAGAAACCTCTTTAAAAAAAAAAGAATCTTTGAAATTTTTCCAACTGCAGGAATGTATTCAGCAGTAATTAGCCTTCAAGGTTGCTGATAAGGAGAACACGGTGGGGGGTGGGGGGCGGGCCTGCTCTTTACTCTTTAGGTGAACCCTTGACCCGTGTAGAGGGAAGGTGTCAGCCTTTGGACCTATGCCAGCTCTGCCTGCCCTACCCTGCCTGCTCATTTGCTTTTCCTACATTCTATCCTCACCCCTGTCTCACCCCCTAGATAGATCTCTTTCCTAAAAGAAAGGGAAGTAAAGCTGAGCATGCAAAGCATGAGAAAACTAAACAAAAATCATCTCTCCAAAGTCCAGTGCACAAAACATCTGTGAGAGTGGGAGAAACAGCTCTACCTATGGGGAAAGAGACTGACTAAACAGACTTTTTACTTCCAAGTCAAGGTCACCAGGGGGGCCTAGAATACTATAACCTATTTGAATTGCAATCATCTTGGCTTCTACGTCATTCTATTCTTCATCCTTACTTGTTCTACTTGTCATAGGTTATTTCCAAACTGTAGGGATGATGGAAAGCTATGTTGGAAAACATTATAAAGACTCTGTTGTCTCCAGAAAGGGGCATGTGTTTTTTATCCATTACAGGTAACCTGCCTCTTTCAGAGAAAAGCACCATCAAGCCAATGGAGAGTAGCTATCGCTGATCACCAAGGAGCAAGGGAGCTCAGAAACTGCACTTGTCTAGAACTTGCAGGAACCTTTCTGTAAATGCAGAATTGTCAGTAAATGTACCTCTGTCTGTGTGTGTGTGTGTGTGTGTGTGTGTGTGTGTGCGCGCGCGTGCGCACGCACGTGCGCATTAGAGGCCACTATAGTGTTGCAGTTGACCCTTGCTTATTAACCCTCACCCCCCCAAAAAAAATGTATATTAGTTATCTTGAGTTTCCTGTGAGCTTTTTTCAGCACTACCACATCCAACCTAATACCCAAGGTGTTCCCATCCCTTTAAGGCTACTTCCCAGGAGCAGCAGAACCTCAAAGGAGTCATGGATGTTGAGGGCAAGTCAGTCAATGCAAAAGAGCGGAGATGCTGAATTGTGGGCCCATTTCCTCAAGACCATCACCTTTAGCACTTACTAATGTGTAAGATGTCCAGTTGTGTGTGGTGCTAATTTGGATTCAGGCTTCTTTATAGTTGGTTTACTGTTCTGCTTTTATGTGTCACAAAGAATCTTTGGGTTTATATTTCTGTTTTAAGTCAGAGGATGAATTTTGTTTTTAATAAGTTAAAATTTACCAATTATTTAATTACTACTATTTTGCATCTCTGGTACAGAAAAAAATAGTGGCTGAATTTCCTACTGTCTAATTCACAAGTGGACTATTTTTATTACTATTTTTCATATAACTTTCCTGTTCGAGAACAATCCTGTGATCCTGGTTCGTTCCTCATGATGTACAAATATTCTAAAATCCTGGCTATTATAGCCAGCAACTGTGATCTTTAAGGGAGGGTAGATCTCAAGATAGCAGAGTAAGAGAATAAGTTCTGAACCAAAGTAATTTGCTAAGAAGTAAATCAAGAAGGATACTGAATCAGAAATGCAACCAGAAATGTGAGTTTCAATCCTTAAGGGTTGCAGAAGGAACCACTGAAAAACTAAAGATTTTTATTCCCAGAGGCCAGTCAGAAATGGAACTGAACTCAGAGACTTCCTTTTGCATCATTTACTTTCAATATATAACTAGTTTGCCTTTCATTTGTCAAGTTCTATATTAAGTGTTTAAGATAAGAAATGCCCAAAATGTCAAGGATGTTTTATCTACATGGACAATGGGTAAACAAGAAAATATGAAAGAAAGCCTGGGATCGGTATCTTCTTAGAAGTTATTGTTTGGAGATTGACTTGACCTAAAGTATCATTGACATATCCTGACACTCATGGGAGCTTTCAGACCACTCGAAGAACCAGGGTACATCTACAATAAAACCAGTGTACATCTGTCACATTTTCCAACCTCTCCCTGACTCTATTCTTTCACTCCTTCTCTCTCAAAGATCATCAGTACACCTATGGTAAATACAAGGCTTCTCCTTAGCATTTCTCTTATATCCGATGAGCCACACTTATTCGTGTCTCTTCTCCAATCCCAGTTTCTGTTCTGGCTACCCAGGCATCTTCGGTGGTTCATTCCACTTCCTTTATTCATGTACCCCACTTACTTAATTATTCAAAATTTCTACCACCAGCCTTGTTTTTCTCCTCCCTGATATCTTCTTTTCTCCTTCAATATCTCCTATGAGTGATTCCTTAACATAGATTTCAAGCCTGTTCTCTTTTTTCCATTCCGGATCTGCATTTCTATTATCTGTATAATGTAAGTGCTATTTCCAGAAATTCAAATGTACATGTTTGAAATGTTATCAGATTTTCTTCCCATATTTCTTCTTCTGTCTTTCACTTAATTATTCGTTTCCCTCATGCAGTTTTCCATATCTAGAAAAACTGAAAACACCCTCATGAATTTAAACAGCTCTGAATCTGTTTAGAGCATATTTATCAATGTACATTTAATAAATCATTAGCTTACTGAATGAAGAAATTTCATACCGAACCATCCATAGACACAAGAACTTTCAAAATTTGCTCTTGCCTCCTCTCCTGCTCTGAACCAAAATTATTGTTTTATCCCTTCAGACAAATCTTCTCAGTCTGTCAGGACTCTCATCTTGACATCTAGCTAAGAATGCCATCCTGACTTATGGAGCCAGGTTTTGACACGTTCTGATTTTTTTCCCTCTTAATTGTCTCCCTTCCCCTCTATCAAAGCTTAAGCATTTTTCAAAGCAGGTCTTCTCACCTGTCGGATGTAATACCTTCTTTGACCACATCAGACCATGGCAACCCTTAACATATCACCACCGCTTCCAGTCTTTGAATTCCTCTGGCACCTAACAACTGCACCATAGAATTTAGCACCTGGCTACATACTTGTTCCCTTTCTTTCGTATAAACAAGGCAAAGAGCCAGTCTGTTTTCCAGGGATTTACAGACAAGGTAAATTCCTTCTTGAGTTTATGTCTTTGAGAAGGAATTTATATTCTTCCTTTCTTCAAACAGTAAAATCTATGCACCTCCTTCTGATACAATGTATTTTCCCCTTTGTCTTAGTTATCAGGAAATTTAGAGCTACTTCAGTACAAGATTGTAATAATCAGCTTAGCTCAGGAGCCCCGTAATAGCTGTCTAATCTACCTGCCTTTAGAACTCTGTTATGTGTTTGTCCTTAATTTTGCAGTATGACTAATTTGGAAGATGCTGTAAATCATTTGGGGACAAAGTAAGAAATTGATTCTTCTCTTATTATTCCATAATGCAAGATTTTCTACCTACGTTGTTAGTGCTTGAGAACAGAGTCAGATCTTGTCTTTCTATTGACTACCCAGATGGAGACAAATACTAGGACTTCAATAGGTCATTGTGGATTAATATTCATGTACATTTTATCTGAAATAGGGGTTTTGTTAAAGGAAGTCAGATTATCTTAAACTGAGATAGAAACATCTCCAAAGATGATGGAGTTTGAAGAAGAGACCCTGAGCATGACTAGCAAGTTGTTGCATATTCAAACTATCAGATAGAAAACATAAAAATTGGGTTAAAGTTTTAGCTATTGCAGCTTCTGATACTTAAATAGACAAGAAGAGCCAGGTGTCGGCGGCTGACTCCTCTAATACTAGCTACTTAGGAGGTTGAGATCTGAGGATCGCAGTTTGAAGCCAGCCCAGGCAGGAATGTCCATTATAAGGTTCACCGAAAGGAGACTTCCACATGGTTCAAGCAGAAAAGAGCTATTTGTGTAGTGCAGAGGCTGTACCAGATGGAAGGGGCAGGGGTTAAAGGGATGCAGGAGAATGGAAAGGATGTAAGGGGAGGAAAGGGGTTAGAGAAAAGGGGAGGGGAGATGGGGGAAAAATGATGGAGATTGACTATATAGGGAGAGGGCAGGGAGGAAGTGTGGCCACAGTGAAGGATGATCTCAGAGCCTAGGGCGCCTTCCACTGCCCCCACATGTGCCAGTTACCTGGGACTTCTAGGAAAAGGGCCGTGTGTGCACCATGCACCAAGGGAGAACAAAGGAAGGAGCCATTTTTCCCCAGTGGACCTAACCTCCATGAGACTCTTATCTTCACTTAACTACCAAAAAAGCCAGAAGTGGAGCTAAGGCTCAAGGTGTTAGAGCACGAGCCTTGAGTAAACAAGCTCAGGGACAGTGCTCCAGCCCCAAGTTCAAGCCCCATGATGCAAGCACACACACACACACACATGAAGATTCTCATAATCAGTACTTCACTGAGAAACACTGAGCAAATAACAGGGAACACCTTTCTACCACCCCAGAGCTCTGCTGTCTTCCTTTTTGAAAATTAGTATATTCAGGTGGTATCTGACTTATTTCCCCCCCTTAATCCCCATTTTCACTCCCCCCTCCCCTTCCTTCTTTATATAAAACAGCAAAATTTAATTGGCTTTTGATAAAGCTATCTGGGCCAGTGATCAAATTCAGCCCCCTATGCATACACCATCTTTTTTTTTTCCTTATTCCTTTACTAAGCTCACTTAAGGAGAAGACTTTGAAAGAAACCACAAGAATGTAATCATCAAGTCACCTCCAGACTTGACCCGTATTCATACTTTCTGTCCTTTGCCTTTGCCTCTACCCCTTCCCTCCTCCCCAACATTCACTCATCAACACATGCCTTTGGCTGTTGAATATTTATGCAGACATGCGTGAATAATTCATACAACTACAAATACTTTTGAGACTTAAAATTCATCCAGCTGACCAGAATTTTCCATTCTACCAGAAGTAAGAGCTTGGTAAATCCTTTCTTTTGCTTCCTTAAACACTATGGAAACGTTTGTTTTTGTTTGTTAATGATACACTACATGCATTGCTTTGTCTGACCTTTTTTTTTTTTTTTTTTTTAAGCAATGAGACAGACAGGCAGGCAGACAGGCAGGCAGGCAGACAGACAGACAGATAGATAGACAGATAGATAGATAGATAGATGAGGGGGAGAGAAGGGAAAGGGGAGGAGAAGAAGGAAGGGGAAGGAGAGGGGAGAAGGAGGGGAGAAAAAAAAGAGGAGGAGGAAGAAAATAGCAGAACCATGAGTTTTAGATACCCCTCCCCTGATTCACTAAGCAGGGGTCTAGTGAATTGGAATGAAAAATCTAAATTAGTCATTCATTTGATTGTCTAAATGTTGGAAGAAAATAAAACTCATTACATTTCTGCTTTTAGATCAAATTGTTGTGGGGTCATCTTGACTAGCCTTCTGTGATCTCTGAACTTTGCAAATTATCTATGACATAAAAGGTAAATAATGCTGCAATAAACATAGTTGTGCTGGTAGCTTTAGTCTGGTCTTGTTTGTGATCATTCGGGTAAATACCCAAAAGTGGGATTGCTGGGTCATAGGGGAACAATATGTGGAGTCTTTTGAGGAACCTCCATACTACTTTCCAAAGTTGTTGAACAAGTTTACACTCCCATCAACAATGCAGTAGGGTTCCCTTCTGTCCACATCCCAAGCACAACTATGTTTATTGCAGCATTATTTACCATAGCTAAGATATGGAACCAACCAAGGTGCCCCTCCATAGATGAATGGATGAAGAAAATGTGGTATATATACACAATGGAATTCTATGCCTCCATCAGAAAGAATGATATTGTGGCCTGGGAAGGTGGCTCAGTGGTAGAGCGCTTGCCTTGCATGCTTGAGGCCCTGGGTTTGATTCCTCAGCACCACATAAGCAAAAAGGAAAAAAAAGCCGGAAGTGGCGCTATGGCTCAAGTGGTAGAGCACTAGCCTTGAGCTGAAGAGCTGAGGGACAGCGCCCAGGCCCAGAGTTCAGGCCCCACCACCGGACCCAAAAAAAAAAAAAAGAAAGAATGATATTGCCCTATTTGTTAGTAAATGGAAAAACTTGGAAAAAAATGATATTAAGTAGCCAGGTGCAAAGAAACATAGGTCCCATGGTTTCCCTTATTTACAATAACTAGTATATATCTGAGACAAGCAGAAAAGGTCAGATAAGATGATGTTAAGCAAAATGAACCCCAAGATAAGGACACAAATGATTTTTTGTTTCTTGCTATTGTTTCTAATGTATTTATAAGGTACCATGTGATTTTTTTCGTTGCTTTGTATGTCCCTCCCCCACAGTATAACCCCTGTTTTCACCGTATTTGATGCTGGTATAAATTGGGGAGCAGAAGGGAAAAAACAAATTGTTTAAATAAGGATACAGATTGACCCATTGCAACAATTAGATGTACAAGATGCTAAGTTGAAAAACAAACTTTACAATTTATGTGGGGGGTAAGGGGTAGGTGGGAATGTAGTTGTGGAGATGAGAAGGAAGGGATGGTAGGGAAAAAAACAAAGGAAGAGGCAACAATTCTTGATAAGAAATGTATTCATTACCTTGTTCATGAGATTGTAACCCCTCTGTACAGTATTTTCACATAAAAAACTTACTTTAAAAAAAGAATTCTAGGTTATTTTCCTAAAGCCACTCCCAATTTTCTGAATCATATCACCTCACATTTAGCTCAGGTTTGCCTGTGGAATAGAAATGAACAGCAATTGGACTTTGTTGAAACAGAATATGGTAAGCAAATCTGTTGTAAAGTAGGAAGGGTATCATATGTAGTCTTCATCTGAGCAGGATGTTTCGAACTTCTTTTGGTATTCTCCATGCTGCATTTTTCTTATCATTAAAATAAATATGAGTGTCATAAAGACAAGTACCACAGAAATGCAGAGTTACCAAAAACTCACCTTGAAGCTTTAAAAAAATGTCTTTTATATTGACACATAAAATCATTTATCTAGGGCTAGGAAGGTGGCTCAGTGGTAGAGTGCTTGCCTTGCATGCATGAGGCCCTGGGTTCAATTCCTCAGCGCCACATAAGCAGAAAAAGCCGGAAGTGGCGCTGTGGCTCAAATGGTAGAGTGCTAGCCTTGAGCTGAAGAGCTGAAGGACAGCCCCCAGCCCCTGAGTTCAGGCCCCACGACCAACAAAAAATTAATAAATAATAATAATAATAATAATTTACCTAAATGTTACTTCTTATATTTAAATGTCATATTTAATACACGTATCTACCTCTTCCTTTCCATCTCTAAACAGTCTCTAAGCAGACTGACCATTATGGAGATACAGAATGCTGCTTTGTCTAACTAATATGATTTCTATGAAGTCACTTAGCCATGAGAGCTATAAAGTTGGAGCAGACACAACTTCTTCTGCCCCAAGATCTTTCCAAAAGTGTCCAGAAAGAACACCAGCTTAGAGAACAACCACCTCCATTGCAAAGAGCCAACTCAGCTGAACTGGGTTTGGGAGCCAGAATGGCGCTCTGCTTTGCCTCAACTCAAACAAGCACAACTGTAGCACATGGCAGTTGGGATGAAAGGAAGAGCCACCCCCAGCAGCATCCCCACTTCCTGTTTTCCCACTGGTTCTATGTAGATGTATATTGTTAAAATGCCAGCTTAAATAGAGAACCTTTCGGTGGTGCTACTCTACTATTCATAAAAATCACATCAGTGTGGGAAATAGTCCTTTTATGAATTAAGCAAAGCTTGTAGCTTTTCCATGGCTTTAAACACTCACCTACCAGTCAAAACCTGTGAATATGTATACATTCTTTTATATAGATAATTAGCCTCTTTATTGGTGGCGCCTTCTGGATTAGGAGGATTCTCCCATGCAAATGAGCTGTAGAGGTAGGCAGAGCAACAAAGAACACCTTTCATGTGGCTTCTGGTCTTTTATGTAGAAAATGTCTACATTTATCTAGAGAAGAATGCTACATTCCTGGATTCTCATAGCCTGTGCTCAAATTGTTTTAAATTAATTCATTCAGATTAAAGTTCTTACATGTTTTTGGTTAATGCATACAAAGAGTAACCTACTCTTTATATTCAGTACAGAATAATTTGGGGTCTAATTTCAACTTCTGATCCTGACAGAAATAAGTACTGATCATACAGGCATCAGACTTGTTGTTTAATAATAGACCACAGAAATTTTAGAAATATTGATTACATTGTTTATTTAGAAGAATCTAGAATCAACTTGCAAATAAAGTTTTCCAGTGATTATATCAAATTTGCCACACCACTTTAGGCAAGAAAGTTGATTTTTTTTTTTTTTTGGTTTGGGTTCTGGTTTATTTGTTGGTTTAACTATGTTCTTTTTATGGTAGAGACGCCCATTTTATGTGAGCCTTAAGTTTGGGGATCCTTTTGGAGTTTCATTTTTTTTCTTTTTTTTTAATTGTGAGAATAGCGTACAGAAGAGTTACAATTATGTGGGCAAGATAACGAGTACATTTCTTATCAAGCATTGTTGCCTCCTCGTTGTTTTTCCTTCCCATACTCCTCCCCATTTTTTTCTTTTTTAAGTGAAACCATGGTCTCACATTTTGCTGTTTCCTGAAAGAACTAGCTGCTTATTTTAATTACTGTACAGGATCCCACATGGCAGTTTTTAAATACATTTTCATATTATTCATTATTTATTGTTTTGATCATCATTCCCATACAGTCTTCAAGATAACAGTCCATTTCTTTTCCATTTTTCTTAATTAAAAGTCAGTAATTTTACCACTAGTTTTATTCTGCCCCTTCCTCCCAACCCACCCCTACTTGTCTACTTATTATTCCCCCCTGCTACACTACCCCTCCACTTACACAGAAAATTCCATAGTTTGGGTAAATATTTCTACTAATTCTTAAAAGCCAATCAGAGACAAATGTAACCTTGAGAACCAGTGCTTAAGGGTATTAGAAAATAGTTTAACAGAAATCTTTCTGTTCACCAGCTTTCCAAGCTCTCCATCTGGTTGCGATGCATAAAGGTACCTGATAAGTGGAAAATAAATAATGTAGAAGAAAATAACCACTATATTCTCTAGATGATTTGAGCATGGATCATTTATCAGAAATCAGAAGTCACCTGAGATCATTTTAGAGTTAAGTGAATGAGAAAATACTCATTTTCAAAAGCATAAAATCAAAGCTTACTTCTAGATATCAAATTTTTATTGGAAAATGTTTTTGGTTGTTGTTTAATTTCATATTTAAAGCAGATTTCACTACCTGTCTCTATAGGAATTTCATATTCCTTACTCCTCCACTTGATCAAAGAGAAAACTTACTACTTTCATAATTTTAAACTTTTTTGTGAATAGCTATCCTAGAGTAATCTTATATGCGTATTTTAATGAGGTGCAGAGGAAATCACTAAAATTACCAAATGTTTTGTGAATCACAAAACCTCAAGGAAGATGAACCTAACATGACTTGTACCTTTGAATAACACTTTGAAAAAAAAAATTTTTAAGCCTTCCCATGCTTTCTTCCATTTTATTCATACTGCAGAGTAACAGAGCTCATCAAGGAATGTTTATAGAATCATAAAACTAATATAGAGCCCTGCAACTTGGGGCTGCAGCTGTCCATCTATCTAATGGTTATCCAGACTAAGACCCGAAGATGTTAGGTGGGATTTTACCAGCACTGTAGCTTTTCAACTTTCTTCTGTTGCTCCCTTTGTCCTCCCTGTCAGTAAACTGGAGCCAGATCTTTGCCTTTTATTTCTTTTGATTCTGTGCTCCAAGGCCTGGCCTTCTGGCTAATGGACCAATCCCATCCCATTTCCAGCTTTTAGGAGAAAAAAAAGATGCTGTTGTTGCAGAAGGATTCTGACAGCCTGTAATCCTAAGCAACTCAGGAGGCTGAGGTCTGAGGACGGCAGTTCAAAGCCAGCCCCTGCACGAAGGTCTGTGAGAACTCTTCTCTCCAATTAACCACCAAAACACTGGAAGTAGAGATGTGGCTTAAAGTGGTAGAGGGCTAGGATTGACTAAACAACAGCTCAGGGACAGTGCCCAGGCCCAAAGCAACAAAAAAACAAAACAAAACACATGTGTACATTCTCAGGATCACTAACAGAGGCTCAAGAAAGGAAATAAATGTCCTGATGAAATATTTTTTTGTTTGTTTGTTTTGTTTCTTTGCCAGTCTTGGGGCTTGAAGTCAGGGTCTACGCATTATCGCTGAGTCTCTTTGTGTTCAAGGCTAACTCCCTACCACTTAAGCCATAGCACCACCTCTGGATTTTTCTGAGCAGTTTTTATTGGCCATAAGAGACTCATGGACTTTCTTTGCCTGGGCAGGTTGTGAACCGTGATCCTCAGATCTCAGCCTCCTGAGGAGCTAGGATTATAGGTATGAACCACTGGCTCCCAGCTTGACTGCAATATTTTTTTAATTGGTGTTGCAAGTTGCTTAGTCTATGCTTAATATCTATTTCTTGAAATGGATAAGAAAGTAAAAATCTATCACTTTCTCTGGGCAGCCTAAAGACCCCATAGCCTGTCATTTCTGGGCTTAGAGGATGTGCTTAACAACTAGAAAACCTGAAAACCAAACCCAACTCCACCTCCTCACAACCCTCATGGCCTTGGGAAAGTTACTCACTTTCCTGAACTATAATTTTCTTTTCTGTAAATATCATCTACCTTACAGAGATTTTCTGCGGATTAAATTAGACAATGTGTGTATAGAGATAGGCACACAATAAACCCCTTCCCTGTCCTTCGCATCTGTCTGGGAAGTGGCTGGTAGCCCGCTTCTCTGCTTTGTCTGAAAGTCAAGCATTAAGATCAAGCTGAGCTGCTTCTAGATGCTTTAGCATTGTTGGCACAGCTCTGGAGTCTCGACTAAAACACAGGGTGTAGCACCTTCCTTTCCCTGGTCTGTGCCACACAGGCAGCAGCTTGTGAATGGTGAACTTTTCCCTTTCTTTTCTTTTCTTTTTTCTTTTTTGCCTTTTCTCTCCAGTGCTTTACTGATTTTAAACACTTCCCTGGAATAAGTAAGGCACTGAGGAGGAAGGGCTTTCATTTAGTGAAAATCAATTGCTTTACAGGACACTTTGTACAGTGACATGCAGGAGAACAATATTTAGTTAAATAAATGGTCTTGAGTAGTTTTCAGGGTAAATATTTAACATCTGGAAGCTTCTGTGGTTTTAATATATACAAATGGTATCATCCAATTCCCTGCCCAAATCATTTGTCTCCACACCCTGTTTTTTTTTTTTAAAAAAAAGCTTATACTGTTCTAAAAATCAGTGGTTATATATGATTAAGCTATAACAAGTCAGAGGTCCTAAAACTTACATTTTGCAAATTCAAAACCAGAATCTTCAGGACTTACTGATGTTGCTTTAAAGGAAAAGGAAGCATGTTAGTTTTTCATGATATATGTGAGTCCTATAATATTTTTACATTAAGTATTTGAAGCAGACTTTTGATCAAGTTTTTAGATTCTCCTTAGAGTCCAAATAAAATAGATTGGCAGAATCCAATAGATGGGTAGAATCCAAAGTAAAATTAAGATTCAAAATAGTGCTACTTCAAAAATAGAATTTGCCTTTGCCTATAGTCTATGCCTGTGATGACCTGCTAACTATGAGTTTGTAGATGTGACCTGTAGTCACAGCTAATGGTTTATACGATATAAGATTGATTTCAATTGGTCTCTTTCAAAACTTTTCCACCCTGTAAGTTTATCAAGGTTAAATAGAATTTTTGAAATAAAATCCCTCCTCCCTTCACACTGTGTGTGTTTCTTACACTGTGACTTTTATAAGCAGAAGATTCAGTTCTGAGGGTGAAGGGTGAAAAGGAAGTTGGAGGCAAGCAATAGAACAATAGCGGTCAGTCAGTTGGATAGGAACTAGAGAAAGCTTCTAGTGACAATGGTAGTTATTTCCAGATGTTTGAAAAGTAAGGTCTTCAGGATATACTATGGTTTTGACGAAATTTCTCAGAGGAGAAAGAAGGGAAGAAAGGAAAGAAGGAAGGAAGGAATTACACTAGAGATTAACATGATAATATATTAAAGGAATTAACTTACCAAATAATATCAATTCCTTGAAAAATGATTATTTCAAGCTAGATAGTTTTTTAATTGATTGAAACAAGCTTGGTAGATATGCGTTTATTGCATGTGTATGTATGCATCCAATTTTGTCATGTGTTTATTGTATTGTATTATTGTGTGTATTGTATTATATGTATCCGTATCTAAACCTCTGATCCCCAGATCACATAGATTAATGGAAGATACTAAGAATTGACTTTGTTAAACATGTATAAGTCTTTGATTATAAAATCAAGAATCTCTGGTGGTAATAATCTCATACAAAGAGTAACAATTTAATATTCACAAGTGATCAATGAAGGATCAGCTACTCCACACTGCTTTTCTTTTTTTTTGTTATTGTTGTAAGCAAGGAAAAAATAGTATGATCATTTTATTTTCTGCAATCACTTAATATTCAGATTTTCTAGAAAAAAGTCTAGTGAAATGAAGCAAGTAATGTGGACTTTAAATCACCATGCAGTATAGTATAGAAAACATTATTTGGGCATAAAAGAATTACAAATGAATAAAATACAAAGTTTTAATCCTAATATCTAGTGTTTTCTTCTTGATACCTCCATGTGATATGTTCTTTTTATATATACCTTCCAACAGATATTTTTAATTTTTTAATTTTTATTTTATTGTAAAGATGCTGTACAGAGGGGTTACAGTTACATGAGTAAGGCAATGAGTACGGTACTTGTCCATCATTGTTACCCTTTCCTTGTTGTTGTTCTCCCACACTCCTTCCCACCCAACCCCCCCCACCCCGCCCAAGTTGTAAAGTTCGTTTCCAATATACTGTCCTGTGGGCATCATTGTTGCAATGGGTCGTCCTGTGTCCTTGTTTCAGCATTTTGCAACAGATATTTTTATAATTAAAAATAAAATGTGTCTTTAGCATTAAACACACAGTGGCCATCTAAAAACTTCTGTGAGCTTCGATATATTAAAATTTTCTTTGCTTAAAAGCTGTGATTTTTCAATGTCGAGACAATATAAGTAGTAGAAAAAAGAAATCACATATAGTTATTACCTTCACAAAAATTTTAATTATGTTTAAGTTACAGAACTTATATTGTTTCCTCACATTGAGTTTTACACGCATGCTTTGGCATTTGACATTCACAAAGACAACATTTGGAAAGGTTATTGATATTGAGAGCTGCGAACAGTCCTTTCTTTGAACATCCAATGCATCCATGGATTTGATTGTTACATTGCATATTATCTTTTCTTGATCTTACTGCTCTGGTCTGTACAGGCATTTGGGAGAACCCATGAAGAAAGTACAGACAGCTGACTGGATGAAGAAGACATTGGGGGGAAAACCTCCCATTGTTTAGATTTCTGTCAGAGGATATAAGAATACTTAATTTCTTTTATCTCTGGGGCTTTCATTATCATTTAAATTTCATTTTACATTAATTGATCAGGGATTAGTAAAGCCATTATGCAGAAATTAGAATAAGACAACCCAGATGGAATGAATAATTCATAAAGTCCAATTACGTTTTATTTCTGGTGTACTTTCAAACTTGCCTGTGACTTCTGTGCTATTTTGATGTGACAATATTCACTGGAAATCAAGAGTGCCATTTTAATTTATTGTATCCCACTGGAGTGGAAGAATTTGTATGCAATGGGAGTATTAATACATTTTCCCTCTGAATTGTAAGGTCCTTGGAAATACTGAGTGATCTAGAAAATTATGCTCATCTTTGTTGCAAGTATAGGCATCTGACTGGGAGCCACACCAGTGCAGCTGGCTGGGGTGAACGAACCCTGTACAGAAAGACTGAGGTCTTAGAACTGCGATTTTTTCACCTCCTGGGAGAACTATAACTCCTTTTTAAAATGTTTGCCCCTATTCTCTTCCGCTAAAAAACAAAACAAAACAAAACAACATGAATTTGGCCTAAAGTTGGACCACGAGCAGCAGCAGCTGTTGCAGTGACAAGAGATGACCATAAGGTGGCAGGCGTTGCCTTCAATGCAGAGACCTCCTGGGTTTCAGTCTCCTGGAGGGTCTGAGCCCCTGCAGACCACTATTGGGGTCCAGGTTCTGAGACCCTCAAAGCTTGGCCGAGGAGAATTCCGAGCTCAGGGCTGTCCCGTCCACCTGTCTGCAATCTCTTAAAACCATGTCTGAATCCGCCTCCCTCTGCCTGTCCCAGCCCCCCAGTCCCCTCATCGTGCCTCCACCCCCCACCTCCAGGTATTTATTTATGCCAACTGGACAGTTGTAGTCACATTAAAGCTCCGGTTCACCTTCTCGAGGACTTTCATCTCGGGAAGTTTTATGACACTTGGTGAATGTGCAAAGTTTTTAATTAGGCTCTCTAGACAGCCCGAGGCTGCAGCAGCGCCACAAAGTCTTCACGGTCTCTCTGCTTTACAGCACAACAAGCCGCTCTACTCCTTTGAAGACAATGCCGACTATGTGTACGATGTCATGTGGTCCCCCGTGCATCCCGCGCTCTTTGCCTGCGTGGACGGGATGGGGCGCTTGGACCTCTGGAACCTCAACAATGACACGGAGGTGAGCGCAGCAGCAGCAGCAGGCGCGGGGGAGGGGGGGGAGGGGGGACCTCTTTCCTAAGAAAGGGACTTTTTTTTTTGGACAGAACCTCGCTTTGCATCGGGTTTGCAGAACCCCATTCTTGTCGACCAAGAGGGGAACTGGCAGCTGCGCTGGCTCCAAATCACTTAATTTCACTTAATCCCTAAACTGTAGCAGGTCCTGGACAATTACTAATGCGCGCGCACAAACACCCACACACACACCCACACACACACACACACACACACACACACACACACACACACACACACACACACCAAAAACAAATTTAAAAAATACAAAATACAAAAAGCAAAAACCAGAATGATGTGTTCCTGTCTTTCCCTTCCCAGAAGGACTCAGGCATTTATTTTTCAGAGTGGTCTTGAAATAACCAGGCTGGCAAACATTTGGCAAAGTCAGCTTTGGGGGACACGGCTTTTTCTATGGGGCTGTGTGTGCTGTGGGTACCATTTCACTTTTGAATCCACAAAAGATTTTTTTTTTAAACCAAGGTATAGATTGCTCTGCTAAGACATGGAACTCAAAGGCAGGCTTTTACAAGAGTGCCTGACTTGGAACACCATGATCAGACTCAATAGTTTCTATTTTCACAAAGTGAGATTTTAATGTGTCACAGTTACAGCCCTTCACAAGTGAAAATACCTGTTGTTGTTTTTTAAGCAGTAGATAATAAAAAGATATTGCTTTAAGGCATGCCATATATATTAAATGTTCGTGCCCTGTGTAGTGTTCCTTTTTTTCAATGACTCAAAATTATTGAGGTGCTAATTTAGTTACTAAGGTTTTTGCGTGTGGGGACTTTTATATGCATATCGAATGTCCTTCAGTTTTATAAACTGAATTGGTCCCCTACAACATTAAGGGATTTCTGATTCAGGAAAGGTTTCCATAAATAGGAATGTGCAGGTAAGAGGACCCAGCGTTGCAAACTGTATGTGGAGTAGGGACCAAGAGGAAGGTCTTTTGAAGTGTTTTGAGCAGGAAACAGCTCAGCCTTTTTAATTAGGAAGCCTACAGCTGGAAGAGATGAAGAAGGAGCAAACTCCCTGGTATTTCTCTGGGGTTTTCCTTCAGGTGGTATTATCGAGTCACTGTATCTTCAAGGGTACGTCCACCTATAACCACTGCCAAACAACCACTTCGAAAATGTGTTTCCATTGAAGGCTATTTTTTTCCCTTGACTTCCCAGAACTGTGACAAGGAAACATTCTGTTATGAAGCATCTCTGTAAACAATCAAAAGGGGTGGGTATGACAACTGTCCATCATTTGGGATGCTGAAATCTTTATTACATTATTGCTTTTAATAGAAAGATGTTATTACCTTACATTGTAATGGTTTCCCAGAGTCTTTTCATCACCATTGATTAAAATCATATTGCTTCTATTTGCTAGAAGAAATTCACTTAAAGGAACGCCTCCCCTCCCCCCCCCCAAAAAAATGCTTTCCAGATTGACTTGAAAGACTTCTGTATCAGAAATCAGCTGAGCTGAGGTGATTCTCAGCCACAATGCTGTGGAGAGATGGAAGGTTCTACAAACTCCAGAATAATTCTAGCAACTGCTCAAAAAATAATTTTAAAAAACATTTAGGGAAAAGGGCATTTTTCTCCTTGTTTCTCTATAGGTATCAAGAGACAAGCACATAGAATTTTATAGCTAAACAGTTGGGAAAAAATCATGACAAGTCATGCAAATGGCTTAGTTTTTGGCAAGCATAATTCTGCATTTGCAGTAAAAGTAGAGATATATTGATTGAGTCTGACTCAAATGCAGCGAGGAACTCAACATTCTTATGAGAATCCTCAAATCATTTTTACCTCCTTGCAAGTTGAACAAGATTTTTCAAATGTAAGTCTATTTAGAAAATAGACTTGGGAAGAAAAAAGGAAGGAAGGAAAGAAGGAAGGAAGGAAGGAAGGAAGGAAGGAAGGAAGGAAGGAAGGAAGGAAGGAAGGAAGGAAGGAAGGAAGGAAGGGAAGAAGAGAAAGAAGAATTCTTACAATAGCAATATGTCTTATTGCTGTTATTGTTGATTAAATCATTAGACTTTTAAACCAAGTTATCCAAGCTGTTCCCATGCAAGGATAGTTTATATTTACTTTCTCCCCTATTACTGATTTCTACTGTTGAATACTATGATATATTTATCTTGTATTTGCTGTTAAAATAACTGAGCCATAATAAATGTGAAAACATTTGTGAAATCAAATAAGAGACATAAAATGTATAGATTATTTTTGTTGTGTTTTCATCTATTTTTGAAGGTCCTTACCACTCAAACTAAATATAAATATATTAACTTCCTTTATGCATTCATTAGGTTTTTAGCATATACTGTAGGCATGGTAGCTACTTTTTGCTATTTGTAATAGCAAATATGAAAAAAGTAATTTAGATGATGAAATCTATCTCAGTTTGCTCTGTTACTCAGATTCCAAATAAAATCCTTAAAAATTTATTAGACAATTATTTCTACTGTACCACAAGGTCAAACCTTGAGTGATTAATTTTTTGCAATGCTCATGTTAAACATTTTAATCAATTTTTAAGATTATTCAAGATAAAATCTAATACTGCACAGAATTAGCCTTTTAAATTATCGTATTAAAAATGAACTCTGAAGCTTCTCTAGCTGAATCATGTTTTCTGGACAGCACACTAATAATAAAGAATACTGACAGAATTGTGCTGCATCTAATTTCAGATTGTTTTTAGCCTTTGCAAGGTTTGCTTAAAAACCCAGGCTCTCATCTGAACAGCAGGTCACTTTATTGAAGAAATTGTATCTTTAAGTAAATAAGCCAGGGAATTTTATTTTGCTTTTTTGCTCACAATTGACATGTGGTGATTTAAGCAGGCAAATAGCATTTTTATCGATTTCAAGATTAATTTGAAACATAGATTCTTCCATATGATGGCAGTTTTATTGCTATTTAAAAGATAGGTATGGGGCGATAATTTCATATAAACAGATGGTTTCAATTCTGTGACTAAGAGAATGCTGGAGGTGCCCAGTCACAGTGCGGCAACATGTTTCCATCTCGGCGAGACTTGTTTGTTAGGAAGAGGTCTCACACCGCGGCAGGAGATGCTCTCTGTCACCGTCTTTGCACTATTCTTTTTAATTTTTTTTTTTAACATTTACCACTTTCTTTTTCTTAACAGTATGTGTCATATCCCAGTCAATGATATTGAAGAAGGCTTAGGAGATTTGACCTTTATGTCAGTTACAAACTTCTAACTTTGAAGACAAGAGTTTCTATAAGTGAAGGGAGAGGAGGAGTAGACTCATTGAAAGTCCCTTTTTCCAAACCTTAAGTCTGTTGTTAAACACATACACACACACATTGGAAGTTCCATTTCTGTACCTCCAGTTCACTTTAAAGATTTTTTTCATAATTATCTTAAAAGAAACCTATGTTGTTTTCCATGAGGAGATAGCTAGATCTTAAGAGGATATCATTCCATAGAGGTACTGGGGGGTGGGTGGGAGAGGAGAAGAGAGGAGACTGCACTCTTCCTTTTCTTCTTATTGTCTCTCTGAGAAGTTTTTGAGGATCTATATATGTTTACTTTTCCATGAAGACTCACATTAATATGACTTTTATTCTGTCATATACCCTTGAGTCTTTCATAGACCTTTAATGTGGGTAAGTCCTGAATGTCTCTCCTCATTTGTCTCTTAACTCCTGGCTGCATACTGAAGCATCATGTTTAGCTACTACTCTTATATGTTGGATGCGCACCCTGAATAACCCACAGAAATATTTCTATCACTACATATATCACTTCAGATCCTTCTTCTTCTTTTTTTTTGTTGTTGTTGTTAAAATGTCTCCCCTCTCTCCCCTCTTAATTCAGTGAAGCTTATGATTTAGAAACAATGAGTCCTTTCTACCCCAGTTTAAGGAGTGTATACTACTTCTGCTTTGGGCACATAAAGGCAGTGGTGACTCATCCAGTTAAATGTATCACTGTAGATTCATATACTTAAATTGTGTGTGTGTGTGTGTGTGTGTGTGTGTGTGTGTGTGTGTGTGTGTGTGTGTGTGTGACCACCTCTTTCCTCTTTGGCAGGTTCCAACAGCGAGTGTGGCCGTTGAGGGGGCATCGGCCCTAAACCGTGTACGCTGGGCTCAAGCTGGCAAAGAGGTTGCTGTGGGAGACTCAGAAGGCCGAATTTGGATCTATGACGTGGGAGAGGTACGTGTTTGTTGGGGTTTGGTGTTTGCTTTTTCGCTGGGAGAGGGATTTCTTGTGTATCTACTTTAAAGACCTAGTAAAATTGTTGATGAAAGCTTTAGGGCCACCAGAATCCTCTCATGTGTGTTTGCAAGTTTCCACTGAGTTCAGAGGGCGCTTGGTGAGACCTCCTTAGGGCCTAATTTGGTCTGTGTCTCTATGCACAGGACATTTTAATGATGCACACTGATTTAGAGTTGAATTCCCAGCTTCCTGTGATAGAGAGCTGGTAGGAGTCCTCCACCCCTTGTAAGAGAATGAAAAGCTTGCCAAATTCATCATGCTTACATTGAACTTGGAAGTTGTTGACTTTGAGAAGTCAAGTTTTAGTTGATATGCTTAATTAAAATGTATACTTTTTCGTGTAGCCAGTCAAGAAAGCAGTGATTAATCAGAATTTCATACCATTTTGTGGCATTCAAAGTTCAAATATGAGATGTATACTGCTGGTATGTGTTATGTGAATATCATGCATGTGTCAACAGGGAAAATACATTTTTTTCTCTCCGGGAACTCTTGAATGTGTATTCTGTATTTATTTAACATTACATTACAAGTCAATAGTTCTTAAGCTTCTCTGTTTACGTTTGTTCTATAAGGAAACATTGACAAAGCCTTTTTTGGTGGAGTTAAAGGATTTTTTTTTTGTCTCTACAAAGCAAATATTGAACTTTCAAGAAGAACAAAATGAAAGTGTTGTATGAAGTTATTTGGTCATATTTGGACTCTAACATTTGCATTCTAGAGTGAAAATGTAGCACAGTTGTCCTCCAGTGCCCTGAGCCTGTGAATACCTTCTGCACAAGCCTAGCAGATCACACTAGAAAGACTTCTTTACAGTTCCAACAAACGGTATCCTATAAATTTGACCATCCCAGACAGTTTGATCTACAATGGAACTTTTGATTAGATACTATATAGTACTATCTGGTACAGTTTATTACATTGAAATAAACTGCAGGGTGTTTTTCAAAATTTAGCTAGACACAGAAACTGACATTAGAGATGGAGGGCTTCCATTCAGAGAAGCACATCTTTATGAAAGACAAGCAGAAGAACCTCTATGTTTAAGAGCACTTTGTTAGATACTTCATATTTGGCTAGTCTTAGGCCACAAGCAAAGTCATGCAGCAATGACAAGGAGTATTAATAGTGACTGCCAATGGTGAAATAACAAATGGTCGGATGACCACTGACATAATTTGGAGTCTGGGAAAAAGAACTTCCTTTTAGTCAGAAATACTGCCAATATTTTTACAGCAGTATGGATTTAATGGGACTTTTTTTTGTGGACTTCATCAACATAAAAAAGTTATACAACATCACAACAAATACACTTTATTGAATCGTTTCCTACAAGGTAAAACAGAGAGCAAAGAAGAAAGTATATCTCTGTTCCTTTCCTGTTTCTCCCTTTCTTTCTTTTATTTTTTTCCAATTTACTTTATTGTTGTGTTAGAGGTGATATACCGTGAGATTACCTTTATATACATCAGGTAATAAGTTCATTTCCTTTATTTATAACAAATATAATTGTGGGAGAAAAATAAATGTGAGGACATGATCAGATATGAAATAGTGGAAAACAGGAAATTTAAAAACTTTTCTTCACGTTTCTTATAAATGTGTGTATGTATGTATATATATCTATATAATTAAACATGTATATAAATGTCTCTAAACACTATTAAGCTTTTATAAAATTTTAGTTGTTCTATCTCTGTCTCTTAAGAGTGCTAAAAAGTAGAACAGTTTAACAATCTTTATTTTAAAAAAATACACCCTCTCTATCCAATAAGAAAACACAGCATAAAATATGTACAGAATTTTCTGTAATAAAGTGGTTTTGTAGCTTATGGGTAGAATTACTTGACTATGACTAGTATCTAGAGAGTATATATGACTTTACAAAAGTAGCCTTGGCTGGTATGTGGCTGCTAAAACTTCTTTCTAGGGTGCTATCATCATTTCTAAATTGTAAAGTGTTGTTATACTCATATTTCTACAATCGTACTGGCAGGCCAGGCTGGTTTTCATTTTTGTATTATTGCCCTTGCTTTTCTAAGTGATATTACAGACTATAGAAATGTCTGCAACTATAGGCCAGTCTCGTCTATTGTCTGGAGTCTAGACAGGCTATAGAAAAATCTCTGTGACATATAATAGACCAAACAATTTGTAAGGTTGTTTATCCCTACAAATTCACTACCAGGACAGGGGGGAAGGATATACTATTTTATTGAGTGTAGGTAATATTACAATCTTCTAGTCCTTCTCTGAATGACCAAGAATTGGGATAGGCTTAGACACTTGAACAATTCTTTCTGTATTGTTTGAGCATACACAAAGCAATGTATATAGCTCAGAAAGATCCATACTTAACAAAATCATTTAGTCTCAACTATGGTCTCTCACCTCCTCCCACCCTGCTGCTGCTAAGAAAACAGTTATTTCTGTTTCTCCTTGCTCACCTTTGTGCCTGATTAGAAATCTCTGTGAACCAAGGCTGTCAAGACAACATGTACTAGAAGAAAGATGACTTCCTGCAGCTGAGCTTAGCACAGCTCACCGCTGAGAGCTGGTAGATCCTTTAGTGGGCAAACACTACCGTTACTGTAATTACCATTGTATCACTTAGCAGCTTAGAACCAACACATCATAGCTGTACTCAGAAGAAAAGGGCACCCTCTAAACAGATTCTTCCTAACCATCCAAATCATCTAACATGCAAAAAGCCACATATAGTGTCTCTGTGCCAAACTGGCCCATTGAGAAACAGAGGTCAATCTAAGGCTGGTGCATGGCTACAAGAGAGAAGGAAGCTGAGCAGGGAACCAATTTAAAAGAAAAAAAAATACAGAGGAAGAGAAAAATGGCATGGAGGACCAAATTGTCAGTAGACTGTGCTACATTATCAGTACACAAAATTGGCCCTCTGATACCCATTAAAACTGAATTTCTCATCAGGGTTCTTACTTGTCTTTGAAAGGAAAGGCTTGTTCTGTGCAACCCTCTAGAAAGAAGATGAAACACTGCTGACTCTTATAATGCAATGTGTATGAGAGAGTAAGGGTAATTTTTAGCACATGCATTCTTGATCTGTTTTCCTTGGGACCTCAGTATCTTGAACAGTCCATCTCACAGAAAACAACTCCCGCTCATCTTCCCACTGTTCTTAAATTGATTTAAAGAGTTTTCAATAGTTTGTAAATGAGAAAAAGGAATGACTCTGTATTATAAACATCATCAGGTACATAAAGGTATAGGTGGAGCCAAACTGGAATTTCTAATTTACCTTGCCACTACCTTGTTTTGATCACATTGTGTGTGCGTGTGAGAGAAAGAGAGAGACAGACAGACAGACAGAGAGAAAGAGAGACACAGAGAGAATTTTGCAGCTTGAGTTCAGGTCCTTTAGTCTTTTTGCTTAAGGATGGTTCCATACCACTTGAAGGACAGTTCCATTTCCAGATTTTTGCTAAACTGGAGATAAGAATCTCATACATTTGGGCTAGTTTTGAGCCTCAATTCCCAAATCTCAGCCTTCTGAATAGCTAGAATTCTAGGTATGAGCCAGCACAATCCAGCTCACATCAGAATTTTTTTTAAAGTATAACTTCTGGAAAAGAGCTCTGTGATGCTCACTACTTCAGAAGGAGAGACTGGAACAGCCTTTTTCTGTCCTCATTATTATCACAAACTCCCTGATAAAGAGAGACCTCTGTGACCCCTGATGGCAATGTTTCCATCCAAGTCCTGGAGGACTTTCCTTCCTGTGAGCACTGGCGCTGAATGAGAGGGCACTTCAGAGACAGACTTTGGTGTTACCAGTCAACTAACAATTGTCTGGCTCATCTCCTGTCCCAGCTGAGGCTCCAGCTGCTACAGGGATTCCCAGTACAGTGTTCCCTGATCATGTCCTTCTCTATTATGTGCAATTATCTTCCTGACTTTCAAGATGATGGCAGGGAGGCTTGAATCCAGATTTCCTGATGCAATTTGTCATAAACTTCTGACAGGGTAAACAGAGAGTTGTGTATGAGCTCACTGTAGTCACCAGATGGAGTTTTTCCATCCTTTCTCCTCCCCCACCCACTTTTTTTTCTTTTTGTTTCATTTCAATGGCCAAGGTATGAGTAATATCTCCAAGCCTATGAATCAGGAGTTAAAATATAAAACATCCGTGTTTTCAAGTTGGCCACATGATGCTGTGTTTATATAGCACACATTTTTGCTTCTTTGATTTTAGCATTATATTGGGAAAATACACTGTACACACTTATTTTCACAGATAGAGGTCTATTTTCTTTGCAGAACAGGTGCTTAACATCCATTAACATAAATGGAAGTTAAGCAAATCCAAGGAAAGACAGAAGAGACCCTTTGTATTATTTGGCTACAATGTATTTGTGCTTTCAATCTTGTCCTAAATAGATTTAAAATGAAAGATGAGCCAAGGCCTTGAATCATTTTTGAGAAATTTTCAGACTACCAGATGCACATCTCTGCGAGCGCTGTTAAGATCTCATTCAATTAACTGAAACATGGCTAAGATGCCAAGTCATACATTAACTCTAAATAGAACTTGAAAATGTTGTGGTACAGTCTAATCTAAGCATATTAGGATATGCTTATAGAGAACTGTTAATCGATGCTGGACTTTTTATTCCCTTCAAAATGATGTGTGAACACACATACTTTAAATAATCAAAAATAATTATTCCTGAGAGCTGTCGCTCTTTGCTGTACAGCAAGCTTCTAGGTGTCTATGGATCTGATTTTAACGGCACATGGGCCAGTGCATATAGAATTATTCACATGCCTGATGATTGATAGTCAGTCTATCTACCTGTCTTTCTCGCAGACGTGTTTTATAGAAAGCCCACTGCCATTGTCATTGCTTTGGTGCTGTCACTCGGATGCAGCTGTCATAAATATCCCCCTAACAACTATGTTTGCTGCTTATCTGAATTAGTTAGAATGCTGTTTGCAACCCCAGTTTTGAAGGAAACAGTTTATCTTCCACCTCCTATTATTTCTTTTTCCATTAACCTCTTCTAGGAAAGAATTTGTCTTGAGTTGAGATAAATACACCTAGCTTTCAAATCCCTGATTATCTTTTTTTCCACTAGCCAAATGATAAAATTCCAAACTTATTTACCGCTTAAAGTAAGGTTTGCAAAATAAAAGCATGCAAAAACTGATTTGTGGGATGCATAAATCTTATCATGCTAGGTTTGGTTGTTGAGTATTCCATTGACTAATTACCAAATGAAATGTACATGAATGGTGAGATATAAACCTTTTACTTTTGGTAGCATTACAAATGGTTGCTTGACACCACTGTTTTTGCACCAAAAGAATAGCAGTCCATTCTTCGCAAATTTTAATCAACAAATATAATTTGACATTTGTTAAGATATTGAAATGCCTTGGGAAGAAAATGCAGGTGAATATAGGAGATGAAACATTATTGCTAAAAGGGAAAATTTAAATGTCCAATTGAATATGTTTTAAATCTGAAATGACAAATTAGTCTCAAAAGTCCCCTTGGCATTCCAACAGGAAAAACAACTTATGTAATATACATTAGTATGATGGTCAAGGTGTTATGTATCAAAACTAATTTTTGAAAATACCTCCTGCAATATCACAGCCAGCCAGAGTAAGAATAAAAGAAATTCCAGGAACGTTTAGGTTGTGCTTTATTATAAATAGCAGCTTCGTGGTGGGGGCATCTGAGAAACCGGAAGTGCTAGAAGTTAAAAGGGTTTGAGTGACATGAAATAAATACTTTTATGGATTTTAAAGACATTAGAGTTAAGCAGTATTCTCTGCTTCATGTAACTACCTCACAGTTTCCAGTAGGACAGAGCTGTACTGATTCTTCTAATAAGCACAGCTTTTATATAAATAACTCTCCTCCTTAAGAAGAGGGTGTGCAGAGCACAAAGTGTCAAGTCAAAGTAAAATTTGGAGATTCATTCAAATGAGAGTACCTTAATTGAAAAAAGGACTTCATGTGTCAGCCAGTTTGATTACAATGCTTCCTGCAGGCTGCTGTCCCCTGCTCAAGATGAACTGGATGACTAGCTCTGCTTTGGCAGCAACCAGAAAAAGAGGCAACATTAGAATCATTGCAAACACTGGTGTTTCTCATTAAGGTAGTGTGGCTGGAACTTGCTAGCCTCTTAAAGGCCTTCGCAAGTCCTAGCTTATTATTCAGTAGAGAAACAGTATTCGTTTCTTTAGCTGATACTAAACATTTCCTTTGGTCCTCCCTCTCTGAAAGAGAAAAGTCAGTTAAGAAATGCTTCCATGATGTCAGATATTCATCTCAAAGCTGAAAATCCAAATACATAGTGCCAGCGGTAACATCTGAATGTTTCATAACAGAAACAAAAGTTTAGGGTCTGCAAAGGGGGTTTTCAGATTTTTGCCTGAATTTTTAGTATTAGGGCCACAATGATAGGCAGTTAATTGAAAGAGCTAAAAGTATGGGAAATTTCACAAACATAATTGTAGACAAGCAACCACTTTGAGATGATAATATTAATTCACTTTTTATTATAACATGTATTTGAAAACCCATGTGAGTAAAATATATAATTGTAATTTTATTTATTTATTTATAATTTTAGTGCTAACTTGTTTTATTTTCTGAGAGTACTTAATTTAAAAAAGAAAGGAAAGGGTGCTATTAATTCCAATTAATGTTATAATTATCCATTTGATAGTGAAAGTAGTAGCAGTGACTTCATTCTGATAATTATATGTGTAAAAAAACCATGATTAGACTAATTATTGTATAATTATTGTATAATAATGTGCTTATTCAGGTAGTAGAGGTTTATGAAAATGGACTAATGCGATTAATACTTTTTCAAGCAAATTTTTCTGACAACGTAAAATACATTTATGATTTTATGTATCACAAATAAAAAAAAGCCCTACCATCCAATTTTTAAAAATCAAATTAATATGTTTATAGTCATTTGCCCATTTAATAGGGTACAATGATACATAATCTAGGGATATAAGCTTTCTGAAACAATAATCAGTTCATATAATTAATCATCTTTATATGAGTCTTTGTAGTTTCAAACTGTCATCTTCAATAGCAGTTTGGATTGTTAATTATAGTGTTAATTTTCGTAGAGCTGAAAAAATTATGTTTAGTTTTAGAATTTCCAAACTGCCACATTTTATCTTGAAAAATAGATGCTTAGAACTGTAGCCTCAAACCATAGATAGTCCAGTGTTAAGTTGCTCCAATCATCTGTGAATCTACACTAACACTGGGTTCTTGTGCAAGGTGGAGTTATTTATTTCTTACATGAGAAAGTATGTGCTCCTGTTGGCATATCTAAAATATAATACAAAATCAAAATCTGCTTTTTGGGTAAAATACATGACACAGAGGTTAGCCTGCAAAATAAGGAAGTAAATGAATCATTCTATTTCACTTTCAAGGAAAGTGTACAAAATATTTTGATACTGTCACCTATCAGCACATCTTTTTAAATTTAAAAACAGTAACCACTTATTATTTTAAAATATCAAAGCTTCTACCATTGTAGAAGAACCTTTGTATTTTTACCTTTCAGCTAGTAGGTAGATAAACTAATGACCAGTCAATCATTTCCCAATATTTAGATGAAATCTTTTATTTGTATTGACCTTAACAAATGTTCTTTTAGATAGAAATTGAACACCTAGTGTGATAAAGACAAACTCCCCTTTTGACTTACAAAAATAATTCAAGTTGGCAACCTCCTTTGGCTACCACATTTATCAGTAGAATTGTTCTGACTTCTGAAGTGCCACGTACACAGAAACAAAGTAAATCCTTGACAATTTTCTGTTAGTATAGGCTAACTGTCTAACATAGTGCTTGGCACATAGTAAGAATTCAATAAATATGTGACAGGTGAACGAATGCTTCGTGTGAAAATTAAGCAAAAGAATAATTGTGCAAAGCATTTAGGATATAGCCCCCACACTGGTTAGTCTGGCAGATAGGGGAAAAAATCATGTAAGCATATTGGAACAGAAAAGCATAACTAGAAAAGAGTACTTCCTCCCCGATCTTTATCTCAGTCACCCCTCCTTTCCTGTGCTTTTAAAGTGAGCAATTGGCCACTAGTGCAATGAAAACCTAACAGTTGATTCAGACAGTTGTCAAACCACTGGGAAAAAAAACCTTCCTTTCCATTGTGCTTGTTTTGAACACTATAGATATGGTAAATCGTGGACTGCATTATAAAAATACCTCTTTTATGCCCAAACATTCAGTAGGAGGGAGTGACATTTCTTTTATTACCTTGGTAAAATGTTTTTAAGGTATTTAGCAATAAGTCTTCTTTTTGTCAAAACTGCTTAGATGCAACGGTTGCTAGGAATTTACAAGAAAATCTCTCGTCCATAATATCAGGAAAAGAAGGGCTATATGGTTCGTCAGCTAAAATGAAACACTAGCTTGAATCGCACATGCTTTTGCTTTCACCTACCATTTTCTTGATCTTTTGTGTTTGGGAAAAAGAGGTAATTGAAGTTTAGGAAGTTAATATTCCATCACTGCTATCAGCCATTGTTTTCTGCTTTTTTCTATCTTTTGAATGGAGCCATGGATTGCTCAAGTCAGAAGGAAAAAAAAAATGAATGCTTAGATTTCTGAAGAGATGATATGGTTTTAGTGCAAGGACATCTGTAGGTCTTCATGAATTTGCTTCTTTATCTTCACTTTTTCCTCCAAAGGTAGAATTTTAAGAATTTTGATATATTTCCAAGAATCTTGAATGTTAACATGAAGAATGTTTTCCGTGTTAATTTCTTAAGATATTTGTTGAAAATATTCCATATTTACTGGCTTCTTCCAATTGACATACACTCATATTTGTTACTGTCTATTCTGTCTTTTATGTCCCACTTTCATTTCTTACCTTAACTAAGTGGTAATAGATTCTGTATAAAGTGTTGCTGCAAAGAAGGGAACAGTAAAAATCAACCACCCGCTTAAAGATACAGGGAAGACACGTTTTGGCTGACGGCTTTTGAGCTTCAGAAGTAGGTAAAATCCCTTTGATGGGATTTTAGGATGTAAAAAATTCGCCACCAATGCCATACCATGAAGGGAATCTATAAGTTGTAATGCTACTAAATTTTACAGAAATTTTAGCCTACTGGCTGGCCAGAGCAGAGACTGTGATTCCTACTTTCTTGACTTCTCTGTAATGCTTGAAAGGCTAAGTTACCACCCAGTATATCTTTCTGTGGTAGAGCACTGTTGTGGATTTACACCCTCTGTATATTGTGTGCTGGCCTGGAATTCTGCTCCGTGGTTTCATCCATTGTTAGCAGTGATGCTAGACTCTCCCGAGAGTTAAACACAGTGGAGCTATATTTATGTGAAGCGGGTCTGCCTGGCCGTTCAGCGGCTGTTTCATTGCTTATTACCTCCCACTTTGCTCACATCTGTGTGTGTGGCAAAGAGAATTGTCCTAAAAAATATAGGCTTCCAGTGAACACAAGCATGCATTTGTAGACCAGTAAGTCAACCATCTCCTGAATTGGGGTGCCATTAATAATTGCACTTCGAAAAAGAAAAAAAGCTTTTAGAGCTTTAGAGAGGTTGAGCTGTCTTTCTGTGGAAACTGGCATATACTTCCACATTTTTTTGCAAATGCATTGAGAAATAATGTGTATTAAAGTGGAAAGGTGATTTCTACAATATCTTTTTTAGAGAAAAGTTTAATGTGCGTATTAATAACTAAGATGAATTTTTTGTTGTATCTGTTCAGAATCAATGGTTAGCATAAGAATCCCACAAACATTTTTTAAAATGACTATTTAATTGAAAGATTATCAAGGTGCCTGAACCACACATCCATGGAATATTTATCTTGAAACCAACATTTCTAGTTATTTAATGTTTGCCATGATTAATGTGTCTGAGAAACCAAACTGAAGTTACTGAATACTTTTCTAATGTCTTAAATATCTGAGACTTTTAAAATTAACCTACTTTTAAACTAAGCAGTGCCTGAGACAGATATTTTAACACACATACACACACACACACACACACACACACACACACACACACACTTCACACGGCTGTTAGGAATTACTGTAGATAATGCAGCTATTTAAAAATCAGCTGTAGGTACTATACGCCCTTAAAATTTGCAAAAATTCAGGGAGTTTTAACTAAGAACTGTTCAAAACAGCCATGTGCTTCTAAAAAGGGACACAGGAGTGATATTTGTGTGTTTAACCTCGGTTATAAAATAAGTCACTTGATTTTTATAATAGCATGTTTGGCAGTTACCAGGCCTTACAACTTCATATAAAAATGTACACTTTGCTACAGAAAGAAAAGGAAATAGCTGGATTGGGATATAGAGCTCTTATGTAAAGATAAAAAAATATGTGTGTGGGGTTGTACATGTATATATACATGTACAAGGAATACCTGTATTTTAAATTTAGTGTTTAATACACAGGAGAAAAGAGCTCTGCAGAATTTCTTTTGTGGTTTAAAAATAAAACAAAAAACAAACAAACAAAAAAAAAAAACCTCGCATTCTCTGAACCAAATGCCAAAAAGCTAGACAGACTATAAGGAAATAATTTGTGGGAGATTTTTTTTAAGAAATAAAATATGGAGGGGGGGAAGATGGGAAGGGTTGGGAAGGGATGGGTAGGGGAAACAAACGAGGAAGCTACAATGCTTGATAAGAAATGTACTCATTATCTTGCCCATGTAATTGTAACCCCTCTGTCCAGTATTTTCACAATAAAAAAAAAAAGAAATAAAATCTGATAAAATAGGATAAACATCTAAACAATGCAGCTGAACATAAAAGAAAAGAAGAAAATAGGTAGGAAAGAACAGGAAAAGAAGCATGAAAAAATATATTGGCAGAGAAGGGAATAAATATTAAGAAGGAAAAGTAATGAACAACAACATTTATTCAGGATTTGTAATGTGTCAAACATCCCATTCTGGGTTCATTTTGTTTGTTGTTATTAAATATTCACCAATCCTAGAGAACAGGTCTTTCCATCTTTTCACAAAATTGCAGATGATCAGAAACCTTTCCTAAGGACACACAGCAGGTACATGGGAAAAGTAGGACAGAGCCGTGGTCTGCTGCCATCTGAGTTAGCAAAAGTCAGCTCTGGTTTTGTTCTCCAAACTCAGCTACTCTGCAATCTGTGGCTCTTTCAGCTCCCCAGAAGTGCAGCCTGACCCTCCGTGGTCAGACTGATGGCTCAGCTGGGCTGGGGTGGGGTCCAAAAGCAGCACCATCTATCTACAGCCTAAGAAGAGTGTGCAAGCTACCAAAATGATCCATTTCCCTGAACTTTTCCACAGTTTTTGACCTTTTTTTTTAAATTTTTGACATTTTGTCTCCCACAGAATCTTAGAAAAGTAAAAACAATTTCAGAATTTTTTTTTTAATTTCAGACTCTTTCAGCAGGTAATTTAAAACTCATTACCTGTCTGCCATTTTGTTGGCATTTCTTAAAGGGTGTGGCTCCTGATTGCCCTAGGTGGACAGATAACCATCACTTGGTCGTTATTTGCTGGTGATGGGAAGAACTTGTACGGGGTTTTGAACTCAGAGCCTTTTGCTTGCTAAGCAGGCATTCTACCACTTGAGCTAGGTCCCCAGATCTTTTGTTGGTTTTAGTTATTTCATAGAGAGAATATCATATTTTTTTGTCTAGAGCTAGTCTCAGCCAAAGATCTTTCTACCTCTGCTTTTCATGCAGTTTGGGATACAAGTATGGACCAGCATGGCAGGCTTGTTGGTTTAGATGGGTCTCAGCAACTCTTTTACTTGTTGACCTCAAAATCCTCCCAGTCTTGATCTCTTAAATAGATGGAATTACAGGCATGCACCTGTGTTTTCCTTTCCTATCTGCTAGAGACATCCTGTCCCTTAAAATTTTCATAGCAATCAAATGAGTCCCTTTATTTATTTATTTTGTTATGTTTAAGTGGTTGTACAGAGGGGTTGCCATTTAACAAAGCAGTTTATGAATACAGTGCATCTTGATCAGTGTCACCGCTTTCAACATTATTATTCATCCTACCCCTACAGACCCCTTCCCCCACTCTTCTTAATTTTTGTAGGATGTACATTTGAATTCTTGACTGCATTCGCCCCCTCTTCTTCTCAAGAAAAAATTCAACTAGGAAAAAAATGCTGCAGGTTGACATGTGCACTGCGTTTTATCCGAGTGATAATTTAAAGTAAAAGAGCATATGGGATATGGGCACTGCATGCTGGGCTCACAGCCCTTCTCCACTTAGATTACCTTTCTCATCCTCTCCACATCTCTATTGATAAATGGTCAAACGTCATCATTCCCATTTTACAGTTGAGCAATGAGAGGTTAAGTGCTCGGGGACTGCCAGCAACAGAGATGAGAGGACTTGAGTCTACTGTCCGAATCTGAGGTTCATTTTCCCTCCTTCTTGTGGTCGTATTGTTACCTCAGTAACCACCTTGGGCCTTCTGACCCTAGGTTGTAAAAATAAGGTCATAGTATATCTATAAAAGGTGGCCATTTGTAGAGCTAGGATTTTATTATCTCAAGATTCAGAGCTCTGAGCTCTTCGGGGCACTAAAATGCTTTATGCATTTAGCAAAAAGTTAGGAAGCAGTTATGTATGAGGGGAGCAGACCAGCTATGGGTGAACTCTGTTCTAAGAGGCAATGGAAACACATGAGTCATCTCCGAACTCTGATGTGACTTCAGCAGATGAATCTGAAGCCCAAAACATTTCCAGTTCCACTTCCATTCAAAACATTGGACAAGTCCTTTATTATAGCGTGCTCTTTTGATTTAACTATGGGCTATTTTCTTCCTATGGCTTCTTATTATTTTTAAACTATCAAAATTGTTCATTACCAATAAAAAATGTAATTGTTTTCCTCTAAAGTGTCTTGAGGACTTTTCTGCCTAGACTGGTTTGGCCTTGTGATCTCCCCCTTTTTCAGTCTCTCATATAGCTTTGGATGACAGGCATGCTAGTTTGAAAAGGGGTCCCAGAAACTTTTCTGCCCATCCTGACCTTAACCCATCATCCTTCTATATTCAGCCAGAATAAACAGGCATGAGCCAATGATACCCAGCTAGTGTATATATATATACATTTTGACTTACAAAAGCATAATTAATGTCAGCTACATTTCATGGTTCTCATGCTTCAAAAGGGCTCATTACCATATCTTCAATTCTAGCACTGTACCTAGTATATCACTAATGACTGATCAAACGGATTGAGATTGGATAAATTTATATGCTACTTAGTACGGACAAGTCTCAATCTTCAAAGATTTTTTTTCCTACTTATGATTAGATTATGACTCTCCTAGGGGAACTCTCAAGTACATCATGTCCTCAGCCTCCTGTTAGCCCATTCTAATCAGAAAGTACCAAGCAAGATGAAATCAGGAGCTTACAAAAGTAAGAAGGCTAGTTCTGTCCAAACATTTAATTTATAGCCAATAGATGGAAAGTGGCAGGAGTGGCCTTCTTGTTTGTTAGGACACCTGTTTGCTCTTACCTACAAGCAATTCAAATGCAAAAGACTATTACTTTGAGTGTGGAAGGAGCCTGGGAATACACATTCACACATTTGAGCTAAGATTATACTTAAAATGCTTCCTGATGGGGATACTTAATTCTAAAAAAAGAATAGTCTGCAGTGTACTTTGTAAATCTAACATTACAATGAGTTGGGTTATTTTTGCAGACAACTAGATGAGAAAATATAACGGGAGGAGGTAGATAAAGTCATTTCCAGTTTCCAACAATTGTGTTTTTCATCATCTTCTGTTCTAGAATGTTGTTGCCTGAATAAAACAAGCTAACATTTCTAGAAAGTATTCTAGAAAGAAAAGACTTGATAGAACAACCTTACTTAAAAATGAGCTTATAATATTTTGCCAAGCTACATGAAACTCTAGCAGATTGGAAAGAGGACAAGATGGGTTCAAATAGTATGAAAACTTTCGTAAGATAAGTCTGTATTTTTAAGGGCATGGCTGGTAGTTCAAGGATGTGAGCTTCACTTCCATTGAGCAAAGCAGAACTCATTCTTGAGAAGGTAGATGTGCAATTATACGTAGCCCAAGTGATATTCAGGTCTTTTCTAAACTTTGTGTGCACAGATTCAAACCTCAGTGCTCTAGAATCTTTGCTAGAGGTCACTTCTTAACACTCTTGCAATTACAACTGCATGAAGCTACGTAAATATGTTTATCTATTTTCTTGTTTTAGAATACAATTTCTCTGGAGTTCTATCAATAAAATGTTGCATAGGGCATTATACGCTAATTACAATACTAATACTAACCAATTATGTACTTTTAAATTTAGAAGCCCTTTACGAACAACACGCTCTGGCTGTTGGTTAAGACCTCATTTTTCCCCCAGTAGTCAAAGCTATAAGAAGTTTTGAAGAGCTTGAGCTTTATTGAGAAATGACTCTCTTTGGACTCTTGTTTTTTGATTCTTGAAAGGGCTTTGTCAGGCATTGGAGGAGAGAAATAAAACAGAGAACCTATCTTTTTTTGTAAACTATTCCAAACCTGGATTGTTATGCTTTTGGTTATTCTCCTCTCCAGTATCTTTTATTTGTGAGGGGCTTCATTTCCCCAGTGCAATATTATATAAAATTGAAGACAAAAGTGAAGAATAGTGAAATACAGGAAATAGTGAAATACAGCTCAAAACAGGGAAAATGGTCTGAGCAGAGGGCTAACAATGTTATTTAGTATTATTGTACACTTGTGTCACTGCTGAAAAGAAATTTGGATTTATTTCAATATCTAGAGAAGTATTTAGCCATTCAAAACCTTATCCATATGACCAATTTGGAATCCTCATTTCTCAACATAAGTAAAACATATTTGCCTCACTTGTAATTCCATTTCCAGAGTTAAGTTCTTGAAACATTTAACCTTAGTACTAGAGCTCTAATGTAAGGACATACTTTAGAGAATAACATTGTCACTCTTCAGTAAGTTCTCTTGGGCAGACCTTATCTGAGAATGTCACTTGTAATGGAAACTTAGAGTTCTAATCATCTGGCTCTGTGTAGTGGCTAATTTTTCAGCTATCAAAATGATTTAAAAGCTAAGATTTATTTGCCTCTACTGTTTAGTTTTTAAAAATCTATATTTTGGGGAATGAAGATGTGTTTTTAATTTTTTTATGGTCTCAGTATTTATGTGAGTAAACACTATGTGATTAGTGTAGAGTACCAGGCATGCTGATGGATTAGTTATACCATCTTATAGGGTAAAACTTTAAGAAAATGACTGTAATGTTTAAATCAATTTTATTGTACATGAAATCCTTCAGATTTCTTCTCAATTCTGTTTTTCATCTTCAAATAATTTCCTCTTTCAAACGTTTGCCTGATACCTTTAAGCAATTCACTTTGGGATGCTATATAGAGAAATCATTATCTTTTAAAACAGCTAGTGAAAATTCAAGGTACAATTTCCATTGGGAGGGTGAATTCCTCCTCACTGAATTGTACAGAGTAGAAGATATTTTGGGGAAATTTTATCAGTCCCCCTTTTAGGCAAATCAATAGAACATGCATAGGATAAAAGTCTAATACTAGAACCAGATAACTTTGGTAAAATGATTTGCTATCCATACACCCTAGATAGATTATTTTATCTTTCTCTGCCTTCAGTTCTTCTATAAAATGCATGTTTTTACTCTATATATGTAAGATAAATTATTCTACATGTGATTGTTGTGAGCAGTGAGTTAAAACATATATAAAGCACTTAGAACCAAACTCTTGGCAAATGCGAGTATTACAATTATTCATAGTTATCATCATACACATCTTACTGGAAAAGCTCACGCATTACTTCATAATAGGAAAATTTCTATGCATATGTAAGCTGTTCTTTTGTTCTGTATATTGACACACTAATGACACTTTAGGAGGAAAAGGATCAATAGCATTGACGAGAAAGAAAATACCAGAGTTATTTTGAAATCTTGGTTAATAATGCAGCTTTTATTTTCTGGGTTCACTGTAAGTCTGACATTCTTACAAAGAATTTTCATTACTGAAAGTGCTTTAATGTGGCTGCTGTAACTATATAGTTAGCCGAAGTTTTCAAAGTTTTATAAATTCCATGAGTGATTTTTTTTTTACTTCTGAGAGTGACATTTTCCTTTTTTCAAATTGTTAAGAGCAACACTTCAGGTCTTTCTTGATTCAAAGAATATTTGGTTTCCTTTACATTCCAAGGGAAATGTCTGCTCTGGGAGGAGACGCCATGCGGGCATCGAGGCTTGCAGATGTAAAAGATACCTTGTTATGTCATTTCTCCATTGATTTGCTTTGCAGCTTGCAGTTCCCCACAACGATGAATGGACAAGATTTGCCAGGACCCTAGTGGAGATTCGCGCAAACAGAGCTGACAGTGAGGAAGAAGGCACCGTAGAGTTATCTGCCTAGTAGAAATGAGCTGCCCTATCCAGACCCTGCCTTGACTGTCTGCAATCACGCCCATCATCCTGTGTTCAATGTTCATTTGGTGTCGGTATTGCTGTGACATTTTGGGCACCGTGTTGTGCCAGTTTTGCTCCAAGTTTCCCCTATGTATCCTACCATGCGTTCTCCTTAGACCTGAACTTGACCAGAACATTTCTGTCTTTGTATTTCTGTCTCAGAAATGAAGGGGGGGTGGCATTTATGGGTTTAGTTGTTGCCTTTTAACTACTTAGTAGCTGTATTTAATAGCTGGAAACCTCTGGTTAAATTTGTGCTTACACGTACTTCTGGCATAGTCCTATTAAATCCATATGAAGCCAGATATGATTGGGTGCAGATGTGGTGTGCCTCATGATATGGTACAGGGCCAAAGACTTGAGATGTGGTGTTTTACATGGTGACTCACATTATGAATGGATTTACTAGAAGAACATTGCTGCTCCTTATTTATTGTAGCGTGCTGCATGGAACATATTTATTTGAAAGCATTAAAATAAACGATCCTAGAGCATGTGCATAATGAGAGCACTGTATTCTCTCTGCTGCTGTTGAGGTTACATTAAGTTCCAAATAACAATTACAGTATGCCAGTTCCACTGGGAACATGAAGTCTTTAGAGGTTTGTTGCAGTGAACGAAATGAATTTTAATGCCTATTATTTCTAGGTACTTTAACAATATTTCAAATATAGTTGACCATTGATACTTGTCATTCAAGCTAAAACAGCCCAGCAAAAGTCTGTGGTTCCTAACTATGACACCAGTATTGCCAATAAAAATGTTCCAAACCAGGTCTACACTGCTATGGGTGAGTCTTTTTCTTGGGAAAGCTTGACTCGAATTCTGCTTGGACAAAGGGTGGGAAGGATACATTAGGGCCATATTAAAGAATGATCATGCATTTATAAGCAGCCAACCTGGCCAGACTTAAACCACGACTCCTAGTTTTATTTTTACGAGAGAATGTGTGTGGTTTTGAGGAGAGGTCTCTATTGCTTCTGCCACCAAACCATGAGAGCAAAAGACAATTTCAAACAGTGGAATAGGAAAAATGGGTTAGGAGGAACAAATAGGAAGAACAAATACCAAACAATCTACACATTTGTATTTTTTAAATTCATGCTAGAAATTATGTTTATTACTATAAATCTAGAAAATAGGCCTACACACAGCTTTCATAGCTTTTGAATAGTCATTTCATGCCTAGAGAGAAGGAAAACACTGGTTAAATCATAAAAATTTTTGAATGTTGGGTTTTTTTTTTTAGCTTTTTAGGAAAAAAAAAAACGGATGGGTGCTTTGTTGGTAGGAGTTTCTTAGACTGAGATTCTATTTTATATTTTCTTAAATTGCCTGCAAAGCAAGTGCTCTGTCACTGAGCTCCACCCCAGCCACTCTTTAAAGATAACAATGTGCTTTTATGCTTCCTAAATGCCCTACCCTATTTCCACATGTAAGTTCTTTTATAAAGAGAATTAACATTTAAAAAAATTTAAAAATGAGTGTCTGCTATAGGCTTAAAAGTACTCTAATGAAAAAATGCCAGAAAAAAATTTATTGAGAATACACTGAAATACCTCAGAGCAAAGCAAAAGCCCAGGAGTTGTTATTGTACACCAAACTCTGGTTCAATGAGCAAAGCCTGTGAGAAGCACAAAGGCCCAAGTCACTTGTAGGAGGCACCTTCATTGTTGCAAGCACTTCTGTGCTTGATATCTGATCTTGTAGATAGTCCCTAAATCACATGTTGAATCTGGGTTGATTTTATAGAAGCAGGGTGGGGTGAGGGTGATGCTGGTGGTTTCCAGGATGTCTTAGAGTGTTGGGGCTATCATAATACAGTTTCATAGACAGAGTGGCTTAAACAACAGAAATGGATTTCTTACAGTCTAGAAGCTGGGAAAGTCAAGATCAGGATGCAGTGTCTAGGGGAGGCCTTTTTCTTGGTTTGTAGTGCAGATGGCCGCTTCTCTTTGTTTCCTCTTTTTGTGGTGTGGAAAGGATCATTTCTCTCATTTTTTTTCATAAGTACACTAATTTCATTTGTGAGGCTTCTACCCCTCACATGGGTCTGCCATGACCTAATTACCTCCTGAAAACTTCATCTCCAAAATCTATTTCTTTTAGGATTTGGGCTTCATGTATAAATTGATGGTGGTGGTGATTAATATTAATATTAATATTCAGTCTATAACCAAAGATGATGTTGTAAGAAGTCTTAGGGCTTCTTTCTAGCTTACAAACTCACTCTTGGTTCCTGAACTAGTCCACAGCTATGTAAGTCATTCCAGCTGATGGCTTAGCCTATTGTAGAGAGCATAATTAACTGATAGCTCAAGATGTCTTGCTTTGAAATCTATCACCATGGTTTTCATGACTAAGAACCTGCTTCTACAGTATTTTTTCCAGCCTAAAAGAAGTATGCCAAGGAAATGAAGGCAGGCCTGTACCTTGGAGACATAACACTTAGAGACATAAGAAGTTCTTGAGGGCTGGGAAGGTGGCTCAGTGGTAGAGCACTTGCCTTGCATGCATGAGACCCTGGGTTCGATTCCTCAGCACCACATAAGCAAAAAGAAAAAAGCCGGAAGTGGCGCTGTGGCTCAAGTGGTAGAGCGCTAGCCTTGAGCTGAAGAGCTGAGGGACAGCGGCCAGGCCCAGAGTTCAGGCCCCACAGCTGGACCAAAAAAAACAAAACAAAACAAAAAAAAGAAGTTCTTGACCCAAAAACTTGGTATCAGAATTGCTTTTTATTTTAGACCCATATTGCTGACCTTAAGACTAAGTCAAAGTTCCTTCTTTCCTTCCTTCCTTCCTTCTTCCTTTGCTTTCCTTACTCCCATCCTTCCCTCCTTCCTTCTTCCCTCTGTTCTTTAGTGCCACCCCCTCCCTTCTTAATTTCCTTCCACCAAGGTCCCTGGCCTTTGGTCAAGAGGTTTCACACATGAGAAGGCCACACTCCCAACTCCCCTAGACATTATAGTGAATAAAATGTATTTGTTTATTATTGGAGAGTGTGGGTAGAAGATCACTGTCCTCTCAAAAGCTTATCATACTTAGAATAGATTCATAACCAGTACCATTGTTATATCATCGTGATTAGACACCAATAATGCATAATAAGCAGGAGGTAATTAATACACCATATATCTTGGGAAGATGTACATACTCCATAGGATGGGAGACAAATGCAAGAAAGATCTGGAGACCTGTTACTTCAGTAAAGATCCTCCAAAGTATGTGGACAGAAGGGAGCCCTACTGCATTGTTGGTGGGAATGTAAACTTGTTCAGCCACTTTGGAAAGCAGTATGGAGGTTCCTCAAAAGACTCCACATATTGCTCCCCTATGACCCAGCAATCCCACTTTTGGGCATTTACCCAAATGATCACAAGACCATACTAAAGCTACCAGCACAACGACTTTACAACTTTGGCCGGGTGGGGCAGGGGGAGGGGGGGGAGGGGGACGGAGAGGGGATATGGGAAGGGATGGGAAGGGGAAACAAAGGAGGAGGCAACAATGCTTGATAAGAAATGTACTTATTACCTTGCCCATGTAATTGCAACCCCTCTGTATGGTATTTTCACAATAGAAAATTTTAAAAAAAAGATCCTCCAAACTAAAAGACCCTCTGGTTGAAATTTAGAATACTAAAACCCATAGAAGGAAGCACAGTACCTGTTAGGCTCTTGGGTTCTGAAATCAACATGTCCCATATGTGGCTCTAGACCTTATGCCAAGTGGCACATAAGTCAATGAGTAAGGATCAGAATGAGAAAGGACTTTGTGGCAGGTCCACACTGTAGTGTAAGGGACTCTACTGTTCGGGAAATCCAGCTAGCAAATGTGATATTGTGAGTCTCAATGGTGAGAAAAGATGCAATGTGGAACTTATGGAAAATACCCATAGAGAAATTACACCACTGGCACAAATTTATTTGTTTTTCTAGGCCTGTTTGACCTTCTGATTTGATGGGGTTGAGAGGGCTCAACTTATGATGGACCACTTAGCTGCATGGTAAGTTCATATACTATTTCTGCCAGGATTCTGTAACATGACCAGGGCTTCTCTCCTTCTCTTTCTCCGTCTCCTTACTCTTCCTCTTCCTTCTCTTCCTCACATTCATCTCCTCTTCCTCCTCCTCCTCCTCCTCCTCCTCCTCCTCCTTCTCCTCCTTTTCCTCCTCTTCTTCCTCTTCTTCTTCCTCTTCTTCTTCCTCTTCCTCTTCCTCCTCTTCCTCCTCCTCTTCTTCCTCCTCTTCTTCCTCCTCTTCTTCCTCCTCCTCCTCCTCCTCCTCCTCTTCTTCTTCTTCTTCTTCTTCTTCTCCTTCTCCTTCTCCTTCTCCTTCTTTTTCTCCTTCTTCTCCTTCTCCTTCTCCTTCTCCTTCTCCTTCTCCTTCTCCTCCTTCTCCTTCTCCTTCTCCTTCTCCTTCTTCTTCTTCTTCCTTCCTCTAGAAAAGTCTTATTCCAAAGAAATAGCCTCACAATAGTTTACCTCACAACCACCTACGTTCCCTAAGTGGCTTGACCTTAATTTCCCCTTTGACCTTACACCCTAACACTCAAATCCACTCAAATTGTTCTGGTCTCCTTATTCTCTCTTTGACAGGCCAAGCACATCCAATCACAAGGCTTCTACATTAATTGCCACAAGACCTCAGTATAAATCTTCTGTCTGGAATGATTAGAGCGTGAGTTTATATATCCTGATGCAGGTATTCCATCCTTTATTATAATTAAGGTCATCACTTTGACTGATTGATATTTTAATTAACTTTTTAATCTGTGAAAATAAGCACTCTAAAGGCTTAAGGTCAATATAAAGATGGAAAAAAAAGTATAGTTTTAAACAGCAATAGCAACAATGAAACAATTTAAAAATGGAAGGTGAGCTAAAAAGCATCTGGGGTTCACCATCAGAAAGAACACCAAGAAAGGTTTTAATAATTGTACACTCATGTAAGCAACCACACAAAACAAGGTGAACGTTGTTGTTAGCCTAGAAAATCCTCTCCTGGCCCTTTGGAGCAGCTGCTGGTTTGATGGCCATCTACACAGGTTGTTTTTGCCTGGTTGGATGTTTCAATAATGCATTCTATTTGAAATTACTGATAACCATAACCAGTGTATGTCTGAGTCAAGCAGAAAAGGTCAGATAAGTTAGGGAAATGAACCCCAAGATAAGTATTCAAATGTTTTTTTTTTCTTTCATGCAATTGTTTCTAACATATTTATAAGATGATTTCTTTGTTGCTTTGTATGTACCTCCCCCATGGTATAACCCCTGCTTTCACTGTATTTGATGTTGGTATAATTTGTGAAGGGGAAGGGAAAAAACAAATCGTTTAACTAGGGATACAGGTGGACCCATTGCAACAATGAGATGTCGAAAATGAACTTTACAACTTTGATGGGGGCGGGGGATCGGGTAGGGTGGGGGAGGCATAAATGAGAAGGGATGGGAAGGGGAAACAAAGGAGGAAGCAACAATGCTTGTTAAGAAATGTACTCGTTATCTTGCCCATGTAATTGTAGCTCATCTGTATGGTATTTTCACAATAAAAAATAAAATAAAATAAATACAGAATTTTAAAAAAAGAAATTACTGATGACCATTCTATTTTACAATTCTCCTGCAATTATTCATTCATTAGTTGGTGCACATTAGACTTGTTTCCATTTTAGGACTTTTTGGCAAACATTTAAATGAATATTCATTTAAGGTTCTTTTCACAGTAGAATGTTTTCTTAAGTAAACATTACTGGATAGAATATCTTGTCATATTTTAAGGAAATTTAACATAGAAGCTTCAAAAGTGTTCTACAAAGGGGACTTTATCATTTTGTATTTCCAACAACAAAAGCATCAAAGTTCCAATTACCCTATAGCTTTGAGGGTATTTGTATTACTGATTGTCTTCATTTTAGCAATTTGGTATGAAGTGATTTGTGGTGATGACTTTAGTTTGTACATTCTTCATGGCTGCTTTGTGTGTGTGTGTGTGCATGCATATGCATGTACTATTGTGCTACCAAGCAATAAACTTTTGTTATTTAGAGAGTCCATTATAGATTGTTTTTCTTTTATTATTAATTTGTAACAAGTTATTATACATTCTGGATATCATTCTTTTTTTTTTTTTTTTTTTTTGGGGTCCCGTCGTGGGGCCTGAACTCTGGGCCTAGGCACTGTCCCTCAGCTCTTCAGCTCAAAACTAGTGCTCTACCACTTGAGCCACAGCGCCACTTCCGGCTTTTTTCTTTTTTTTTGCTTATATGGTGCTGAGGAATCGAACCCAGGGACTCATGCATGCAAGGCAAGCGCTCTACCACTGAGCCATCTTCCCAGCCCCTGGATATCATTCTTAAATGTTGACAGAACTCATTTCTAAAGCCATCTAATTTTGCTTTGTTTGTTTTGTTGTTGTTGTTTTTGTTTTTGTTTTTTTGGGTCAGGTCGTGGGGCCTGAACTCTGGGCCTGGGTGCTGTCCCTCAGCTCTTCAGCTCAAGGCTAGCGCTCTACTACTTGAGCCACAGCACCACTTTCGGCTTTTTTCTTTTTTTGTGAAGCTTTATTTGTAAGATTTTTAGTAACAAACACATTTATTTAATAGAAATAGTCTATGCAGCTTTTCTATTTTGTTTTGGTTACATTTTGGTAACTTGTCTTTCTCAAAAATTATTAACATATAATTTCCCATATTATCTTTTTTACCTTTTATATATAGAGAATCTTAGTGATATGTCTGTTTTAATTCCCAGTGTTGAGTTATATTTAACACATCAACTTTATTAATCTGTTGAAAGAAATAAGTCTTTGAGCATCAGATTTTCTCCATTGTCAATTTTCAATTCTTCCAACTTTTGGGTAAATTTTTTTTCTTATTTCTTGAAATAGAATCTTAGATTATTGCTTGTAAACTTCTTTTTTTCTAATATAGGCTGTTTGAAGTTACAGCAATCCTTATTAGTATTATTTTTACTATGACCCACAAATTTTAATGTTATTGTCATTATCATTTTGTTAAAATAGGTCCTAATTATTGTTATGATTTACCATTTTCCTTAGTTTTTTTTAAAGCTTTATTAGAAAGGTTTATTTCTACTATGCAACTACTACCTGGTAAGAAAACATACAGAATAAGAAATGCCATGAATTTTATGTCCTTTGAAGTTTTCTTAAGCTTTCTAAAAGTACCATTAGTACTTTAAAAATGCGAATTCTCAAAGCCCATTTCCTCTCTGATAAGTGAAGGCCGGCCTCGAGCCACGCCTCCTGCCTTGTAGCTACTGAATGGGTTACACGTGTAGAGGAATTTGCCCCCCCCCCCCAAGTGAGCTTTTCAAATGGTTTCTAATAGATCCAGGGAGGCCTGGTTTGTCTTAGAATAATTCTCTTCACGAATTCTCTTGTCATGGTGGTGTTGGGAGCCTGGCCTCCAGCTTCTATTTTCCCTTCTATCTATGGCTGTAATTTTCTGTCTTGATCATTCTTTCCTTTGTTTCCATCTAGCTTTATAATACACATATGATGCTGTGAACAGAAAATAAATTATTTATACAATCAAAAAATATGAATTCTCCAAATGCTTGATACATGGTTCTATAAATTTTCTCTATATATCAGTTATTGAGAAGACAAAGCCAGCATACACAACTATGGTAGTGGCTATGTCTCTTTAATCCTTTTGTTCCCGTTATTCTTTATTTTCTATATTTTGAAATGTTACCAGATACATAAGTATTTAGGCTAATACATTTTCATCAATTGACCCTTTAAAATGATATTTTCCTTTAGTATCCTTTTATTTCAGCCTGAAGAATTCTCTAGAGGGAGTTATTATAAGACATTTGTTATACAGCAGTATGCTAACCAGAAATTTTATACTTTGGCTCATCTGAGAATGTTATTTCCCCATCTTTGAAAAATAATTTTATCAGAAATGGACTCTTTCTTTCAGCACATGAAATATCTCATAACACTGCCTCTGGCCTCCATAGTTTCAGATGAGCAATCAGCTATTTAACTTTCCTGAGAATTCCTAGTATATGATGGGCATGCTTTCCTATCAGTGCTTGCTCTCAATGGTCTTGTTTCTGGCTTCATTAATGGCGATTTGAGGTCTATTTCTAGGGTTATTTTTCATTTTGTTATGGTATGTATTCTTCATCTTTTTATGATTAGGTATGTTTTAGGCTCAGGACATTGTGAATTTTATCTTGTAATTGTGATTTTGTTGTATACTTTTAATAGTATTATATTTTAAGAGATAAGATCCAGTTGGTACCTTGTGAAATTTACCTTTAAGCTTTATAAAGGTGTGTGAAGCCTTTATTAAAGACTAATTTATCTCTATTCATAATATGACAGTCTTCTGAGGATTCTATGCCATGTTCTGTGTATTCTGAGGACTTTCCTCTCTGGCTCATTAGAAGACAAACTCTTTCCTCCAGGCAGCTGCAGAAATTCCCCTTTTCCTTTGGATGATTTTCTTTTTGATAGTTTCTTATTATTACATCTCTTAGGCCCATGACCTCTCATTTGTAACTTTGTCTTACAAATTCTGGATACCTTAGTCATCCTCATCTCTGCCTCTTCAGTTAAGGAAGACTGCTATGGCCATGTTTGAGTTCTCCTTCCCAGCAGTGGATGGAAACCACCTTCAGGAAGCAAGATGATTCAACAGTAGGTTTCACCTTGTTTGTTTCCTTTCCCCCCAAACTCACCATTCTACTCTGCCTATATTTGATGCTTCAAATACATTGTTACCACATAATAGTTTTCTATGCTATTCTATCATGACCAGAAGTAGAAGTTACCCCCAAGTTATAATTTTAAAGACAGAAACAAACAAATAAAACAAGAAATTAGGGTTCAATGTCTATTATAGAGACCAGCACATTTATTTAATATTTACAGTGAACCACTGACAATTCATTGCTAATTGCTTTGATTAAATTTTAAACTATTAAACAAAAGACAGCAGCTAAACAAGTTTAACTTATGCCAAATGTCACTATTATCTTAATTTTTAGTAACTTAGCCAGATACATGTGTGGTTAGAAGGCTTAGTTACTTAATCAAATCAAGACAGTTTCTAAATTGGGTGAAAGGAATGATGCCATGTTCAACTTCGCGTATCAAAAAGAGACAGGAGTGATATATTCCCTCACACAGACAAACTAAAGAAAAAGACAATGTCACAAACTGCAGTGGTGAAAGGGTAACTCAAGAGTTTCCTCCTTGGGAAGAATGAGATACAAACATTGAGGAAGGGGCAGACACAATTTGGGATTTAAAAATGTGCAGAATTTCTACTTTCATAGCAATTAAATTCAATGCATATTAGCTTAGATTTCTGTGTCTGGGAGAAAAAAGTTTGTCTGTTTTGATTTTCCTCATTTTGTTTTCATTTTTTCTTTTCTTTTTTTTTTTTTGTTGGTTATGGGGCTTGAACTCTGGGCCTGAGCTCTGTCCCTCAGCTCTTCAGCTTAAGGCTAGCGCTCTACCACTTGGGCTACAGCGCCACTTCTGGTTTCCTGGTGGTTTATTGGAGATGAGAGTTTCACAGACTTTCCTGCCCGGGCTGACTTTGAACCGAGTTCCTCAGATCTCAGCCTCCTGAGTAGCTAGGATTACAGGCATGAGCCACCAGCGCCCAGCTTGTTTTTCACTTTTTCTGACATTACTCTGAGTGAAGATCTTTTTTTTTAATACTGGAGCTAGCCCAGATGAGTTTATCATGAAACACAGCTTCTTACAGAGCTACCATTTGTCAGACTGGTAAAGCATATCACTACATGTACGATTTAGAATTCTGCACTCTGAAATACACCACCCTTTTAAGAATAGAAAATGAGAACATGATATTTTAAAACATGAGTTACAAATTTTTTCCTTGGAAAGAAAGTGTTGCAAACTTATTATGAGATCCACAGTAATCTCATTTTTGTAAGAATGAAATGGTGGGTATGCTCTTCTTAACTTTATAGTAGCAGAAAACTTGTTGGGAATATAGTCTTTTCTACCATTACTGGAGACCGAGTTTTCACGTATTTCCATATTCTGTAAACTGTTTCCATTCTCTCCAGACACACTTTGAGGCCAAGTAGCTATAGATATTTACTTTTCACTTGGTGTTCCATTATTTCCAACTCTTGTTGAAGAATGGCATTTTCTAATTACAGTAGAGATTTCTAAGATGATCCAATTCAGTTTGCATCATATCATGTTGCAATGTAACAGTTTGTAAATTTACCTCTGGTTTTTCCACATTACCTTCCAATTCTATACCCATGGGGCAAATGCTTCAAGTTTACCTTAATCCTCTCTTTACTGACTTTAAAAGGCTGTAAAATAGTTTAAGAGGGACCTCAAAAGGCATGTCAAGATTCACCTGGTCCTCAGGCCCTAGAATACTTTGCACTAGTGATTTTACTTACAATGATTTAAAAAAAATTCATAGACCACTGTTGCCTCCTAGATTCGGCTAAGGATGATACATCTGATTCTGAGAACCACAGGAAATATTCCTTACAGATCATGTGTTCAATGCTTGGTCACTGGCTGGTGGAACAATTTTGATAGCAATTCTGGAAACTTTAGGCTTTGAATGCTATTCCTGGTCCCAAATTCTTCTCTATCCTGTTGGCCATGAGGTGAATAGCTCCCTCCTACCATTACTTTCTGCCTCACCCTGGGCCCAGACACATGGAGTTGTGTCTGAAACAGTGACCAAACGAAATCCTTCCTCCTTAAAGTTGTTTATGCCAGGTATTTTGTCACAGCAACGCAAAAGTAACGAACACATCTCTTAATACTGAGTCATACTTGAGAAACTCTGATAGGGGAGGGAGGGCAGGCTGCCATGATACTGGATTCAAATTTCAACTCCATCAATGGCTAGTTGAAAGACTGCAGGCAAGAATGCCAAATCAATTCTTGTTTGTGTTGTTTCACTTTTAACATGGCAGAAAGCATCAGACCTACTGCAATTGTGGGGAGGATTAAATGAGATCATGCCTGTCATGCTGACAATGACAAATAGGAGCTGAGATAGTTCCTTATTGAGTCTTTACAGGAAAAGAAGCTCAAGTGGGGGCAAGATTCACCCGCTTGGAAGCAACTCAGGCAGAGAAAAGAGCTGGAAAGAATAGTTCAGGCTGGTGGAGAGGAAGAATGATGGGAGATAAAGGATTTTCTTTTCTGTTTTCATGCTGTGTGTGTATGAGCACATGCGCATATGCTCATGCTTGCTTCAACCTGCTATGCTGGCATTCTACCACTTGAACCACGTGTCTGGCCCTGCTTTTTTCTGATTATTTTGGATATAGGAAACTTTCTTTGCTGAGGTAGGCCACTTGAACGTTTTAGTTTTTGGCCTCCTGAGGAGCTAAAATTAAGAGGTATGAAATGGCAGGCCCTGCCTTCATGTTTTTAGCATCTTTTTTCATCATGATGTTTTGTTTTCTCCGGTCTTCTTGTTGAAGTTTGTTGTGAGAGCTTTGGTACACTTAAAATCACCTTAAGAACTGCTTTGCTGACAAAGCATCCTTGGAAGGTTGAGAGTTCTAGTAGGCGCCAGAGCCATGGTGGCCAGACCAGTGTGCTTGTGGTGTGTCTGTGACCCAGAAGAAGTGAGCCTCTGACAAGCACAATTACTGTGTCTTCTTAATTTTCCTCCTAAAGTTATTTGAGGGGACTGTGGTTTTTGCCTTGAGCAAAACCCCCTTAACAGCCGGGAATCTCAAAGCAAACATTATTTTATTGGACTACCCCAGCAGATGAAAGCAGAGTGTTCCATATGGACTCTTTTTTGAGTCAATTAATGCATTAGCAAAAAAACAAACCCCTTCTGAAAGAGTGTTGTTGTCATCCTCAGTAGTTTCTTAAAGAATGAGCTATAAACACAGAGTTCTATATAATCTATATGTTTAGAAAAACCACTCATGATATATCTCCCAAAGGAATACTCACATTAAATGATGTAGGTTATTTTTAGGCTCTATTTTTGATAATGATTAGAGAATTTAAATTTATTTTAGAATTTACATGTCAGCTCTTAGCTGAAAGTAATCAAACCCATTTCAAATAACTATAGTTGTTTTACTCTTTAGTAAAAGACACAGTTATGATTTCTAAAGTGATCAATACATAAGACTATGTTCTTGTTTTAACTCTAGCAGCAGCAAAGGATTATAAAGGAAAATTGGGGGAAAACACATTTCCAAAACATTCATCCATTTGTTAGGTCATCCTTCAAGACAATAAGAGCCCAATAAGTGAACTGAACCCCCTTCCCCTTATCATTTGGGGGCCCCATTCTCGATGCAGGATCAAGCCTGCCACTGTTGAAAAACAGAGGTCATTTTGCTGGTAGATGACTCTGAGAGAGTTGTGTTAACAACTATGGTCGTCCTAACACTAATTACAGAACACTTTGGGGCAGGACTTTTTTCCAAAGGTAAAAACAAAAGGCACATACCCCTTTGCGGGATGTACCATTTGTAGAAACATTTCACTGCTCTGCCCAAGAAACACGTCGTTTAGAAATCTTTGGAAAAATCCACATCCTGAAAGCATTTGATTACCCTGAATTTAAAATGGGATTTTGCTCAGTGGCAAGGATACAAATTCACCCACAAGTATGGCTTCTGTGGTGCAAAGGCACACGAAGACTTTGAAGGAGAGTTTATCTAGATTGATAAATGGAACTCCGAGTCAGGGTTCAAATTCCATCACTGAAGATCTTCCTCTACCTGAAGGAGGAGTCCAGTGGCTTGCATTCTGAATACCCAGTCAGAGGAGGTTACACATACTTTCAAGCACAATTTGTTCCCATTTTTATTCCCCGCTCACTGGTTATGTGCTGTTAAACATTTCCAGAACACTGTCAAAACGTAAGCATCCCAAGGTTTACATAAGCCACACCATTAAATAACATATAGGCACAAAATTTTAAACATTGTTTTCCAGCAATGGTAAATATTTTAGCTAAGTAAAAACTGAAGCTTGAAATGCAATAAGCATTGAAATGACTTTTCTGTGCCAGAATTCTTACTTTCCCCTGTGCGACCCTGGCAGCTGGGATTAAGGCGACCCCAGGGAACTCAGCAAATGGCTGTGGGTTATGAGGTGCAGCGGGGGCTTGGCGACAGTGTGCCACCCAGCCTCAAGAAACCCAGCCACAACTGGAACCCAAGAATCAGTGTGTTCACTTTGTGGTCAGCTTCACATTTTTTCCCCTCCTTGAAAGATGAAAAAAAAAAGAGCTGCTACAAAAGTCAGGCCTGTCTCCACCCCCTCCCTCCCCCTCCAGTAATCATGAGGTGGACCAAGGGCAGAGCTGAAAGACTCCAGGGCTGGCAGAGCCCGCCCCCCCCCCCCCCCTCAAATCATGGAAGCACATAAGCATGCAGTCCTCCAGTCCTCAACTTCACGGAGGGACATGACCCAGGCACTGACAGCTGCTGCACCACTGCCTACATGATGTGCTGTCACTTCAGGGCGAAGGGAAACCCAGAACAAATTTCACATGGTTTCTACCACATGGTGATTGCAGTCCTATTCAAGGCCTGTCATAGGCACACCACCCACGGAGCAGAACTCAGGGAAATTAGGCCTCCTTCAGTCTCTCCTGTCACTGCCTCTCCCTAAACAGAACTGAGCCAAGGTTTTCTTGTTTGTTTGTTAAGAAACACAAGCCATGTGGCCCTATCTCCACTGGCTTTCTGGGGCCTCTGGGTTCTTGTTTATTAGGGAGTATCACCCTGAGCTCTGGGTAAGTCTAAGCAAAGCCAAGATGCTCCCCATCAAATCCAATAGCTCGTAAAGCAGCAGTCAGAGCAGGGCACCATTATGACATCTGGGTCAGTGTTTCTGCCATGAAAATATGATCTTGAATAAAATGTTGAGCAAGTAAAGCGAAGAAATACAGAGACTCAATGACTCTACACTCAAAAAGACCAAAGGTAGATGCTATGTCATTATAATACCATCCACATTTCTGAGACATATCTATCTGGAGATTTGTGAATGGTTTTTGAGATTATATATATTTATCATTTATCATATGGTGGGAGTAAGGAGGAAGTCAACCATTAATTTTGCCAAAAAGAGATGGCACTGGTGGCTCACGCCTATAATCCTAGCTACTCAGGAGGCTAAGATCTGAGGATCGTGGTCCAAAGCCAACCAGGGTGGGAAAGTTCGTAAAACTCATCTCCAATTTACCACTGAAAAATGGGATGGGAAGTGGAGCTGTGGCTCAACGTGGTAGAACACTAGCCTTGACCAAAAACCTCAGGGACAGTGCCCAGGCCCAGTGCCCAAGCCCCATGACTGACCAGAGAGAGAGGGGGGGAGGGAAGGAGGGAGGGAGGGAGGGAGAGAGAGAGAAATAGAGAAAGGGAGAGAGAGAGGAAGGAAGAGAGGGAGAAAGGGAGAGAGGGAGAGAGAGAGAGAGAGAGAGAGGAAGGGAGGGAGGGAGAGAGAGTGAGCGAGGGAGAGTGAGGGAGAGTTGGAATTAGATACCTGTCCCATTTCTGGTGAAGATAACACTTGAACATAAGCAAACTCAACTGGTGGAAGATTTGTAGATGGTATTGACTCCAACCCTATAACTTAGTGATACCTTTTTATACTAGTTTTCATGTCCAACACGTACTGAAAATTTCTATGATGTTAATCATCATGTCCATAGTGCTAGAGATGGCTAGAATAAGTGTTCACTCACTATTGCTTTGCTTATCTAGGATCAAATGTAGTTTCTAATTATTCTGAACCATAAAATGATGGTTATATAATACTGCGAATGATCACACCAATATGAATACAATCTCCCCCAAATCCTGACATGCATAATGCTCCATTTATGACAACTGAATAGCAGGAAACAATTCAATAGCTTGAAAAATAGTTTATTTCCGCTTTCAAAATACATGAGCCTCTGACCATTATGCAAGGCACCACAAATTAAATAAAACCTTAGAGTTTATTTGTCTTACATGATTCAAGACAAAGTGGATCTTAAAAGCAAATGGGTGCCAATTACGGAGGTGGTGTCAGGAGAGGAGTAGGGCCAGTAGGGGCAATAGGGTTCCTGTATTTTTTTTTACAGTGTTTATTGAGATTGGCAGTAATCGGTACATGTGCAACGTAACAGTAGTTATCAAAAATTAGAACATCTAAGAGAGAGACTGTGTCTCAGCTTCTCTGTCTACATAATAAAAATGCCAAAAGCACTTCCTTACACTGCAAGAACTTTTCCCTCGTAGTCTTGATACCAGTAACGGAATATGATTACTAAACATCTCCAATGTGGTTTGCATTACAAAGAAACATGTTTCACATAAAAGCCTCATAATATAATCCAGAGACAAAAATTTCTGTATGTTTAAAATGTGAATCCAGGCTGGCTATTACTGATATCTGTGTGTGTGTGTGTGTATGTGTGTGTGTTCCTTTCAATGCTTTTCATTTTTATAAATATGGACCCAGTTTCCTAACAGTTTTAACACATACAGAACACTTTACCCTCTCGACTACCCTTTGGTAGTCTCTTTGGGATTGTAATTCTAGTCCAAGAAGGGGAGCCCTAATTTCTAATGAGCCTTGTCCCTTCCCTGAAATTATATTAGTATTGACCAAATCTCCCAGCACATGAAAGATATAAACATAGACCCATGGGGAGAGGTCCAAAGAATAATTAAGAATAATTCCATAATGATCTGGTTAAGAAAACACATAGGGAATAAATGATTTCACTTTATAAAAAGCTTTGACCTGAATTTTAGCAGGAAATAGAAAGGAAAAGTGTGAAGCTTTGCTTCAGCACAAGTTGCGTTCTTCTTCCTGCAGTACCAACACTACTGGAGGCTGCATCCTACATCAGTCTGCCTAGGGGTCTCCACTGGTCACTTCTGAGGTAGACGTGGATGGCTTGAAGAGAGGTAGGTAGAGTCCAAACTTGTTTTCAATCCCAGCGAATGTTGCAACTGCCAGTCTGTAACCCCCAACATGATCAGGATTTGGGGCAGGTAGTGTGATCCTGGATTTGGGAACGGGCTCAGATCCCACAGGTTTTCTAAGAATAGAGAGCAAATCAAGTAAGAATCTGTGGGTTCCTAAACTTGGTATAAAATAACATTTAAAACCTGTTAAAATATTTAAGGTAAAGGAGCTGTATGTCAGCAGTATGCTCTGAAATAATCTTGTAAACATTTTCCTTCCTAAGTCTTTTCCGTTTCCCCACAGGGTCTACACTAATGTTCTTGCCGCAAAGAGAGCCGAGTGTCAGAAACAGCTGAAACTTAGCAGCAGATTTCACAAGATACTTACACTCCTCCAAAATCAATGTAGAACCATTGCTGTAGCAGTTCATAAGTCAGCAAAGTGACACCAAACTGCGGTGAGGATCGGAATACACGAGCTTTGAAAACAAAAGGGGAATTATGGATATCATTAGATTTTTCTTTTTTTAAAATTTACCTGATACCAAAGGGCTAGTTAAGAACCGATTATTTCCATACCACCAGCTCCTTTCCACAAAGCTTTTTGACCCTCTTCCCGTAGTATCTTTCTGAAGCAGTCTATCACTCCGCTGTAAGTGGTTTGGCCAGCCCGAGCAGCCACCTGTAATCTAGTCTTGATAACATCAGCAGGGGTCACTAAAGATGCTGCAGGCATACCTGTAGGAGAGAGACAGCACCATCTCAGTCTGGTCACATTCTCACTATATAAAAATAACTGTGCTTTGAACTGCTGGCCGTGGAAAGAAAGTTAAGAAGCCAGCACAATAAAAGGCCTATTTTGCTGTCCTCGTTGGGAAGCTCAGATATGACAGCTTCTGCCCCCCACCCTTTCCCCTGCTCCCTCTATCCAAAGCCATCATTTGTTCGGTTTCTATTCTTAAATACCTAAGTAATTTTAAGCAACTATTCACCAGGAACGCTACTTCAAGTGGTTGGGAACAAATGGGGAAAGTGGTTTTTCAAAAATGTTTTTTGCTTTCCTGTTGAAATCAGAACCTCACGAAGTTATTAGGTCTGATTTTTTAGAGGTGAAACTTATTATGTGTTTCCTCTTCATGGTTTTCTGGCTGCTGGCAGTCACGGGAGGTGCCTTCTCTCACACATTCACCCACTTACCCTCCAAACCTAACCTCTCTGTTACACCAGAAAAATACTGTTCTGATAGCTAAGCAAACACTGTGTGTGTGCGCGCGCACACACACATATAATATTTTAGGTTTACTTTCTCCAAAGACTGATGTCTCTAGAAAAACATTTGACAGAGGCTTAAAATTTACCCTGGCTGATAATCAATGAAAAGGAATCAGCAACAATAATCCCTCCCCAAATTGCCAATGGGTAATTTTTTTCTACAGTCATTTTTACCCAAAATGGGACAACCATGTTTAGATTTTTTAAAAGTGAGACTATACTCAGAAGACACTGTCTCTTACGGTTTTATTACTTTTCCATTATGAATCTATTCCAAACCAAATTGGTCAAATGCAGATGCATAAATCTCCCTTGCTTTTTTTAAGGCTTAATAATTCTGTAAGACTTTCTGTCCAAACCAGCATGGTCTGGCTCACAACTACATCTCATCCTTCTAACAGACAGCTTAAAAGTTACAGTGTGAGTGTGAGCATGCGTGAATCTACATTCTACATGCTTGTCTTTACATTACTAAAACAATCTCTTTTCTCCCATCTTTACTCAGCTCCTCAAACACTAATTTTAAGTAACAGTTGTTATAAAATGCTCTACAATTTTACATGTGAAAAAACTCACTTTATATTCAATACTTCACTGGGTAAGTCACACTGAGTTTCCTATTAGCTTGGAGGCATTATTTTAACTTGGAGCCAAGAATTTATTCTCCGACATAATGGAAGGAAACACGAAAAATGCTTAGAAACCCACTGTGTTCACACCACCGATTTTGTTTCGCTTCCTGGTTTAAAAAGAGTTTAGCAGGCAGTCAGCTTTCCACATGCAATACAATCCTTCACACAATGGTGGGCAGGCATGTCTAAGTGTAACTGGGAAACACATCTGAGCAAGAAAGTGGATAAAGAGCTGTCTTTCCACTGTGGTACTCTTGATAAACAGTCCTTATCCAGTAGAGAGAGCAGTGTTGGTGAAGGGGCAGCAGGGAGACCAGATACTACTACTGGAACAGAAATGGTGTGCAGAATGTATAGAGTAGTTGTCTGACAAAAGGGTTTAGTGTTGTTGGAAGGATGTTGGAATATGACAACCTGAATACAACACACGTCATTCTCTGCTTCCATGACTCCTAGGGGCCTAGGAGCAATTGTGAACATCTCTGTAGAGAAGACGTTTCTGGTATAGGGATTTATTAAATGAATCTGGAGACCTGCAGGAGGCAGCTTCAAAGCAAGGCTGGCAGAGCGGCAGATACGAGAAAGAGCTTGCTTACCAGAGCTGCTGATACCAGGTTAGAGTTGACTAAGTCCCTAAGTCAATCTGCCTGGTTTTCCCAGATTCCAAGGGCTAAGGGTACATTCATGAAGTGGCCTCAGTTTTGTCTGCTCCCACAGCATGTGGAAATAAAGAGGAGGATGACTAGAAGACAGGAAGAGCACTAGTAGCCTGCTTATTAGGAAGGGCTGAGACTAAGGTGCATCCTTGGTGGCCACCCACTACAGCTGTGACAGGAACAATTCAAGGGGCACCTCAGACAATAAAAACCATAGTGTATCTTCAAGGGGTCAGCAACTGGGAGGACAGAGTACCATTCACAATGGAAAGAAAATGTGACTGCAAAAATCAAGCTTTGGGTCTGGATTCTTTTCGTAAGTATTCATAAGGAATGTGATTTTTCTCTACTTACAGTTTAAAGGTTAGTATAACATTCTTTTAGGAGAAAGCTTGTTTTCCGAATCTCCTCTGTGTCCTTATTTATGTCAGTTTCTAAATAAGGGCAGTGGGCTGAAGTTCCCATAGGAAGGAGAAAAATTTCATGTTTTCTTCAACCTTTGAAACTGAGAACTTTTAATATACCAACCATCATCAGAGGTTGACAAAGAATTTTATCACTATTCATAAAAGCCTCTATGCCACTGAATGCTATTTTATTTTGTTTTGTTTTTATGTGCTGGTACTGGGGCTTGAACTCAGGACTTGCGGGCTTCCCTTAGCTTTTTCTCAAGACTGGTACTTTACCTCTTTAGTTACATTCTACCACTTGTAGCTTTTTGTCTTGTTGCTATTGTTGGTCATGGGGCTTGAACTCTGGGCCTGGATGCTGTCCCTGAGCTCTTCAGCTCAAGGCGAGCTAGCTCTACCACTTGAGCCATAATGCCATTTCTAGGTTTCTGGTGGTTAATTGGAGGTAAGAGTCTTACCGACTTTCCTGCCCAGGCTGGCTTCAAACCATGATCCTCAGATCTCATCCTCCCGGTAGCTAGGATTACAGGCATGAGCCACCAGTGCCTGGCTCTGTATGCTATTTTAATCTCTAAATTCCTCTTGGTCTGACATGAATATTCCTATGCTCATTTAGTGTTGGCATGCATCTTTAAATCCACTTGCTTTCATTTTATGTCATGATTTCCCCACATTTCATAAGATTTCCTCTCAAAAACTATCTACTGCATTGGTTTACAGAGGCATTGAATCCATTCATACTTACTGTGGCTATAGGTTTTATTTCCAAACTTTTCCATTTTCTCCGCTACTACTTATTTCTCTTTTGACTTATTTCCCTTTTCAAAGACATACCTGTTTAAATAGTTCATGCATAGGTGGTACAAGTATCATTACAAAGTGTACAATTCGTCAGCATTGGTACTTTCCTCCAGCAAACTAAGTTAAAGTACTTCTGTCCTCTCTTCTTTATGTGTCTCCCAATAACCCTTCTTGTATAGTAAATGCATATAATTTAGACCTCTTCACAAATTTAATTTTTATTGACTCTGTTTCAAGTACCCCACATTGTTCTTAAATCCATTTCTCACTTTGCTGCAGAGAATATCAGTGAAGCAATCTGTGGGTCTCTGCATGTGAGAAACTAAGCTTTGCTTCACTCCTGAATGCTGCTGTGCCTGGGAACATAATCACAGTTCCAGACATTGGTGGTTTGACAGTATCTTACACTGCAGATGAGGAAAGGCCTATCTTCCTTACTAACTTGTCTTCTCTGCTTCTCACCTTATTCCTCCTCCCCGGGGCACTCCTATTAAGTAGAGGTTAGACTTCCTGCATTAATCTTTTTCCATCTCTGTATTTTTGTACCACATTCTAGAGGTTTTTTGTTTTTTTTTTCCAGATGTCTAACTTAGGTTTTTCTTTTTAGACAGCTTTGCTATGTAGCCTAGGCTGTCCTTTAACTTAAGATCTTCCTGTCTCAGTCTCCTAAATGCTCGGAGGGTTAGACAAACGTGCCACTGTGCAATGCCTACCGTGGTCTTTGATCATAACCACTGTATCATTCAGAATCATTTCTAGATTCTTAATTTTGGCAATCTTTTCATTAATTAAAAAAAAACCCTACCTAACTTATTCCTTTCAAATCTCTTTGAGGATCTTAATTACAGCTCTTTAAAGGTCTCTTCTGTTTCCTGAATTGTTGATTTCCTGTGCAATTCTTCAGTTTACTAAACTTGCTGCTCTTTCCTGTCTGCAGACTTCCAACTCTACTGATATTCACGTTCAAAGGGCAGGCAGATTTGTACATAGCATGTGGCTGAGGATGGCGTGTACCATAATCCAGGTCTGCTTTCCCCATAGGTTTTTCTCTTGAATAAGATAGTCCCCAAAATGCAAGGGACTTTGGGTAGGTCAGCAGAACAGAAACCTTCCAAATGGTTCTTATGAGGAAAGTATTACTCTGAAGGAAGGATTTATGTTCTTTTACTCTGAGAAAGAGCTATTACTTTATTTTTTTTTCTGCACCTGTGGTATGCAATTGTCATATACCTGCCCTGTTTTCTTTTAGCACCACACTACCTCTCCGGGCCCAGAGTCCTTTCTTTATAACATAGCCCTGAACTAGCAAGTAAGTGCTGCCAAAAGCTCCAGACTAGATCAAAGTGGCAGCACACACAGCTCTCTTAACTCATTTATGGTTTATCCTAATGCTGTCTCCACTCCATCAGCCCCCAGGGACACTACTGTTTGGAGGTTCACTTTCTTTACAGAGGAGAAGTACTTCTTCCTGGCAATGTTTTGGGTTGGGATATCATCCAGTCCAGTTTCAAAGTCATTGTGGCTGTTGCTTGTGGGTGTTGCTAAGTGAAGCCGATGCTACCATTTTCTAGGACCAATAAGGAATCTGTAAAATGTATTTTCTGACATTTTTAGATCCTTCTGAGGAGAAATGGATAAATATACATAATCCATTTCCCTGATGCAGTATCTCTATTAGCACAGGAATGCCAATGGCTCCAAAACTTTTAAAAATAACTTGGCAATGACTTACAAACAACCATACTCTTACCTTTGGGATGGTGGTGGTGGTGAAAGTGATGGTGGGTGGTGGTGATAGAGCTGGTGGTGCTGATAGGGGTAGTGAGTAATGGTGGTGGAGGTCATGGGCAGTACAAGCTTTGAACTCAGGGTCTCATGCTTGCTGAGCATGTTGGCTCAGAGTTGGCTTTGGTCCATTATATTGGAGATGGATTTTCGTGGCTTTGAACCTTGACCTTCTGGATCTCAACCACCTTCGTAGCTAGGATTCCATGAGTAAGCCATTGGTACTTGGCTATAATCACACTTTTTACCAACAAACTCACTTCACTGATGTAAACAGGAGAAAAAGCTTTTATGCCTAATGATTTTTTCTTTCTTTTAAAATCACTTAGCTAAAAGTTTCATCCAAAGATATAACTCCTTTGAACAACTAATGAATTATTTACCAAAATGAATACCAGGAAGCCGAAACATGTTATTTGGGGAGAGAACAAGGGAGGTACATATGAATGAAGGGAGAATGAGTGAGCAAATGCTGTCATGATATTCACTGTACATTATGTAAAAACTGAACTATGTAACTTGAAGGTAGGGATGGGAAGGGGAATATGGAGAGAACGATGAAAGGAGTGACATTCATCAACAGTGACAAGCATCCACATGCATTGTACTCTTATCCCGATTTAAGAAACTGTAACCTCTTTGTACCACTACTTAACAATAAAATTTTTTTAAAAATAAAGAAAATACGTTTTTGAAAAAAAAATGAAGGGATGCTTAAGATTAAGGGATATGTAATTATGTAGCAATTAAAACTGTTTAGAGTTTGAAATAATAAAATTAGTATTATTGAACTTTCTGAATATTTATTGTATACTAGGACTTACTTTGGACTTCTATATCTATTAATTCACTTAATCCCCATAATAATCAGTTAAGACTAAGACTGTTCTTTTCCCCAAACAAAGAGAACTAAGCCAAAGAGGATCAAATAACTTGTGCAGGTCACACAGTTCTACATAGGAAAATGAATCTGATCCTCAGTAGCTTTGAAACACTTTGTGCACATCACTAACCCTCTTGCTCTGATGGCCAAAATGCTTAAGATACAAGAAAAAGTGCAAACCATATGTGCACTATGCTCAGAACTGTGGAAAACATTAAAGAGGGAAGGATAGAATATACTGAATACTGAATAGTATCTTCTGGCAGTAGAATAATGGATATTTTCTTATTTGCTCTTTCCAGAAGTGTTCCAACTATTTTACAATGAGTAATGTTACTTTCAAAATCATAAAAACAAAATAGGGGAAAAAATCATAAGGGAGGAAAAATAACCCACTAGTACATTCTCCAGCTTTGTGGCATAAATTGTTTTAACAAATTCCTATCCAGAGATGAAACTGCTTTCCAGTTTGTATTTTCTCTAAGAGTTTTTTAAATATTTTTTGTACTTTAAGGGAAACAAAGCTCAGGAAAGAGCCCTAAATCTTGATCTGAGTTCTACTATGTATCCTTTTTTTTTTTTTTTTTGTCAGTCCTGGGGCTTGAATTCAGGGCCTGGGCACTGTCTCTCAGCTCTTCAGCTCAAGGTTAGTGCTCTACCACTCAAGTCACAGCACCACTTCCGGCTTTTTCTGCTTATGTGGTGCTGAAGAATCGAACCCAGGGCCTCGTGCATGCAAGGCAAGCACTCTACCACTGAGCCACCTTCCCAGCCCCTACTATGTATCTTTAATGTCACAACTGACACTTGAAGTGATTGACAAGCAAATTCTCTTAGATGCAGATTGAACACATCCCCCACACTAGATACTCCATGTCCTTCTGAGATGCAGAACCACACTTTATAGCAAGTAGGTCTAAGTATTGTCTCTACTTAGAGCTGAGAAAAGGAAGGCTTAGGGGAAGTTGAGTAACTTGCCCAATGCCACACCACACTAGTAAGCGATACTTAGTTCTCATCAGGCCCTATCCAATTACAAGTAATTTATACAAATATAAATGGCCTATGTGGGGCACAGGGAATTGAGACAGATTAGACATAACTTTGGGAATCCTGTATTTCAGACTTGAGTTCCTGCTTTCTTGATATAGGTACAACTGTGGTCTTATAGCTTCTCATGCAAGTAGGGTTACTAAGCAGACAGGAAGTAACAAATTTGCCTCACAGGCCTTCATCAATAGCTGTGAAAAAAAAAAGACTAAGAATAAAAGAGAAAAAAAGAATAAACCAGGGGTGTGTGGGGGGGGGGGCGGGGGGGTGCAAAAGCAGACAGCATCAAAGCTGGGGCTTGTCCTCATGCTATTCTTTGAAAACTGCTTCTAGCCTCTTATCAGATGAGAAAAGCACCTGTATCAAAAAATTTGGAGTCAGGCTTCCCATGACTGCCTTAGGGTCTGTTAACTCATACATGTTTGCTACCCCCTGGAGAGCCTACCCAGATTGTTCCAGCCTTAAGGGTCTTAGGACAAGAATGTTCACAAAAGCACCCACTGGGGTTGATCCCTGCCTTTTCTGTAGATATTTTCACCACAGCACTGCAAAGACAGCTATTTCTGTGGTTCAATGGATACACACCCAATCCCTTTAACTGCACGACCCTGGGAGGAAACATGGGTCTGGAATCAGTCCCTCGATTCTGGTTCTACCACATTTCTTTTATCTAAATGATAGTAACCATTGTTTTAAGTTTAGGACAAGTTTGTATACAATATTTTGTTTGGACTGCAGGGAAGAAGTACTCAAAAATTTTAAAAACTAAAAATTTCTAGTTGAATCATTCTTAGGCTCTGAAATGGAATTATGGAATAATACGGAACTTGAATTGGCCACCTAACAAGACCACAGAAGGAACCAATATTTAATGAGCCATTTTTAGAGTTCAGAAATTAAGCTCGCCTGAAATTGCCAGTGTAAGAGTCATTTCTCAGTCTTTATTGTCAATTACTGTTCAAAGCAACCTATAGCCAACCTATCTTTATTCTGCTATGATCCATCAGCATGTTGTAGTATGAGGTGAGGGTGGGGGGCTGGGGACAGTGGAGGCACTGAGGATGGGTGAGGAGGCAGCAACAGAACTGCATGCAGGACACTCACCAGCTATGGCACCAGCTAAGAGTAGATTTCCTGGGCTAACATGCCCATCTTCACTTGCAAAGGAAGCCTTCACATGAGCATAACATGGGAAGTAGATGGCCGAGAAAGGAATGTCCCTCAGAAAGCATGCTTTGGCACCCTGTACATTTGCAAAGGAAGAAAAAAACCACATGTAACACATATCCCATTGAGAAGATCAAGCTTCTTTGGAACCCACCTCAGAACAAAATATTCCTGGAGAAGACCAAATTTGTACTCACAAGTTGAAAGATGAGCAGTAAAAAAAGAAGCCAAATTCTTCAAATAACAAGTCAGAGTCTTTTTTTTTTAAAACATAAAATTCGTTTGGCTGTATGAGGGGAAGAACTTTGTTCTCATGCTCAGATTTTGATTAAAATTTTGATTAAAATCTGGCTGTCATATCCTTTCAAGTCCCTGTTAGTGGCAAGTCACTATCATTTGGAAGAGATTTGGTAGTCTCGATAGTAGATGGGGTAGGAACAGTCATGAGGCCTCCGTATACACATTAGAAAAGAGGAAGGGGCCCCGTTTTTTATACTATTTGAAAATCTGATGAAAGTGTTGGACTCTTTCCCAGAAAAAAATTACATATACATAAAACAATTATATATCTTTTCAGGAAGTCTTGGATCCCCTTAATTTATTCACATACTTACCCACCATCCAGGGTTTATAAAACATTAATAAATGCTTGCCCTTTAAGTCTTAAAGTATTTACAGTGATTCTGACACATATAAGAGCTCTGTATAGCTCAATTAGCTCCTACAGCAAAGTCCTCACCAAGTAACTTCTTGGTGCCAAGATGCCATTCAGAGGCCCTGAGAATTGATGAGTGCCCAGAAATATGATATAATGTTCTACTGAATAATATTCTACTGAAATGTTCTACTGAAAACCACAACACCTATATTATATTTTGAATAGGCTGAATGGGAAGGAAATTACTGCTTTTCAACACTTAATTATTTAATACCATTTCTCTCACAGATTTCTAATAACCATAAATTCTATAAAATAAACTCTATCTATATCTACTGATATTAACAAAGGTCTAAGAGTGTTGGATCTGGTGTGTCTGATACATGCTGGCTCTAATCACTTAAAAGTTACTTTATATCACACGTCTGTTATTATAACTTTGTTTCTGTGGTTTTTTTTTCCTGATAAATACATTTTATTCCTGACTCAAACTGAGATTTTTTTTCATTATAAACCCTTACTTTTTTGTCCCCCCCCCAGAAACTACTATAGATTCAAGTCTATTGCCTGAATAGAGGTCAGAAAACTAAAGTCTGCCTAATTAAGGTTAACTTATTAGCTGTCTTATACAAGTAAGGTAAATAGGAATTTAAATTTAATCCTATTAAATTTAATCCTAGTTTAGCTCATCTTTCCAACTAGAACAAATGCTTAGAATCTGGATTGTGTGCAGAATTGGTGGGCACACTGGCCATGCCTGAGTAAGCTTAGCCATGGATAATTTAAATATCCTCCATTTCCTGTGCATATGGGTATTCATATTCCATCTCATGAACTGTCAACCACAGGGAAACAGTTCTACAGCATAATGTTACTACGTGAAAGTAGTACTAGTCTTTCATGAGTCAGTCTTTTTTTTTTTTTGGGGGGGGGGGGTCCGGTTATGGGGCCTGAACTCTGGGCCTGGGCGCTGTCCCTCAGCTCTTCAGCTTAAGGCTTGTGCTCTACCACTTGAGCCACAGTGCCACTTCCGGCTTTTTTCTTTTTGCTTATGTGGTGCTGAGGAATCGAATCCAGGGCCTCAGGCATGCAAGGCAAGCGCTCTACCACTGAGCCACCTTCCCAGCCCCTCATGAGTCAGTCTTTAAAAAGTTATAATTCGGGAAGCTAGGATATTGGAGGTATAGTAAAACTATCTTACCTTCACACCTTTCTATAAATCCTATCCACTCTGTCCAGGTGATATTCAAATTAGATACGAAATATTTATTAAATAAAGGTCCGTTAAATCCTTACCTCTGCCTTCATCATTATAGTAAAAACCATCACTATATTACTGACACCAGAGTACTGACATTGTAAACAAGTCATTTGGAGTAACTTTTCAGGTTCGTATAATTCCTCATCCAAATTTTGCTTCTTATTATAGCTATTCATTTTTACCTTTAAGCACATTTCCCAGTGTTTGCATTTTACAGTGAGATTTCAATCTGTGTGCTCATTTCTTTGCTGTACTACTACTTTCCATTTAAGTCTCCCCCTACACATCCCCCCACTCTGGTTATAAAATGTGGAGTATTTATCATAGAAAAATATATAAAGGTATCAAGAATTAAACTGCCCATAGCTAAAACCTACTGCAAATAAAAAGTGAAAGTTTTGGAACATTCAGTCAACATAAAAATTAGCAAACACTCCAGAACTGGAATTCTTCTGGAGTGGTTCTAGATTAGTCATTTTTCTTCTTAAATTTATTATGTACAGTTTGTGCTTTGTTTTTTGCATGTCCAATTTAAATCACTTCTTCATTCTTTAATAATGTTGCCTGCATTTTTTTCTACTTGATTAAAATATGTTACCATCATCTTTGATTTGGGGAGAGTCCTAATGGTTGACCCCAAGATTCTTACCCATGTCAGTGCTTTGTAATAAGTTCACTTCCACAATTTCCTATTGACAGTAAACCTAACTCTTCCCTGGTAAAGCTATAAATACACTATATTTGATCAATCAAGGTACACCTATCACTCCTGCATCTCCTTTGATGACTATTAAGCCAGGAACATCAATCTCTTAAATAACACCTCTTCATTCAGCATCTCTTTTGATGATGACTAAGCCAAGAATACCAATCTTTTAAATATCAACCTCTTCATTCATTTAAACCTTAAACTCTACCCTTTCTACTGAGCAACTTTTAATAGTAGACTTTTCAGCGTTATGCTGAGTTTTCTTTATATCTGCCAGGGTCACTGTTGCCTATTCAAATGAGGGGTCAGGAATTGTTATCTGCTTTCATTTAATTTATAAAACACTTAGCAAAACTGGTTGTCAAGAGCTCAGGGACAGTGCCCAGGCTCTGAGTTCAAGCCTCATGATCGCCCCTCTGCCCCCCCCCCACCCCAAAGTCATTCTGTACTGGAAGGTTAATGTTGAAAGAAAGAGACAGAGGGGTAGGGCAGAGCAGGAAAAAGGGGGAGAGAGTGACCCAGGCTTATGCTTTGTGTCATAAATATGATTCAAAGGTCAGACACAGGAGGACAAGACAGGAAATCAGACATATGCATCCCTGGGACACAGGAAAAGTGAGGACATACGAATGAATTTGAGTTTTTCAAGGAGCCTGGGGGGACCACAGAACCCATCTACTGAGCTTCGAAGAACACCTACTGGGAAGATCATCCCCCCTGATACTAGGTAGCCATGTAATGAGCAAAAGAACCTTTCTCACCTGTTAAAAATCATCAGAGGGAAGTGGTGGGTTTGAAGCTTTGGGAATAAATGAGGTCGTAACCTTAAAAGTCTACATAGGACCCACTCTAGTACAAATGCAAGAGACAAATGGGACCAGAAGGGCTGCCTGCCTCTCCTGGGATCTATATTGTTCAGCAGCCCAGCACCTGCTCAGGTGTCTCCCTAGAGCAAAACAAAACCTGTTCTGGCTAAGTCAGGAGGTACAGGAGGTAGCTGTCGCTTCTCCGGCACCCCAGCATCAAAGCCCAATCCCCACAGAGAGCTAGCTTTGCAAAAGGCTGGAGAAGAACTTACAGACTTATTAAATTTCCCTGGCCTCCTTTCCCCCAGTACTTCCTCCAGGTCTTAGGCACAAAGGCAGGTGCCAATTTGCAAGGCTGCCTAAGGCAATCCCTGACCTGTTGCTCCCACACAATAACAAGGGAAGCAGGATGTTGAAAAGCCTTTTAAAGTTCCAAGGGTGAAAATGTTTCTCTTCCAGATTCCTTGATGATTTCTTCACTTTGGTGGTGAACACCCATTCTCCAGTCCTACATCAGAAACTAAACCTGTTTGACTTGATTTCTACTTGTCCTTTGTATAATTTTTACCAAGTGATCAACCATTCTGAGCAAGCTGTTTTGTATAAAAGGAAAACGCTGCATAGTCTGCGTCAGCAACACAGGAAGAATTACTCTGGCCATTAAAAAATTAATAAATTACAAAGTGTGCACCACTTAAAACCCATCTTTCAATCTTTCTGGCTTCTATGAAAAGTCTACGTTTTCCAGCCTGAAGTCTTGCTAGATCTACAGACAGACCTGCCCTCAGTGCTCTCCAACTGCCGCCCAATTTCCTTTGTACAAAGTAAAGTCACTTGGAGGAGAATTAATAATGCAAACCACAACTCTCTGGTTTGAACAAATAATTTGATCATACTGCCTGATTTCTCTTAGGAAAAATAAATTTCTAATCTCTTAGTAGTCACTAAAATATTCTCCAAAGAAAATTATTTTTTCTTTGTAAATAAAAAGGCCTACTAATATACAAATATGAATAAAAAAGCATCTTCAGGTAATTTATGTGTAAATAATCTTCTATGAGCTCTGGTTCTGCTCCAATTTCTATGTTCTAATATTCTTCATCACAGCTCAAGTCAAGGTGTAGGAAGACTTCTTCAAAACTTCACCTTGATTCACTTCAAGTTCATAACCCACAACTGGCCAGTCACTTGGGACAGGTTTAGAGGTACTGGCTATAGAATAATCATGAAAGAAGAATCATTCATTTTGCTTCTTCTGCCCTTTTGATGTGTGCACATTTTTTTGAAAGCCTGAGGAAGCCCTGGATCAATTCCTAAGTTGCTGGAATGATCCACTAAAGTTTATCCTGGCAGCTCTACCTGACAGGAAATTGTCAAAATACAACAGGATCCCCATACCTCTATGCTCACAGTTATCCCCCATGCCTTTTCTTTTAAATCTCCTCAACTTGGATGGTTATCACACCTGCTCAATCAATCCAACAGTAGGAAAAGAGCTAGTCCTGAAGGATGGTGCTGATCAAGGAGTCAGGGCCAGGGCAGGTCTTTACGCATGCTAATTCTTGCTTATTCTAGCCCTACCTGCAAACAGGGCTCTAAACAGACTATTTTTAATACAGGGAAAGGTAATTACACTCACAAAGGCACCTCTGTGTCAGCTGGGGCACCAGGAGCCAGCAGGTCTGGGAGACGGAGGCTTAACAGAGACTCCAGCAGTGAATGCACATTGTCTAGCAAGGGGGAAAATGCCAGACTGGGGGACCCTGCAGCATTGAAGACAACAGTGGTGCACCTTGTCTGAGGAGGTTATTTAATGCTTCTGGCACCTGTCGTCAGAGCCACCCCTCTTTTCCTACCTTACAGGTTTTGAATTTATTTGGCATGTATAATTGTATATTTTGATCTGGAGCTACAAACAAAGGGCAGCATGTCATGTCTTGATCCCTTAGCATTCTTGGTTTTCCCCAAGCCAGTTAACCCTTAGTAACACAGCCTGAAGGTGTGTTTCCTGTCCAATAGAGGAATGGCACAGACCTAATGGGCCCAGGATTTGAACAGGGCGAGTTTCTGAATCTTGCTGAGAAACATTTCTGGTGCCATGACCCATTATACTGACTAGTACTGCTGTTAAAGCCAGTTAAGCCATAGAACAACTGAAGACTTACCATGCAAAAACACTGAAATGCTTTCAAGTATCAGACGTGAATGACTAGTCCTGAGACTACTACACCACTGTATTTCCCCCCTTAATTTCACTGTAAGTCTAAAAAAAAATCATCATGGCAACCCATGTCTTTTCCCTGGCAAGTAGAAAATGCCACTCGGGCAGTCTTATGGTTTTACTTACTATAGGCTGCTCTGCAGGGAAAAGTGTTTATCATTTAAAGGGAGTCAAAACCCTATAGGTGGGCTGTATCATCTTTTTCTACCTGTTTTCTTTCTTTTCTTCCCCTACTCAGTTATACCATTTGCTGCATAGTCTACTTCTAACCTAAGTGTTGACTTTGAAATTTTAATTTGCTTTCTTCCTGTGTGATCCATGCTCTTAAAAGCAGACCAACATTTTGTAATTATAAATTTTAAATATAGCTTCAAAGTATTAGGTAGTTAGGAATTATACCTACATATAAGTATATACACATACAAATGTGTTAAGGTAACATGATTTTAATAGAACATTTACCACTCTCATTGTTTCACTTTTTCCCCCTAGGGTTTGAACTCGGGGTCTCTTGCTTGCTAGGAAGGTAAACCTTTTATGCTTTAGATAGTTTTTGGATAGCCTCTTGTGTTTTTTATCTGGGACTAGCTTCTAACCACACCTTTGATCTATACTTCCCGCAGTAGCTAAGATTAATGTGTGCCCATTATGTCTGGTCCCACTTTTTCTTTTGCTTAGAAAATGTATTCAGAGAACAATGTAAACAGCAGACTAGGAAAAATCATTGGATAATGGAGCAATGCTGGTGTCTGAAAGCAGAAATTGGCACTTGCTAGGTCAGTGCTCTACCACTTGAGCCATACATCCAGCCCTATTTTTTACTAGTTTTTTTTTAGGTAGGGTCTTGCTTCCTGCCCAGGTATAATACTTGAGCTTCTATCTGCTTACATTAGGTTTCTTTCCATTGCTGAGATCCTAGGTTCATGCTGCTGCGTCCAGCTTCCCTCAGTAGAAAGGGAGTCTCATTAACTTTCCCACCTAGACTTTACTAGAACTGCAATCAACCCAATCTTAACCTTCCATATAGCTTGATATGGCAGACATATGCTACTGTACCCAACTGTTGCTTGAGAACAGGTCTTTCAAATTTTTCTGATGAGGATGGCCTTCAATCATCCCTCCTTTTATTCTCAGCCATCTAACTAGCTAGGGTTACTAGAGTAAACCATAAAATTTGGCTCATTTCTGTACTTTTTAACATGAAGGAAAGCAATTATACTCTAAAAGTTTAGATAAAAGTTCTGTCTTAAATGAATCTTTGAGTACTTGTCAAAAACTAATAGAAAAATAAAGTGAATAGCAGAGCAAAAATAATTAGTAAAAATATCTCAGGAAACGGGGCTGGGAAGGTGGTTCAGTGGTAGAGCGCTTGCCTTGCATGCGTGAGGCCCTGGGTTCGATTCCTCAGCACCACATAAGCAAAAAGAAAAAAGCCGGAAGTTGGCGCTGTGGCTCAAGTGGTAGAGCGCTAGCCTTAAGCTGAAGAGCTGAGGGACAGTGCTCAGGTCCAGAGTTCAGGCCCCATGACCAGACCACCACCACCACCCCACCCCCCCCGCCCCCCCGCCAAGAAAAAAGAAAAGGAAAATCTCAGGAAAGATACATTCTACTGAAGCATGGGGCTGGAGAAGCAAAATTTTACTGTTGGACATCTTTTGATTTGCCCGGGTTCCGGGGCTTGACCTCAGGACCTGGGCTGGGAAAACAAAATTTTACTGTTAGATACCCTTTTCTTTTTGGGTCACCCTTGGGGTTTAAAAGTGGAGCCTGGGCAAAAGTGGCTCATACCTGTAATCCTAACTACTCTAGATGCTGAGATCTGAGGCTCAGGGTTCAAAGCCTGTCCAAGCAGGGAGATCTGTGAGCCTCTTGTCTCCAATTAACCATCAAAAGAGAGAAGTGGAGCTGTGGCTCAAGTGGTAGAGAGCTGGCATTGAGCAAATGAGGTTAGGGACAGCATCCAGGCCTTGAGTTCAACCTCCAGGGTTAAGGTTGTACTGTGAACACCGACTACATGGAAGGCAATGATGCCATCTATATCCTTGTCATGCTAGCCTGAGTGGAGAGCTCACCCACAACAAATACTTGTTCAATGAACAGAAGAGTAGAATATTAACTATTATTTGCTAATATTTCTAAGAACTTATTCTCTTCTCCCCATCAGCTTCTTTAACACTCTCAATTTCTTTGGATACTGCTCTACACATACAGTGTTTTTCCAGACATTTTCTTTGTATTTGCTATTCCAAAGCCCAAGGCAGAATACCTAGCCAAACAGCATCTGAGATTATGTAGGTCTGGGGCAGAATAAATGCAATTAGGTAAGGATTTTTGCCAGGATCCCTTAGTTGAGTTTCTAAATAAGAGACAATGACTACTGTGCTTTATGTATACTATGTGCTAACCTCTGTCCTATATGCTTTCCTGTGTTATTTTACTAAATCCTCACAACTACCTTATGAATATCTCCCTGGAAACCTATGTCATTATACATGTACTATCTCTTACATGGCTCAACACATCTTTATGTGACAAGTCAGGTTTCATAGAGAGATGGCACTGAAATTGAAACATGGCCTTACCAGTTGAATTACAAGGTATATTACCTATACAAATGCCTAAACCCATCTTTCCTCTGTTATAACTTGGAGCTTCAAAAGAAACAATATCTGTCCCATAGGATTAAACAGTTTAAAGCCTACACAGCTTCAGCACAGGGTCCAGTGGAGTAAACAATCAATAATCATTAGTTCTAATGAGCTTACAATTCAGCATACACCATTCTAAATCTGGTCTCTGTTTTTGCCACGAAAGTGCTAATCATCACATCTGATCTTGTTACCTTCAGATGCTTCAAATTCTTTAGACTCTTTTTCCACTGTCTCCAGAGAGGTCTGGCTTTCCCAATAAAATTAAAGCAAACAGGCCATGGGTGGAACTCAGTGACAGAGCACTTACCTAGTATGCATGAGGCCCAGGGTTGAATCTCTAAGACCTAAATTAGAGCAAACACTATCTCTCAACTTTTCCTTTCCTCCCCAAAACAGCATGCCTTGATTTCACTTTTTCTTCTAGCTGCTATTCTTTCATAGAGAAGCTTTTAGGTTGAGTGAGTTGTCTCTGTTTACAGTTCCTCATGTGGGAGCCCTACCATTCTCTTTAAAATGGATTTCTTAGCTGGGCATCTGTGGCTCACATCAATAATCCTAGTTACTCCAGAGGTTCAGATCTGAGGATCATGGTTCAAAGCCATCACAAGAAGGAAAGTGCTTGAGATTCCTATCTCCAATTAACCACCAAATAAGCTAGAGGTGGAGGTTTGGAACACCAGTCTTGAGTGAAAAAGCTGAGGGACAGTGCCCAGGCTCTGAGTTCAAGCCCCAAAACCTGGCACCAAAAAAAACAAAAACAAAAACTTAAAGAAAACCGCTGACAAACATATTTAAGTTCTAAGGCTTTTTGGTTTTTGTTCTTTTTTCCCCATCCCTTTGTCTGCATCACTCACTGCTCTTCCTGCTTTTCAGGTCATTCCAACTCTCCACCAGACACCTGCTTCTGCTCTCTTCCCCGTCTGTACTTACTGCAGCTACTATGGTGGATTATGAGTTCTACCACTGGTTTTCCCATAACCTGGAGATCTCATCCACTCTCAAGATTTTAGGCACACAGATGATTCTCACAGAACACTTATTGTCTCCATTCGTCTGCCAGCTTCTAGTCCCTCAGTACCTTAACCTTAACAGGATCAGCAACAGTCTAAGTCCTGCCCCTGTCTATCTAGGCCATCTAACTAAACTATTTCATCTCTGGACTTCTCTTCGATAATTATAAAGTTAACAATAGGTAGAAGATTTTCCAAGGACCTCACAGCTTCTGAAATATTCTGAAATTGTAAAGTTTACATTATTACCATCTATCAGTTTCTGAAGCCGGAACTCTGCATGCTATCTTCTAATCTTCCTTTACTTTCTACCTCTCCAACTAAGACTCTCTTTCTAACACCCTTCAAATACATCCCCACTACCACGGCCTTTAGTCCAGGTCAGTATCACCACCCTTAGCTACAAAGTCCTTTATCTTCTGTCAGGATATCTGTCCCTGCCTTTCAAGTTAACCATGATTCAGCATCAGAGGCTTCAGAAAGCTGTTCTTGGCCATCTTGTGCAATACTGCAATACTGTACTGTACCATCTTGTGCAATCTTAACTGCAGTACTGTACTGTATGAATCTGTAGCTAGCCAATTGCTCCACAGCTGGTAAAGTCCTTGTGGTGCCATCCCTTACTGATTTGGTTCTGCATCCCAAGCATTAGAGGAGAATGAATGTCGAAAACTTGGAAAGAGATCTCTCACACAATTGTCCTCCTTTCACATGAGATTCTTCCTAATATGATGGACTCTGGTCATTATTAATCAATTTTCTCTCTTTCTTTGCTCTAATGTCCTTATGCATAATATGAAAATACCTGGCTTTTAGTTATTATTCACATGCTCAATAGACATTCATCAGGTGTGTCAAAACTGTTACAAAGCAGCAGTGATAAACAAATAAGTCCCTGCTATCAAAAACACTCCAGATGAGGGAAGACACAAACATCCATAGAAAAGTGTAAGATGGTAAGAGGCATGGCCAGAGAACTGGAATGGGAACTAAAACAGCAAGTGAGAAGTGTGTGTTAAGATCTAAGGGGAAGAGTGCTTGCAGACAGAAGTATGGAGCTTGGAGTATCTGAAAGGATAGAAATGCAGGTAGTGTACCTGGCACATAGTAATAAAGATAGGAAGGTGAAGAGGAATTTCTCTCTTTCCGCAGTGGTAGGGATTGAACCTCATGTCTCATGCTCGCTGAGCAAGTACTGTATTACTGAGCTACATCTGGAGACCTCTAAACGCCCCTCCCCCCCCCCCACACACAGTTGTTTGTGGTAGGTGTGTGCACGTGATGCACGTGCTTGAATTCAGGGCCTCACACTCTCCCTTGGCTTTTTCTACTTCAGGCTAGTGATCTACCACTTAGCTACACATTCATTTCTGGCTTTTTGCTGATTACTGCAAGTAAAACTCTTATAGACTTTGCTGCCGTGATTGGCTTAAGATCACCATTATCAGTTCTCAGCCTCCTGAGTGGCCATGGATGCCCAGCTAAAATACCACATATTCTTAAGAAAACAAGTATACGTTATACATTTTTCTCCTTAACTACATTATCTTCAAGTAGTTATTTCAAAGGCAATTAATAATCCCACCTTTACTTCAATGGTCTATTTCTTGCATTATATCTCACAACAGGTTACCATTTGCAGAAAAGGGGTTTTGTTTATAGTTCACAATGTTTGTATAAAACAACTTCTAAGTTCAGGAATGTGAAATGTTTACTATAGCCACATTTATTTTTCAGTTGTAAATGTATTCTTAAAGCAAGTATTCCAATTGCCTTTCACTGTGAATTCACAGAAGAGCAAGGTGTTTTGCAAGTCAATTTAGGAGAAAAACAGAAAGCCTGGTTAAGCCCAATTTAGGTAAGCTTAGGCTCAGCAGGCCTAAACACACAGAGAGAGCCAACTACTCACCCTCCAGGGTCTGGCACTGTAATGTTAACAGAGACAAACAAAGGGACCCAGGGGAGCAGAGGGAAGATTAGGGGTCCCCACTAAAACTGGGCCATTGGTCTCTTTTTAAAAACCCACACAGAGGGACACATACCAGGCTAAAAAGTATTAGGTCATTCTTGGCCACTTGCTCATTTCTACCCAACCAAGACTTACAGATGGAGAAGCTTTATTGTTAAAAGGTACTATTTTGAAACAAAAAACATATGAAGGCACACAGCAACGCTCAAATTGGGGGGATCCCTAAAAGGATAGGTCCTAACGGGGCCAGTGATGACTCTTTCAGGAGAGAGTGTGCTGGGACAAGATAAAAAGGTGCGGGCCCCTACCAGGTTCCAAGATTAGTATCACCAGTTCAGTATCACACATGAGGATCACAAGTGTGACAGTGCAAAATGCTCACACCTCACACAGGTCATGTTTGCCGGAGAACAACCTTCAGGTCTCTGGATCAGCTAGTATGGATGGACAGCAGGAAGGATGGGACTGCCTGTGCACTCCCTTGTGATGAAACCAAGTTTCCAGTGCAAAGCGCTAGTGACTCCACTCAGTAATTACCAACACACCAAAAACAGCATTTTGTTAGGCCAGTGCCAAGCCTTGCGGAATGCCTCTGAACTAGATTAAACCACTAGACTAGTAATTAAACTAACTTTATATGGGAGAGCTCTCTTGCTCAAACTTGAGCAATCCTGCTCACTTCAGGAAAGCAATTTTCACACAAAAGTGGAAACAGACAACTTCTGAGCCTGAGTTTCAGCTCAAATACCATGGCTGGCAGCTCTGCTCACTCAGCTACGAGATCAGGATACCAGCTACTTCCACAGGCCTTAAAGAGAATTAAGATTATAAAGTAATATGAAGATAAAAAGCACTAAATCCTAGTCGTGATCATCTGCAGACATTTTAATAGTCTGCTTCTGTAATAGCAAACAAGTCCTTACCATTGTATTCACCTAGACATTTTGGTAACTGTCACTACCATAGTATCTGAGGACCAGACAGTCTGTTGAAAGGCTGCTTGGCATCCTGTCAAAATGGCAAGCTTCTGCATCCTGTTACAGACTGCAGAAGCCTAAAAATCCAGAAAGATGATTTCTTTCAGACTCACCTAACTATGCCACATGACAATACTGTTTATTTCCAATAACTGATAATGAATTGGTAAACAACATATGTATAAATTCTGTGTTCCCTGCATAATTGCAGAATGGGCATCTTAAATGCAAAGAACAAATCAGCATGTGTATTACTAAATACTACAAATGCCTAAATAAAAAAACATTATCCCTTAAGATCATTCCCCTAAATAGGACAGTATACTGACACTTGCAAAGGTTCAATTATGGAGGTACTTTTGCAAACCCTAGACCTTGGAAGTCACTTAGGGAAGGCAGGTTTGCCTGAAGTAAGTCCTATTTTTTTTTTTTTTTTTTGGTCGGTCGTGGGGCTTGAACTCTGGGCCTGGGCACTGTCCCTCAGCTCTTCAGCTCAAGGCAAGTGCTCTACCACTTGAGCTACAGTGCCACTTCCAGTTTTCTGGTGGTTTATTGGAGATAGGAGTCTCACGGTCTCTCCTGCCCGGGCTGGCTTTGAACCGCGATCCTCAGATCTCAGCCTCCTGAGTAGCTAGGATTACAGGCGTGAGCCACTAGCGCCTGGCTTCTATTTTTTTTTTTTTTTTAAATCTAAGACTGATATTTACTGAGGTCACTTATGGCACCCAAGTTACAAAAAACAAACAAACAAAAAACAAAACACACATATACACAAACATACACAAAATCCCATAAAATAAAAACCCAATGTATTCCTGGGAGTAGGATCTCATAAATGTTGGGCTGAATGTCAAAACAAGTCAATTAAAGATTCTCTGAAAAGTGACTGGTAGAGTTGTTACACATTACAAAGAATTGTTACATTCATTCAGAATGAACTGAGAAAAGAACAGAAGAAATCAACTCCTTGTTGTGTCTATGACATAAACTTTTTAGGGACAATATTGTACAAGAAGATCATAAGGATCTTACCTTGCATAGCTTGGGGTAAAAACACATGTTAGCAGATGGTCCAAAAGTGGATGAGGCTATGATTATGAGTGATTACAATGCTGATTTAACACTCAAATGAATAATTTGAATAAAGTATTTCTTAATATGGATGTGCAAGAATAGCATTCATTTTACCATTTAATATGTGTACATTACCATTTAATATAGTATAGTATTATCATTTAACACAGTATAGCATATAATCATTTATTTATCATTTAATATGTGGATATTAATGAAACTACTTTAAGTATATATTAATCACTCCAATATCCCCTAAAAGTTTAATTATTCAAGTTATATATAAAGGTAAATGGGGAGGTGAGGGAGGGAAAGGATACTGGGAGAACAAGGGAAGGGGTAACAATGCTTGACAAGAAATGTACTCATTGCCTTACTCATGTAACTGTCACCCCTCTGTACAGCATCCTTTTTAAAACAAAAATTCTAAAAATGTATGGAACGTGTGATATATTGTTCAAGATGCATTGTACTCATAAACTGACATGTTGAATGGTAACCCCTATGTATAGCTAATTAAAGATAATACAAATATAATGTAAAAATAAATGAAATAAAATGTATGGAATCTTTTTTGAAACCTCATTGAAAAATGCTAAGCACTTTGATTTGAAGTAGTAGAGCTAAGTATATACACAGATGATTTTGGTATACTCTTTTACAATATGGTGACAGAAGACTGTAAATAACAAATCTCTAGAATTCTCTGAAAGTTTTATAGTCATTCTGAAAAAAGTTTCTAAATAATAAGTGCTTAAGATTTATAATAATTAAGATGAAACAGAGATACAGAAAATGAGGACAGAACCAGGATACATTTGATCAGAAAATACATTCATTATGTCCCTCCCCCACAGTATAACCCCTGCTTTCACTGTATTTGATGTTGGTATATTTGTGGAGGGGAAGAGAAAAAAGCAAATCATTTAAATAGGGATACAGGTGGACCCATTGCAACAATGAGATGTACAAGTTGTTATGTTGAAAATGAACTTTACAACTTTGGTGCGGGGGGGGGGGGGGGTGGAGGGGGGAGGCTGGGAAGGGATGGGAAGGGGAAACAAAGGAGGAGGCTACAATGCTTGACAAGAAATGTACTCATTATCTTGCCCATGTAATTGTAACCCCTCTGTACAGTATTTTCACAATAAAAAAAAAAAAAAGAAATTCATGACCTAGTATGAGCTCCCCCTTGTTTTGTGGTATTGGAGCTGGAACACAGAGTCTTGCACATGCTAGGCAGGTGACATGCCTAGACTGCTTCCTTAAAAACAGAGCTTAGCCTATCTCCTGAAAAATGGTGCCTCCTAGTCTTATTCACATCACAGTCATCCTAGATTTTTGCATCTATTAGGGCAGGTTTTCTGCAGGTGGAGGGAATTGGCATAAAGATGTCCTATGGGTTCCAGAAGAACATCTTCTCTAGGTGCAGAAATAGAGATCAATTTCATTGGGAAGAATAGCTACAGTTTAGGAGATGAGAAAGTAATCAAATAATGACTGAAAGTAAAATTACCTTGTAGATGCCAAAAAAGCCCAGGTCTCGCACAACAGACAAAGCACTGACCCGGGGACCCGTGGTGATTTCTCCAGCTACTTGCAAACGGATCTTGACAATTTCTAAAGGATTCGTGAAGATCACTTGGGAGCCTCCAGCCTAAAGAGTAAAAGAAAAGATTTGTGGTCAAAATTGTGATATGCTAATGTGGGTCACAGATAGAGTTCTTATAGAGGTGCTGGTGACTCATGCTTGTAATCCTAGCTACTTAGGAGGCTGAGATCTGAAGATAGTGGTGAACTTCCAGTCAGTCAGAAGTATAGCTATGGCTCAAGTGGAAGAGTACTAGCCTTGAGTAAAAAAGCTCAATGATTGTGCCCAGGCCCGGAAGTGGCACTGTGGCTCAAGTGGTAGAGTGCTCGCCTTGAGCTGATGAGCACACGAGTAGTGCCCAAGCTCAGAGTTCAAGACCCACGACCAACAAAACAAACAAACAAACAAAACAAAAAAACAGGCCCCTGGGTTCAAGCCCAAGGATGGGCACAAGCACAGCACATGTGTACACACATACACACACACATATACACACGTACAGTTTTATCTGTAAGAGTCTGTAGTTTCAATCTCTATTAATTAAAATATCTGGTTATAAACGAATCCAAGTAAAATCACTGCTTAGAAAGTCTTTTATGTGGAAGCTCCAACTTCTCAATATGGAAGTTGAAAGAGGGCAAGATCAGAGGACAACTTCTATTGGCCTCATAGTAAATGATAAAAGATTCTTTGGAAATCTTTGGGGACTGAGGATGTAGCTCAATCATGGAGTACTTGCTTGGCATGTGTAAGGCTCTGGGTTCCAGAACAGCACCAGGAAAAAAATAAAATCCTATTGTACAAGCATATACCACCACAAACATCAAAGCCAAGTGTACAAAGGTAGTGATAAAATAAAAAAAAATCAGTATTAGAATAAAGAAACACAGACCCTGCTTTTTACAATAACAAGGGAAAAGTAAGACAAATACTCTTAAATAATGGGTTCCAGGATTCTGGCAATGATTCAAAAATTGCATGCAAACAGGTAAACTTAGATAACATTTTTTAATTGGGTGGATCATCAAATATCAGTTATGGGATTATTCATATGATATTATATCATTCATATGTTACTTGTATAGAGAATTGTCTTTTCATATAAGATAAATGGTATGTCAAAGTAGTAAAAATATATATTAAAATCAATTATGGCCCAAACTTTATGAATAGTGTGTGTTACTTCATTCCAACAATGGCTGGATGACATACCTCCAAGATCACTAGCAAAATCTTTAAAGTGTACTATACTAGAAATTTTAAGCTAGCCATTTTAAAGCTAAGCCTATATTTATTAGAAGCAATTATATTCTTATCATATACTTCAACTTGTTCCTTGCCACCAATTTGCTAAATTGTTGTATCATCCAAACTTAGATTAGTATGTAGCACAATTCAGAATTTTTTTTGGGGGGGTGGGGGTTGGTCGTGGGGCTTGAACTCTGGGCCTGAGTGCTGTCCCTAAGCTCTTCAGCTCAAGGCTAGCGCTCTACCACTTGAGCCACAGTGCCACTTCCGTTTTTTTGGTGCTTTATTGGAGATAAAAGTCTCATGGACTTTCCTGCCTGGGCTTGAACCATGATCCTCAGATCTCAGCCTCCTGAGTAGCTAAGGATTATAGGCATGAGCCACCAGTGCCCAGTTTACAATTCAGAATGCAGAGATGTCACTAAAGTCACGCTGCAGTCATGGTGCTGACATTTCATAGCTCAGTAGATACCATCATGGTAACATGGGGAATTTGGGTCAACATAATTCAAAACTACTTCATGGTAGATTCTTTATTCCTATGTATGGGCCCTCCCAAAATGATCTGAACCCAAACAAAATTAACCACAAGGATAGTCTTTGGGGTATTATTTACAATATCTGGAAATAAAGAATTAGAAACAATATAAATATTTAAAAGCAAGGAATTGGTTAAATTATGTCCATACATATATCTATATGTATACATATAGATACATATATAAATATATGTAGCCAATAAAAATACCATGAAAAATGTTCAAAATTTCCTCTGAATTAGAAACTCTCACATGTTTAAGATGCATGTACCCTTTTCTATAACACACTTGATACCACCACAGAATGATGCATGAAACAGATGCTTCAGGAAGACTGTAATGATACCAGGAAAAAGGAACTATGGGCCCATAACTTCTGGTGGACTCAGAAAGAAACAACTTAGATTCAATGTGGCATAAGGTGTCAAAGATGAATCAAGGGGTCCTTTGGAGTCAGGCTGGAAGGAAATGTGAGACTGCAAGGCACCGGGAGGAGATGCTTATCCTCAGACGGTGTCTGAGTATCACCACAGTTTGATCGCAGAGCAACACACTGCCTGCTGCTCTTCTAACTCCTAGTCTATTATCTGTTCACAGTACCTTAGCCATGTTTCTCCTTTGCAGAGATCAAAGACAGTCAAGTAGGCAGAATAGGCAGACAACGAACAGGAATCCCTATTGTGCACAGTCTTTGTGTCCCTCATCACTTGCGAGCTCTGGCTGTGTAAAGATGGTGACGTTTTTGTGAGTGTAATTTTTGTCACAAGTCATTTCCCTGTAACTTTCTAGGACCTTTGGCAAGTAGGACAGGGAGAGCTTTACATATTGAACTCAGTGTGGGACACTGTATTTGCTGTGGGAGACACGACTTCTCCACATGTTTCCTTCCATTGCTTTTGTTAGTGAATCCCTATAAGAAAGAAACATTCACCTATTACAGTCTTGCTTCTTCATCTTCATCATTCATTCACATATTTGTTCCCCAAACATTTAGAAGTGATCATGTTCAAAGTTTGTCCTAGCAACAGCAGGGATACAGGATGTCTGAGAAAGCTTTCTGTTCTCAAGGAATTTGAAGTAAGATTAGAATGGGTATTCACTGAACATTAACATCCATTATGGGCTACTTGGGTATTGCTCTGTACATTGTGTGTGTGTGTGTGTTTTACTTAATTGTAAACTGAGGCATAGAAAGATTAGATCAACTATTATGGGCTGAAAATAGTTGATTATGACTCTCTTCCATTCTCTATGTGTCATAATGTGACCTATATTTATAGAGACAGGGCCTTATAACAAAGGGAATTAAGTTAAAGTGGTCTTTAAGGTAAACCCTAATCCAATCTCTCAGGTAACCTTACAAGAGGAGGAAATTAAATAGAGACATGTAAGGTGCAGAGAAAAGATCATGCAAAGACACAGAGATAAAACGACCAAAAGGGAAGCCATAGAAAAAACCAGGTTTGCCAATATTTTTATCTTGGACTTCCAGCCTCCAGTAATGTAAGAAGATAAATATCATTTGTTTAAATCACCATCTGTGGTTCTTCATTTTGGCATCACCAACACTTTGTCCAAAACAGTAACTACTTGACTCACAAATATAGGAAGTGAGGGAGGGAGGGAAGAAACGATGAAAGTGTGACATCAAACAAGATTGATTTCATTCTTAAACTGCATGTTAACTCGTTTGTATAACTATTTAAAAGACAATAAAAATAGAAGATAAAATGCTAGCTGACAAATGAAATGGGCTCAGGACTTAGGTAGTCTAGGTAAAACTAGAAGAAAACCAGCAACAAGGGGATACCAAATGTGTATGGCAGCAGACCTAGTACCACATTTGTAAAGTAAAATGGAATAAGGATAATAATTATGATGAGATCTACTTTATCCATCATCACTTACTGAGCATCTACAATGTACATGGCACTGTGCATTTTTGGCTAGGTTCTCATAATATCATAAGGTAGGCAATAATATAGATTATCCTGATTTTATAAGTAAACAAAGTAAACTGAGGTTGAGAGGAGTAAGGAGATTCTTTAAATTGCCCATAGTCACTGAGCTAGGAAGGGAGACTATGATTCTACGTGAAAGTTGCTGGCAGCTAGAGCCTGGACACTTCCTTACCTTCCATGGCAGCATGGAAGTCTGACCAGTGGCCTTCTAGATGGCATAGAACGGATATGAAAGATGGTAGCCAGTCAACAGCGAGGTTGTAGAGCTAAATCATGGAAAGTTAATGACACTAACTTAGAAGAACAAGCTGCTTTATGGATGGATAAGGTAATAGTGAATTTTTGTAAGTAGGGCTGAGCACATAGCTAGTAGAATAGTAAGACTGGTGTCCAAGCCGCAGGAGGACTCCTGAGCAGCAGACAGGAGTGTCCACAGCACTAATGTGGGAAGAAAGGCCTGAAGCAGGGTGAATAATTAGGGTTTTAGCAGACTACATGAAAGATACAAGGCCACAATTAAAACAATTGCATCTGCAATGAAGTAAGGGGTGGGAGACCATAGGGTCCATGAAACAGCTTAGGTGATATCTGAACAGGGCCTCAGAGGACCCACAGCCACAGGAAGCACCACAGTGGTGTCTATTTAAGAGTCTACGGCATGAATTCAGAACAGAAAGTAGGATAAGATCATGCTTAACAGGTACGCAAGTGATAAAGAGGAACATGCTGCAGAAGGCAAGGCATAGCAAGTTGAGAGAGGGCATATACCACATGTAACAGATGCCAGGAGCTTGCATGCGATGGGAGGGAGCAAAACCAAGAGTGGAGAGGGACTAAGAGTGGGATGAACAATGAACATCCTGTAATCTTAGATACCATGGAGGCCGAGATCTGAGGATCACCGTTCAAAGTTCATGAAATCCTTTCCTCCAATTAGCCAGAAAAAAAGCTGGAAGTGGAAGTGTGGCTCAAGTGGTAGAGTGCCAGCCTTGAATGGAAAAACTCAAGCAAGAGCTTGCAGCTCTGAGCTCAAGGCCTAGTACTGGCACAGAACAACTAAAGTTTGCTTTCATGGTATACAGAGTTGGGAAGAATTGAGTTATAGGAAAAAACATATCAATTAGTAATTGTCTTTACTACTTGTGCTTCAAAGATAAATACAGAATCAAGTAAAGAGACATGATTAAAGTTCTGAGAGAATTATGGTGAAGTTAATCTGATCTTCAATAGAGAAAATGAAGTCAGATGTGGAGCTATGCTTAAGTAATGGAACACCAGTCTTGAGTAGAAAAAGCTAAGTATGAGCATGAGGCCCTGAGTTCAAGTCCCAGTATCAGAATACACATACACCCCCACCCCCACACAAAGATGGGAGCTATTGGTACCTTGCTTGTCGACATACAAACCAAAGTTCATGACATATTTAGCTATGGAGACTTCTACTTGAAGCGTATAATCTTCATAGACTCACCACCTTTGCATGCAAGAGAGGAAGGCTCAGAGCAACTGGAAAGGTAAATGGGGCTGTGAAAGCTACCAGTCTGTCAGCATGAAGCCCAACCACCCAGCTTCTCATAGAATAAGGCTCTAGGAACACAAAGCATCATCGTTTCCAAATGCTCTAATTTTTCACATGATACAGTACTCACAGCTCAAAGTAAAATTATAGGTTTTTTTCTTGTAACACTCCCTCTCTGAAATGGGCTATCAGATAGATAGTTTGCAAAGAACCTAAAAATGAAGCTTCTATCACAGCTTCTTTCAATGTCCAGATGCTCCTAGAAGCTTAATTCTTTGTCTTCCTCATAATTTTGCAACCAAAATTTCTCTTGCTGTGTCACATAATTATTTACTTCATTGTAGACACTTCTAAACTCAACATAGGGGACTCTAGTTTGAGAAGTGTCCCATGTTATTTCTTTTAAAAAATATAACAAGAGCAACATTTCAAAAATGCAAATATGAGAAAGGCACTGTAATCGTACTATCTGCTTCATGTTTTCTTAGTACTTCAAGAACAATGAGCAGGAGTGGGCAAGTAAGATTTACAGTCACTTCAAGACATTTTGCTCATTATCATAACCATAAGAAATTTCAACAGCCTAAAAATATTATATCTAAAGCATCAGTTCAGAAGCTCCAGTTCCTGTAACTCCACAGTCTACTTTTTTTTTCATCTGCAAAAGCAAACCTTTCCCCTGTGCCTCTCCACTAAATTAATAGTATTCTTTCTTGGGATATGAGGAGTCAAGTCAAAATACTCTGAAGATGAAAATCCATTCTTTTTTTTTTATGATTTTCCTACCAAGCCATTCTAACCAACAGTCTTCCAAACTCTCAGAGGATACTATACTTATATCACAATCAATCCCTGTCCACAGAAAATACAGCAAATTCCTTTTTTTAAACATAGAGTAATTGCTGCTGTTTTAAAGTAAAAGCATTAAATATAACTATAATTTAATCACCTTCCCTTAATTTGAATTCACATGGTAGATACTTATAAGTACTTAAAAAATTAAGTGGCAAAATGTATATGAAGAATGTGTATCTTGATATTTTAATTATGCTCAATTGAATGTACTCAGATTTAAAGTGCTTTTCACAAATGACATGTGCTAAGAATATCTAATTGCACACTGATATTCTAAAATATGTGCTTATATGTGTCAAAAATAGATTAATATGAAGTTACAGAATATGACAAAAACAAACTAAAATTCAAATACCTTATTTTGAATATTTGGCTACAAACAAAATTGCAACTACAATTAGGTAAATGCCTAATGATCTGTGGTCCATTAAAATGAATATATATGTGATGATGAAGGTATGTGGATATCCAGTAAATTAGAAAATAAGGATTTCTTAAGAAATTTCTTAAGAAACTTCAAACTTCAATTTACTTTCATTTCTACTCTTACCAACTCAATTTTAGATAGAAGCCTTAAAATTATTTATTTGTAACACAAATACTATTAGTTTATATAAGAGTCAAAGGCATAAACACACGTATTCAGTGAATAGTAGTGGATGGACTGGATTAATGTGCATTACTCAGTAGCAGTCGACTACTGTGCTAAGTGTTGAAGAAGGCATTCAACAACCTCCCAGAAAAGATGGCCATTTGAGGTAATATGAGGTCAAACGCCATTCACTCTATCTGGCTCTGAAAGGATGTGTATGGGGACACACATTGTCATCCAAGACACATTGTCATCTTCTGTAATCAGGAACTTAAGTTCCCACCCAAGTTGACAAGAGTATCTTTTCTTAAACTCTACTTGTTATGGGCTAAATTATATCTTTAGAAAACTCATACATTTAAGACCCAACTCAAAGTACTTTAAGATGAGACTGTATTTTGTAACAGGGCCTTTAAGGAAGCAGTTAAGCCAGGAGATAGTGATTCACACCTGTAACCCTAGCAACTCAGGAGGCTGAGACTTGGAAGATCAAGGTCTGAAGCCAGCTGGTATAGAAAAGTCCTTGAGACTCTATTTCCAATTAATCAGTAAAATGCCAGACTGAAGGCCTGGGTCAAATAGTGGAGTATTAACTGTGAACAAAGCCCTGAGTTCAAGCCAGGTATTGGCAGAAAAAATAATAAATACAAAGAAAAAAAAGAAGTAATAAAATAAAACAAGGTCATTAGGATTGGTGTCCTTCTAAGACGAAATTAGGATACAGATAACACAGAGACTGAGGAGTGACCCTGTGAACACAGAGAATTGTCATAGGCAAAACAAGGAGAGCAGTCTCAAGAGAAAGCAAACCTGCCAATCTCTCAATCTGGGATCTCCAGAACTGTGAGACATAAATTTTTGTATTGGTATAGCAGACCTAGTAAACGAATCACTGAGACTCCAACTAAATATTCACTTCACTAAACATAAAGCAATATACAATTTTTTTTCCTTTGATCTGGTATATAAGTTAAGCTTTGCAAAGAGAATTAAATAGATTCTTACCATTTAATTAGGCTGTGTTCTCATCTTAATTTTTCAACCACATGATAGGCAGAAATGGCTATTCTGTTTACAGATTTTATAAATATTAAGTTTCATATTTTCAGCTTCATAAGGTTTTAATAGGCCTATAGGAACCTGGCCAAGAAACCAAAGCAGAAGCTATTTGACTGACATTAAAAAGCAATTAAGTTACAAACTTGTCAAATATGTTAACATTTGGAGTCTGCTTGTTATACATGTCTATTTTGACTACTACCACCAGAATCATTTAATGCTTTACAGACTTTCCATATCTAAAGTATGAAAGCTGTGGCCCATTCTTTCTTCAGATTTTCCAAGCATAACAAATCCCTCCTCTATTTATTAGAAATCCAGAATAATGGTTCCAGAGTCAAAAATATTCAGAGACTTTAATAGAGAACGGAAAGCAAGGAAAACAAAAGATGGTATCTGGCTGTCTCTGTGGCTATAATAATGTTGGACTTTGTTCTACTAAGATAATGTATCATCCGAGACTCCAAAGGCAGCTGTAACCAGACAGGTTATACCTAAATGTCTTAGTGTGCCTACAAGAACCTATCATAGGCTAGACAGCAGAGAAACAACATAGAGTCTGGATGTCCAAGGACAGGGTACCAGCATAGTTGGGACTTGGTGAAGGTCGTCTTCCTAGTTCACAAATACTATCGTCTCCCTATGTTCTTACATGGTACAAGTGAAGAGGGTACTCTGTAGATCCCTTTTATAAGGCACTGCGTTGCATTCATGGTTTAAACTTATCTCCCCCCAAACTGCTAACACAATCACATTGGGCTTTTAAGTTTTGACATTAATTATATAGGGAAGTAAACAGTAAATTTACAGCCTTCAGAAACTTCTTACCATCAGGTCAGTCTTTTCCTTCCTTCCCTCCTTCCTTCCTTCCTTTCTTCCCTCCTTCCTTCCTTCTTTCTTCCCTCCCTTTCTTTCCTTCCTTCCCTCCCTTCTTTCCCTCCCTCTCTCTTTCCTTCCTTTCTTTCTTCCTTTTTATTCCCTCCCTTTTGTCAGTCTATGCAAGAGTCATCTGGAGAAAGCTTGTCCCTGAGGCAGGCAGCCAGTGGAACTTTATTCCAGGCCAAAACCTTAGTCCCATCCCCTAGACAGCCTTTTGGGTGAACCATGATGGAGCTACCTCCTCGGCTTCTCAGAAATCTCCAAATTTGGACATTGCCATGGTTGGCTTTCCCCCTTCCCCCTGCTGCCCCAATCATTGGCTCTTTTAAGAAAAACCTCTCTTTTATATGATTCCCTCATGGTTTTGACATGATAATTTCACAAGTTAACCATTCAATGAAATATTTTCTTAAAACATAAGCCACAATAAATAAACTATACAAAATTCCCCCATGTTATTATCTTTATCCTGTTTTTAAGGTTCTGAATATATTTGGAATTACTTATTTGCCATTTTTAGAAATGAAGTCAAAATAAACATTTTAAAGGTTGGTTCTATTACTGAGTACTCATGGATGGCATAAACTCGTGAGAAACATCCTGGGATCCACATATGTAGATATGGTTACAGCTACGTCAGAGGCCTATCAATTTTTCCTTTACTGCCTTCCCTGGAGTAACTGTTCTTCATTGGTCATCTGTTTCTGAGCAAATTGGACATGGTATATAAGAAACTACCCTTCTTTCCCAATTCTGTAATTGCCTCATCAATACCACCTACTAGTCAAACATTTATTCATTCAATACTTTTTGAACTTTCCCAAGGCACAGATCAATCTCAGTGTGATGGGGATTCTTTCTTCAGTATTTGGATGTCCTAGTTTAGTCCGTAAAGTTCTGAGAGATACAATGAGCTGACAACACATAGTTATCTTCTATGAAAGATCTTCTCAAGTGACTGTTTTTTTTTTTCTTTCTTTCTTTAAGCAAAGACAACAGTTTATACATAACACCTGATACAGTCTCTAAGGCTTCAAGTCATTAGGAGTTGATGAACAGGGTTAATGTAAACATAAATAATCTGTGTAAGGTGGTCTTCTTACAGTTTGGAGTATATACAGAAAATTCCCCTAGGAAATAGTCTAAATAAAAACAAATATTTCAAAAAATCATGTATTAAATTGTTATTAAATTATAAATGGACTCTAAAAATGTAAGCCTTTAAAAAAATGAACTTATTTCCATAGTATCGTCTTTGTTACTTTACATGTCACACAAGAATGATTTTGAGTTAATGACTGAGCCTCAGGCCATCCTACATTTATGAATACGATATGTGTAGAGACTTGTAAGTGAAAGAAGAATTCTGCTTTAAGAAAACTGCACTGTGAGGCCAGCTCTCCACAGGAACCCTGAGAAGAGCAAGATCGCAAAAGTAGGACTTAAATCCACTTCAGGCAATCTTCCTCACCAGCTTTGATTGCCTGAGTCTATGTGTTCATTACACAAGGGCATTTTCTCCCTAGTTTGATATGATTGGTTCTGAAATCTCAAGGGACTTCAAGCTCAATCATAAGGAATATGGCTTTGGGTATATTTTATGATGAAAGTACCCACACTATTATTCAGGGCACACTTACAGAATTCAGAGCTAAAAACAAAACAGCACAAGAAGAGTTTGAAGACATTTATAGGTGCTGGAAAAAATTAAACTATTGAGGATATAATCATTTATATCTAGGTGGGGTCATGACTCAAGGTTTGTCATTGACCTTCTATCTGAAATACAATTTGTCAATCAAATTTTTTATCTTAGTAGTAGCTAAATAAAAAATCAAACACAAATGGGCTAATTACCTGAGGCCAATGCAGGGGACAAAAAGAGATTGAAAGGTTCTATTGTAATCCTAGCTACTAAGGAGGGTGCAATCTGAGGATCAAGGTTTGAAACCAGTTTTGGTAGACAAATTCAAGAGATTCTTGTCTCCAACTAATAAACAAAAATCAGCAGTGGAGGTATGGTTTAACTGGTAGAGCACCAGCTGTAAGCAGAAAAAGCTAAGAAAGTACAAGGCTTTGGGGCTGGGATTTGTCTCAACAGCAGAAGAAAAAAAGAGCAAAAAATAGTGAAAGGCCTTGAATTCAAGACCCAGTATAGGAACAGCAAGGGGGGGGGGGGTGTCAAGGGAGAGAGAGGGGGAGAGAGGGAGACAGAGAGAGAAACAAAGAGAAAGGAAGGAAGGAAGGAAGGAGGAAGGAAGGAAGAAGGAAAAAGGGAGGGAGAGAGGGAGGAAGGGAAGAAGGAATGAAGGAAGGAAGGAAGGAAGGAAGGAAGGAAGGAAGGAAGGAAGGAAGGAAGGAAGGAAGGAAGGAAGGAAGGAAGGAAGGAAGGGAGGGAGGAAGGGAGAGAGGGAGGGAGGGAGGGAGGGAAAAAAAGAGGGAGGAAGGGGAGAAGGGAGAGAGGGAAGGAGGGGAGGAAGAAGGAAGGAAGGAAGGAAGGAGGAAAGAGGGAAGGAAGGAAGGGAGGGAGAGAGGGAGGGAGGGAGGGAGGGAAAAAGGGAAGAGGAAAAAAGGGAAGGGAAGAGATGCTAAATTACTGTGAGAGAGATCAAGTAGGCCAAGGGGAGAAAACGGAGAGGGCAGTCAGTTCCATTCTCAAGAGCCTTTAGTTTCAAGTCATGAATGTAAATCCTCATTTTTTTTACTGCTAGTTTAGAGCTCCTTGTAACCACAAACAACCTCAGAAGATCAATGAGTTCCAGAATAAGCAACCAACTCACATGGAAGACCTGTAACTGGCTCAGATGGCTTCCAGGGTAGAAGAGGATGATGTTCTCTCTTACAACACTGTTTTCTGAATTGTCTAGTACTTAAAAGATACTTTGTTGTTATTCCTATTAAGGAGAACTAATTTTTCTTTTTGTGGATCTGAAATGATACAATGTTGTATCTGACTATCTTGTAGCTTTTGTTCAGGGGTGTGTGTGTGTGTGTGTGTGTGTGTGTGTGTTCAGGTGTGTGTGTGTGTGTGTGTGTGTGTGTGTGTGTGTGTGTGTGTGATTTCAACTCATGTACTTGCTCAACTTTTCACTGGCATTCTACCATCTGAGGCATTCTTCCACTTTTTTTTCCCCCTGGTTAGTTGAGGATGAGATTTATCTACCTTGGTTGGCTTTGAATTGTGATCCTCAGATCTTACCTCCTGAGTAGTGAATGGCTCTATCCAGAAATTTAAAAGATCCCTATTGTTGGGTAGCTCCCTTTCAGAATCAGGCTCCCATAGTTTGCAATGTCTCAGCCACTCAGAGAAACCACAGTAGATGCTCTAACCCACAGTCACACTGCTGGCAGCTGACACTCCAATCCTAGCTGCCCTCTGTCTATACTGGGTTGGGGAAGATCCAGTCAACCTAGGTAACCTTGAGATGATAATAATCAATTGTTGCCTGTAGCCACTAGGTGTTAAAATGATTTTTTTTGTGTGTGCAGTAGTAATCAAAATACCTCTTCTTCTCAAATCTGCTTACTATTAAGAGGTAAGCTCTTAATTAAGAGGTAAGCATGCAACCTGGGCTAAGATACAGTAAAAACCATAATAAAAGGATACTTGGAACCAGGTGCAATCGCTCACATCTATAATCCTAGCTAATTGGAAGGTAGAAATTAGGAGGATCACAATTTGAGGGCAACCCAGACAAAAAGACCCTACCTCAACCAAATAAAAAGCTGAGCAGACCTGGGTAAGGTGGCTCAAGCTTGTACTCATACATAATTAGGAGGCAGAGATTGAGGAATCATGTTTTGAGGCCAGCTAGGATATAGAAGTTCACAAGAAGTTCCATTTCAATCAATGGCTGGCCACAGTGATGCATACCTGTCATCTCTACCAACACAGAGAACACAAGTAAGAAGAATGCAACCCAGACAGACCTGGACATCAAGTGTGACTCTATTTCAAAAATAACCAATACAAAATAGGGTGAAAGTGGGGCTCAAGTGGGAGAGGACATACCTAGTAAAGCACAAGGCCTAGAGTTCAATTCCAGTATATTATGCAGAAAGCATAAATAGGAAGACTGCAGTTCAGGCTAGCTTAGGCAGAAACTTGAGACCTTATTCAAAAAATAACTATAGCAGAAAGGGCTGAGGCATAGCTTAAATGGTGACACACCAACAAGTTCAAGGTCCTAAGTTCAAACTAGGAAGGAAGGAAGGAAGGAAGGAAGGAAGGAAGGAAGGAAGGAAGGAAGGAAGGAAGGAAGGAAGGAAGGAAGGAGGGAGGGAGGGAGGGGAAGGAGGGAAGGAAGGAAGGAAGGAAGGAAGGAAGGAAGGAAGGAAGGAAGGAAGGAAGGAAGGAAGGAAGGAAGGAAGGAAGGAAGGAAGGAGGGAGGGAGGGAGGGGAAGGAGGGAAGGAAGGAAGGAAGGAAGGAAGGAAGGAAGGAAGGAAGGAAGGAAGGAAGGAAGGAAGGAAGGAAGGCAGGCAGGCAGGCAGGCAGGCAGGCAGACAAGGCAAGGAAAGTAAAAAGAAAAGAAAAAAAGAGTAAAAAGAAAAAAGAGAAGGGGAGAAATCAACTGGTCATTAGAAACTGATGAGCGAGCAGAACTATACTTGAGATCAGGGGCTGGGGTTGTTTGGAGCTGAGCAGTAGAGCATAATTCTTTGGGTTCAGTACCAATCTCCAGCCTTATGGCTTAAATCTGAAGTGTCACCGTAACGCTCATGTTATTGTAAAGACTAGATCATGAACAATGGAGTTCTGCACAGTGACTAGGGCGTGAGTGCTCTAACCTCATCAGTGGATTTATTCACGGATATACCCATAGTCTAATGACATCATGGGGAGGTGGTGGAAGCCATGTGGGGCATAAAGGAGAATGCCCTGAAAGGATGTATTTTGTCCTGGCCTCCTCTACCTTGCTTGCTGGTTGCCATGAGGTAGGTAGCTTTCCTTTACTGTGTACTTCTGCCATGCTGTTTCTGCTTTACCACAGGCTTCAAAGCAGTCGTGCCAGCTTACAGTGAGATTATGAGCCAAAAAGAAATCTTTTATCCTTTCAGTTGTTACTCTCAGGTATTCTGAGAATTAATATATTCAAATGCTACGAAAAAGAAAAAAATCTGAGATTTCAAGAGTCCTCAACGTAGTTTGGGTCCATAGCCAAACTCCAAAAACTCTCCTTTCCTCTAATACAACTGTGTGTGATCACATTCTTTTCCATTCAAAAAGCCTAAATGGAACACATGCTTTCATAAACTGCAAAACATATATCCAAAGTTACCAAAAGATACTGGAACAGAAGGAAGATTAGCGCTCATCGTATTTTAATTATTACCGATGTTTTCTCAGCCAATCATCGCCATGACCATGAAAGGTTAAGAGTAATAGGTTAAAGATGACTACAAGAGCTTTGCCATTTTCTCCATTCAGAATAACAGCATATTTTCCTTGCCACTGAATCTGATTGTTTAACAAATACGATGTGGGTAAATTGATTCCAGGTCCCTCACTGTACGTTCAGGCCTCCTTTGAGTAGGGGAGACAACATGGCTTAAGAAAGTCCAGTTAGCCAGTGGCAAGGCCAGCTGAAGGAGACCCCTCTACCCTCAGGCATTAGCCTGAGCTCCTAGCTGGCTACTATTTATATGAGGAAATGGACTTCCAGAAACCCCAACAATCCAGATAAAATGATATGAAATATACAGAACTATCCAGTCACTATGAAGAGAAGCAAGTTATTGTTTTAAGCCACTATGTCTTAGAGTGGCTTGTGATATGGCAACAGATAACTGAAATAAAGTTATCTCCATTTTGCAGATAAAAATTAAGGCACCCAGGGCGCCAGTGGCTCACGCCTGTAATCCTAGCTACTCAGGAGGCTGAGATCTGAAGATCATGGTTCAAAGCCAGCCCAGGCAGGAAAGTCCGTGAGACTCTTATCTCCAATAAACCACAAGAAAACTGGAAGTAGGGCTGGGAAGTTGGCTCAGTGGTAGAGCGCTTGCCTTGCATGCCTGAGGCCCTGGGCTCGATTCCTCAGCACCACATAAGTAAAAAGAAAAAAGCCGGAAGTGGCGCTGTGGCTCAAGTGGTAGAGTGCTAGCCTTGAGCTGAAGAGCTGAGGGACAGCGCCCAGGCCCAGAGTTCAGGCCCCATGACCGGACCCAAAAAAAAAAAAAAAAAAAGGAAACTGGAAGTGGTGCTGTGGCTCAAGAGGTAGAGCACTTGCCTTGAGCTGAAGAGTGCTGGGACAGTGCCCAAGCCCAGAGTTCAAACCTCACGACCAAAAAAAAACCCTAACAAACAAATATTAAGGTTCATCTAAAGCAATTATGTTTTCTAGTCCCTGACTCACAACTGGTAGGTGAAGGCTTCAGGATCTGGAAATGACTTAAAGACCATGTTCTTTAGAGCACAGGGATTGCTTGCTGTTATATGTGATCATTTAAATTATTATTATTATTCTCATAAAGACTTATTTTATAAATTAAATCAGCTCTACTATGTAATTCTCCAAAATTAGACCTGCAAAAGGTTGAACAGAATATTTTACTTTGCAAAGTGATGTCTTTCTAAATCCTCTCTATTCTGGATGACTTGGGAATCACTATCATTATGGATTGAAAAGACAGAAGGTACATTTTATTATGAATGAAAAGGAGCATAACTAACACAGGAAAAAAAGATGTATATGAACTAAATTGAAGACTTTCAATGACCATTTAAAAAATTACAAAGAATAAGGTCTTATTAGTTCATGGTTCAGAGTTTTGGAAGTCCAAGACAAACTTATTTTTAAGAGGTGTTTTGGCTTCAAAATTTTTTCATTTAGCAAATGTTTACTAGGAGCCTGCCAGTTGCCATGTTAATCCAAGGTCCTTGGGCCATGCCAATGAGTGAGAAGATCCTTCCCGTGAGGTGTCTATCCTTTATAACAAAACACAGAAAGCAAGAGGTAGACAGACTGCACAGAATGATTGAAAAGTGGCAAGAGCTATGCAGAGGGAGAAGAAAAGAGAAAAAAAGACAGAAATGAGGTAGGATCCCCGGTATAGGAGACAGAGAGTGTGTTTTCAGTGGGGAAGGTTAACATTTTTAAGTTTATTCAGAACTGGATATATGTTTAAATTTTAACACTGAAGAAATGACTAAAGTCTAGGGAAAATCCCCAAGTTACCAAAAACTTGGTTAAATGAACATACTGTTCTAACCATAGTTAACGGGCCTATAAATTCACACATGCTGTTTGATTACAACTATACCACATTACAACAATTGGAAGCAATGCTCCCTTCTGATACTCTTCTCTAAAAGTAAAGAACATCAGTAGCACTGATAAAAAGAATGCGTAAGTTTCTATCTAAAAACCACGAACTGTTCTTATTGTACCCGATCTGAAGTAAACACTAAAAGCAAACATTTACATGGCTCACGTATGTTCTTCATGACATAAAATGGGAAGATATGTATTGGAATGAAAACCAAGTTTATCTCACGGTAGGTTTGTCTCTGGATATGAAGAAGGGAAAAACAACTAGAACAGATACACGAGAACCTCATTTTCAAGTTTGTGATTTTAAGTTAAGTGGGAATACATTTGTGTCTGCATCTTTCATGTTTTCCAAAAGTTAAAAAAAAAACACAACTGAATGTAATGTTAAAAAGATGAGTCTAAGAATTTGCCTTAAAAATGACATCTGGTGGTACATGCATATAATCTTAGCAACTGATGCTGAGGCAGAGGCATAAAGATCACATGTTCAAGGCCAGCTTGGGGCTACACAGGAAGTTACAGGCCAGCGTGGGCAAGACCCTGTGTCTAAACAAAAGACAACTGATACATCACTATACAAAAACAAGCATTAAGAAGCCCCACATATATGAGAATTGGTATAACAGGGAAAGCAGAGGCAGATGACAGCTGCAGGGTACTATCTATTTGCAGGGGAAAACAATTAAAATTACTGCTCATTCCATGTTTTCCCAATGGTGGCACTCTTACCAATCCCTTTCAGAACTAGTGATGTGAGTTTACCAATGGTTTATCCCATTCAAAATGAATATAAACACCCATAAGCAGGCATACACAGGAGTGAATCACAATAGGAAATACTGGGAATACAATATCAAAAAATATAGTTCAAAAGCATGTTCACTTATTTTCCAAATAGTATCCCTTTTCCATTGGCATATAAGTAACTTTTACTAACTATGAACTTTATGAGCAGAGGTTCATATGTTGTAGACATAGCTTTTCTGGTGAATATTAATTTTAATGTGAGACAAATTCATCACCTTATTTATATTTCTCCCTTAAAAACCAATTCTGATATGGGTGCTAGTGGCTCACACCTATAATCCTAACTATTCAGGAGGCTGCTATCATAGGATTATGGTTTAAAACCAATCCCTGCAGAAAAGTTTCTAAGACTCTATCTCCAATTGACTAATAAAAAGCTGGACTGACAGCATGGTTCAAATGGCAAGAGTGCCAATCACAAACAAAAATGTTGAGCAAGAGTGTAAAGCACTAAGTTCAAATTCTGGAACCAGAAACACAAACAACAAATACTAAACCAAACTCAAACCCAATCCCCATATCCTAAATATGGTACCCTTGCTTTTCTTAGCTATTCTTCTTATTAATATCAAAGAATCAAAACTAATGATCCCAGATTCCCCATGATTTTAACCCCGTATTTCCACTGGATACACAAAAGATAGAAAACTGTAACCTATACATCATATGGCATTGCACAGATTAAAAAAATTTTTTTTAACAAATATGAAACAATGGTAGCATACCCAGAGATAGCATGCCAGTTTTTACATCATTGGAAATGGGGTAGTAGTCACAGGCTCTCTCCCCTCTAACACATTTGCTGTCACTAACAGTTCCTGACCCACAAAAGGGGAAGGGTAAAAAGAAAGAGAAGGATATCTATGTTCAGTACAAGGAAACTAGAAGGCCCAGGTCCCTATCAGAACCACTGCAACTATCAGCCTAAAATATTTTAGAATGCAGAAATCTACTCACAGAGAAAATGCAACCACAAAGAACTCTTTCAGACATCAAGTTTATAAACCCCAGTGTTAGCATCTAGTTTAGTCTTGCTTGAACTCTGCTGAATATATCACTACAGCTAACTGTAAATCTACAAAAAGCTTCAGAGAACAAGTCCAATTTTAGATTCCAAACTAAAATAAAAGATCCCAATGTAAAAAAAATGAGCTTAAAAATAAGGTCAAACTTTTGTATGTGTCAGATACGGTTATATCAAAAACAAAAAAAGGAATGGGTTAAAATTTATTCCTGTTAAGAGCTCATGACTGTGTTCTTCCAAGTATACTACCACTTTCATTTTTCTAAAAAGAATAATAAATAAAGCAAGACTGTGTGGCTAAGCACTATGAAGTTATGAGGTTAAGAGACAAGAATCTCCCAGCATATTTTCCCTGTTTTTGTAGAAGTCAGATTATAAAACAGAAAAGGCCTTGTTCAAGAAGGAACCAGTTTTGGTTGTGAGTGCGTAAGTCACCCATGTGTACAAGCTTTCAGTAATAATGAAGCAAGGTGAGCTCCCCAGGGACTTGAAAGTCATTGCCCAGCAATGCTTGGCTGAACTAAGGCAGGGAACTGCTCATTTGACACAGGCTCACAAAACCCTTTGTATTTCCAGTTGGACAGAGCAGGCTGTGGAACATAAGTTTTTCTAAGTACACACTGGTTCTGATTAGGGAAAGTTTTGCTAAAGCCTGTAAGAATAGACACTGCTGCTATTTAGCCTGCATGTGCAGGCGACCGCACGTTTGCTTGCACGCGCGCGCACGCGCGCACACACACACACACACACACACATGCACGCACGCATGCACACGCACACAAAGACGGACTCGTCTGCCAGATGCTAGTGGTTCAAACCTGTAATTCTAGCTATTCAGAAGGCTGAGCTCTAAAGATCATGGTTTGAAGCTAGCCCAAGTAGGAAAGTCTATACGACTTTTATCTCCAATTAATCACCAAAAAGCTGGAAGTGGAACAGTAGTTTAAGTGGTAAAACATTAGCCTTGCGCTTAAAGCTACAGGACAGGGCCCAGACCCTGAGTTCAAGACCCAGTTCTGGCAGGTGCGTGCGGTCCCCTACTCCCCTGCCCACAATGTTATACGTTCTATTTAGAGATCGAAAGACTTCTAGCAGCTGACTACTTCCCACAGGACTGCTTATCTGACTATAAGCTCTTACTTCATGAAGCAGTGACTGAAGGAAAGAGGAGGTGACTGTAAAATACTAAGGACCATTCTACCTACCTTTGAGATGAAGGATGGCAAACTTCATTTTGAAATTTTTTAGGTAAAGCCCGAGTGGCTCCAATTTTAATCCTGTGTTTAGAACAGATCAGAAAAAGGGCTGCACCTTTTTATAGTAACGAGGCACCACGTCTGGTGCCAATCTGTATTCTGCATTGGAAAACAAGACCACCTACAGAGGGCACCTCGACAGTATGTGCCACAGCCAGTCTCATTGGCACCACAGGCATGTGAAGGCAAAATGTTTTCAGTAAGAAAATACACCTCCGGGCACCATGCCAGGATGACTGCCAGAATCTTGAGTAGCATCACAAAATTTGTTTTGCATTTTAAATTCTTGGAGAGATCTATAATCGCGTCTTTATAGTAGGTTTAAAATCTAACTTAAAAAGAAAAAACCCACCTCCACCTGACCTACTGAAATGCTATGTTACCTTCAGCCCCTGGCAATTATTGGCTAGATCTAACCCATGGAAACACTAATTTAAAAATGCGATAACCCATATCCTCCAGTGGAACCTGTGGGGTTGTCTGAAATGAAGTGTACTTATGAAGGAGAACAGTTTCAGGCAATTCCTGCTGTTCTCTGTGGTTATTATTGTGCCTTTTTAGTGAAGACATTAAAGGCTCCCTCTTTCCATCCTAAATTCACAGACTATGAGGATCCTACCTAGCTATCTCTGACAGGTCAGTGATCAAACAGAGAGCCAGGCAGTAGCCAGATTCCATACATCTCTCAAAATTTACCAGGAACCAGCACTACTGATCCCCTGCCACTTTTTAAAGAGCTACCATTCAACATCAGATAGGACAATAAACTCTCACACAAGCATGAATATGTGCAAGTGTCTGTTCAGCTTCTAAACTCAATGGTTTTTCAAGAAAAAAAATTAGGGGTGACATTGTACTCATAAACTAATGAAACCCTGTTGTATGACTTAAAGTATAACAATTAAAAATTTATTTTGTGAATAACACTTGCTATTGAGAAGCAGTTAATTAAAAAAGGAAAGAGAAAGACTTCACAATTCTTCTAAGAAAAGATATTTGAAGTTAGATATTATCTTGACTGAGTGATCAAAGCCTGTTTCTGTAATGAAGCTTGCTTTTAAATAACACAAATCTTTGTGTGTGGGTTCATCTACTTAATGTACCTGCATTCACATAGACAAATTGGTACATGAGATAGCGATGGAAAAAGTTTTGCTGAACTTCAGAACAAGACGCAGTCTGCTCAATGTGACTATGCGGAGATCTTCAGCCAGCTCTTGCACAGCCTCTTCCTCCCAGAAGCACTGAAGGCTGGGAGGGTTGTAGCCACTTGCATAGAAAAGCAAAGCAGAAAGCAATGGTTGCTGGCTCCATGCTACAAATTTTAGTGCCTGACCCAGCAGAGGGTACCACGAGGAAAGAATGTACTACAAATTAATTTTAGAAAGGGTTCGCAAAGATCTTTCAAAGGCCAAACACTCCTGCCACAAATGACTTCTACAGCAGACCAACCACAAGCAATGATGAATTGAACAGGCATGACTTAACAGGCAATAAGATCAGAAACATTTACCCTTCACCTCAGGAATGGCCGCCTGTCTAGGAAACACAGCCCTGGTACAAGATCTGTGGTTAAACAGAAGCTTAGTTCATATTTGCTGACCATGACAGTGATATGTATGTAAAACAAGATTTTTCAAATGTAGGCAATCTGCAAAAGGTACTTACGCAGCCTCCAGCAAGAATTTCTGCTGTCACTGGGACAGAACCATCTTTGTGCATAAACTTATCCCTCACAAAATCATTCACCTTGAAGAAAAATATTTATAGAAGCTGATGAAAAATATAAACAAAGTCATTAAACACAAATAATATGCATCTGTTAATATATATTCATTTTTTGTCTACTGTATAATTCAACAGATCTAATACGGTTTGAGAGAAGTATTTTAATAGCATACATATGGTTTTGAAAAGGTAAAATATATATTCCTTCTTAACGTTGTAGGGAGAAAAAATATAAAATGACTTAGAAGCTCAAAATTCATAAAAGTCCTGCAGTCACAATAGTAAGAAACACTGATAGTTCAAACAACATAAACCCATACATTTTATAATTTAAAAACTATCTTGTAAGGTATGAGTAAAAAAATCACTTTTAAGTCTAACAAGATTTAATCTAAAACACTCCTCACTGAGACCAATTTTTTAGATTTTTTTTCAGCTTAGTAGCAATTCAGTATCTAAAAATTCCTCAAAGATCTCAAAGAGCATCAATTGCATTAATTAAGTATAATATTTTGAAAGTGATATGTACTACAAGCCATTTTAAGACATATATAGGCCAGAGAAGATTAACTATTTCAAAATCACACAATAAAATGGTGTAAGAATTTCAGGATTGAAATTCCATGGCCAAATCTAAAACTTGGAACTGAACTTTCTGGGACTTTCAAGCCTCAGTTGAGTTACAACCAAACTTCTGCAAACACTCAAAGGAGTACCAATCACTTGTCAACATGAGCCAGGTACGGGGTAAACAACATGATGTAAGGTCAACTTCAACTAGAACACAAAGATCTCAGTATTTGGCTTTGGCAAATGCTAGTGTGACACACCCTACACATTCTATTAAAAGCAGGTGTAATTGAAAGAGGACCACTTTGAAGTCAGAAAGTCTGAGTTGCAATTCTAGTTCTCCTGCTCATGAGTTATGTGGCCATAGGTAAACTGTCTAAACCCTGAGGCCTCACTCTCCTTATCTCTACACAGTAGATCACACTTTGCTTGAGATTAAAACAATAAGATTACGAATGTCAAGTGCCTAATATGGGATGTATGGAGGGAAAACTCTGCTGCTGCTGCACCACTGCTATTGCTCTAAGGAAAAGATGATGGTAAAACCACCAAGAGTGTTCTCCAAGGTCATTATCACATTTTGAAGGTTCAGTGTTAAATGGGAAATAATGAAAAGCCATGTGTGGTGAGAGAGACTCTGACCTTCAAATTAGTTAGCGCCTTTGAGGAACCACCAACCTGCTGATTCACAGAAGATTACCTATTAGATTCTTAAGTATGTGCAAATTCCCTTCGTAAGAAACTCCAACTCAAAAGACTTACTGTAAGTTTTATGGCCTTCTCTGGGGCGACTCCCAATAACTGTGGCAGCAAACCTAAAAATCAACAAGGAGCAGAAGTATATTAAATAAATTAGCATTAACTAAACAAATCAACAGCTCTGTAGAGGGGATCACCACTTAAAAACTGGGGCAATCTTTGCTGCAATTTTCTGCTATTACCTTTAATGAGAATACTTGAGATGGAATGTTGAAGTACTAACTTCTAACAGCCACAGCAGCCCCTTTTACTTTATGGATCATTTGCACATTGGGTCAATCCACAGTAAGTGATGCAGGAAATCTCATTATTACAGGAAAGTATGTCTCTACCTTCTCCCTTCCCACACCTCCTACTCAGTGGACTTTATTAAATATAGAACAATATACTGATAGATGGATAGACTGTTTTTGCCCTCCTTTAAATGCCCGTAGATCAGGCATTCGTTTTTGGAACAACTCTAACTTGGGGATGAGCACCTTATATGGTAGGGCACGCTCTTACTCCTCTTACATTAGAAAAAGGCGATTGGAAAAAAGATTCGTTCTGAGAAGAGCAATAGATAAAGCAAAGGAAGCAGAGTGGAAACATGCCAATGGTACTCAAGAATGGAAAACACTACCATCCTGGCCCATGTGGAGGAGTCATAAGGAAGTAGCCCAAGGAACCGGAGTCATAGGGAAGTAGCCCAAGGAACCAATGGCTAGATACTGTTGCCACTATCTAGGGCAAGATCCTGAGCCTGATATACTCTCACTCAGATGAGCAGTATATAGAAGGTTCGAAGCAGATGAGTGATATGCCTGCTGCTGGACAAGGTAAGAATGCTGGCTGTGTGGGAATGTTATGTCACACATGTATGTCCTAGGAAGGAAGGGGTGGGAGAGAACAACCACTCTTGACTAAGTCTGCTCAATCTTTAGCATGACCAGCTGGGGAGAGCTGAAGAAACCTGTGGAAAGTAACGTTTGGGTTGACCCATGAACAGCTATGTTTTGGACATGTTCAGCTGAATTGGGAGTCAGGCAAGAGTCAAAGCACTAGGGAGAAGTGCGGCCTTCGCCAGGTGTGGCAGTAAAAACAGTAGGGGACTATATATCTGGGCTTAAAAACACTATTTTCATGTATTTTTTTCTAGGAAAAGAAATAAGTGAAAATCAAAGACTAATGTCTTCTTAGATATTTACCCTGAGCTGAGGAAAAAATACATTTAGACCGTACATCCTGATGCCTTTACAAAGGGTTTCAGAGTGCTAGCCATTGTCTAATTCATCTACACAGAAGGTCTACTTGTCAGGCACCAGTGGCTCATGCCTATAATCCTAGCTACTCAGGAGGCTGACATCTGAGGATCGTGGTTCGAAGCCAGCAAGGGCAGAAATGTCCCTGTGAGACTCTTCCCTCTAATTAACCACTCAAAAAACTGGAAGCAGCACTGTGGCTCAAGTGGTAGAGTCCTAGTCTTGCGCAAGAGTTCAAGGACAGCGCTCAGGCCCTGAGATCCAGCCCCACAACTCATTCTCTCTCTCTCTCTCTCTCTCTCTCTCTCTCTCTCACACACACACACACACACACACACACACATATACACACAAAGAAAGTTTACTTGGCAGACTCTTCTGAACAACCAGCTCTGCTATATACACTGTGAAGCAGCAGCCCGAGGCCAGAGATTCTTGATCCTGTATGTCTCTAGCATGTGGGTATGTTTGAGGAGCATGAGCTTTAAAACATAATCTAACTAAGCTTCTTGCAAAAAAAGAACTGGCAGCCTGGATCTTTTTCTGACACCACAGCAATCTTTCTAGATTAGGAAAGGCTCTACTTTTTAGACAAGACCCTGAATCCAAGGTCTCCACTCTGCTCTAATGCTGGTACTTCAATGAGCACAAGTGCCAGTTTTTATTTTTATTACTCTTGTTGATATCCTCACAATAGAATTTTTTTGTTTGATTTTTGTTGCAGATGGAAGGGAAAATGTGTCTCAACATCATGACACATTTAGGACTGGGCAAAATTACTGGAGACTGTGGTTAAACCACAGATCTAATAATACATAATAGTGGTATTATCCAGGGTATTTACTGCACACCAGGTATTACTAATACTAATGCTTTATGTGAATTAACACATTTAATCCTCATAACTGTGTTCAGGGCACACTATTTTTATTCCCATCAATGAAGAAATAAGCCAACTTCAATGGAGTTGCCTAAGTTCACTCAGTTGTTAGATGGGAAGTGGCTTTCAATCCAGATGGTCTGGCTCCAGAGGGGCATTGGCAAGATTCTGTAGATATGGAGGACGGCTTTAAAAGTAAAATGTTTCACCAGGTGCTGGTGGCTTATGCCTATAATCCTAGCTATTTGGGAGACTGAGAATGGGAGGACTGAGGTTCAAGGCTAGACAGAAAAGTTCATGAGAACCCACAGCTAAGCACAGTGGTATATGTGCCTATCATCCCAAGCTAGTTGGGAGGCTAAGACTGGGAGGATTGCAGTGGCAAACCAGCCTGCCCAGAAGAGTCCATCACCATCAAGAAAAGCTCAGGCCTGTGATCCCAGATAAAAATAAGAGGTCTAAACTAAGTGGATCATGGCTCTAGCATGTGCCAGAGCAAGAAATGAGACCATACTTCAAAAATAACCAGCAAGCTGGGCACCGGTAGCTCATGCCTATAATCCTAGCTACTCAGGAGGCTGAGATCTGAGGATCATGCTTCAAAGCCAGCCCGGGCAGGAAATTCCATGACACTCTTATCTCCAATAAACCACTAGAAAACCAGAAGTGGTGCTGTGGCTCAAGTGGGAGAGCGCTTGCCTTGAGCTGAAGAGCACAGGGACAGCACCCAGGCCCAGAGTTCAAGCCCTACAACCGACAAACCAGCTATGAAGACACAGCTTAAGTGGTACCATACTAGCCTAGTAAGCATGAAGCTCTGAATTCTAACCCCACTACCTCCCTAATTAAAAACAAAAAAAGTTAAAAGTTGTAACAGCAGAAAAAGGACACAACAAGGGCAGAGACCAGAGCTAGGAAGAATTAAAGTAATATAATCAGAAGTCAAGAGTTTCTTTATATTAAATAAAGGTCAATTCAGTAAGAGAACCAAAGTGAGCACTCATTCCTAAGACCTGGAAAAGATGTCAGCACTGAGGTAGGCAGTGAATAGGAACAATTTTTACTTTTAATCTACTATGGCTAAGCATCAAAATACAGGTAGTTGTAATCTGTGGATATGATGTGTCAAGTCCACTACAAATGTGGAGTTGACATGTCTAGTTTTAGGTAAATGCTCTTTGGGAAGCCTCATGATCTGTGGGACAATGAAAAGTTGCAGAGGTGGGAATTCTAGTAACACTCTGTACACCTAGACTTCTGAGGGAAGAGGGTATCATGGCTCAGTAAACCTAAAGCCAACTTCCTAGTTAGAGCACTTCATCATAGTCATATTTAAAGCTCAAGTGAATATATGTTTGACATCTGTGTAACTCAGCAAAAAAAAAAAAAATCAGGTTTCTAATATAAGATGTTTCTGGAAATTCATTTTAACCATTTGAAACAGAGATTGAATGTGTGTGTTGTTTCTAACTTGTCAAAACTGCAGTCCATTTTCCAACTGCCTTGACTGAAATTTATTAGTGTGGTTGGTTTCTAATCTACTCTTTGGAGTCCAACTCCATCGGCACATATGGCAATGCTTCCTTAGCAAAGTTCACTCCACCGGGGGCTGCTAATGCGTGAAAAGATTTACAGGGCACAGAATTAATACCGTGTTTTGTCTTCAAATTTCATAGGTTGGAGATATAAATCATATTGTCCTTTCTAATTCTAGCCCCTGTACAACTCAATGAGAACTCAGCTAGAGATGTAGGACCTAAGTCCCAGGTCAGAAGCTTACCTTTTTCCTTCACAACCTCAAAGGTATTTATTCCCTTGAGTAATGTGCACTATTTTTTTTTTAATCTAAGAACTTTTGAGAAATATAATTCTATCAATTCAGAGTTGGCAAAAGTCTGGGAAAGAAATTCATTAACAATGTTAGCCCAAGCTAAGTGCTGGTGGCTCATGTCTGTAATCTTTACTTGGGTGACTAAGATTGGGAGGACCCCAGTTGGAGGCCGGGCCAGGCAGAGAAGTTTGTGAGATTCCTACTCCACAGAGATGCATATAGTGGCACATGCCTGTTATCCTAGTACAGCTAGTAGCCTAACATGGATGGCTCTGCACCTATGTGAGTACCTAGACAAGAAGTCCCTATCTCAAAAACAATGAGCAGAAAGCAGGTCCAGAAGTGTGGCTCAGTGATAAGAGAGCCTGGGTAGCAAGTGTTCAAGCATCAGTACTGCCAAAACAAAACCAAACCTTCACAAAACCAAATGCTAAGCCATTTAAAGCAATTAACTTCCAATGGAATGGCAGCAAAATGAATGGTTTTATGGTACAGGTTTTAGAGGTAGATAGACAGACCTCGATGGAATTCTAGGTTTGTACCTCTGTTGTGGTGAGTGATCTTGGATAAGTTACTCTTTGAATTCAATGAAATTCTTCACTGCTAAAAACAAGCATGCTGGGGCTGGGAAGGTGGCTCAGTGGCAGAGTGCTTGCCTTGCATGCATGAGGCCCTGGGTTCAATTCCTCAGTACCACATAAGCAGAAAAAGCTGGAAGTGGCGCTTTGGCTCAGGTGGTAGAGTGCTAGCCTTGAGCTGAAGAGCTGAGGGACAGTGCTCAGGCCCAGAGTTCAGGCCCCATGACCAACAACAACACACACACACAAAAATAAATAAATAAAAACAAGCATGCTAATTACTATTTGCTAGTTTATTTTTCATAACATGAAAATCAGATAATTCATCACTTATTTTATATTCAAGAACCGTTAGTACTTGATGCTATGTTTTCAATTTTTCTTTCTCTTTTTCTTTTAAGTCATAGGCTTGAGTTTAGGGCCTGGGCTCTGTACCTGAGCCTTTTTTGCTCAAGTTCAGCACTCACCACTTTGAGCCACAGATCCACTTTTGGTTTTCTAGTGATTAATTGGAGTAATAGTCTCATGGACTTTCCTGCCCAGGTCGGCTTTGAACTTCCATCCTCAGATCTCACACTCCTGGGTAGCTAGGATTACAGGCGTGAGCCACCAGTGCTGGCTTTTTTCAGTCTTTGCCTGGATTCATTTCTTGTTTACAGAGACAGCTCAGAGTAACCAATATCCATAATACAGAATTAGGGGTATAATGGTTGTTCCAGTGACATTTTCCCTATCCTTGGAAAAGCTGACCTTAAGCAGTGAGAGCCCTCATGGTTTGAGAATGTCTAGGGGCCCCATGCACTGAAGGAAAAGGTAATGAACTAGCCTCTTCAGCTATATGTTATCAAGGTAGGTTAAAAAATATAATCTTTTTAAAACTTGGCTGATAAGCAAGTTTTTACAATATTTTTACTAGCTATCAGAAAAGCTAAGGGATTAAAGCATTGGTCCAACAGGCAGACTTTAAATTATTGGCTGTGCATAATTGTCTGCTAGTTACCTAATCACTTTATACCTCCATTTCCACACCTATTACTGGAAATTCCCACTAATAATGGGATTAGTCTCTTTGTAAAATGGGACTAGAATAATTCTACCATCTTCTTGGGTGAGGGTGGTCATGGAGCAGGCATCAATCAATATCATGCCTTTCCCTCTGCCTCCCCATCAGGAATAGCAGACTCTTTGGGAAAGCAGTGAAGCCAGGTTGATGGCAAAAAACAACTGTAGTCACACAAAGCCAATGATCCAAAGAACACTGCTAGATAAGAGAAGCAAAACAACAAGGGAAGGGGTAACAAGGTTTGACAAGAAATTTACTCATTGCCTTACTCATATCCTGTAACCCCTCTGTACAGCATCTTTACGATAAAATAAAATTTAAAAAATAAATAAAAAGAAAAAAGATTTCATTTTTGGAAAGAAAGGAAGAAGAAAGAAGTCCAAACAAAACCCAGTTCAAATAAGGCCAACATAACCTGAAAAAGACAGCAAAGAGTACATAAAGTAGATATACAGGCAGAGACAAGAGTCAGAATTTAATGGGTCAATGGAGTCCATAAGACACTCTATACCCAGTGCCAAAGCCGAAGCCAGTACACTGTTGTCATCTAGTTTCAACCAAGTGGCACCTTCCTCTCAGACCTCACTGTGGAAGCCACTGTGCTTGCCCCAAGCTCCCAAGAGTCTCACTCCTTGCTTTCAACGTCAGATTAACCTTCTTTGTGAAGCTATCAGCACTCCCAGCAGCCAGGACTCAGGGCTTTTCTACTTGCTCCTGTATCCAGGCCCTTCTCTCCCCCACCAGTTCAAGCTTTCTTTCCTTGCCCCCCTCTTCCTCCCATTTGTCTGTCGCTTTTGACTCATATTGCCCCAGGCATGAAGCGCTTCCACCTTCCCCAGCACACTATCCCCTTTCAAAGCCCTCATCACAGTTCAGTGCTCCTCAGACTCTCTGGGCCACTCCCTATGCTGCCAAGTAGGTTGGGGAAAGGGCAGGGAGCAAAGGCAGGGATTTCAATACCTGTTTAATCAGGGTTCGATGCCTTCCTCAAACTGTCAGGTACCATCTGTTTAAGCTATGGCTCAGGATGTCTTTAGGAATCTAAGTATAAAAACTAATTGAATCTGATTCCGTTTTAGGGAAAAGGTCAGTACTTCTGACTCCTTCCTCTGTGGTGTGGTTTTCCAGAACTGAAGACCATTAGGAGGATGAATCATACAATCTTTCAGTCTCTTACTCCAGTGACAACTTTCAGGATCCGGGCTCTTTTTTCTTCTACCTAAACAATGAGCTTTTCATTTATTTCTCTCATTGCAGTCTCAGCAATGCTAGTAACAAGTTATACAGGATAGAAACTAGTTCAATTGCTGATGGTTCCTTCTCCAGGCTACACTGAATTCTGTGTTTTTGATACCTTTCCTGATTTTCCAAGCTCAATATTGTTCTTATCTTGCTCTCCAAAGCTTCTACCAATGTTCTCACCACCCCACCCCCGTAGTTGGAGTTTCAACTGTCTTAGACTCAGCTGATAATGCACTGCAGTTGAATCACTAGAGATTTCAGGAGACCTGATAAGTTAATGAGTGAACTGTCCACATCTTTTCCTCATTCTTGGTTTCATATGTTCAAACATCTGTCTTTTGATTTTTTTCACAGTTTAACATCATAACTGAAAACATGAAGAAAGTGACCAAGGAAAGAAGATTTAAACCAATCTATTTTGCATTACTTAAAAGTTTTGGTGGATAATGGTAGATATATGACTCAGGGAAGTTCACAAATTAACTGATTTCTCCCAAGATGTGCTTTAAATAATGCAAACAGACATGGAAATTTCAATCATTTTACATTGGACCTAGGAGTTTTTAATCTTTCTTTTAATCTACAAGAACTGTTGAGAGGGCTGAGAAGGTGGTTCAGTGGTAGAGCGCTTGCCTTGCATGCGTGAGACCCTGGGTTCAATTCCTCAGCACCACATAAGCAAAAAGAAAAAAGCTGGAAGTGGTGCTGTGGCTCAAGTGGTAGAGTGCTAGTCTTGAGCTGAAGAGCTGAGGAACAGCGCCCAGGCCCAGAGTTCAGGCCCCACGACCGGACCCAAAAAAAAAAAAAAAGAACTGTTGAGGAAGAAGCAATCTAACCAGAAGTCTACAGAATTTGGATTCTGCCTACTAAGTGCCATCAGCCATGGAAGGAGACCTGGCTCACACTAGCTCCTTGATAAGTTCCTTCTTAAACATGTACAGATCCATGACTTCCCGAGATATTCCACAAAATCCTCTAGATGTCACCTTGAGAACATTCCGGGATGGAAGGTTTCTTTGCAATACAGAAGCAACTTGCCATTGACACATCCAAAAATTTGCAAGCCTGTATTTTTAACTAGCTGATCCCTCTACCCACTTCCCCTGCTCCAGTTTCAAATTAAATCTAATTCACAAAATGATCTATATTTTTTTGGGGGGGGGGATTTTCTTTAGGACTTCTACCAACAGTCCCTCTTCTAGAATGTATTTCTGATAGACCCTGACTTCTCTTATATATATTTTTATTTACTCGAAGGTTCTTCCAAAACATTCCATTCTGAGAGACTCCTCATCTCACTGCCTGCATGACAGGAAGGTGTTGTAAAATTCGAAAACAGAAATTAGTTATCCAGGAACATTAAGAGCCTTTCATTATGGACTATTACCTAATCAACTGTTTCTCTTAAATATGCCCAGTCTGTGAAAGACCAAGGACTGACTCATCTCTGGTTATGCAGTTCCTTCAGATCCAGCTGGAGAGAAATTCATTAAAGCGAACAAGTTAAATCAGTATGGGACTGGGGAAGAAACAGACGGACTTTTTACAAGCGACTTAGGAAGCCCTGGATTATCCCAGATTATTATTTCTCTGGTGGTCAGATTTTCAAAAACTGCAAAAAAATAAAAATAAATCTAGGTAAAGTAGTCATTTTCTTATAAAGAACACAGATTGCATCACCAAGGTTTGTGGAGCCAGAGACTTAAGATTCTTACGTGGATCTTTGCCAGCAAGTAAAACATAAATAAAATCTGGGTCTCATAGAGACAAAGAAACAGAGACCTACATTGAAGAAAAGAAGAGAATTAACCAGTTCACACATTAAAGTTGCTGATGTCTGTCTGTAGCTCGGCTATTGAAGACCACTGGCTGGCTGATCCTACAGTTCCCCAGCTATCTCATCTCCTAAGGACCATGGGCAGTGATTCAGATGTGCTCTCTGATTACTGCTGGACAACTTCCAGGATGGTGTACAGACGCTGTCAGCTGCTAGAGAAGGAAAAAAGCAAAACAATGCATTCTGAAGCACTGAAAGTATTCTCTGAAAATAACCTTCACTTTAGTTCCACAGGGAACTCCTTTTAAATTAAAAACAACAACAACAACAACAGTTGTATTCTTGTTGTAAGAGAAGGACAGTGTGATGAAAAATAATTTTTAACCTTATAAACATAATGTAAAGCCACATCTTTCAGAGCCATTTGCCAACGGTGAAGAAGAATACACAAAAGTAATTTTAAAACCAGGGAGATAGCTCCTAATATTTCCAAATTACCCTATTCAGGAAATATGAACCATTTTATACATTCACATGCATATACATATCTTGATGGAGAATTGCATGTTATGTAAATACTAAAACTGCTCATTTGAAACATGTTTATACATTAGACATGAACTCCAACATCATCTCAATTATTGTCAAGTGAAAGCATTAATAGCTGCAAGTTTTATTCTCAAAACTTAAATGTAACTGCTTTCCCCTGAAGTGACAAAAAAAAAAAAAAAACCCAAACAACTGAATTACATTTAACTAGAAATGGACAAGGAATTGCATGTAGGTATCTGATATCTTAGCTTTGTACATAAAGATCATAATGCTGCATCTCAAAAATACTTGGCTTTTAAATTTCCTACTCTGATTTCCTTTAATAAATTTGCCAGGATTTGCCTGTCTTTTCATATTGTTTGTCTCTTGCCCAATGATAAGCATTTACAAACACAGAGTGGCATATAATAACTGATCATGTGCAAAAAACTAGGGAATAGGCTCCTGACCAATTTAGAACAGGAATGAGTCATTTTTCATGGCAAGAATGTAAATTGCTATTTTTTTCTTTAACTTGAACTGTCTATCATCTCTTTGCTCTCAGGATGCAACTTATAGATTGGAACTTAACAAGAGTTTTATAGTAAATCTTTTGTTTTAAAATCCTCTGCTAGGAAAGATAAGAACTCAGAAAGAAATGAACATAGGTGACTCCCAGAGCTAATCTTCTTACAGTCACACTCTACTTGTTATCCTGACAGACAGCTCTGGCCTTTGCCCTTTGGGCTCAGCACCTCAAACAGGTTAAATAAATGGCTATTTATAACTCCTCAAAAGGCTGAAGAGCTGCTTCTTTAGTGTTCAGAATGAGCCTCAGCTCTATGTGCCAGCTCCCTTCCCTTCTCTGAGAAGTTAAAATTAGTCACACTCTTCTTACTCAGACAACAACTGAACCACCAAGAGATAGGAACCACTTTTCACAACCTATGTTGCTTAGCACTCAGTGCTCAAGTACACTTTGAACTCTTCTGTCCATGGGGTCAAAAGGACAGGTCACAGAAGAGAAATATAGCTATAATTAAGAATCATGGCCTGCCAGGTGTGATCACAGAGGAAAGTTTCAAACAAATGCAGTCAATACAAGCACACTGAAGACATTCAGCAGTGCTGCACAGGGCTCTCGCAACTCTAAAGGCACTCCTGATATTTATTTACTCCAATACTCATAAAAGCAAAGCTCATAAAAGTAGTTGGTAAAGCAAAGCCTTGGCGCAGACATTTGTTCTGAAAAGAGGGTTAAAAGTTTTCCTTTCACAAAGCCACCCACACAAGCAGGTAAGGTGGTCAATTTTGCTTAACTGGCCTCAAAGTAGGATCTGTGACATTAACCTTGTACTACTTGGGAGCCATTTCATTTGCAAGGGGGTTGTCACCAAGGGGGAAAACTATTTCAATGGAAGGCACTGACCCAATAGGGGTCATCATCAATCACCTGGGGTCAAAGACCTTCCCAATTGTAAGAAAGGGGGGAAGCGGGGAGGGAAGGAGGGAAGAGAAAAGATCAAAAGGCCTTTGATGAAGGTTATCTACCTATCTAATAGGATCTGCAAAAATGGAACTTCTCTACAGTTGGAAAGCTCCCAGCTTCTAAGGTGAGAGGAATTTTTGTTTTTCACATGGAAGTTTCCTTTGGAGAGAAACTGAAGTCAGCAGATGGCAGAAGAGGCCTAGAGGCCTGGGTTAGCATAGTTGCCAGTTTTATCTGCCTTGAACAGAACATTAAACACTATTTTCTTCTTTTAGAGCAAGCACTAGTAGGAAGAGGAGGGAAGACCTGCAGGTGGACAAATGGCAAAGCAGCAGGGCATCAAACACCTTGCAATTCTGTTTTTTAACTGATGCAAATACACTTTTTCTTCTTTTCAGAAGGCAGGTACAAAAGGGGAGGCAGGAAGTCAAGGTATGTGTTAGGCAATATTAGCAAAAAAAATCCAGAAAGGCTGTAGGATCCTTTGCCTTAGAGATGACATCTTCTTTGCTTAATAATCTTCAGTGACAAAATAAAGGTAGTTGGAGACATAATAAAAGATGAACTAGCTAGAGTGGATACAGTCAGATGATGTGAAGAGGTAACCTGAATTCAGAAGGAGGCAGGGAGGGAGGGCTCCACTAATGCTTAGTTTATCTGCTGGGCAGATTTCCTGGAGTAGAGTCAGTTGTCCTGCAGTATCTATAGAGGTACCTTCCAAGATCTCCAGCAGATTCCTTAAACAATGGACAGGAATGTTCTTTCCTGTGACAAAGTTTAATCTGCAAATTTAGGGCTGGGCACATAGCTGGTACTGTATTTGCCTAACCCGTGCAAAATACTGGGTTCCATACCTAACATTACAAACATAAATACGTAAATAAATAAACTAATTAAATTAAAAGTTTAGCAAGGATAATAAAACCGAACAATCATAATATGCTATAATTAATGCTTTATAAACGTCGTCACTCTCAGAATAGTGTAGAGTACTATCCTTACACTACTTGTGGTGACATGAGATGGCTATGTGCTGAGATGAAGGTTGGGTGGATGACAAGGACAGTGTGATGTAATGACCTTCGGATGATATATCCACTTCATTTTGAAACCAGAAGAAATGAGATTTCACTTTTCAGACTAGTACACAATTTATAATGTATGACTCGCTAATTTCTGGAATTTTCTAATTAACATTTTCAGATCATGATTGTCTCAGTAGCTGAAGCCATGGAAAGCAACATCTTAGATAAGGGAGGCTATTGTATGTTCCAGAATCAAGAATCACATGCCAGCTTTGTCCTGTCCCGAGGATACCTTTCCTTTATTAGCTGCTGAGTGGAATACTTTAGGAACACAATGAACCTTTTAAAAACTCACTGAAGATGTTTATAAAAAATAATTTATTATTTTAAGAAATAAAACATACGGGAGGGCAATATAAATGGCTTTCAGATTATGGGCTGTTCTGATTAGCCATGCCCTACATGCCTCCGGCCCACACCCATTAGCATGGATAATTGAGAATCTGCTGTATTCCATTTTAACACAGTCTCTCTAATTCATTTCAGGCACTGAGATAGAAAGCCAAACCTCTGACTGTTATTTCTCCTTACAGGACAAGGGGCATGGCACTAACCTCTATACAGTCCAAAGAAGCCTTCATAACGGAGCACCTTCTTAAAACAGTCAAAGCTGTTTTTATACATGAGCTCCCCCACAAAAGAGCCAGTTGATCGTTGGTTCTGCATTCGAGTTTTTACAAGATCAATAGGATATACAGCAGTAGCTCCAACAGCTAAAATTAAATAATATCAAAATTTTAGAGGGAATTAAGGTCAGTTGGAAGGAAGGGAAAAATGGATAAAATCAAAGAAAGCCTAAGAAAAGAAATAAATTTTGCATATAGAGACTTTAAAACTGCACTAACTTTCTACATTCTTAATAAACCTTTTGTGGATTTTCCTTCTTGTATCTCCTGATAAAAAGATGTCACAGGGCTTAAATTAAAAGCATAACAGTACAGCCTTAACCTCATTATTTGCCAATCTTTAAAAGGCTGCTTGAAGATCAGGAAGAGAAAAATGTTATTTGTAAGAGCCTAATTATATGCAGGTATGTAACAAAGTCCCCTTTGCTCCCATTTAGTCATATAGACAGATTGATTTGGGCAACAACCAGGAAAGGCTTTGCTCCAAAATGCTACAAAATAGAAAATCTGAGAAAAGACAAAAGGAAACACTAAAGTGAGTATCTTGCACAAATCGTAACTAACCTCCAGCAACAGAACCCAGACCAAACCTGTAGGCAGACTCTGCAATTTGAAGGAGAACTGTCCGATCTGAATCGCTTGAGGCTTTCTGCACATGGGAAAGGGGGGGGGGGGGGAGTCAGGGGGGAGGGGGGAGGGAGGGGGGGTTCCAGGCAGGAGGAGGAAAGACATAAACAGCACATATTACTTAAAAAACATTCTCTAGGTCTAAATCTGTGATACAACTAAAGTGCCAAAGAGGAAAATTAGGTTAGATTCCATAAGTTCTCAGTAATAAAAACTATATTATTTCTTAAAGTATTTAAAGTCACGTTTGGACATAATAAAAAGCCATTATTTACTAAAAATGTTGCACTGTACTCGTAAACTGACTGTATTGAAAATCCTTTGTACAACTCACTAAAGGTAATTTTTAAAAAATGAATGCTACTAGACACTATGTTGGAAATGAACTTTACAATTTGGGTAAAGTTGGGGGGATGGGAGAAAATGAGGGAGGGGGCAACACTGTTCAAAAAGAAATGTATACATTATTTTACTACTTATGTAACTGTAACCCCTCTGTACATCATCTTTACAATAAAAATGTTTTAAGTGAATACTTAATTTTGGTTACCAAAGGAATGAAAATTCAACAAATATGAGTGAGATATAATTTTTCATTAATTAAACTGGCTCTTTTATTTAATTTATTTATTTATTTTGCTTTTAAGTGGCAATATCCAGGCTCACAAGAATTAAGTAAAATAGATCTTATCAAAATAGTTATCAAACAAAGCAAAGCTGAGGAAAATTTGATAATATATATCCAAACACTTAAAACTCTACTTATATAACATTAGGCTAGTAAATAATTAGGTTAGTAAACTAGTAGTAAGCTAGTAGCTTACTAGATAGTAAGCTAGTAAAAAAAAAAAAAGTGTCAAACTACAGAAATTCTACAAAGCAGCTTTTTTTTAACAAAAAAAAAAAAAAAAGGTAAAATCCTGGAAATACTTTAATGACCATTCATAGATAACTACTTAAAATACATTATCATAAGACGTGGTGCTGTGGCTAGTGGTAGAGAGACAGCCTTGAGCAAAAGAGCTCAGGGACAGTACCTAGTCCCTGAGTTGAAGCCCCATTACCACCCCCCCAAAAAAACAAAAAACAAAAACAAGACAAAAACAAACACCAAAAACAACAAAAAGAAAACCAACATCACAACTTTCAAAAATGTTTGTAATAAGAATATATAAGAAATAAGAAAATATAAGCTAAGAAGAACATTGTGGTTAGACAGCTATTTTCCATAAGAACTCCTTTTCCATTTAAATATTTCGTGGTAATGAAAATGTTTGAACAATGCAGCAGGAAGTCATTTATTGAAATTATTTGTGGGTCTATATGCATACAAAATACATACTAATATTTTGTTAACATCACCACCCAGAGATAGCTACTCATATTTGTGGGTCTATATGCATACAAAATACTATATATTAACATTTTGTTAACACTACCACCCAGAGATAGCTACTCAATGTTTTTATGACATCCTTAGTAAGTGGCTGATTATATGTGATTATTCATTTTTCCTCCTTTAGCCCATCTTTCCTAAATTCATACTCCAGGTCAGTCAGTTGTTAGGTTGCTATCTTTCTAGCCTATCGTTTGAAGTATTTCTGGGGCAAGAACATTTTAACATAAATAAAATAGTGATTTTATGACTCATAGACTTGTCAAATAAGGATGACATACAGTCAGGGCTTGTTGAATAAATATATTAAATTAAATTTGTTTTCCAAAAGCCCTGATAATTAAAAATCAGGGAACAATGAAAATAATCATCAACCCCAGCTACCGTCTGAATTTTAGTTGCTGTCAATGTAGCACAATTCTAATATAATGAGATTATTTGGAATTTCCTTGTCATTTAACTGAAAATAGCTTTACATAGATATATACAACTCTAAGAATGTAAAACATGTCGTGCAAATTTCACAAGCTGATCCCAATTCTGTGCCTGCATAGATGGAGCTCAATAATACCTTCATTTTGACCAACACATTCAAAAGAGAAGCACAATTTTATTTATACACATAAAAATATGCAATACTTAGATATGCTTGGGTATCAAAATAATGATTTACAGTATTGTGAAAATAAACGAGGGGAGGAACCTCCCATTGCCTCTAATTCTCAATTAAAAGACAAATGAAACTCCATACTCTAATCTTTCAGAAGCTACAAATGGTAGCATGTTGTTAAAAATGACATAATAAAGACTCCACCTTCTCCACTCCTGTGTAGGAGAAACATTCCACAGTGCTGGGACAGGCAGACTTGCCTACAGGTGGATGACCTCCGTTGTTCAAATGTGTTATGCCCAGTGGGGTTCATGGAGTAAAAAGCATGCTGTATTCCATACCAGGCTGGCTGTGAATTGCTCTAAACTTCTAAGCAGAAGCCAATCATTTCCTGCTGTAAATCTCATCAAACTAGCCCTAACCCTTTCATGGCCACTATCAACCATCACCCAACACAAAATCTCAAAAGCTGCAAAAGGGCTTACAGGTTAAAAATAGTGGGATGCCACTGCCAGCTGGAGAGCAGGGACATGTAAAAAACCTTTTCTGCTTTCTCTTTATCCCCAAATTTCAACAACAGCCGATGGCATACAGAAGAGATCATCATCTCATATTTGTTGTTTAAAAATCAAAGGGAGGGGAGAAACATGGCCTCCACTTCTGCACCCAGGGAAATCAGCTTCCTCTTTCAACCACAGCCAGCTGGGTTTCCAGAGGTGCCAAGCTGGGATTTACTGAGTACACACCCACTAGTTTGACTTCCATGGTGCACACAAAACTCAGCCACTGCTTTTGGGTGGGAAGGAGCTAAAAAGGAGGAGGGTCCTGGCTTGAAGCCTGGCAGTCCTAAAAATGTAGCCCGCATCAACCCATTGTGGTCAAACTGGCGTCTCTATACAGAACTAGAGCTCCAAGCCAAAAACGGTTAAGTCTCGCAGGACTCAGAGATGGCTTTGCCTTAAAGGAGGTCTTTTTTCTAAAAACGACACTCTGTCTGTGAGTGGATTTATTCTATAAATGCCGTATAAGCACACCACATGCCAGGAAGGCTTTTCTTCACAAAGGCTGATCTACAGTGAGCTGAGCAAGAGTTAAGTGAGGAGGTCCCAAGTCTTAAGTTTCTGACTCCCACAACTTCAAGAGATTGGGTTCTGTTAACCATAAAATAAAATTTAGCATTCCTAAAATTGTTTCCACATAACTTATGAATCCTTTCACAGAGAAAATAGGTCTAAAAGCCTCCAAACTATGACTCCAGACTAAACAAAATTATCTCATTTTGATACTTAAAAAAAAAAAAAAAAAAGGAAGGCATTACAGTTAAGACAATACACTGACAGAGTACCTCTGTGGAGCAAAAGACAACTTTCATTTAGCCATGTGCAGCTGCTGCTGACGGGGATGGTGACAACTCAAGGCTCTTTTCCATCCCCTCAGCCTGAGAATACTTTTGGAATGTAGCAAGGAAGCACTCTTTTTTTTTTTTTTTGGGGGGGGGGGGTAGGGGGGGCAACCAATACTTGGACTTGAACTCAGGGCCTGGGCACTGTCCCTTACTTTAGTCACTCAAGACTAGTGCTCTAGCACTTGAGCCACAGCTCTACTTCAAGTTTTTTGCCAGTTAACTGAGACAAGAATTTCACAAATTGGCGTCCCTGGCCTGGTTTTGAGCTGTGATCCTCAGATCTCAGCCTCCTGAGTAGCTAGGATTACAGGCGTGAGCCACTAGGTAAATCACTCTACCTTGGAAAGGAAACAAATACCATTGTCTGTTCATAAGAAAGTCTCTAAGTAATTTCTCTTCTCAGCTTTCTAAAAATGCCTAAGTTTAGAGATGTCAAGTAAAAATTGGTAAGTAAAAAACCAGAGTCAGAAAGGTACTGCTTGGGAAAAGGGGCTAGGGGCTCCCCAGAACACATGGAGAGGAAAACTTATTCTTTCTCTTCACTCACCTGCCTCTGGGCCTCAGCCAAGTTGAAGGGCAGAGTTCCTTCTTCCAGAGGAGCGATCCGCTCAATGTCTGCTAAAGTCATACGTCTAGAGGAAAAACCAACATAAGCAACAACACACATTCTAACCGACTATATTGACATTACAGCATTGCAGAATATTCTTTTTATCATTCCCCATATTTCAGCATTGCTTTTCATTTGGCTTCTTTCCTCTCTATGCTGCCCCTCCTCCAACCCCTACCTCCTAACCTCCTTTTATTAAACTAATTAAAAAAAAAAAAAAAAAAGGAAAGAAAGCCAACTTACCCCCTTGGCTCATATAAATCTGCTAACTGAAACAAGATGTCAACTTCCATGGGTGTAACCTGACCAAATTTCTGAGCTGCCAGAGCAAACTCCTCTGTATGGGGAAAAAAAGTTAAAAGTTAAAAGGGAAAGATTCAAAGAAGGGATAGCACTGAACTCAGCATTAACTGGAAAGGATGGACATCACAACACTTTATTATTGTCAGTTGAGGAATTCAAGTCAATCCAAATAGGACAAACATTCCTGCAGTCCCTTCACTCACTTGTAAAGAGGATGGAGAATATTTTCCCCAATATGAAAAGTTTGGTACCACCTCAAGGCGTTTTTAAAGCTCATTCAAAATTTAGTGAAGATTGTTTTGCTTGCTGTTGTTTGTCTGATCAAAAACATACATGCACCCAATGGTCAGTATGTGTTAACAGGACAAAAACAAATCTGTAATGTAAATTTCTCGTTGACTTCTTCAATGTAATAATAACTTCCCAAATCACTTGGCTAGAATTCAAATGTATTTTCACTTGGGCTGGAAAGGTGGCTCAATGGTAGAGTGCTTGCCTTGCATGCATGAGGCCCTGGGTTCAATTCCTCAGAACCACATACAAAGAAAAAGCTGGAAGTTACACTGTGGCTCAAGTGGTAGAGCGCTAGCCTTGAGCTGAAGACTGAAGAGCTGAGGGACAGTGCCCAAACACAGAGTTCAAGCCACAACCAACCAAAATGAAAAGAAAAAAAAATGTAATATATATATATATATATATATATATCTGTGTGTGTGTGCGTGTGTGTGTGTATGTATATTTTTTTTCCACTCACCCTTAGTCACCTCCACATCTTTTCTGTTGCCAGCCAGAGTACTGTAGATCTTTCTAATGAGCTCCATGTTGTTGAGGAGAGAATTAAATCCATTAAAATAGGAGAAACTGACTTGATGGGATGTGGTACCTCCAGCAGCCTTGGTAAATTGAAATCAGAGAGAATGATAAAAAAAGATGTGCTGTGAAGGAGTTCTGAAAGGACATATAGCTTATACTAGTTTAGAAACAATGAGGAATGCATATTTCAGAAGAAATGACCATATTTCTCTTTAATATTTAAAAAAAAAAGCGGTAACTGATTTTTAGAAGTAACTCCAACTAATCATGACCAGAACTTGTGCTTTCCATATGCTACCCTAAAAAACTAAATAAATACATGTGTAGGATTATAACAATGGGACCAGTAGTAATTGACAGAGTTCAAATTTCAATTGGAAATGTTTTATAAGTTGGTTTATTTCATCTAATGAGCAAATCTTATAAAGGCTTGAACATAAAAACTGTAACAGATACATGCACACATGCATGTGCTTACACAGGTAAATACACACACACACACACACACACACATATCAAAGCAAATATGGAATGTGGTCAGCCTAACTTTAATATCAAGGCTTGTCCATTTACTTGTAACTAGCAATAAATAATTATTTAAGTGCAGACTTTATATTGGTGGGATTTCTAACAAACAGTATACTATGGTAAAATTATGAGATGTCACATGCGTGGATAGGGGTTAAAATTGGTCAGAATTCTGATAATCATAATTTTTAAGGACCCATATTTCTTCACAGGAGTCAAGGAAAAGCAGCCTGTCCACTGTGAATGGAACTTTAGTTAAGGGTTTCAAATTATATCCTTCTTTAACAAGGCAAAATGTTTTTATTAGGAGAGCACTTCTTTGTAAGGTAAAAACCACATAAATCTTCACTTAGCAATCAGTTAAAATAGCTGACATGGGAGTTTAATATGGAATAGGAAAGAGGGGGTGGGTGGACAAGAAAAGGAGTTAAATTAACATAGTGCCAGAGTAGGAAAAGCCTTGTCTGAAGGTCATGTCTCCAGAACAAGGACGGCTCTAGGAAAATAAATGGAAAACCAAAAGGCTAGCTGAGGTGTTGCCCATCTTGAGCACTGTGAGAAACACAGATGCTAGTGAGAACTCACCCTCTTCTCCTGGAAATAGAAAAAGGACAGTGACCAGCAAGGTGTCTCCAAATCTAAGTGGTCATCAGTATTACCTAGAAGTGTCATAAATTAGATTCTAAGACCTCACCATGTATAAATGGGACAAGACAACTCTGGAAGATACTTTCTGTATTTTTAATATTTACTCCTCATGATTCTGAAGATTCTATGATCAAGGCTAGGGAATCTCCATCCCAGAGTGGGGCAGGACACTCCAGAGCCCATGGACTAAATCCAACATCTGTACATTCTCTGGGATGGGTGCTCCTGACGTGCAATGGCTGATCTAGGCCTGTCCCACACCCACCACAGCCAACACACACACACACACACACACACACACACACACACACACACACACACACACACACACACACACACACACACACACAGAGTGAGTCAATGAGAGATCTAAGATGGTTCAATTTCTGGTCTGCCCATGACTCTAACAAGTAATGTGTATGCTTTTTATCCCCTCAATAAAGAAAGATGAAGATTAGCATATCATATACTGAAAAATATTCACCAACATTAATATATTACAAATTTGTTTTTCTTCAACCAATTAATATGGGATAGCTTCAGTACCCATGGGTTCCATATCTGGGGATTCAACCAATCACAGAGTGAAAAGATTTGAGAGAAAAAAATCGTATTTGTACTAAACATATGCATATTTTCTTAGTATTCCCTAAACAATACAGATATAAAAATATAGCTGGGCACTGGTGGCTCAGGCCTGTAATCCTAGCTACTCATGAGGTTGAGATCTGGGGCTCAGGGTTCAAAGCCAGCCCAAGCAAGAAACACCATGAGACTCTTTTATTGCCAATTAACCACCAGAAAACCAGAAGTGGAGCAGTGGCCAAAGTGGTAGAGTGCGAGCCTTAAGCTAAGGAGCTTAGGTACGGTGCCCAGCTCCAAGTTCAAACCCCACAACCATCATCAACAAAAACAAAAATAATAATGAATTAATATATATACATATATATATATATATATATATATGTAACATCAGATTGAATCAAAAGTAGTCAGAGATCATTTAAAGTATTTAGAAGATGTGCATAGTTTATATACAAAGATTGCACCATTTTATAAAACCATTTGAGTGTGCAGAATTTGGAATGTGAGAGGTTCTGGGATCATTCTCATAGATGCTGGTGGATGATTGAATATTTCTCTAAACTACCCTATAGTATATGCTAAGACAACAAATTAACCTACCTACTAAATAAACCTAAACATACTTTTGTTCCTCAGTGTATAATATATGCAATGACAGTACAAAATGTTTTTGTTTTTAAACAACGTATGTAAGAATTATTCTTTATATGCTTGCTTGCTCAAGCTGGCACTACCACTTGAGCCATATCTTTAGAAGACTTATCTACCCAGACTGATCTCCAACTGCAATCCTTCAGATCTCAGCTTTCTAAGTAGCTAGGATTATAAGCATGAGACATGGGCACCTGGCTAAGAATTGTTATTTATAATTCATTATTTACTGAAACTAGGTGGAATAAACTACTTCATTAGAGCAAGGTACAACTTACAGCCACTAGACATTCTTCTACAAAAGGTGTCAAGACATGGGGGCGGATGGTGACCATGATGTCTCGGAAGTCAATGGCTGTGACTTTTCCAGTCTTGGCACTGTCTCGCTGCACAAAGGCTTGCTTTGCATGCTCCAACTGTATTTCCTATAAATACAGATTACAAAATCATTACTTTATGCCTCTTATTTGTTACTACAAATGACAAGCTAAAGAAATGTCTGCTACATCATAACTTAACATGCCCTTAGTTGCCTATTTAGTGGCATCCCCAAGCTACTGCTGCTGTCAAAAGGTACAGTCAGATCAGTGATCCATCTTGGATCCTGGGGTCAAAGAACCATTTTCTTGCTCTGCTAGAATCTGAAACATAAACAGAATGAAAACAGGAAACATTTAGTAGGTTTGAAGATCTCGCCAGATCCAGCAAAAAAGTGATGCAGAACAAAAGGAAAATGCACACAGAACATTAGTCCCTCTCCAAAGATGAGCAATTCTTAACCACAAGCTGCTTTACATTAAACACATGATGTAACAAGAATGAAAAGAGTGGTCCTCTGTGGGAAAATGTTATTTCTCTAACACAGATTTCTCAGCCTTGACATGACTGTCGTGAGATACTACCTTGTGCATCCCTCCCTCTCTTTCCACTAGATGCCAGTAGCTCCTCCCACCAAGGGATATGACAATCAAAAATGACTCCCAACATTGCCATCTGTCCTTACTGAGATGACCACTGCTCTGTGGTTATACTTTTATAATCCCACCTATGACCGTTTATTTCATTATTTTATTGAACATACATATAATGTATCTTAGCATGAATGTAGCTTTCAATTGTTCAGTTTCCTGGAAATATATGCAAGTATAAAAGCTGGGCAGCTGGGCGCTGGTGGCTCATGCCTGTAATCCTAGCTACTCAGGAGGCTGAGATCTGAGGATTTCACTTTAAAGCCAACCTCTGCAGAAAAGTCTAGGAGATTCTTATTTCCAGTTAATCAGAAAAAAGCCAATGTAGAACTGTAGATCAAGTGATAAAATACTAGACTTAAGCAAAAATGCTAAGGGATAGCTACTAGGCCCTGAGTTCAAGCCCCAGTATTAGCACCAAAAAAAAAAAAAAAATATTGCTTCATTTTAGTTCTGGCATCTATCAGTTTTGCCTGTTCCACACACAGTACTCAAACCTGGTCCCTCAAAGCTTAGTTATTGGCATATCGGTTTTCTGATCACTGGCTGCCATTCTTCTAGCTTCCTTTGTCCCAAGAATAATCAAATTATGTTCTTGAGGCCTGTGAAAATTCATTCAAATGCATCCTTTCCTTTTCCATCCTGATTCCAGAGGTTCAGGGCCTCCTTAGGCATCACCTAAATTAGCACCATGGCCCAGCTGCAATGTGAAGCCTCCTCACTCTGGCCTCAGCAGTCTACCTTGAATGCAATAACCTCCTTTCTGACCTTTACCTCCTTCTGCAGACAGCTAATGGCCCTTCCTCACAGAAACCCATGTCCAAGGCTGAGCACTCAAATGCTTACAAGAGCGAGTCTTAGCATCATCTCTCATCAACCCATGCCCAGTCCTGCCAGACCCTCCCTACAGCTTGTAAATTCAACTGAGTGTCCTAACTGAAAATCAGTGTCCTGAGTTCATGTGTCCCTCTGCCTCTGTTCCTTAATTCTGAAACCTGTTATTCCATTGTACATGAGAATAAGAGCTGGCATTCTCACTTTTCTCTACCATGTACCAATTTTGTTTCTTCCACTTAGTCTGCTAAGGGAAATGATTCAGGTATAGTCCATACTCACACAATAAAGGTGACCACTGATGACAGGTAGACAAAAAAATCAGGTATATGAACAAACCATAGTCTATTGAACAAAGCAAAAGTTCTCTATATGAATGCCTCCAATTCAAGAGGACAGAAGGAACCAACTTCTCAACAACCTATAGTCTGCATTCAATTGAAAGGAATGAACAGTCTCCTTCAAATTGCCAGACACACTGTTAATGCCAGTATTACTCTCCACAAAAGCAGAATGTATGTTCAATTGTTTACCATCTCCTCTAGTTTGTAACTCAGAGTCATAGGGATCCTGGCATTACATCCCTTCACTACTGTCTCCTCAGACTGCAGGAAGCCATCAGAACCTAAGACCATTCTGGTGAAAACAGATGCCAAAGGAATAGGGGAGGATTCTCGCACTATAGGGGATGCAGTTGTGACTGAAATGCATCTGTGTATCACAGAAGCTGGTGGTAGTGGTTCATGCCTGTAATTCCATCTACAGGAGACAGATACTAGGAGAATAACAGTTTGAGGTTAGTCTAGGCAACAATTAATGAGACCACCATCTCAACCAATAAGCAAGTCATGTGGTACACATCTGTTTGAATCTCAGCTATGCAGTAAGTAGGAAGATCATAACCCAGGTCCAGTGCCAGGCAAATATAAGACTCTACTCAAACAATAACTAAAAGCAAAAAGGACTCAGGTTTAAGAAATCGAGAGTACTTACCTACCAAGTATAAGGCCTTGAGTTCAAATTCAAGTTCTACACCCTTCTTATTTGTTATTAACTATCAAAATTCTTTCAATCGGGAGGTTAAAAGGTTCTTCACACAGTGATCATCAACAATTTGAGAAGACACTTTTGATAATTCCTGAAGATTGGAAACATGAAAATTCCATGCAGACAAGAAACCTGAGCTATATAGTTCTTTCAATAGTAGAAACACTTAAGTGGTGAAATATTAGATGGTACTTCCACTTTAAGGTAGAGTACTGAAGGTAGGTTTTGTAATTGTCTATGGCTGGCTATCTGTTTCTTGGCTGTTGCCACTATCCAAATACCTACCACTATGATCTGAATCCACCAGACACCAATCCAAACCACTTTCTCCATCCAAGAGACTCTTATCTCCAAAAAACCAATAAAAAGTTTAAAAAATGGAGGTGTGGCTCAAGTGACAGAGTGCCAGCCTTGAGCAAAAAAAGCTAAGTGAGAACATAAGACCCTGAGTTCAAGCCCCAGTGCTAGCACCAAAAAACAAAACAAAATACAATGTTCTGTCCTTATTCACTTCTTTGTTCTCTCTCAGCCCCGAGACTGAGAAGGAGAAATGTAGGTAGATTCCTATGGAAGAAACTGCATCAGTAACAGTGACTTACAAATGATGCTTTCAGCTGTACACAGCGGCACACTCCTGTAATGCAAGCACTCAAGAGGCAGATGCAGGAACACTGAGCTTGAGGCCAGCCTGGACTAGATATCAAGTTCCAGATCAATCTATTACAGTAAAAGACACTACCTCAAATACCAAGGGCTGGGATGTATCTCCCTGGTAAAAATACCACTAAGATAACATCAAGCCCTGGGTTCCATTCCTAGCCCTGCAGAGGGGGAAAAACAACAACAGCAGTAAGAACAACATCAAATCCAAGTTCTCATGGGCACCTCTACAGCTGTTTGAAGAAAACCTAACAAATGTGCAGCGCTACCAAGACTGATCGTTCTAACATTTGAACCTAGAAGGGATAAAAGAGCTTTAAAAATTGAAAGAGCTTTTAGTTTTAGTGTGCCTAGAATTTAGCATATACAAAATAATGCCCTTTCCTAAAAGCAAAAAAGACCAGAATGCGTAAGCAAGTCATGGGGGCAAGGGGAGGATGTGAATAACAGTTGAGGCACAATGGTTCTAACCACATATTCATGGTAGAAATCTATCAAGGATAAAGCCATTAGGATTTTTTTTTTTTTAACAGTAAACCAGACTGAAATCAGGGCCTCACATTTGCTAAGCAGGTCCTCTACCACTTGAGTCATGCTTCTAGCCCTTTTCCATTAGTTTATTTTAGAGATAGGGATTTGCTTTATGCCCAAGCTAGGTTGGAATGAAATCCTCCTATTTCTATTCCCTCTCATCACCGGAGATGATAGGTACATACAACTGAACCCACTCAGATCCTAAAATGTTCGGCCACTGGTTGAGATGGAGTCTCAGGAATGATCTTCGATCCCTACTTGGCCTAGCGGCCCAATTTCCAGATCTCCCCACCTGAAAGTAGCTAGGATTATAAGCTTGAGCCACTGCTATAGGCTTGGCTATTGACATTTCTTTAAAAAAATTGATGGACAAAATGTTTGAGTGAGGTTTTAGCACATTACGCAGTAGTACTCAACCTATAAATAATTGAGCAATGCTCACTTGCAAAGTAGCAGTTTCCTGTCTGGATGTAGCTAACCACACACAATTTTGCTTTAATAGATGGGTATGAAAGTACTGTGTGTGTGTGCCAGATCCAATAGTTTGAAAACCTGGAAGAAGAATGCAGGAACAATCTCAAAACTATGACCTGGGAGATATGGCCAGGTGATCTGAACCCTTCATGAAACCCTTCTTCCTTCATGAAACATGCACGTTAAAGTCTGCTGCACATGACCTTGAGACAAGGTCATGCATGATGGGCATTTAGTACGTGAGAGCTTTGATTTTTGCTGAGATGGAAGGTTTAAAATCCTCTAAAGTCCTTTGCAACGTATGGAAGAGAGTTGTGAGTGATTCTAAAAGAGCCACAGAAAAAGAAGGATGGTGAAAATGGCAAATTGAAGGCTTACATATTTACTGTAGGCCATAGGTTAGGCTAAGAATTTCAAGACAGTAATTCATTTAAAGATTTAAAACCATATGAAGTAATATTTATTGCATTCACTTTACAGAGATACTGGAAGCTCAGGATGGTTAAGTAGCCCAAAGCCACATAGCTTAGGAGTTGCTAACCTGAGATCCATACCATGAAACACCTGACTCCAAAACTGGGGTTCTCAAATGACTTATGATTCCCTTATTATAAAGGGGTCATAACAAAAGAATTTAAGAAGTGTTTTTGATGAGGGTTTGAATGCTGTAAAAATGAAGCAAGATAGAATATTCCCTAGTAATTGTCACCTTGGAGAACAGAGGGGATAGGAGAATCTACCATGAAGAAAAATAATTAAAGAGAGAGGGGAGTGGCAGGGGAAGGTGGTTGACCAGAAAGAAAATTCTGGCATAAGATAAATTTAAGCTATAAGCAGAAGTTATGCTGCTCTCTATAAAAGCTAGCTGGAGGTATAGGTATTAATATTAATTTTGGCAATTAGACAACTGGGGTTTTCAGTGAAATACTTTTACCAAGTGTAGAGTGTATACTGTGCCACATGGAAACTGTGGGGTGTTCCTGCTTCATCTCTTTAAGCCCTTCCAACACCTTATGAGATGGATCCCACCAATACTACAAGAAAACCGAGGTGAAGACAGCCACCATTAAAAGAGGCCAAGGACAAAGTGGACAAACATCCTGGTGGTGTACATCCTGGTGGTGTGGCTCTGGAGCAATGACCTCAACCTACACAGGTCACTTGTGTATATATATGAAGGTATATATACAAATACAAAACTAAATGAGTCAGGACACACAATGGAGTCTGAGAGTATGTAGAAACTCCAGAATGCTGGGCAGATGCCATGCCTCCATGAAGAGAGATCTTAACAGTGCCAGCCAAGGGAGGTTGGTGAAATGCAGCTGATGAAGTTGATACTAGGGGGAAAGAGGGAGAATACCCCTTCTATCTCCTGAGGTCATAAGGCCCCAGAGCAAGAAGCTCTTCAGCTCTCTCTCAGGTAGTTCTGCTGAAGCACATGAAAGGAGGCCAGATTCCTCTGTAGTATTCACCAGTGAACTGTTTCTGTTCCCTCTATTCTGCTGCATGATGCTTAATGGAATAGGCTTTTATTGTAGCAGTTTCGAACTACTTCAACACACCCATTCAGATTGCTGTAGGAAAAAAAAAATCAAACTCTTTAAAATTGCTAGGTGTACAGAAATAAACATATATAGGGGTTACTCTGCTTCAGGTCTTACATTCATGCTTCTAATAGTTCCAGGCCTGTCATTTCCTTAATAATCTCCAATTTTCAAGTGGGTATATTTTGAATGCAAAAAATTCTTTCCACCTCTATTCAGACATACAAGTTTGTACTTTAGCCTGAGAACAATTTACCAGGAAAAAAAAGACCCATAAAGTAAGCAACAGATCCAGATGATTTATATTATAAAGCCAAAAACACGACAAAAAAAAAGCTGGCCAATTTGTGTTGAGCATTTTCATTTTTTTTAATATGAAATTTGAATAAAAGCAGAGCTAAGAAAATAATTCAAAGAAGAATTCTAGACAAAATGCAGGTTAATTGTTTACCAAAACAAAGAACAAAAATACATGAAGGTGGTATGCTTTAAAATATGGTATCATATTATTTATCCCTATTTCAACAAATTACATCAAGCATCAGAACCTAAGGAATATTTACCATATTTTGTTTTCATAATCCTATGCTAATAGGAGGGAACAATTTAAATTAAGATGAAAGTCTCCATATTTTAATTAGGAGTAAAAAAGGTAAGTGAATGATGAACTAAGTAGAAAGACACACAGTTCCCATTCTTCACATTTTCCTTTGTCCTCCACATTCTCCCCTAGTCAGACTTTCAGAGTACATGGTGAAATTTCACCCCCAGTTTCCTGGCTGGAGCCTTTCATGAAAAGAGCCATCAGAAGTGATGCCACATGCGGCTCTGCTATATAGCAACACCTTGGCAGAAACCAAGTACAGAGCCTTTCTATCTCTATTTCCTTGCTGTTCTGATTTAATGTTAAACTTCACAGTGGGGAATGGCTGGGAAACGCTCTTTTTTTTTTTTTTAAAGCAGGATGTTCGTGTAAAAGCCTACACAACAGGCTACTCAACAGAACAGCAAGCAGATGAACACTGTGGACACACCTGGCACAGTGAATCCTGATTTCCTTTGCCCAGAGAGTACAAAATGTGCAATATAAATGGAAGATGTCCTGCATCAAACTGTCCACGGGACTAGGATCACAACTCTAGTCACCTTTTGCCAAACTAGCCACAGCTTCCATTTGGACATGAAAAGAGAACCTGATCTACTGACAACAAACTGACAAACAAACAACATAGCCACCTTTATCCATGACTCCTTTCAAATACAAAGGGACAGTGGATTTATAAAACAGCACCCAAATTATATTACATTTTCTGGCTGTACCAACTTAGAATCAACACATGTTAAAAATGCAAATATGATTGTGGTTTCTGTCTACTAAGGGTGCATGGTATAGATACTTTCAATAATATGAATAACAAGCTGAGGTTCAAAAAAGAAATACAGGGCCGGGAACCGATGGCTCACGCCTGTAATCCTAGCTACTCAGGAGGCTGAGATCTGAGGATTGAGGTTCAAAGCCAGCCCGGGCAGGCAAGTCCGTGAGACTCATCTCCAATAAAAAAAAAAAAAACCAGGCTGGGAAGGTGGCTCAGTGATAGAGTGCTTGCCTTGCATGCATGAGGCCCTGGGTTCGATTCCTCAGCACCACATAAGCAAAAAGAAAAAAGCTGGAAGTGGTGCTGTGGCTCAAGTGGTAGAGCGCTAGCCTTGAGCTGAAGAGCTAAGGGACAGTTCCCAGGTCCAGAGTTCAGGCCCCACGACCGGACCCCCCCCCCCCAAATAAAAACAAAACAAACAAACAAACAAACAAAAATCCAATTTAAAAAAAAAACCAAACACCAGAAAACCAGAAGTGGCGCTGTAGCTCAAGTGGTAGAGCGCTAACCTTGAGCTGAAGAGCTGAGGGACAGCGCCCAAGCCCAGAGTCCCAAGACCCACGACCGACAAAAAAAAAAAAAAAAGAAAAAAGAAATACAAGTGGCTTAGGTTACTCAGTCCTAAGAAAGGACCTGGTCAATTGTCCACTAACCTGAGTAAGTAGTTGTGGTTTCATGGAGTTCTACAGCTGCTTACTTTTTTATAAAAATCCCTTATTATTACCACCAAAGCTTGAGAGTTTGATATTATGTTGAAAGTATACTTTACTTTGTTTGATAGTGGTGATGGAGAACAATTTCTTCTTGCTGTTATATATTTTGCCTTATACCAGGATTCTAAGACAACGTAGGAAAATCCTAATCAATGTGCAGCAGTGGGGAACATCCGGTCCTCCAAATGCCATGCAAAAACTGCACAATAACTTAGTACATGACAGGACAGACACATATGTTCCTCTTTGGCTGTATGAGGCTGTCTGTCTATATTAATAAGTTTGTATGGCTCATAATCATGTTATAAATATCTAAATGGTCCTTAGTAGAAAGAAGATTCCCATTCCCATGTATAGCCTGGACTGGAGCTAACCAGCAGCAGCAAATCTCTGTCTCCGCAGGAACATGAGGCAACTGCAGATAACTCCTATCACTATATTCTCTAGGGCTCAAAACTTGAATAACCAAAAGGTCCATTTCACACAGAAAAGATTTAGGCTGATCTAGATGCCAAGTTAGATCAGATCCATAGGTCAAAACAATGGTCAATCTGGTTTAACAAAAAGAAACAAAAGTGTTTAGTTGTACTGCTAGCAAGAAGTATGTTTTGGTATCCAACAAAGCTCTTGTTATAATTCCTTTGAAAATAGGAATTCTTTCCAATAAAAATAGCTAGTCTGAGACACCAAATCCAGCTCAGTTCAGATACCTTTGTTCTGTTCATAATTCCATTAACTGTGATTCACTTCTCTGAGTCTCAACATACTCTTCTAACAAAATGAGAACCCGATTTAAAAAAAAACTATGGTAAATGCATCTGTGTGTTTAGAATTCTGTTGGCTCAGGTAATCTCATTCTCAACCTCTTTGGGATTGGGGAGAGGGGTTGATGTAAGTACACAGATGGGGTTTGGACACAATGCCTGATGCCTATTAATCAAGCACATTCCCACTTGAGACATGCCTCCAGATATTGTTGTGCTATTATTCAGACAGTCTTGTGCTTTTTACTCAGGGACAAGCCTCAGACCATGATCTCCCTACCTCAGCCTCCTGAGTAGCTAGAATTATATCCATAACTATGTTCATATTTTCTGAGGAGAAGCCATTAAGCAGGACCTTTAGAGTTATTCCCCTCAAGTTTATGACCCAAAATTAACACTTCAAAGCACTCCAATTCAAAGCACCATTGATTTTTTAATGGTGCTTCTTCCTACAGCACTGACATGAAAATCCTTGGATTGAGACAAATTTTCCAGCTTCATAAATAGGGAACAGAACTCTTTCAAAGATCCCAAATCTACATAGGGCTCCTATGAAAGTATTCTCTTAATTCCCAGGAACTGGGTAAAAGAGGCAGAGCCAACGCACCAACAAATATATTAACTGCAAAGTACTACCTGGCACCCATCCTTAGAAGCTTCCCTTCTTCCTGTGTCCCCTCTTTCATAAACACCATTTCCTCCCACTTGCCCAAGAACAAAATCTAGGAACTGACCGCAGTCCTGAAAATCCTTGACTAGCTCCTTCCTGCTAAATCACCAAATGCAGTCAGGACTGTGCCTTGGCTTCTCTTGAATGCATTTACTTTGGCTCATCACGATTTCCATCGAACCTAGGTCACAGTTGTTTCACTCTTAAGTCAGATAGTGAACAATCGGTCTACCTTTCTTCGGCAATGTCTTTTTTTTTTTTTTTTTGGTCAGTCGTGGGGCTTGAACTCTAGGCCTGGGCACTGTCCCTGAGCTCTTCAGCTCAAGGTGAGCGCTCTACCGCTTGAGCCCCAGCACCACTTCCGGTTTTCTAGTGGTTTATTGGAGATAAGAGCCTCACGGACTTTCCTGCCCTGGCTGGCTTTGAACCTCGATCCTCAAATCTCACCCTCCTGAGTAGCTAGGATTACAGGAGTGAGCCACCGGTGCCTGGCTCGGCAATGTCTTTATATACTTGATTTCCCATACAGCAGTCAGCCTGATCCTTCTCAAACACAAGTCTGACCAGATCTACCTCTACAGGCTTTTGTGTAGCCCTAGGATAAAGACCTGAGGCCAGATGCAATGTTTTTAAATATTCAGGGTATCTAGGCTAAACCAATGTTTCTCAAATGAAGGATAGGGTTCAGGAATACTAGGAGTCCAGCAATGCACTCTGACCTATGCAGAACAAAACATTTTACCCACAGCCTTAGCCCTGGACAAAGTACAGTAGAATGGTAACAACATCCTATTTCTGACTCTATCACATGCCTGTAATCTCACAAAAAAGCTAAACTCTAGAGCAGCCAATGTTACCAGTCTGGGATACTCCTCTGGGAGCTTAATGAAAGCTATGGGTAATTTCCCCAGAAAATTACCTGTAAATACCAAATTTTACCCTAAAACTTGTTTATTTTATTTTTTTTGCATATAATAGGAGATAATGACAATTTTACCTCTCATATTCAGAGGATGCTACTATCAGAACAGTATCAAAAAGTACTTTGGAAACAATAAAGATCATACATGTATTAGATACTATGATCTCTTCTTCGTTTTTTTGTTTTTTTTTTTTGGTCGGTCGTGAGGCTTGAACTCTGGGCCTGGGCCCTGTCCCTCAGCTCTTCAGCTCAAGGGGAGCGTTCTACCACTTGAGCCACATCGCCACTTCCTGATTTCTTGTTTTTTAAAGTGTGCCTTAGAATTGATTCTTGAATAGTTTGGCAGAAAAGTTTGAGAACTTTTACTCTGTGCTCTATGATATTCCACTCAGTTAAAAAAAAACTAAGCAAAGAATAGACATTTCTTCAAAGCAGCCAAAGAGTACTTTAAAGTGCTTTAATTGCTTCAGTTATTAGACAGGCATAACTCAAAACCACAAATAAGTAAACTCTTACAAGTCTATACAGTGAAAGGTTTGTCTTCTCTGTGAATGGGACAGTTAGCTAGATGACCTTAGCCATGTACCTGACTCTGCAAGTCTCTACTTTGGATCCCTGTTAAGGTTTTGTTACAATAGAATAAACTCAGAGTATACCTTATACACCTACAATCTTTCTGTTGGTCTAACCAAGTGGCTACACAGGGACAAGCTCCCAGATTTTTACATTATGAGTTTTTAAGAACTGTTTTAACCCTCAGTCTTTTGAACAAGACTTAGAACAAACTCTATATATTCCATGAAATTTATTGAAGTGAATGAATTGTATCACATTAGAATAATTATAGCACAAAACATGCTTTTAAACAATTTGAGGCAACATCTACAAAAAAGACTGCACAAATACATAATAGAAAAATTTGTCCAGATTTCCTCAATATCTGTATTAATATTCAAAAGTCCAGTTTTTTGGGGTATTTTTGCTTTGTTTTGTTGTCAGTTGTGGAGCTTAAACTCTGAGCCTGGGTGCTGTCCCTCAGATCTTCAGCTCAAAGCTAGCACTCTACAACTTAAGCCACAGCACCACTTCCAGTTTTCTTGTGGTTTACTGGAGATAAGAGTCACATGGACTTTCCTGCCCAGGCTGGCTTTGAACCATGATCTTCAGATCTCAGCCTCCTGAGTAGCTAGGATTATAGGCATGAGCCACCGGCACCTGGCTAAAGTCCAATTTTGTATAAGCAATGATAAAATGAGATCTTTGCTCTTTGAACTGAGTAGAAGTACATGGAGCATTTCACAGATGATTTTAAAAGATATCTTTTTTTTTTTTTCTGGTCCTGAGGCTTGAACTCAGGGCCTGGGCTCTATCCTTGAGCCTCTCTGTGCTCAAGGCTAGCATTCTATCACTTACGCCACAGCACCACTTCCAGCTTTTTCTGAGTTGTTTATTGGAGGTAAGTCTCATAGACTTTCCTGCTCAGGCTGGTTTTGAACCATGATCCTCAGATCCTCAGCCTCCTGAGTAGCTAGGATTACAGTCACCAGTGCCTAGGTTAAGACACATATTATTAACATTTACATACATATATACATACACATCATTGTCCATGAAATAAAATAACTGACTGGATATAAAAGAGAAAAACAGCAGCAGTTTGGCTAGGGATAGAGCTCAGTGTGCTAGTGTACACAAGGTCCAGAGTTCAATCACTGGCTCAAAATTAAGTAAGTAGACAAATAAAGCAATGGTCAATGCAACAGTACAAATGAAAGGTAACAGCACTGTGTGGTCCACTACCTTCTGAAATCCTTCCCCACCAACAAGAAACTAGATTATAGGAAGGATGCCTATATCTCTGCTATGTACTCTGGCATCATTATTTGGCATTATTAGTTGGATGCACAGTACAAATTAGGCAAGTTTAGCTCAAAGAATCATACTGACTCACTCCTTTATTTTACAAAGTACAAGAACAGATACACCACTGAAACAATTCTCATGACTGCCCACATCAGGGTGAGGCTCTTATCCAGACCGTACACAAATGAGCATATAAATCAAGTAAGATCCACCATCACATGGTGGTTTGTAATAAACTCACATTTGCTTAGATATGAAAAGCATTATTAAATGGAAAAAAATCTGGAACTTGCAGAAAATGGCACTACACCAATCACACGGGTAACACCTGCTGACTGCAATCAAATGAACTGCTTTCTAGGAAACTTCAGTATCTGAATATCCATTGAAGCTCCTAGAAAGGACAGGTACCATCCTTGAAGCTGCTTCTCTTCCTTATCAGTGACAGTTAGCCACACAATGGTGACAGCACTTTCACATCCCAAAGAGCCAAGCATCTGCTATTGCCATATTGGCAGCAGCCAGCAAACCCATGCCTGTGTTTCTAAGCCCTGCCCTACAGCAGAATGGCAGCACGTGCCTGACAGAGCACAAGCCAGAAACACAGGAAATTAAATACATTTTCTAGCTTTAAGAAGCTACCTGCATAAAGAAAAGAGCCCAAGGAAGCAAAGTATTTGAAGTTGAAGTTTAAAGTTCTCCCTGCATTCAGAAAACATTTCAAAGAGCCAGGCACTGGTGGCTCATGCCTGTAATCCTACCTACTCAGGAGGCTGAGATCTGAGGATCACAGTTCAAAGCCAGCCCGGGCAGGAAAGTTCATGAGACTCTTATCTCCAATAAACCGCTAGAAAACCAGAAGTGGTACTGTGGCTCAAGTGGTAAAGCACTCTCCTTGAGCTGAAGAGCACAGGGACAGTGCCCAAGCCCAGAGTTCAAGCGACCGACCAAAAACAAAAAAAAAGAAAAGAAAACATTTCAAAGGAAGTAGACAAAGCATTTGAAATGGAGGGACTTGACCCAAGGCAGATAACTAAACTGGCATAGATGTAAATAAAGTCTATTATAATACAACTTCCTTTAAAACTGGGTCTGGAGTTGGGCATCAAAGCAAGGCCATAGCCAAAACGATCCAAGTAAAAGTTCAAGGCTTCCATTCTTACTCCAAAATCAAAATCATCTCATGTAGGACACTGAGGGCTATATCTACTTACCATCACAGAATGGAGTCAAATCCAAGTGAATACTCAAGAAGAACCTGGAAACATGGCCCATCATCCCTGAGCCAGCTAAGCCTTGACTCTGGCTTCCTCGCTTGAGGAAAGCCTAGGAGCTGTTGTTAAGTGGTTTACAATCGGTTCGAATCACCATAATTGATAGTTACTTACAGGGGGAAATGCGATCATCCTTACTATTGCGAACATCCCATTAAGACTAAAAGTTAATTAGGCTGTGTTCCATAAAGTCAATTTGAGGCATTTGTCTCAATAGCATTATTGTAATTATTCCTCATCAAAATGAATACTGCCTCCTATGGTGTGCCAGTGTCCTGGGTAAACATCAGTAAAATTCTTATAACTCACATTCCACTCTCCACCTGAGTTCTTTAAGTAGGTTTATGTTTATAGAGAACTGAACATGGGGATTCACAGACATTATCATGATTACAAAAGAAAATACAAAGGCAGGTTTTTAAGTTCAAGGTTTAAGTTTTAAAAACCCAGGAAAATAAACCCAAACTAAAAAGCACAGTAAATTCTATGTATTGTAGCATTACTATTCAAAGTCAAAAAGAAAATCATTAATGGGAGTTTATCTATTACAATATGCTAGTAGGTAAAAATGGCCATGGCCAGATACATAAATAAGGGGGTCTACCTCCGCCCCAACCCAGAGGGTCTGGCAAAGTCTGCCAGAACTGTAGAACCCCTTTCTGTTTGAATACACATTGAGACCCCATGAAATTAAATGATTCACTTGAGGTTACTCAATTCAAGTGAAATAAAACTAGAATTTGAATTTGGGACTTATGACAGGAGCCCATTTACTTCTATGACTTCAACAGACTAATAGAGAGGTACCTTTATGTGGGGTAGTCTTGTCAGCATTACAAAGCTAGTACTAAGAGTTGAGAGCTCAAGTCAAAGAAAGTGTCCTTTTATACAAAATTGGATCCCAGGTTTTACTAAATACTTTTTTAAAAATGTAAGAGCTGGAAGTGGTGCTGTAGCTCAAGTGGTAGAGCGCTCGCTTTGAGCTGAAGAGCTGAGGGACAGCTCCCAAGCCCAGAGTTCAAGCCCCATGACCGACCAAAAAAAAAAAAAAAAAAAGAAATTAAAAATGTAAGAGCTAGACCTACCAGCAAAAACTGAGTGAATTCTGCATAGGTCAAGTGTCTTTTTCTTTCCTTTCCAAAATGTAGTTGTACAAATTCAGAATCCCAGTTAAATGGAATATGTCGATGAATTGTAGTCTGTCCAAACACTTGCTTAACATCCTCTGAAAAGAGAAAAGAAAACGTTGGTTGAACAAAGTAAGTCAAGTTCATTCTTAGAGAAACTTAAATAGGCAGTTAAGGAATCCAAGTACATTGTATCCAAGAACATTACATGCATTCATGTAACTATCACAGTGAATCCCCTTTGTACAATTATGCCAATAATTTTTAATTAAAAAAACTTAAATGGATATAGCTATTTCTTTCTAAAAAGGAACTTCAAACACACATATGAAACTATGGCAGAAGCAAAACTCAGAATCCTCACAGAATCAAGAAATCAAAAGGGCGAGGGAGTGCATAGGTACATATGTGTGAGCATGTGTGTACCGCCCCCCCCCCCATCAATATAGCCTAAAGGCAACAGAAAACCAAAGCCAAAAGTTGAAATCTATTATCATCTCATTTGTTCTACATCAAACATATATTGACTGTTTTATAGGTACAGGGGGCAGAATTCAATTTTTAGTGGCAGAAAACATACATAAAAAGCTCAGGTATATCGGTGGGGGGGGGGGAGAGGGGGGGAAGGAGAAGGATTGTGATTGGGGGGGATGGGGGAGGCTGGGAAGGGATGTGAAGGGTAAACCAAAGGAGGAGGCTGCAATGCTTGGTAAGAAATGTACACATTATCCTGCCCATGTAATTGTAACCCCTCTGTACAGTATGTTCACAAATAAAATAAAATTAAATTAAAAAAAAAAAGCTCAGGTATAACATATATTAGTTTTAAGTATACTCAATCGAGTTATTAGAAAAGTTTTAGAAGCTTCTTGAAGTACATACTCAACACCTCTAAGATTCTCCTTGAGCTTCAAAAAGTCAAAAACTTACACAGCTGTACATGAAGCCAAAGGAGAAGGGAAGAAAAGATAGCAGCTCATATCTTTTTAACTTTAAACCACCTTTTTTTTTTTTTACTTGAAAGAGATTCTCAAATTATCTAAATAATTACATTTCAAAATTCATCTCTGCTTAACCTCTCCTATAGACAGGGCTGAGGATGTGGCTCATCTATAGAGTGCTTGCCAACCATTCATAAAGATGTAGGTTGGACCTCTTGCACTGAGAAAAGAAGAAGCGCTTTCTCTCTCTCTCTCTCTCTCTCTTTCTCTCTCTCTCTCTCTCTCTCTCTCTCTCTGTGTGTGTGTGTGTGTGTGTGTGTGTGTGTGTGCGCGCGTGGCGTGTGTGTGTGCGTGTGTGTGTGCGTGTCCCAAATCATCTGACCAGAAAAAATAAAATGAATTAAGTAGGAGACTGAGATTCAATTACAACTGAGAAGAAATTACTAAACTAAATTCAAATGACTTGGGTTCCAATCCTACTAATAACAGCAGCCAAAATGTCCTGGCACTTGCTATGAGCCAAGTCTTATTCTAATGGCTCTAAGTCCCTTGACATCATGAATCCTGATGTTCTTCAGTGGCAAAATATCCTGCTATAAATTATCTGTATCTGTTTTCCATGTCTACACTTCTGTGTGGAGCAGCTCTAAGTCTTCTAAGGTAGACTGATAAATTACCAATGGAACAATGAGATGTACAATACACTATGTTGAAAACAAACTTTATAGCTTGGGAGGGGCGAGGAGGAGTTGGGGAGGTGGGAGGGAAGGGATGGTAGGGGAAAAATAAAGGAGGGGGTAACAATGCTTAATAGGAAATGTACTCATTACTCACATAACTGTAACCCCTCTGCACAGTATCGTTAATATATATGTGTGTGTGTATATATATAGAGAGAGAGAGAGAGAAAGAGAGAGAAAGAGAGAGAGAGAGAGAGAGAGAGAGAGAACCATGATCAAAAGAAGGTATGGCACAAAGCACAAAAGAGTTATTTTACATTCCCCACCTCCCTGTACCTCTCCCTCCCCCCCCCTCCCCCCCCTCCCCCCCCCCCCCCCCCCCCGGGTCATGGGGCTTGAATTCAGGGCCTGGACACTGGTCCCTCCACTCTTGTGGTCAAGGATAATGCTCTATCACATTGAGTCACAGCTCTACTTCCATTATATCTCAAGTGAAATTTAACATTGTAACAAAATTTTAGGGAAATAATAAGCAAGCAACAATAGCTTTCTGGATTATCTCTGCTAACTTGATATAACTACCATGTGAGGCTTTATTTGAGGTCAAAATTGAATCAAAAACTCTGAACCTTTAACTCTGTAAAGGGTTTTCCCCCACTATTCCAAAGTTTCCCTCTCATACAAATACTTTTATGAAGTACAAAAACCAAATCACTGCAGTTGACAGCAACTCTAAACTGACAATCATACATTTTTAAAATATATCTTTATATGGTATGCATATGTACGCACATATTTAAATGTGCTCACCGGTACAAATTTACTGTGTATCTTTTATTTCCAAAGGGATTTCTAGCTTCTTGACAGTAAAGACTTCATTTTTCTCCTTTGACTCTCCAGGTTGCTGCACAGTGGTGGGCATGGAGAACTTCGTGTGTAGCTTTTATATTGAAGCGAGACAGCAAGGTTTACAATACACAGTGCAGTATGTTGGACGGGGTCACATTAACCCTTTAAGGTACTATACTACTGAAAAGTATTTTAACTTTTCTCAACATTGTTTATTAACTTTTCTCCCCTTTCCTAGACCGACTTGACATCTGCTGAGGCTCTGAAATCTGCATTTTAACCAGCACTGCCCTATGTTAGGGTGTTGAGGTTTGTTGTTGTTGTCGTTGTTGTTTTCAGGGGCTAGGGTTGTGCCAGTACTGGGGCTTCAACTCAGGGCCTTGAACTTGTGCTTAGCTTTTTCACTCAAGGCTGGTGCTCTACCACTTGAAGCACACCTTTATTTCCAGCTTTCTTCTGGTTAATTGGAAATAAGAGTCTCATGGACTTTTCTGCTTGGGTTGGCTTTCAAAGCATGATGCTCAGATCTAAATTTCCTGAGTTGCTAGGATTAGAGACGTGAGCCACCAATACCTAGCTAGCATCCTAAGTTTTCCTGATTCAAGGGTTCAGGACCTAATTTTGCAAAAATGACCTTAATAGTTATGGATGGTTTGGATTCACTCTTCAATAATTTTTAACTTTCCAGCAAAAAGGGACAAAAAATATGAAAAGAAAGAGGTGGGACAGTCTCCAGAGCAAGCAGTATAATGAAGTAATGTGTAACCCCCCAGGTCATGAGAAGACCCTGTGGAAATACTCACAGTCACAATGTTGTACAACTCCAGTGAATACCATCCATTCTTATGGTTCATGTGACTGGTTCCTCCTGGATTTGGGCAGTATTCAGAGTATATAACCTTAAGAATGTGACTCAATTGCAAGTTTCTTATTGTTCTTATATAGCAGCTATTGTAGGAAAGAATGGCACCCCTTACATAGCTAAGAGTATATAAAGAGCTAAGAGTATGTACCCAAGTATAACCCACAAGAAATAATCCAACAGCAACCTGTGATCAAGCTAAACTGCAAGGATCCCAAAGCAAAAATAACGTAATTTTTTTAAAGGAAGGCATGGCAGTGGAAGAGAAAAACATCTTAAAACAGACAAAACTGATTGTAGGCCATGATGTCTATTAATGATTTACTTAGAAAGTTAAGGGTTTTGTTTTGCTTTATGTTTGTTTTGGACACTAGTAATGGAATTTGAACTCAGGGCCTGCACACTGCCCTTTAGCTTTTTCTGCTCAATGCTAGCTCTCTAACACACTCCACTTTAAGTTTTTTGTGATTAATTAGAGAGAAGAGTTTCATGGATTTTTCCTGCCTAGGGTGGCTTCAAACTACAATCCTCAGATCTCAACCTTCTGAGTAGTTAGGATTACAGACATATGCTACCAGCACCCAAATTGCAAGGGAGTTCTGTGTGAAAAAGGTTGAATTCTTTGGAAGTAAATCAAGAGTTCAGGTACAGTGCTTTAACCTAAAGCCCTGTGGGTCCCTAAGGCATGACAGATCCTGTTCCAAGGAGTCACAGACACTGACATCATCGGCCAGCAGCAAATATTATTATTTTCAAATCCTCAAGACTTGATGCTACATTTATAGTGAAGGAAAGTTTGCTCTGGGTAGAACAGTTGGCCATGGGACTCCACCTTGCAGAAAGAGAGGCCCAGAATTGTCATTTACCACTTGGCCCAAGTTCTACGAAGTTTATCCTGCTCTCCTCTGACCTATCTAAAAGAATCATTGTTCTCAAGATTGCCAAGGTATTCTAATGGCACAACTAAATGATGAGCAAAAAATGGAAGGGTTTTTACTAGAGGAAATATACCAAAATTTCTATTCATTTCACAGCTAATAAAATTAAAATATTAAATTTTGCTACTCTGGAAAACTCACACATGTTCTGCAAAAATATTTTATAGACTCATAAGTCTCCAAATACTTCCTGTTCTAGTAAGTCATTCTGGGGTGTTCATTTTCTAAAATATTTGCCTTCAGGCTCATAAATAGAACCAACATCTATAAACCAAATAAATAAACACAATGGGTTCCTGGCATTCCCACCTTACTTTGAAAGACATTAAACGAGCACCTCAGGTTAATATCCTTTACTCCTCATAGGAGGCAGGAATAGGTTTCACACTTAGCATGTGATTGTTTTAAGATTTCTCCAGGCTTTGTGAAGCAATGTTAGGCAAGATACTCCTTTTAGCTTATGCTTGGAAAAATTAGGAATGAAAAACAAAATAGTTTTCCTAATTAATTCAGCTCTATACTTTATACTCTATTTCCATAAGGTTTACTATGAGGGAATCCCAGAAGTGAAATTTACTGTTGTCCTATCACTAAGCACTTAACATTTCTAGATATTTTCAAACATACTCTGCATTCCTGAAAAGGAAAAGAGAAAACCTAAAATATGTTTAGCCTTTTTGATTAGTCCAGAATAATCCATAACTCACCAGTTGAGAGCTTTCAAATAATCACTCTTTGACAGATCTAAAAAGGAAGTCTTACCAGATCTAAAACATAAGGCCTTAAAAATCTTGTCCTCAATTAGGAGCCTGTGGCTCATGCTCATGGCTGAGATCTAAGGATCTTAGTGTGAAGCCAGTCCAGTCAAGAAAGTCTATGAGCTCTTATCTCCAATTAACCACCAAAAAGTAGTGAAGATGTAAGTACTAGAGTGCTAGCCTTGAGCAAATAAGCTAAGGAACAGTACCCTGGCTCTTAGTCCAAGCACACACACAAATCATCTCTATCATTATCAGCAGCAGCAGCAGTAGCAGAAGCAGCAGCAGCTTGCTCCTAGACTGAGGTCATACAGGCCATGAAGCAGAACAGAATTAATACTAGAATGTGAATGTAGCACTAGATATGTATTGATGTTATAAATATCATGCTTCTCTGTTAGCTTAGCCACTCTTGTTGAAAGTGAAAAGAAATTGATGTTTTCATCTTTTAAAGTATGATCCATGTTATTCTACTGCGCCAAACTATTATGCTTGGAAGGCATATTGCTCTCCTAAAATCACCAATTATGGGTGGTATTATTCAAGGCAAGACTTCACCAAAGAAGCTTAAGGTTCCTTTATTTATGAGACTTTCTCCACAAATATTTCTAGCTAAAAAGCCTACTGACATTGTGTGTGTGTGTGTGTGCGTGTTATAATAACACAATTACAAAAAGGCAACAGTATCTTTCCTAAAGTTAACTTCAAAAAGCCAACTGATTTCTCAGGTTAATGAATTGCCTATGTATACTGTGGAAAGAGTTGGGACTTTTAAAAGTTGAGTCACAGGTAAAATATTCTTGCAAACAGAAAATCTAAGGAACTGACTAAAAATTCATTAGATCACTGAAAGCTGTTGATCAATAAGAGGTTTGGGAGCTTCGGAGAGAAAGCTCTAGAAATGATGGTGCTGACTAAGATAGAGTATATGCATATTTCAGTGTTATAGGAAGCCTTTTGGTGCAATTAATACACACCAAAAAAATATAAAAATGAATGACAGCAAAGAAGGGCATGCTCCTATGAAGGAGATGTGTGCCAATGAAGCAGGGATGATATTTGTAGTTCTAAATTAGGAAATGATTGATTAGACATGGTACCAAAAATAGAAGCAACAAGAGGAAAAAGAAACACATAGGAATTTATCAAAATTAAAGCTTTTCTATTCCAATGAAGACCATGGGGAAAGTTATTCTACAGATTAGCAGAAAAAATTTATAACTACGTATCTGATAAGGAGCCCTACAATATACAACAAATTTCACAACTCATTAATGAAAAGAAAATAAAGGTTAAGATGAGCAAAGGATATAAGTAGATATTTTTCCTTAAAAGAAAGGAAATGACCAATAAGTATATGAAAAGACACAATATCATTAGCTATCAGGGAGCTAAAAATCAAAGCCACAATGAAGTGACACCTCCCCCAACTAGGATGGGTAGAAAGGAAAGAGAAACTATAACAAGGACTGGTGAGGATATGAAGCAACTGGAACTCTCACTGCAGAGAATAAAATGGTACAGCCACTTTGGAAAGCAGACAAGCAGGTCATCAAAACCAAATTCATAATTATTCTAAGCTAAATCCTCAAAGAAAGTTGTGGTTGTACCCTAAAGGAAACAATATTCCACCCTGCTGATGCAGTTAACAACAGCTTATATGGCCATATCTTTTAAGCAGGGAGCAGAAGACGAACTGTTCAATTTGCAAGATAAGTAACATATGACCTATGAATTTCTTCTCGAGTTACCTATTCATGAGAAAGTAAAACACATGTGCATAACATGTTGCTATCATTGTCACAGGAACATTATTCATAACATTCTCAAAGTGGAAACAACCTATATACTCATTAATTGGCAGGTACTAGTAAACAAAATGTGGCATATCCATATAATGGTCTATAATCGTATCAATAAGAAAAGGAATGATAGCATGCTAGTGTGTGGAAGAACCTTGAAAACAAGTGTAATTAGGCTTGGAGGAAATGCTGAGAATAACTAAACTCCTTCAGACAGAAGGCAGATCAATGGTCGCCTAAGGACTGTAGGGACCAAAGAAAATGAAAGTGGGGTACCAAAGAAAGTGTGACGGCTGAAGTCTGGGTTCTTTGAAATTCTGATGAAACTGTTCTAATATGCAAAGCGGAGATAGTTACTGTATTTACTGCTGTAGGATATTCTACAGAAAAACTGTGGAAATGCACTGATTTATATAGCTTTCATGGGTAAATAAAGCCACTTTAAAATAAGTCAGAAACTGCCAGAGATTCCCAGCTTACTGTTATCCTGGGCAAATTGCTTACTATGACTTAATGAACATGATCTTTACAATGGGAAAAAAATCTTTTTCTCAGAGTGTTATTATGGAGCTAAGTATGCTTATATGATGTTCCATACATAGCAGGTGACCATTAAATGATGATACTCCAAAATGGAAAGTGTTCATTATACTGCAAATTATTATTTGGGCACCAAATATTTACAAATGATATTTTTTTTAAAAAAGAGTCACAGTATGATTTATAAATCTGATAAGTTTATACATCTTTCAAAAGACGATAATTTTCCACAAATATTTAAAATACATCCTTCCCTGAGCACATATACTAAAATTTTGAATGGAAAGTGATTTAAAAAACTAAGTAATTTTCTATTATGTTTCTTAAAGTACAAAATTAAGAAAGATTAAGAACCTCCACTCTCTACTTTGAAGATCTTTCAGATACTAGAAATATCTAATTGGCAAATTACTTGCACATGCCATTAAGTGGTTAGACTGAATTTGTTTTTACAAATTCTACTGGCTCTTATTCCTTAACCTTCACCACTATAATCTGAAATCATCAAGGTCTTCACTTATGCAAATGCTAACTTTCTACATTTTTGTTTCCATACAGAATAACTAAATTAATTCATTTTAATTTCTAAAAGATTCACATTTTGAAGCTGCACATCAATGAAAATGAGTTTCTCATTAAAATAAAAAAAGATTCATCAAGCTATATTATTTCAAACACTAAACCATAATACCTCTGTGGATCCTGAAACTTGTATTAGTACAATAAACACAAAAAGGATGTTTTTGTAAAACACAAAAGTAACCCCTCAGAGAGGCAGGAGGAGAGCAGCAGAATGGCTCCCCTTTATCTCTGAATAGCTTCATACTTTTTCTAAGCTAAATCCTCAAAGAAAGTTGTGGTTGTGCCCTAAAGGAAACAATATCCCACCCTGCTGATAGAGTTAACAACAGCTTATATGGCCATGTCTTTTAAGCAGGGAGCAGAAGACAAATTGTTGAATTCGCAAGTTAAATAACATAATGGAGTAAGTGGATGCAGACCTATCTCCTGCCACATACTCCAATATCAAGGTTGCCATTTCAAACCCTTTTGACAAGTGCCTTTTTTATTAATCACAGTTAAGGGTCTGAAGAGGAAAGAAGTATTCTGGCTACAATTGAGATTCATTCAGGGAAGTTCTAGGAAGAAAATGGGTGCCATTAAAACAGAGTAAGCACAGCATAAGCACTTTACATTCAAACTGAGTTTTCTATGAGACACTGTACATTTTTTATTACTATTCTGAGCATTTAGGTACAGTAGTGATAAGTATGTCTCAAGAAGTAAGCACACACACACACACACACACACACACACACACACACACACACACAGTCAAACTGAGCTGAATATTATATTGAAGTCACATATGATATTAGTGTTATATAAAAATTAAGGCTAATTTAACCTAAGATTTAGGTAGTAATCTTTAAGATCTGTTTGTAGAGAAAGACAAAGCTACCCTGATTGAAGGTCATGTGGCATGATGGAAAGAACAATATCCTTCTAATATCAGAAGACTTATTTGTATTTCCTATGAAACCAGTCAACTTTCCCCCTCTGGGCCTGTTCCCTTACATAAAAAAAGAAATAAACTACACCAGCCATTGTTCATCTGATGTATGTTTAACATGAAAAGCTGTTTAAACATTCTCGTACCCAAACACTTTGAATCTGCAATGGAGCCAGGGTGCCCTGTTCTAACAAAACACAGTTGTAACTAACATCCCGGTGCTATTACATTGAGAATCTATGATCCACCTCACTGGTAAGAATCCAGTTCAAAAATTTGGTAGATCTACAGATCCTCTACACAGCATGTTAAGTCGTGCAGTAAAAGAAGATGGAAAAAAAATAGTAAAGGGCAGCACCTATTTAGCATAAGACATTAATCATCTATCACGTACATTAACTCAATCAACAGGAGAGAGACCAGCTGAGATGTTTTCAATCTACTTGTTAGAAAAAGTACTTCTAATTGAGTAGAATAAGTCATTAGCAGCCCTTCATCATATCAAAAGTAGGTCAGCTAAAATGGGGTTAGTCAGAAAGCAGACTGTGGTCATTCTCCAGAGGTACTTGCTTTAATCATCTGTTGTGTTAATTATTGTTAACTTACACCAGCATTAAAGGAGACTTCACAGCTTTGAAATCCTTAAAGCAGTACAAAGAATCCTAATTCATTCTGTAAATGCAAGTATAATATCTATATTGTTTAAGAAAGCAATTTCCCAAGCTGGTTTCCTTCGACGGATGTTATCAAAAATAATTTTCTTACAAAAGCATTAACATACATTTAACCCTACTTAAATGCTTCAAGAGCAGATGTACTACAAATGCACACCCACAGTGATCCCATATTAGTATGAAACTGTTTTATTTCAATTAAAATGTCTAACTATCCACCCCCAACATATATCTAAACTGTAATTTTCTCTGAGAACTTCCAATATGTTCATGATTTTGTTTCCTTTATCAACCTATCAGAGCAAAAACTGCCTTGCAACTGTTGGAAGAAATCAGTCATTAGCAGTAAGATTACAGCAAATTTTCCAATTTAGAAAAACTGTATTTTTATCTCTCTCTCATACTGAAAGAATAATAGCATAATTTTACTATTTTTAAATGAGCTGTACAGTTTAAGATAGTCAAATTTTCCCAGGGCTTCATGTCTCAGGATTTAATGTTAGCAACTTTCTGTTCTCTACTTCTTCATTTCTATGATCATGTTCTCTTTGCCCTTCATCTTGCACTCTTGAATGCATACACACACACACATACACACACATATACACACACACAAACAGACACACACACATTTGAGGGCAGGAGCCCCCAATCTAGCTTTTCCACACCTTGCCAGCCTTCCTGAGAAGTTAACCTTCAGGCAGTAGTTAACTAAGGACTGACTTCACATAGCTATTGTGATTTACTCTTCAATTGACATTCTTCCACCTTCTCAACAGGACTGCCTCTTTTTTTTTCCTCCCTATTTTTAAAATGGAGTGATGAAGTAGCAAAAAGTACAATATTTTAGCCATTTGAGCATGGATGATTCTCAAATTATCCCACCAACTGGAAGTGCTCTCTGATACTACTATCTTTCAAAATTGAAGCCATTATGGTCAATCGTGCAAATCCGTATTTAGCTTTTTCGTAAATAGTGGATTTTTGACCCAATGAACTGGAACAGCTTCTGAACAATCTCTAGGATCTCTGACAAGATGCTCAGTATGAAGTCAGGATTGTTGTCAAAGTTGAGGAATTTACTTTCAAAACTCACACTGTTCCAATTTGGAATTCTTACCTCTGTTAGAACATAAGCATATGTAAGAAAGCGTACTTAGGTACCTCTACCTTAGAATAAAATCTACTGTAGATTAAATAACACACTGTTTTTGTGAAATGTCAAATTAAAAATCAATATCAACAACTTCTTCAAATAATATCCCTTCTGGATCACGATGCCGGACTTCAAACTCTACTATAGAGCCATAATAACAAAGACAGACTAGTACTGGCACAAAAACAGACCTAAAGACCAATGGAATAGAAGATCCAGAAATAAAACCAAAAGCCTACAGTCAGCTGATATTTGACAAAGGAGCCAAAGACATACAGTAGAAGAAGCACAACCTCTTCAACTACTGGTGCTGGGAAAACTGGGCAGCCACATGCAGAAAACTAAAAGTGGACCCTAGCCTGTCACCATGCACCAACATCAACTCAAAATGGATTAAAGACTTTAACATCAAACCTAAATCTCTGAAACTACTGCAGGATAGAGTAGGAGAGACACTTGAACTTATAGGCACAGGCAGGAACTTCCTGAACAGAGTCCCAAAGTCACAACAAATTGGAGAGAGACTCGACAAATGGGATTACCTTAAAATAAAGTTTCTGCACAGCTAAAGTCATAGCAACCAAGCTAGAAAGACAACCAACTAACTGGGGAAAAAATATATACCAGCAATATATCAGACAAGGGGTTAATATTCAGTATATACAGGGAACTCAAGAAACTAATTCCTCCCAAACCCAACAAACCAATTACTAAATGGGCAAGGAAACTAAAGAGAAACTTCTCAGAAGAGATAAAAATGGCAAAGAAACACACATGAGGAAATGTTCACCATCCCTGGTTGTGAAGGAAACGCAAATAAAGACAACCCTGAGATACCACCTTACCCCAGTCAGAATGGCCCGTATCCTAAAGTCAGCTAACAATAAACGCTGGAGGTGATGCAGAGAAAGAAGAACCCTATTACACTGCTGCAGTGTACACTTAAACAATCACTTTGGAAAGCAGTCTGGAGGGTCCTCAGAAAGCTAAATATGGACCTCCCCTATGACCCAGCCATACCACTTCTGGGCATCCATCTTGAATAACAGGAACCAGTATACAAGGACACATGTACCTCCATGTTTATTGCAGCACTGTTCACAATAGCCAGGATATGGAAACAACCCAGATGCTCCACCACAGATGAATGGATGGAAAAATTGTGATATCTATACACAGTGGAATATTATGCAGCCACTAGAAAGGACAAAATAATGGCATTTGCAGGGAAATGGATGGAACTAGAAGAAATTATGTTGGGTGAGGTAAGCCAAGAGCAAAGAGACAAACAGCACATGGTCTCCCTGATAAGTGGATATTAAATCCAAAACCTAAGGAGACAAGACTTGAGAAACAAAGGACCTCCACTCATTTGGTCTAATCACTACTAAATAACCCCATGCTGCTAATCATATGTATGGTATATATGTGCACACCAGAGGGAAAGTAGGAGGAGGACACAGAACTAGAGGGAATCAGGGAAAAACATACAACAGTGGGACCCATCAGTTGCACTGGACATTGACCAAAATGAACTAAGCAACCCAATGGCAGTGATGGGAGGGAGGGAACAAGTAGGAAAGAGGAAACAGCTTATGCTAGGCAAAACAAAAGAAATGTACACACCACCCAATGTGGAAGAAATAACTGTATTGTCAAAGCTCATAGAACTCATAAACTTTATAGACCATGATAGACAACTTGCCCCATGAAAGTTAGAATGTGTTTTTGACTTTAACTAAGCATCACTATCCCACAATACTGTGAAATTTGTGAAATTATGTAATCACTTAATCACAATAAAGAATTTGCAAAAAAAATAATAATGTCTCTTCTGACTCTTAGCTATTTCACTTTGTTCATTGTAATGAAAAAGATCTTAAAGAAGTTAAATTAAGAGGAAAATAGGTAATGCATTATCCAAGTAAAAAGTTTACATTTCAAGAAAGTGCTATCATACAGAACCCAATTTCAATTCTCAAGTAAATCCACTAGACAAAAGTAGGACCAAATCCTATACTAGTACTGAGCTTAGGCTACTAATTAGGATAACTACAGATACAACCAATGAGGTATCAATAAATAAAGATAAGTATTGTTTCAATTAGCCTCATGATAAGACTGATCATAATACATGTCAAATATATCACCAGTTTCATTAATTATGGTTAATGACTATTAAATATATTAACTACAGTTTAATAACAAAGTTGTTATTACTAACAGGTTGATTAAATACACACTAAATACATATCCTTTTAAGCCCTGCTTCAAACATTTCTCTTTTCATAAAAACCCAACACATAAACAGATAAACAGAGTGTTTTCTCTCAACTTGCATGAAATGTAAGGCTGGGGAAGGCTTTCTAGTCTTCCCTGTGATTCAAGAAATGGTCCCAGGGAACCATTAGTACAGTGTGAAAACAAGGCTCACCCTACAGTCTCCACTGTTAACTGAGCTAATACGGGGAGTAAAAGAAGAGATACTTCCTCTCTTACCACTTCAAGTTCACTCTTCCCAAAGATGCACTCTAAAGAAGGCAACTTCCCAAATCACTAAGGGCCATTCTTGAACAGACTTGTAAAAGTTGCTGAGGAAAAGAACTGGGAAAATCAGCATTACCTGTACTTTAAAATAGCTCAAATAGGCAGATAATTAACTTATACATCTAGAATTTGACTCTGAATAGTTTGAGTTTACAGGACCAGTACTGACTAGTTTTATCTGCTTTATTATACAACTGTGAGGTGTTTTCTTTCTCTTCCACTGCATCATGAGTCTTCTAGAAAATGCTGCTAGCTTCTTCTTAAGCTCCCTGCTGTCTAAAAGACTCTGACCCAAACTGCCATGCTCTTCGTATGACTTTATTTACTTGGATAAATGGTTCAGCCAGGTACCAGTGGCTTAAGCCTCTAATCATACCTACTCAAGAAGCTCAGATTTGAAGATGGTGGTTTGAAGCCAGCCCTGACAGGAAAGTCCATAAAATTCTTATCTCCAATTAACAACCAAGAAAAGTCAAAAAAAGGAGTTGTGGCTAATTGGCCTTGAACAAAAAAGGTCCAGAACAGTGTCCAGACCCTGAGTTCAAGCACCAGGCCCAGTACCAAAAGAAAAAAAGACTGATACATGTATCTATGACATTTAATGATTTTCCCCCTACCATATGAAAAATAATAGAAGTGAGATACTTATCTGTAATTTCATAGTCACTTAAGTATCTTAGTCTATGAATTTTTCTTTCCATCTATTCCTAAGTAGGGATTAATGGCTCATTTTATGATGCCTATAAGGTAAGGACCCAATTGGCTTATCATAAAATATGCAGGTAGACAACGTGTTGTTATTTGGTAAGACAGGAATAAGTTACCTTTAGAAGACAGGGTAGTTGGAGAAGTGCTTTTGTCTGCAAGAGTCATATGGAATTGATGACAATCAGAATGTTAGCTCTTGGAATATGCCTTCAGAGAAGGGACAGTGTTTAACCTAAAGCAGAGTATGAGCAAACTACTAACTGGCCAGAAGCTAAACAACAAATTGAAAGGTCTTTCTAGGAAAAAGAATAGAAAAAGGAGAACTAACAAAAAAAAAAAAAAAGGAAATCCTCTCTGCTTTCAGGCTCTTTATTACACTGTGATTACTTTTACAGAGGTCTTTTGTTTCTCAGATAATATGTGGTAGATCCTTTCACATAGGGCAGCTATTTACAGATGGGGAAAATAAAGCTCAGAAAGCTGAAAAGATTTGTCCCTCAAAGCTGGTAAGAAATTGGGAAGAAAATCTCAGACCACTGGTGCACTCTAAATTCACTGTTGACTCTTATAGCCTACTTCTATATCCGCCCTTTCAACCATAGTACCATACATCTTTGCCTCTCCCTGGACTGGGAAACGTCTGTGTCATTACTCCATTAAGGCCCATGGTATGTCTGCTGCCACCCACATTCCTTGATACTTTGCCCTGTGGATAAGTAGCAAGGAAAATATCTGAATCCCATTCCTAGGTCCTCTTAACCCTCAACCAGATGCTTTTCACTCGCAGTACCTCTGTGCTGAATCCACAAAGTAACATGATTGCATCATTTTTATCAAACTGACCTCCACACCCCCATAAGCTCCAGGTTCATTGACTACTTGAAGCTGATATTGGAACTTTTCTTTGTTTCAGTTCTGGGGATGAACCCGGGGGCCTTATTCACCACAGGCAAGTGAGCTACATCCCCTAGTCCATTAGTGGCATTTTCTAAATTGGCTTTCCACTAAAAAATTGTTGTTACAGTCATGCTAAAAGGAATTAAGTGATAGAAAAAGAAATAAACTGAAGTTAATCTAAGGATCTTCCCATATTAAATAATGGGAAGCATCAGAGCTTCTAGAAAGAAGCACATAATCTTCTGCCTTTGCCCTAGCTGATCTTACCTTGAATAACTCTGTTATGTCAAGTGAGAATGGAGGAGTGGGGGTGGAGGACAAGGTTGGCATGATAAATCTGTTATATATCTTTTTCTTTACTTTCCTTTTTTATTCCTTTCATACTGGAGTTTAATCTCAGGGTCTTATCCTTGCTCAGGTGGCACTCTATCACTTGAGTCAAGCCTCCAGCCCAGCTTCTAACTTGTAATGTTTTGGAGATGGAATCACCCAAAATTAGACCAGCCCACGCTGGTCTAAAATAATGATCCTTCCATTCTTTGTCCCACATGAACCATAGGTGATGACTGTCAAACTATCTTGCACATTATTTAGTTATTATCTTCATTTTTTAATAAAATAAAATAAAATAAGGACTTCAGAGGATAATTAACTGGGCTCAGAAACAGTGCTGAAAGTGATTCAGTCTCTATAAAGTCAGAACATTAGGCATATTAAAGCATCAAATAAGACTGAGAGGACTGCACAAATTGGAAAAGACTTTTAAAACAGACTCATTTACTGTTTCCCTTGAAAGCCCAATCAAGATGCCACAAATCATTCATGAGCAATATATTTCATGTTCAGGGGCACAGGCAACATGCACTGGGCACCATGGAGTCCAAGGAAAACGTGGTGCTTTCTGACACCTACCATCGTTAGGCAGCTTCTCTCAAGAAGAATCACTGTCCCACCACATCCTAATCTTCTAAGCACTTAATCTTTTCAGTGTTTTCTTGAGATTTAGCACTAATTCCAATGAAGATGTTTTTGTCTTTCCAAAATAAAGGCTGAACTGCCCTCCCCAAACAGGACACACACACACACACACACACACACACACACACACACGTGTGAACCATACATATGTGGTGCCTCTAAGAACAAACTGTGCCACCTGGACAAAGGAGGACAGGAAGAGCTGGGTATACAATAATTGCTGGTTGTAGGTAGGACGTAAGGTTCTGCAAAAGCAAACCAATGAAAGAGAAGGAAATGTGCTGTTTGGCTGTCACATTCTATTCTGCAAAAGGTGTCATGCCACATAGTAACCAACCTGAAGCTAAGCCTGAGTAACAAACTAAGCCAAATACTTATATGAACTGGAGCCCGAACATCAAGCTACATTTTTTTAAACAAATACACTGCTGGATGCTGGTGGTTCATGTTTGCAATACTAGCTAACCATGAGGCTGAGATCTGAGGATTATGTTTCAAATCTAGCCAGGCAGAAAAGTCCATGAGACTCTTATCTCCAATTAACAAGCGAAACACAAGAAGTAGAAATATGGCTCAAATAACAGAAAGCCAGTTTTGTGAGAAACAGCCAAGGACCTAAGGCAAGGACCTAAGCTCAAACCTTGGAATTGACACCAAGAAAAAAAAAAAAAGAAGAAAAAGAAGATGAAGGAGAATATGCTAACTTTGTAAAAGATGTTTTATTCCATTTTGAAAAAGGAAGGATCATACCAGTCTAATTTTGCACAGGTACTCACACACTCCCACTCTTACCAAAAGTAACTTCTCCTTTGCCAGCTTTGTCAAACAGCTGAAAGGCCACCATAAACAAAGCATCCGGGGCACACAGGACAGATTCAAATGCAACAAATTCTTGAAAGGATATTAATCTGCAATGCAAAATAAAGACAAAATCAGAAAAGCATATACAAACGTACAAGCATGGCAAAAATAAAAATGTCACTGTCAAAAAAGTAAAATTCAATGTTAAATACATTCATGAAGACAGTATTTCCTGGTACTCATAGAGGACTAAAAAAGCAATGTACAGAATCTAAGAGACATGACAAGTTTGACACATAGCAAACCACTAAAGACACCGATTATGAACAACAGTGTGTTTTCCAGTATCATTCATGCTGCATTCCTCCATCTTTGCTCAGGCATTTGTTAGATTCTCTAATTAAAGCTCAGATACTTTTTCATGTATTAATATATTTACTAATTTATTTAGTGCCAGTAATGTGGCTTGAACTCAAGGCCTGGAAGCTCTCTAGTTTTCTGGCTTAAGGCTAGTACTCACTTGATCCATACCTCCACTTCTGCCTTTTGGGTGGTTAATTAGAGATGACAGTCTCATGGACTTTCCTGACCAGACTAGCTTTGAATCTGAATCCTCAACTCCCAGCCTCCTGTGCTGCTAAGAAAACAGGCACACACCCTGGGCTTTCAGATAATTTAGATTAAGTAATAATTGAATGACAGCAGTACAAGAGCACTCTGTTACTCACCCATAATAAAATGAAAAAATGATTCACAGATAATCATCCATTATTGATCTCTACTGACCAGAAGTGAATTGAAGTAAGAAGATTAGAAGGGATTACAGATAAATTAGACATGAAATGTGACTTCAGGGGCTTCTAACCCAGTGTAACCCAGTGAGATAGTCAGCACTAGAACTACAAACAGTAAATGGGAGTCAAATCTGCAGACAAAAACTAATGATAGCAAATTTCTAGAAAAAAAATAATCAAAAGACTTAGTAGTAGAAACATAATTTAATGTGGGCCTTAAAGAATGTGTAAAATTTGCTGGACTCAAGTGGCTCACACCTATAATCCTACCTACTCATGAGGCTGAGATCAAAGCCAGCCCAGGCAGAAATATCTATGACACTTTATTTCCAATTAACCACCTAAAAGCCGGAAGTGGAGTTTGTGGCTCAAGTGGTAGAATGCTAGCTTTCAGTAAAAAAAAAAAAAAAAGCATCTCAGGGACAGATAGCACCCAGGCACTGAGTTCAAGCTGTAGGACCAACACACACACACACACACACACACACACACACACACACACACACACACACACACACACACACACACATCTAAGGCTATGCTTGACGTAGAGGGAAGAAAAAAAGGGCTAAGTATGTTTCTGAGAACACTTATATTACTTAGAAATATAAAGAGAATAAATTTTTACAGTGTCACTAATAGAATATCATCTGACTACAATAATGCTATAAAGAAGAGAAACATTCATGGTGTGTTCAACAGGGCACCTCAGTCTCATTCTCCAGTCAGAGCACATCCTATGCACGCATGGACCATTCAGGATAACAAATGTTTATCCTCCCCTCCACGCTCATCCTCTAAGCATCAATGTGAGAGCAAGTCCAAAGCACAGTGGGGGTGGGAGAGAAGCATTCTTGGCCTGAACTCAAAGAGCTCCCTCCCTGTTAAAGAGAAGACAGACAATCAAAGCACACATACCACACAGTGCGAGGTAAGTGTGGGGGAAAAAAGTAAAAGAAGCCACTAAGGAGGAGTGGTTTAGTCTCTCTGGAAGAAGGGCCAGGGAAGGTTTCATGGAAGCATGGCGTGAGTTTTTAAAGATGAGTAAGTCTTACAGATCTTCACTTCACATTTGAGAAAACTGAAACTGAAAGAAAATGATGACAAATTCAATGCAATGAAGTTCCCATTTACTGAGACAGAGAAAACAACCCAAAAGTTCATATGGAACAACAAAAGACCTCAAAGAGCCAAAGAAATTCCAGGCAAAAAAAGTAATATGAATGGCATCACAATCCCAGACCTCAAGTTCTACTACAGATTTATGATAACAAAAACAGCTTAGTATGGGCACAAAAACAGACCCAAAGATCAACGGAACAGACTAGAAGACCCAGAAACAAAACGATATACTTACAGTTATCTGATATTTGATAAAAGAGCCAAAGACAGAGTAGGAAAAAGATGGCCTTTTCAACAATTGGCTTTGAGAAAACTGGACATCCATATGCAGAAAACTAAAAGTGGATCCCTGTTTGCCACTAGCACAATATCAATTCAAAGTGAATCAAAGACCTCAAATGTCAGACCTGAAACGTTGAAACTACTGCAAGAGGGAGTAGGAGAAACAGTATAAGCAAAAACATTTTGAAGAGTCCCAGGGTCACTGCAGACAGGAGAGACACTTTGACCAATGGGATTATATCAAACTAAAAAATTTATGCAGGGCTGGGAATGTGGCTTAGTGGTAGAGTACTTGCCTTGCATGCATGAAGCCCTGGGTTCCATTCCTCAGTACTACATACACAGAAAAAGTCAGAAGAGGTGTTGTGGCTCAAGTGGTAGAGTGCTAGCCTTGAGCAAAAGAAGTTCAGGGACAGTGCCCAGGCCCAGAGTTCAAGGCCTAGGACTGGCAAAAAAAAAGTTTCTGCACAACAAAGGACATAGTTACTAAACTACAAGGAAAGTTAACAGACTGAGAGAGGATCTTTACCAGCAATCCATCAAACAAAAACCTAATATCTACCGGACACCAGTGGCTCACGCCTGTAATCCTAGCTACTTAGGAGGATGAGACCTGAGGATCACAGTTCAAAGTGAGCCCAGGCAGGAAAGTCCATCAGACTTTTATCTCCAATTAACCACCAGAAAACAGCGGCATTGTGGCTTAACTGGTAGAGCGCTAGCCTTAAACTTAAGAGGTCAGAGACAGCACCCAGGCCCAGAGTTCAAGCCCCATGACCAACAAAACAAAAAAAAAAACAACCTAATATCCAAAATATACAAAAGGAGCTCAAGAAAGTAACCTCTGTCAAACCTAACAAAACAATTACTAAATGGGCAAATGAACTAAGGAAAGGGCTAGGAAGGTGGCTCAGTGGTAGAGTGCTGGCCTCGCATGTAATGGGCGCTGGATTCGATTCTTTGGCACCACATAAACAGAAAAGGCTGGAAGTGGCGTTGTGGCTCAAGTGGTAGAGCATTATTAGCCTTGATCTGAAGAGCTGAGGGACAGTGCCCAAGCCCAGAGTTCAAGCCCCACGACTAATTTAAAAAAAAAAAAAAAAGGAACTAAGGAGAAACTTCTCAGAAGAGGAGGTAAGAATGGCAAAGAAATACATGAGGAAATGCTCAACATGCCTAGCCATAAAGGAAATGCAAATCAAAACAATTTTGAGATTCTATCTCACCCCAGGTAGACTGGCCAACATTGTGAATTCAAACAGCAAAATGTTGGTGGGAATGTAAATACAACCACTCTGGAGAGCATCCTGGAAGTTTCTCATAAAAACTAACCATAGATCTTCCTACAACCTGGCCATACTACTACTCTTAGGCATCTACCCGGAATGTTATCCTGCTTCCTCACCCCGTGCACCTGTGAGCAGATGCCACAACCCTGCAGCCCTACCATGCTGCCACCGGGGGAAGGACAACGCATGTGCAGAGGCAGCGCCTGGCTCCTGCAGAGGCACTAGGTGAGCGAAGAGAACCAGAAAAGAACCCCCAGCCCACCCCCTTGGTCCCCCAGTCTGAAGAAAGGCTTAAAAATCAAGAAAAAGGGCATCTTACCTCTCTCAGAATGACATGAAAACAATCTGAAGACTTTATATGTGGGAATACATTCTTTTCTGATAATCATACTATGGTTTAATAATCACAACTGGCCATTGAAGATGATGGTATTTTAAGCATGTTACTGATACAAAAAAGGTATGTAATTTGGTAATCTTGTTAGATACAAGCATTATACATCAATGTAGGAGGTATATAGATGAACCATGAAATCATAATGTATTACTGTTCATCAAGATCATTTTGGATTTTTAAGGTAATCTGACTAGAAGGCTATGCGAATAATTATATAGTACTTTAGTCACTTATGGCAGGATATCTAAAAACATCTATATTTTCATATAAACACAGTTCAGTCTTACTTTACAGATTTAATGGGTATTAGCATAAGTTGCAATGAAGACTAATCTTAATCAAGTTCAGACCTGGCTGGTGAGCTTACTCAGTTCCTTTTCCACTCCCAACTCCTGCAACTTCTTTTGACAATGTTATATGCCCTTTAAAAATAATCACACAAATATGACTAATTCTGTGAGTAAGGAAAAGTATTAGACTCCAACATTTATCTATGGCAACCAAAAATAGGACATGTGTCAGCCATCATGGAAGCAAATGCAGAAGTTCTATTTCATAGGACAACACTGCTCACAGTCTAGGGGGCAGTAGGTTTCTCCGCTACCAGAAACTTTTTTTGGCAAGTCACTTTAGTTTTTCAAAACATACTCCATCTGGAAGCAACTTTACAACTCCTTTAACTTCCAAAGAAAACAGTCTGAAGACTACATACTACTATAAAATACTGAGCCAAAAGGGAAAAGGATTAAAAGTGGACTGTATTTGTATACTGTTTACAGCAGTGTAAAAATAATGTATCTAACACATACAAGAAAAAAACACCAAAATGCTGGTGGTACTTTGTCATAACTTAACTAAATCCTTCTCATTCTCAACGTAGCAAAAGATAGCTACTAGCCTGGACATACTTAATATACACCAGAAAATACAGACTGACAACCCTTGTTATTATGGAAAAAGCAGTGAGACACATTTTAAAAAAAACTGAAGATAATGAATTTAGAGAGAAACATGAAGATAACTATTACACTGAGCGAAAGGAGGAGATGAAGAAAGTCTTACTAAATTTAGGAATACTCCCAAGGGGATGTGTGATCCAATGGACATCAGAACAGTCCTGGCACAGAGGGAAGATGCAACCAGGTGAACAAATAACATGTTTTGCCATAGGTGTAAGATATGACCAAGTATAGATCGTTTTGTGCTATTCGGGGTCTTTTATTGTTCCATATGAATTTTTGGATTTCCTCTTCTATTTCCTGAAGGACCAGTTGGAATATTGATAGATATCGCATTGAATTTGTAGATAGCCTTGGGAAGTATTGCCACTTTCACGATGTTGATCCTTCCAATCCAGGAGTGTGGGAGGTTTTTCCACTTTCTAAGCTTTGCTTTGATTTCCTTTTTCAAGTTTTTAAAGTTTTCATTGTAGAGGTCCTTCACTTCTTTGGTTAAGTTAATTCCTAGGCATTTAATTTTTTTGTGAGGCTACTAATAAACGAGTTTCTTCCCTGATTTTAGCTGCACTCTTCTCATTGTTGGCATGCAGAAAAGCCATTGATTTTTGATAAGAAAGCTAAAATAGAATGGAAGAAAGACAGCCTCTTCAATAAATGGGGCTGGCAAAATTGGTTAATCACCTGTAGAAAACAAAAGCTAGATCCTTATATATCACCCGACACCAGAATCAACTCCAAATGGATCAAAGACCTCAAAGTCAAAGCAGACACCCTGAAAACATTACAGGATGGAATAGGAGAAACACTAGGTCTCCTTGGCACAGGCCGAAATTTTCTTAATAGAGACCCAGAAACACAACAAATCAAAGAAAGGTTGGACAAATGGGATTGCATGAAGCTGCAGAGCTAGCAAGATCAATAGAAAGCCCATGGATTGGGAGAAGATCTTCACTACCAATACAATGGATAAGGGTCTCATATCTAAAATATACTTGGAACTCAAAAAATTAAATTCCCCAACAACAAAGCCTCAAAGAAACAACTGCCCAATAAATAAGTGGGTTAAAGACTTAAAGAGAAACCTCTCTGAAGAGGAAATAAGAATGGCCAATAGACACATGAAGAAATGCTCAACTTCTCTAGCCATAAAAGAAATGCAAATCAAAACAACATTGAGATTCCACCTCACCCCAGTTAGAATGGCTATAATCAAGAACTCTAATAACAACAGATGCTGGAAGAGATGTGGCTAAAAGGGAACTTTACTACATTGTTGGTGGGAGTGTAAACTTGTTCAACCACTTTGGAAAGCAGTATGGAGGTTCCTCAAAAGACTCCACATAGAGCTCCCCTATGACCCAGCAATCCCACTTTTGGGCATTTACCCAAATGATCACAAACAAGGCCATACTCAGGCTACCAGCACAACTATGTTTATCACAGCATTATTCACTGTAGCTAAGATATGGAACCAACCCAGATGCCCCTCAGTAGATCAACGGATCAAGAAAGTGTGTGTGTGTGTGTGTGTGTGTGTGTGTGTGTGTGTGTGTGTGTGTGTGTGTGTGTGTGTGTGTGTGTGTGTACACAATGCAATTCTATGCCTCCATTAGAAAGAATGATATTGTCCCATTTGCTAGGAAATGGAAAGACTTGGAAAAAATTATATTTAGTGAAGTAAGCCAGGCCCAAAGAAACATAGGTCCTATGGTTTACCTTACTTGTAATAATTAGTATATGTCTGGGACAAACAGAAAAGGTCAAAAGCTATACATATATATGACCAGATAAGATGAACCCCAAGATAGGGACATAAGTGGTTTTTTCTTTCTAGCTATTGTTTCTAACATATTTATAAGGTACCGTGTGATTTTTTTGTTGCTTTGTACGTTCCTCTTTCACGGTATAACCCCTGTTTTCACTGTATTTGATATTAGTATAATTTGTGGAGGGGAAGGGAGAAAAGAAAATGTGTAAATATGGATACAGGTTGACCGATTGTGACAATGCGATGTACAAGACACTGTTAAACATCGAACTTTACAATTTAGGTGGGGGGGAGGAAGGAGGGAGGGATGGAGAGGGGGGAATGTAGTTGTGGAGATGGGAGTTAAGGGATGGTAGGGGAAACACAAAGGAGGAGGCAACAATGCTTGATGTGAAATGTACTCATTACCTTGCTCATGTAACTGTAACCCCTCTGTACAGTATTTTCACAATAAAAAACTTATTTAAAATTTTTTAAAAAGCCACAAGCTGGAGTTTAGGTCCTTAACATAGAGGTCCATGGTGGAAAGCATGTAATGTGGAAATGTGTAATGTGTCAAATGTGGTAAGACTGGACTAGAGAAGGAAAGGTGTGTTGGTAGGATCTAGAAAGAGTTAGGAAGCTCTAAGAGAGAAAGATAAAAGACATCCCCTATGATAAGGGCATAGGAGTATGTTGTATACATCTCCAGAAGACAACACAGAGCTAGAGTCTTAAAAAAAGTCTTTATTCTTTGACACCACAATCTCACTTCTAGAAAATTATCCTAAAATACGAGTAGGGGCTGGGAAGGTGGCTCAGTGGTAGAGTGCTTGCCTTGAATGCATGAGGCCCTGGGTTCGATTCCTCAGCACCACATACGCAAAAAGAAAAAAAGCCGGAAGTGGCGCTGTGGCTCAAGTGGTAGAGCGCTAGCCTTGAGCTGAAGAGCTAAGGGACAGTGCCAAGTTCAGAACCCACGACCGGACCCCGAAAAAAAAAAAAATACGATGAGTAATAATAAACTTTTCTTTACAGAAACATCTGTATAGTATTTTTGATAATAACAAAAAAGTGAAAAAAATATACAAGAGTTATGTTACTAAATAAATATCATCATACTAAAAACTGTTATTAATAACTCCATAGGATTAAATTTTAAAAATCAGTGATACAAATGATATAGAAAAACAAATCCATTTTGAGGATGGAAATTTGACTAACTGGTATAGAGTACTTGCTTAACAAGTAAGAGGTACTGAATTCAAAATCTAGTACTACTGCCCACCCTCAGAGAGAGCGGGGGGGGGGGGTGAGTGGAGGACAGAGAGAGAGAGAGAGAGAGAGAAAAGGAGATTCCAATTTTTTTTAATGAACCAAAATTTAATTTTATACAACACAAAGTCTTAAACATTTACTTCAAAGTGCTAGCCAACTATATCTCTAGGTGGCTAAAATATCAAGAATATAAAGATATGGGGGGGTTGCTTATAAGTTTTCAAATTTTTTTCAGTATTACAGATACTGTATTCCATTTTTGTTGTTCTACTTTTTGCTTGTTTCTTTTGTTTTATTTGGTGCCAATATTGGGGCTTGAATAAAAGGCCTTTCATGTTCTCACTTGGCTCTTTTGCTTTACTACTTAAGGCATGCCTCCAGTTTCTGCTTTTTGCTGGCTAATTAAAACAGACTGTCCAGGCTGTCTTTGAACCTCATTCCTCAGAGCTTACCTCACTAACTGACCTAGCTAGGATCATGAACCACTAACACCCAGCTCTCTTTCTCTCTATATATATTTATATAGATTTTTTTTTTTGGTGTGTATGTAAGAAAAAAGTTACCCGAAACAAAATAGCAGTACCTAACTAACCCTGGACAGGGACAGGACTGAATGAGAGCTACAGGGCAAGGGAGGCAAAACTGAGGGAAAATAAACCATCTTTGGTACTTGCAGTTACACCAAGTGGCTAGCTCCAGTTACCTTCCTCCCCCTGTGCAGGGCTGAAATCCCATGTGGACCTCCCATCTCCAACTGGCTCCTTTCTCTAGGCCAATGGGCCTAGCTATGTACAGTTTCAGCAACTGCACATAAGGACATGATCTATTTAGATTTCAGGAAGTTTGGGTGTAGACAATGCACCATATCAATATCCAATTACATACCACTTTTTCTTAAGGTTTCCAACCACAAGAGCACTTCCCAAAAATAACTTATTACCCTCTTTCATATGTCACAACAGAAGCCAAGCAATTGTCCAGGATTAATGATAGAGATAAAAGTAAAATCTAACTCTAGAAACAGGGTTCCAAGACCACCCAGGTTCAAGAATCTGAAATCATTAAGAAAAAATATCAGAACTGAAGATGATTACTAGTTCCTCAAAACAGCTTTGTCTTCCATGATTTTAATATTTCACAATAACTTTTGGCTTGTCTAGTTCTTTTCTGTCCCAAAGGCCATTGTTCAGGCAGCCATGCAAGTAAGTAGCCTGTGCTCACTGTATATGCATGTTAGTTACTGCCTTACTCATTAAGCATTTGGTATCATTAAGACGGACAGAATCTGTGTCCTCAAGGAACCACATTCTAGTGGGAAGAGCACAAATGAGCACAAACATATACAAATAGTTCTAGAATTACATAATTGTTCAGACTATAAGCAGAAGACCACACTATTTCAATGTACTCAATTCCATACACTATACACTATTTAACATGGACATAAACATGCAATGATTTTTCTGAACTTCCCAAGTGATTCCGCTATGCGGCCAGGACTGAGATTCAACCAGAGGCCAGGCAATGGTATAATATCATGCCTATAATCCTAGCTGCTCAAGAGGCTGAGATATAAGGTCTGCAGTTTACAACCATCCTGAGCAGAAAAAGTGTATGAGATTCTTAACTCCAATTTACTAGCAAAAAGCCAGAAGTGTAGGTGTGGTTGAAGCGGTAGATCACCAGCCTTGGATGAAGAAGCCATGCAGAAGCATGAGGCCCTGAGCTCAAAACCTACTACTAGCACTAAATAAATTAGTTAGAAAATCAACCAGAGGAAAGAGGAGTAAAGATGAGAGATAGAGCTGCTTAGCCTCAGTAGTCAACAACGAAAACAAAAATACCAGAGGGATGAAGGAGCAGCACTGGGAAGGGCCTAAGGGATGGACCTTAGCAACTTCCAGAGGGCAGGGAGACAGCTAGATGGCTGGGGAAAGGGTGGCAGAATGTACATGGATTTGACTCCTGGTACACAGGAAAATAGCACTGTTGGGGGTATGCAGAAGAGCGATGTGACTCCCTTAGTATCAAGGGTAGAATACACACTCTGAACAGAACAAGGCCAGCAGCTGAAACAGAATTGTAGTAGGAAAGAGAGAAAGGAGATGTGGTCACATCTAGAAAACTTCCTAGACAGCTGTTAGAGCTGAACAAGCCAGCCAGGGCAGAAAAATCTGTGAAACTCTTATCTCCAATTATCCACCTCAGCCCCAGAAGTGGAAGTATGACTTAAGTCTGGTAGAGCACCAGGCTTATGTGAAAAATCTAAGGGGCGGTGCCCAGGCCCTAAGTTCAAGCCCCAGTACTAGCACGCACTTATTCACTTACAAGCAGACACACACAAAAGCAAGGTCTGGAGAAGTCAATGCAAGGAGTTTTTTAAAGCCCAGGAGCCCAGGCCTTGAACAAGGATACCCAGAGGCCCATGGCTGCTGGGCTGTGGCAGTCTGAAACATGGCCCCTGAGGTTGCTCCGGGTAGGTAGGTGATGAAAAAGCTAGTTCATAAACATTTGTATTTAATATGCTAAACCATGGGGACTGAGGTCGAAGGGGGCTGAGTGACCTCTCCCATTCCAGGTCATGCTCTCTCACATGCCTGTCACTCAACAGTGCTGTTCTTCCAATGGAGTCCTTCCATGCCCTCCTGGGTCCAGTATAGGCTTGGTAGCCATAGATTGCGCCAGTTGGGAGGCCAGTGAGGCTCAGCTTAGCTCTGCTTCAAATCTCAGTGTAGCGTTTGCCAAGGGTCTATTTAAATCCATTGGCTGGCTCCATGAAACCTGGCAGATTTGAGTATTGTTCAAACAAGCAGGCTAACTGCCTGGCTTTAAAATCCTATTAAAGATTTTACTAGCAATTTTACTGTATAGTTATCATGAATTTGGCCTATAAATACCACCTCTGCTTATATATCATCGCCTCTACATTGGCAAAAAGAAGATAAATATATAGGCTCTTATAATTGTGTGCTTAACTCAGTAAGTGATACTGCCAGCCCAACCTGTCTTTCCATAGCCTCAAAGGTCCCCCCACAAACAGTGCACAAAGTGTCCAAGCTGATAGGCCAGCCAGGGTAAGGGGGGCTCCTCAGGGAGAGAGTTCTTAGTCCACGCCCAACTCCTCTTCCTCTGCCGATGATTGAACACATTTAACAGTTACAATTCATCACTTTTGTAGTTCTCCTGTACTAGTAATGTTTAATCAATACTACAAGTGTCTTTCCCCTACATATCTTTTTATACCCCGTTCATTCCTCCTTGTCCTGTTAAATAACCACTCTCTGATGACCTCAGGAGACTGTCCCCATGTCCTTGCCACTCAATCCAGCCTCACATCTTTTAAAGTTTGGGTCATAAAACATTACTAAGTCTGACCAATTCTGAGTGTCACAGCACCGAGGGAAAAAAAAAAAAGAATTACATTAAAAAAAACTAGTCACGATTTCTTAAATATTAAACCTGGAAAGCTATCAGATTATATCATTTCCATTTCATATAATTACCAATGCTAAGACTAGAATTACAAATGTGTACCATATTTTACATCACTATATTTTAAAGATTTATTTTAGGTATTACTGAAGTTTGAACTCAGGGCCTTACATATTCCAAGCAGGTGCTCTAATACCTGAACAAAACTCCCAGACTTTTTTTTTCTATTAGTTGCTTTTTATATATGGTCTGAAGCTTTTTGCCAGGCCTTAAACCTCTATTCTATCTTTCTCTCCTTCTGGAGTAGATGAGGTTACAAGCACACTAAGTTGCTTTTGTTTCTTTGTTTGTTTTTGCCTGGACTGGATTCCCAGTGCTCTTCCCCTCTCATCCTCACAAGTAGCTGAGATTACACAAATGTAACATCATGCCTGTCCAGCCCCCAAATTTTTTTTTTTTTTTTGGTTGGTTGCCGGCCTTAAACTCAGAGCCTGAGTGCTGTCCCTGAGCCTCTTTGTGCTCAAGGCTAGTGTTCTACCACTTGATACACAGTGCTACTTCCGTTTTTTTGATTGGTTAATTGAAGATAAGAGTCTTATAGGGACTTTTCTACCCAGGCTGGCTGGCTTTGAACCTCAATCCTCAGATCTCAGCCTCCTGAGCAGCTAGGATTACAGGCATGAGCCACTGGCCCCCAGTCCCAAAGCCTTATTTAAAGGCAAAATTTACTAAGTTTAAAAAGAAAACACCCAACATAAACAATTCATTTTATGTACTGTCATTAAGGAAGGGGGAAAGATATTAAGAAAGCTCATTTGGGGAAAGTAAAAAGTAACTGCAAACCAGTACCAAAACTGATTTAGGTAAACAGAAAAGTCTGTATTTCCTACATCTATCCTTGTTTGCTACTCAGTAAATGATGAGAATAATTGGGGGTAAAAGCTATAGGAAAGGAATTTCTCACTGAAAAGCCAGCAGGTGAACAAATCTATCAGCATTTTTTATATTGGCTTAACAATCTTTATAAAGTAGCAGGTTATTATGTATGGTGTATTCACATGTATACTTTCAGATGGGTTGGGGGGAGGGTACAGAACTCAAGAGAAAAAGGGTAAAAAAGTGCAGCAGTGGAGTTCACTGGACAATGATGAAAGTGAACTATACAACTCATGTGTGGAGACAGGAGAGAGGGGCTGGGAGAAAGTGATGCAACGGAAGACACTCTATGAAAGGAAATGCACTCATTACCTGACTCATGTAATAGCAATCCCTCTGTACATCACCTCTATAACAACAATAAGGAAAATTACTAGATAGCACTAAGGAACACAAGGCCAGAACACAGGCTACCAAGCCCTTCCCTAGCTGGACTAGTCTCCAGTTTTACCCTCTGTTGAGAACTGAAGAGTTCTAAAGCCGGATGCCGGTGGCTCTCCCCTGTGATCCTAGCTACTCAGGAGGCTGAGATAGGAGGATCACAGTTCAAAGCCAGCCCGGGGAAGGAGAGTCTGTGAGACTCTTATCTCCAATAAACCAATAGGGAACCGGAAGCTGTGCTGTGGTTCAAGCAGTAGAGTGCTCACCTTGAGGTGAAGAGCACGGGGACAGCGCCCAAACCCAGAGTTCACAGGTACCTACTACTCCAGACACTCTAAGACACAGCCTTGAGAAACACAAGATTTTCATGCAGATTTCTTCTTTAAAATATCCAATTATGGGGCTGGGATGGTGGCTCAGTGGTAGAGTGCTTGCCTTGCATGCATGAGGCCTTGGGTTCGATTCCTCAGCACCACATAAGCAGAAAAAGCCAGAAGTGGCGCTGTGGCTCGTGGTAGAGTGCTAGCCTTGAGCTAAAGAGCTGAGGGACAGCATCCAGGCCCAGAGTTTAGGCCCCACGACCCACCAAAAAAATAAAATAAAATAAAATAAAATCCAATTATCTGTTTGCTCCTGGCTCACCAGAGCATTTCTCAATGGGTCTTTCTGAATCTCTAAAGCCAAGCAATGGTGAGTTAAAACAGTACTCTAAAGTAAATTTTAAATGCCTAAAAACAGACACACAAAAAGTACCAGGAACAATGATGAACTCCTAGTCAGTTTTTCTGCTAAAAAGGGAAAGGCAGGATGAGTTTAATCAAAGTATATTATGTCCATATATGGAAATATCAAGTCCCATTGTCCAATTACTAGACACTATAAAAAAGGAAAAATACTGAAAAATAAGCATGGAACTGAAATTTTAAAAAATACATCAAATCAATGACACTGATCCCACTTTAAGAAGCATTATCAATTTGGAACATTTTAGCATTTTTCTTTGATTCAATTATAACTCTAAGGTTTGAGGAAAAGCATACAAAAATGTTTTTAAATGTGACTGTGATAAGAAAAAAAAACCCTGGCAAAGCAAAATTTATATGATTGAAACAGCTCTTACCATTTTCAAAACTAAAGTTATTTGTGGTATGGGCAAGAGGAAACAGAAGTAGGCTTGAACCAGAATAACACACACACACACACACACACACACACACACATAGAAAGCCAACATTAATATCTGCTGTGCCAGCTGAATTCAAATTAACCCAATTTTTACATGTTAATTAAACCAGCTATTTTCTTCTTATTGTATTTTTTGCTTCTTAAGTGGTAGAGTCTACAAGTGATTCCCAACAGACTTGTTCCAACAACAATGACGTATTCATTTACTTCTATTATGACCATACAATACAGTAACTGAGCAGTAATTTTTCACAGTCAATTACATGTGTGGTTCTTTATGCTTAAAGATGCTGAAATAATGTGTACTATAGAGCCATATGCCTGAATCTCTAGTCTGCCAGTGGCAGTTGCCTGGGTAACACATTTTCTCTTCAGTTTAGCATAACCCCTCATTGAATATCATTAGGTGTCATTAAATAGCAAACATTAACAAGAACTTCAATATACTACTTAGATAGAGTCATTTTACCCATGTAAACAAGTGTTCCATCATTTATAATAAGCTTAAAATAGATTATGATTTTCTGTATTTAAGAACATTTAAAAAAAAAAAAAAAAAAAGAAAAGTGCCCACGTGTTGATTCCAAATTGAAATTGCAGAAATCTCTGGTAACAAATGAGAACTCAGATCAAGTTTCAGAGATTAATACTTCTCGGTTGAGAGAGATGGGGAAGAATGACAGAAGGATGACCCTGGTCAAGATATACTGCACCCATAAACTGACATGCTGAATTGAAAATGCTTTGCGCAACTACTTAATTTAAAAAACTGAAATTTAAAAATAGAAAAAAGGGATTCATAATTATCAATATTGTTGAAATAAATGTAAACAAAGATGGATGAAGTTTATAAGCTTTTCTCAGTGTAAATAATTCTATCTGGTACATCTCAAACCAAAAACTTTGGCAATAAGGAAGAGAGAAAAAAGGTACTTGAACTCAGTAACAAAATGAATTTAAGGTACTTAAAAATTAAGACATAAAGAAATAAATAGAAAGCACAGAAGACTTTGTCCACTATTGAAATTGTTCCCAGCTTTATTGAGGTATATGTAACCGAAACAATTACATGTTTCATATTTTCATATACAGTGTGAAATGACTACCAGAATCAAGGCTATTTATGGAACTGTCGCCTTACATAGTTATTTCACAGTTAAAATATTTTAAATATTCAAAACATAATAAAAGACTGCATAGATTATTGCAATATATGGTTTATACAGGGTATACAGGGTAGTCTAGAGAAATGCTACATTAAAAGTAGCAGCCATAACAACCAAGACTCTACGTCTACAGAAACCATATGGGGATCGGGGTAGTTGGATGGTACAGCACTGGCCCAGTATGTCCCAAATCCTGGGTTTGATCCCCAACACCACACACACCAACTGTGCAACTTAAATATCTGATAGATATGACCATATATGTCAATAAACTGATTGGATAAATTAAAAAATATGCTTTTTCTAACATCTCAATTGAATTACTCCTTTAAATTATGGAATTATGTTGTCTTTGAAATATATCATAGGGGCTAGGAAGGTGGCTCAGTGGTAGAGTGCTTGCTTTGCATGCATGAGGCCCTGGGTTCGATCCTCAGCACCACATAAGCAGAAAAAGCCAGAAGTGGCGCTGCAGCTCAAGTGGTAGAGCGCTAGCCTTGAGCTGAAGAGCTGAGGGACAGCGCCCAGGCCCAGAGTTCAGGCCCCATGACTGGCAAAAAAAGAAAAAAGAAAAAGAAATATATCATAATTCCATATATACCTAAACTCTTAGCCAATATACAATTTCAACTTGTCTTCTATCAACTGCAATACATAGGACCTCCATATGCTCAATGTTTTGTTTTGTTTTGTTTTTGAATGCTCCTGTGGCTTGGACTCAGTACCTGGTGCTGTCCTTGAGCTTCTTTGTGTTCAAGCCTGGTGCTCTACCATTTGAGCCACAGTGCCACTTCCAGATTTGTTTTTTGTTTGTTTTTTGGTTTTTTTTGGAATTTATTGGAGGTAAGAGTCTCATCGAGACTTTTCTGCCTGGGCTGGCTTTGAACAGTGATCCTCAGATCTTAGCCTCCCGAGTAGCTAAGATTACAGGTGTGAGCCACCAGCACCCAGCTTCAATGTTAATTTTAAAGGCCATACATAAAAGAAAATAGAGGGGCTGGGAATGTGTCTTAGTGGCAGAGTGCTTGCCTAGCATTCATGAAGCCCTGGGTTCAATTCCTTAGTACCACATAAACACATAAAGAGCTGAAAGTAGCACTGTAGCACATGGTAGTGATAGCCTTGAGCACAAAGAAGCTCAGGGACAAAGCTCAAGACCTAATTTCAAGCCTCAGGTCTGGGACTAGCAAAAAAAAAAAAAAATCAAAAGGATCAGTTGATACTTTATTCAATTTTCCTACCTTTTACATTACAAAAGAAAGGAAGGCTCTATGGGTGCAGGGTTAGTCTAGGACAAACAGAGGTTCAAAAGGCAGCCTGAACACTGTCCACTCAAGAATAACTAAAAAGAAAACTCATCAAGAATAAAGGACTTCATGATTATGGGGAATGAGATACTGCACCTGTTTCCTAATGAAACACAGAAATGTCACACAAATGGAATCACTTCACTTTGGGTGATATGCTCCTACATGTACTGCTCCAAAAACATTCATCTAGCCACACAGGTGAATGTCAGGCATATGTCCCATCCAGTGGGACACACAGTTGGCAGGGAAAACATGTTTCATATTAAATGCATATTCCACTGCATTCAGAAATCTGCTTTAAACAAATTGTGGGTGAGGCAAACCATTAAAAAAAACTGATAGCAAAGATAAATCATAAGCAAAATAAGATGTACTGAGATCCATAGAGATTCAGTTACATCTCTAATTCCTCCACGGCAATTCACATTCACTACAATCTCAAAAATAAATTAAAGCTCAGGGGCCAAGTTTAGGGCAACCCTATGTAGGCAAATGATGGATCTTATCACAAGTATAAGTCAGCCTAGATTACAGAGCAAGATTCTGTTTCAAAAACACAAAAACAAAAGATATGGAAGAAGTACCTGGATGGGTAGAAGAGGGCTGGGGAAATAAAAGTGGTGAATAGTAAGTATTTAGAGGTATAACACAGGATGAGTTCACTCAAGAACTAGTTTGGAAAAGTTAGAAATGTGGAAGATCCAGAAAAGGAGACTGAGAAAGAACGGGCAGTGAGGTGTAAGGAAAGCAAGAGAACACAGTGTACTGCAAGTGAGGAGAGATTTTTCAGGGAGGTGTGAGGGAGCAACTGTGCCAACCTGAGAACTAATATTATCATTGGACTCCGAGGTGTGGACCTTAACCAGGGTAAATTCAGTCCTGCAGCAGGAAAAAACTTGAGGAGGGTGGACAGAAGGTTGAATGAGCAGAGGAATTAATTGAATTGACAGAGAGATGAGAGCTGCGGAAGAGCACAGAGGTGGAGGTTGAATGGAGTAGAATCCCAGGTTTTTCTTAATGTGAGAGAATACATGCTTCTGTGCCACCATGAAATGGGAAAGGAGTAGCAAGTGATCATGCAGGAGGATGGTGGGAAGGTGAGAGGAAAGGATGTTGGAACTTTCCCTGGGGGCAAAGAATGATGGGCAAGCTAAATAATCTCCTTAACAGAGGTTATTTCACTGCATGACAAGACATAAGCATTACTCGAGGAAAAACAGACTCAGAGAGGTCAGGTCACTTGCCCGAGGTCTCAGATTTTAACAGACTTTTAGTTAGCTATGAATGTTTTTCAGCCATGGCTGTTCCTTCCACTATGTAATGCCTTTCCTATGAGAAAGAACCATTTTGTCTGAGATGAGACTCAGAAGCGTAACTGTGAGCACCATAACAGCAAATACAAGTGGGAAAGAGAAGCAAACAGCTTAGAAGTGTCTGGTGCATGAAATGAGGGAACACAGGAGCAAGTTAAATGACATCTTGAGAATAAAACTCACTGTTTATCATGCTATGTCTAGTTTCTTTTCCAACAGTCTTGACATGATCAGGAAAAAGGTCTAAGGGATTTGAATGACGTAAACCCTAAAAGCACTAATCTGCAAACAGGTATTCGAATAAGAGAAGGGACTGAAAAATCTAAGTTTCTATACTATCATTAAAAAGGAATGAGTCATGGGCTCTCCAATAAACAAACCCAATTCTATCTCTCTCTCAAAAAAAGGAATGAGTAAGATTCCATATTTACAGTTATTTTCAGAGCAAATGGTTAGGAGATACAGAGAGAGAGAGAGAGAGGGAGAGGGAGAGAGAGAGAGAGGGAGAGAAAGTGTGTGTATGTATGTTTCCCAGGGACACATGATTAATTTTATGTCAGCTTGACTGGGATCTAAAATACTCAGATACAGCACTGCTTCTGGGTTTATGTACCAGGGTACTTCAGGATGGGATTAGCATTTGTATGGAGGACTGGGTACAGTAGATGGCTCTACCCCAAATGGTGGGTGGTGGGTATCTCTCAATCCATTAAGAGATTGAAACAAAAAGGTGAAGAAAAAGAGGAAACAGTTTCTTTGTCTTACGTATGGCTAAATGTTATAGCTAAAACCACCATCAGATTGACAGCTACTTTATTTGTTCCTTATTTTTGGGCATTTGGACAGCCAGAACACCACCACTGGTTTTCACGTGGCAGACAATGGGGCTTCTTAGCTTCCACAATCGTTAGCCAATTCTTCATAACTGATGCATTCTCTGAAGAACCTAACAAACATATATGCACACATGCATATACTGTCACGGTGCTCTCTATCTGTGCCTGAGTGTATATTCTGTTTTAGTGAGCGCTCCTTCTCTCTCTGCACTCTTCCATGTTTGTATATTGTCACATGTCCTCTCTCTATCTGTATTGCTCATTGCTCCGTGTGTGTGTGCAAGCGCACACACATATCTCCAGGCTTGTTCTCTTTCTCTCTCTGAGTATACATATACTATATAGAGCTTACATAGCTGCCTTTTGAGAGTTAATACAAACATGAATGTCCATTCCAATTCATTTATATTTGAGTGACAAACGAAGAAGGACAAAGACTAAAGAAAAATGAATTACTCTAAATTTGTATTAGAGAGAAGGGAACAGGCCTAGGTTTGACTTCCCTAAGTAGATCGCCTTTCTGTTATATATTTCTGTTGACTTTGGAAACATATGTTTTACATACTCAAAAATTCAATTAAGTCTAAAGGGAAAAAAGCAATCCCTAAAAATTGAAAACAAACTGAAACGAATGTACTTAACCATATATCAAGTTGGTGGCAAAACCACACAGAGAAATGGATTATTTCAAATAACCCTAGAACACAATATTTCAACTGCATATATTTTGTGGAATATAATCTAAGCACAAACGAAGGTGAAAAGAAAAATTAAGCTTCATTCAATACCAAATTGTTAGAAGCAATACAGGTGCTATTATGTTGAATATGTCCTATATAATACTTAATATGTAATTATGTGAATGTTGGTGGTAACCAAGATTTTCAATGAAGAGGAAAGAGAAACAGAAGTTGATGAAGTAAAACTTCTTTGACTTTAGTCTGTTTATCCTGGAATTAGAAATAGCTTTATAAACTGAAGATCCCCATCACTGAAAAGGTCTTACTCTTTGAAAATGCCTCTAAGATTATGACAATCCAAAAGCAAAAAAGAAATCGAATTTCCAGATTGTGGTCTCTATATAACTGCTCATTAAGGAGTCATAGAAGCCAGGCACTGATGGCTTATACCTGAAATTCCAGCAACTAAAGAGGTTGAGATTTAGGGATTGCAATTTGAAGTCCAAGCAGAAAAGTCCTAAGATTCTTATCTCCACTTAACAAGCAAAACCCAGAGCTGTGGCTCAAGTGGTAAAACATTGTCTTGAGCAAAAAAGCGTGGGCGCAGTACTCAGGCCTTGAGTTCAAGTCCTAGTACTGGAACAAAAAACAAAAAGGCAAAACAACACAAAACAAAAGAAAAACTCCTCAGTGTACTTCTAAAAGATGACCACTGACAATGATGCTGTAATCAATGGGAAGGTACAGGCAAGAAATCTGTTCTCATTTTAGCCCTGTGTGTGTGTGTGTGTGTGTGTGTGTGTGTGTGTGTGTATGTGTATGTGTGTGTGTGTGTGTGTGTGTGTGTTTATAATTATAAAAACATATGTCTAAGTAACAGATAAACAACAGAAATGTATTTCCTCATAGTTTTGGAGGCTGGAAAGTATAAGATCCAGGGCTTCTTACTATATCACAATAGACAAAAGCCATCCTGGTGAAAACACGTATTTGCAAGTTGCTAGGACAAAGAAGTTACATCTGATGTCTTTTTTTTTTTTTTAAGACTTTGTGTCTGAGATTTAAATACTTAGGAACCAGATAAACACAAGGGGCAAACCAACTGTCTCTGCACCTTAACAAACTAGGAAGATAACAATACCTCTCTTTCAAACATGAATATAGTGACATGCTAGAAATAATATAAAACAAAATCTGATATCTGAAGTTGGTCCCATAAATGTAAGCATCCTGAGTCTATGGATGGTAATGGTACCTCAAGTTTCAACAAAAGATTAGTTTTTAAAAAAGGGGGGTGGAAGTGGAAAGGACTTCCACTCATCTGGTCGAATCACTACTAAATAACCCCATGCTGCTGATCACATGTATGATATATATGTGTACACAGGAGGGGAACCAGGAAGACAACACAGAACTAGAGGGAATCAGGGAAAAACATACAACAGCGGGACCCATTAGCTGCACTGGACATTGACCAAAATGAACTAAGCAACTCAATGGCAGTGATGGAAGGGAGGGAACAAATGGGAAAGAGGGAACAGCTGATGCTATGCAAAACAAAAGAAAAGTACATACCACCCAATGTGGAAGAAATAACTGTATTGCAAAGCTCATAGAACTCATAAGTGTTATAGACCATGATAGACAATTTGCTCCAGGAAAGCTAGAATGTGTTTGTGACTTTAACTGAGCATCACTATCCCACAATACTGTGAAATTTGGGAAATTATGTAACCACTTAATCACAATAAAAAAAAATTTGAAAAAAAGGGGGGATTGGGGGTAGCGTTCCAAAATCCTTTTCTGGATTTCTTTAAAAAATATGTATACAATTTTGGTACCCTGATGCTGAGTTAGGGAAGGGAAGGGGAACAACAGAATGGTGAGACAAAGAACCAATGCGACAGAGATATACACAAGACAATATGTTTGAACTGATCTGTACAACTTGGGTGTGGGGTAGGGAAGGGAAGGGAAAAATGAGGGAAGGGTAACAAGTTTGACAAGAAATGTACTTTTTACCTTACTTATGCAACTGTAACCCCTCTGTACATCACTTCGACAAAAAAAAAAAATGTGTTTTAATGGGTATATACACATACCACATAGCCACACAAGGAGCCTATCTTTTTTATAGGATTATTAGTTTCGTGGAAGCTCACACAAAAAATAAATTTTTAAAAAATCAAGAGAAATTTAACATAAAAAATTTGATTCCTGGGGCTGGGAAGGTGGCTCAGTGGTAGAGCGCTTGCCTTGCATGCCTGAGGCCCTGGGTTCGATTCCTCAGCACCACATAAGCAAAAAGAAAAAAGCCGGAAGTGGCGCTATAGCTCAAGTGGTAAAGCGCTAGCCTTGAGCTGAAGAGCTGAGGGACAGCGCCCAGGCCCTAAGTTCAGGCCCCACGACCGGACCCAAAAAAAATAAAATAAAATAAAAATTTGATTCCTGCTCATGTTATGCAGCTCAATTGATCCAGAAAAAGTCTCAGTGCTGTTATATTGTCAGTTGTGTTCAATATCGCTGTGTGATCTAATGTTTCTCTGACCTTAATTCTACAAAAAGCTGCCTCCCAAAAAGTAAATGGTACTCAGGAAACAAGGTAAAGGTTGGTATGCTTGGTTTAAGTAACAAAGTGAAAAGTTTTAGATGTGTTGAAAGGCAGCATGTCTTTGGCGTAAGTATGGTGGTGTTATGTAAAAATAATTAAATATCTGTAGTCAACTCTATGTATCCTAAGGACTCACAGCTTTTCCTCAGTGGTGATCTTTTGGAACCATATTTCCAGAGAGAGGAGGCGAGTACATATAAATAAGTATACATATATATGTATATATAAAATATTTAAGATATAAAGCCAGACTTAAAAAACAAGTCTGTGGGTATAAAGGACAGTTAGGGCAGTTTTCATGATGGCTGTAGGTCCACCTTGTGTAAACCAAACAAGAAAGCTAAATGATGCAGCATCTAGGAGACAAGAATCTTGCAGAGCTTGTGATAGCCACACGTATAAAAATGGAATGATACTGAGAAGATTTAAAAAAGGAATCTTGCACAGCTCATCTACTAGAACTTCTGAGAAAAGACATATGCACAATCCTCACATAAAGCATAATTTTAAATGTCCTTCTTGATTCATAGAAAGCTTTGTGGCAGAGCAGACTGGGCACAAACTAGGAAGAAATGGGTCCAAATTCTAGTTCTACCTACCACTCACTAACTATAAAATTGAGCAAATCATTTAACCTTTCTGATTCTGTACTTCCCTCTCTGTAAGAGGGCTCAAAAATATATTTCAAGGATTCATCTAAAGTTTAAATTAAAAAAATGGGTAAAGTTTGCTAGCACCAGATCTGTAACATATGCTCAGTAATGATTTCTTGATTTCTTTCCTTCTGCCTATGGTCTTCCACCTGAGATGGAATGTCAGCAAAGCTCCTATCCACAAAGTATTTTTGTTTTAAACATTCAACAAGTAGTAAAAGAGCCTTCCCCAACCTCCCTGCAATTCTATAAAGAGGCCTCCCTGTATCTGCTGTCCACCAGAATGAGTTGCATTCTTCCCTCCATCCTGTGGATGGCGGGCTCCACCAGCAGTCTGACTCCTAGGTTACCCTTTTTACCCCCACAGCCAATACCTCACCCTGGTTATGTCTAACCCTTTCTACTCCATCCCTGGACCCGAGTAGCTTAACTTAAAAATAAAGTACATAGTCATAGTAGCCTTGATTTTACATTAAATTTTATTGTAACAAACTCTCAAGATATGGGTAAGGGTCCAGTCTAGGACTTTGGCCCAACACATACTTCTAAATGATGGAGTATTATTCTCTTACCACAAATTGCCATAACTCAAACTGCACCACCCTCTCATCTATTTCTTGGAGGGGGGAGAGGCACGGAATCAAGGAAATGAAAAGTAAACCTTTTCCTCAATTCCACCATCATACTACATTTACATCCCTACCCTAATCTCTACCTTCCCTTTCATTTTTCTAGCTTCTATCTGCCAAACTTTGAGTCTCAGGATTCCTTTAATGTTCATAAATTACTAAAGTCTCCAAAGAACTCTTTTTTTTTTTTGGGGGGGGGGGGTCTGGTCGTGGGGCCTGAACTCTGGGCCTGGGCGCTGTCCCTCAGCTCTTCAGCTCAAGGCTAGCGCTCTACCACTTGAGCCACAGCGCCACTTCCGGCTTTTTTCTTTTTGCTTATGTGGTGCTGAGGAATAGAACCCAGGGCCTCAGGCATGCAAGGCAAGCACTCTGCCACTGAGCCACCTTCCCAGCCCTCCAAAGAACTCTTGCTTGCTACATCTATCATAATTATTTTACTTGTTACGTCTATCACAGTTGTTATATTAGAAATCAAATTTCCAAAATATGAATTTATTAAAATGAATAATCTATTACTTAGCAATATTAAACACCTGTATGAAAAGCAAGTATTTTAAAAACAACGATTTAGTGGGAAAAAAAGCACTTTTGTAATCTGCAAATCTCTTTGATATCTTAATGAACCACATTGCATACAATGTTGTTTTGGTTGAAGAATATAAAGGATTTCAGTCTCATACAGAATTATATTTTGAAAAGGGAGGAATATTTTAATTCTCTTTTTACCTAATTGATGACAATTTTTTATATCAAATCCCAATAAGTAATAATGTTCTAAAAATTAGTTACAATGTAGAAGCTAAACTTTTCCCTACTCTGCTACTTTAAAAGTCAGGTTTTGTTATACACCTTGAATAGATTTTTTTTTTAACCCATAAATGATTCTATCACGTAATGCGCTGGCCAACTGGAAAACACTGTTTTCCTAAGCTGTATAGATGTTCTGAATGTTGGGACCTTTCATTGCACCACATATTAAAGACACATGCATTGATGTCATCACCAACGACATAAGAAAAGTCTAAGTACTGAGTAGCTGCCATGTGAAAACTTTAATTCTTTAAAGTAAAAGCAATACCCCATATCAAAAGACTAGCTCATCTAGTAAATCTATTCATTTTAATAAATTCATATTTTGGAAATTTGATGAGTAAAACTACTCAAATGTTTGCTCAGACAACCATCATATTACAGTAAGGAAAAGTTCTCCTTATTAAGTACTTTCCATTTAGTCAGTGTAAAAATGACGTGTACTGAAAAGTAAAATTCAATGAAAATCAATAACATATTGCTTCTTCAAGAATATTCTGAAACAGAAATGTAATTATAATTACTGTTAATGTGTATTTAAGGACGCTGTTATACTACTCATAGTATCTCTGTTGGCATCTGTGTTACTCCATTCAAGCTGCTGTAATAAAAGATCTTAGGCAACAGAAATTTCTTGCTCACAGGTCTGGAAGCTGAGAAATCCAAGATGTAGTACCTGGTAGTAAATAGATGATACTTTGTGTGTATCTGCACATGGTGGATGGGATGAACAGGCTTCCTCAGTCTCTTTTAAAAGGACACTAACGACACCCAGGAGGGGAGAGTCCAAATGACCTAATCACCTCTTGATATCATTCCTGTGGAGGTTAGGTGTCAGCATGAATTTCTAGAAACAGCAACACCTATCACTGCTTTTAGAAAGCTCAGTTCAAAAAACTACAAGGAAGAAAAGTAGATTGAACTTTAGCACTTTATGTAAACAGGTATGACCTCTTGGGCTCCTGAAAAGGTCTTAGCAACTTCTAGGGGTCCAATGAGGATGCTCTGAGGAAAGCATTTCTGGACAAATAACAATGTACGTTCTTACTGAAGACCAGCCTCCTAGGCAGCATAACAGAATGCCTTCCTTTCCCTTCCTACATTATCAGTTTCTGGCACTTTCTATCCAGTTTCACTCATTAACATGTGTAATGTTATCTATCCACCTACAAAGACCCTTCACCTTTCTTTCCCCTTCATGTGTGCCCCCATTTCTTACCCTCCCTTTTCAGCAAACTCTCCAAAAGAGGGCTTAGGGTGACAAAGTGAGAGGGCATTGGGAAGGAAGGTGATAGGTACATATGAATGAGATGTGAAATCAGTACCTAGTCATTAATCAACCCTTTCTGGAATTAAAAAGAAAAATAAAACCCAGGCATCTCACATTCCTAAAGATTTTCTAATGCATCAGCAACATAATACCAATCTTTTTAAAAATTCTTTTTAATTTACTCCTTGTAGACAGTGTCTAGCCACCACATTGCACACAACCCCCCACCCCTCATGATTTCAGACATCAAATATTAACACAGAGTGAGTAATGCAAAAAGAAAGGGGGTTAATCAGACATCTTGAGAGAAAGAAAAATAAAATAGCACTGATTCAATGAGAGCTGTTAATGAGGCTTTTTGTTTTGGTAGATTAATTTGGGAGTCTGATGAATATGAAGAACATTTAAGCTTCTCAGGTGACTGCTGTTGATTATTATAGAGGTTTTTTTTTTTCCTTTTTAATTAAAGAGATGCCTTTGCTTAATTCTATAAGTTTCTGAATTTCATGTGTCTACCAGACATCTCTGTCCACCCTAATAATGTAGAAACTACCGTTGTTAGCAAATTGAAAGATCTATTATTGATCTGTGATTGTACTTGACGGATGATGAGCATTTCAGGCTGTGAACTGATGATGTTTAAATACATTACCCTAATACTCTTTAAGCATTGCCAATTGTAAACCTCATTAACTCCCAGCGTGTGGCCACGGCCTGGATTTCTTCTCTACAGCCTCACAAAGTGAAAACAGGTATATAAAGATGATTTTAGCATCAACATTTATTATATCCTCATTCACCTTATGAAGTATTTAAAAGGCTGTAGAGATTTTTTTCTCCCCGTCTGGGAAGGAGAAAAAGCAAACACAGAAAAAGCAGAAATTTAGTTTTATCTGTACAGGTCACACATTGTAAAACCCCAGAATTCTTTTATCTTTTCTTTTCTTGACACTTTTATTCCTCAGGCATCCAAACAGGAATTGTCCCAGGACTGATTCTCTATATTCTGATACTGTTCATATCACCCATTTGGTAGGAAACTGGACCTGTCAGTACCACAAATCAGGGATGTGACATTCCCACTTTCAAAATAGCCAGGTAGGTTCTCACAGTGTACCAAGGAATGGTTGCACACCTGAGATGGAAAATATATACAGTTGGCCTCTCTTATGCATGAGTCTCAAATCTATACAGATTCCATCTAGCACAGATAGAAAGTATTCTGAAAAAAACGAATCTGCATTTCTCCTGTCATTACTCTCTAAACATTACAGTATAAGTTGACAGAGCATTGACATGTGTGTTGGATATCAGAAATAATACAGAGGTAATTTAAAACATCCAGTGGAAGACATGCATAGGCTATATGCAAATACTATGGCATTTTACTTAAGGGACTTGAGTGTGGTCCGACTTTGGTATCTATAGGATCCTTTTGGGAACCTGGACACTATGGGACAACTGTAATCTAGTAAATTTATTTGGGATCACAGTAAGCCAATTACATGTTCTAGGGGACACTCGGTGCCCCCTGAAACATACTCCTTCTAATTCTAACCCCCATTTAGTCTTCCCAGGTTGAAGGGTAGGCACTAATAAAAACACTTTTTTAGCCTCAATAGCTAGGAAAACTTTATAACCAAGAACAATAGAATCATGATTACACAGTCCAAAGGGATCCGCATAAAACTTATTAAGTGTTATAGACAATGTATGAAAATTATACTTAGATGACACACAAAGACCCATCCCATTATAAATGAAAACTATTATAACAAGATAAGCAAATCCAGTAGTAAGCATAGAGGTTACATGGTTTGGTTACAAGGTTCCATGTCACAAGCAAGTGTGGGCCCTGAGAAAGCCTTGGAGACCCCTCCCATCTCCTCATGGATATCCCTCCCCGCCCCCCACCTCCTCCTCCTCTTCCTCAGATGCGTACTCTATCCAAAGGCTTCTAACCCTGGATGTTCAAAATCTGTCCTCATCTTCATTAAGGACCTACTGATTGAGCCTATCATTAAATTGATTAAAACAAGTGGAATAAAAGGAGGAATATTAACAAAGACTATGCTATCATTCGGGCAAATCATGCCGATCCTCAGATTCCAATTAACCTTTGTGGCCTGTCCACTGCCTTTAGATAAACACTACTAATCCTCACCAGGAAGTACAAGCTCCTACACGGGTTACCGCTCTCATCACCAGGTCCTGCCCTTCTATACTGAAGGTCTACCAGCCTCTGCTCTTCAGAATGCAACCTGCACTTACTGTTCCCTCTTCCTGTAACATTCTGTCCTCTGCACCCTGTCCTGAAATCCTACAACTCAAATGTTGCTAACAGGAAGTTTGTCTGACCTCTCAGTGAAATGAAGCCCCTATTTATTTTCTCCCATGTCTCTCTGTAAGTATACAGACGCTTACTCTTTCCATCACCTCTGTCCAGATCTCCCTCTGACTCTATCTTCTATAGACTTGAGTGACTTCAGGGCATCACTGAGTCATGCTTATAATCCTAACTGCTCAGGAGGCTGAGATGTGAGGACAGGGGTTCCAAGCCAACTCAAGTGGGAAAATCCAGGAGACTCTTATCTCCCTTTAATTAGCCACCAAAAAGCCTGAAATGGGGGCTGTGACTCAGTAGTAGAGCATCTACCTTGAATGGAAAAAGTTAAGGGACAACATCCTGAGTTCAAGTTCAAACACTCGTGGGAGGAGGGGGGAGCGCCCCGGGTGATTGAACTTAAGAGGTAGTCCAGATAGTCCTGGATCATCTCTCCATCACATCAACTCACATTTACTTATGGCTCTTTGATTAACACCTGCCTGTTCCACTAAAGTAAAAGCTCAAGGCAAAACACTGGCCTTTTTCCACTTGCCATATTTTTTCCTCAGTAATACAGAGAGACCATGCTCTCAAATAGCTGCTGAATGACTGTTGGATGGTGCTCAAGAAGAAGGTACCAGCATGAAAGGCTGAGCAAGTCAATGTCTCATGAATCACGAAAGCAGAAACAAGAGCTCTCCAGAAAACAGGATCCCTTGGCCAACAAGCTGGAAATGTTGAGACCTTTAGTTCATGTAGTGCACAGACATTGAACTTTCCCTGCCCACAGTTCAGCTGAAAGCTACATCTAGATGAAGTTTTTAGAAAGGGCCTTGTGGAGATAGTTTACAGATTAGGAAATGTCTAGATTAGACAAAATCTAATCCTGGCACAAGGCTTTTATTGTTGGTGTTGGTTTCTGGATCAAGCTGTCTTTGACCAAAGAAAAGTTTTTCACAATTATAGGCTATCCAGTTTCAAAGGAAGAAGAGAAAGAAAGAAAGAAAGAAAGAAAGAAAGAAAGAAGAAAGAAAGAAAGAAAGAAAGAAAGAAAGAAAAGAAAGAAAGAAAGAAAGGAAGGAAGGAAGGAAGGAAGGAAGGAAAGAAAGAAGGAAAGAAAGAAGAGAGAGAGAAAGAAAGGAAGGAAGGAAGGAAGGAAGAAAGAAGAAAGAGAGAAAGGAAGGAAGGAAGAAAGAAGAAAGAGAGAAAGGAAGGAAGGAAGGAAGGAAGGAAGGAAGAAAGAAAGAAAGAAACAAAGAAAGAAAGAAACAAAGAAAGAAAGGAAGGAAGGAAGAAAGAAGAAAGAGAGAAAGGAAGGAAGGAAGGAAGAAAGAAAGAAAGGAAGGAAGGAAGGAAGGAAGGAAGGAAGGAAGGAAGGAAGGAAGGAAAGAAAGAAAGAAAGAAAGAAAGAAAGAAGAGAGAGAGAAAGAAAGGAAGGAAGGAAGGAAAGAAAGAAAGAAGAGAGAGAGAAAGGAAGGAAGGAAGGAAGGAAGGAAGGAAGAGAGAAAGGAAGAAAGGAAAGGAAGGAAGAGAGAGAAAGAAAGGAAGGAAGGAAGGGAGGGAGGGAGGAAGGAAGGAAGGAAAGAAAGAAAGAAGAGAGAGAGAAAGAAAGGAAGGAAAGAAAGAAAGAAGAGAGAGAGAAAGAAAGGAAGGAAGGAAGGAGGGAAGGAAGAGAGAAAGAAAGGAAGGAAGGAAGGAAGGAAAGAAGAGAGAGAAAGAAGAAGGAAGAAGAAAGAGAAAGAAAGAAAGAAAGAAAGAAAAGAAAGAAAGAAAGAAAGAAAGAAAGGAAAGAAAGGAAGGAAGGAAGGAAGGAAGGAAAGAAAGAAGAGAGAGAAAGGAAGGAAGGAAGGAAGGAAGGAAGGAAGGAAGGAAGGAAGGAAGGAAGGAAGGAAAGGAAGGAAGAAAGAAAGAAAGAAAGAAAGGAAGGAAGAAAGAAAGAAAGAAAGGAAGGAAGGAAGGAAGGAAGGAAGGAAGGAAGGAAGGGAGAGAAAGAAAGGAAGGAAGGAAGGAAGGAAGGAAGGAAGAAGAAGAAAGAAAGAAAGAAAGAAAGAAAAGAAAGAAAGAAAGAAAGAAAGGAAGGAAGGAAGGAAAGAAAGAAGAGAGAGAAAGAAAGGAAGGAAGGAAGGAAGAAAGAAGAAAGAGAGAAAGGAAGGAAGGAAGGAAGAAAGAAAGAAAGGAAGAAAGGAAGGAAGGAAGGAAGGAAGGAAGGAAGGAAGGAAGGAAGGAAGGAAGGAAGGAAGGAAGGAAGGAAGGGAGAGAAAGAAAGGAAGGAAGAAAGGAAGGAAGGGAGGAAGGAAGGAAGGAAAGAAAGAAAGAAGAAAGAGAAAAAGGAAGGAAGGAAGGAGGGAAGGAAGAGAAAAAGGAAGGAAGGAAGGAAGGAAGGAAGGAAGAAGAAAGAAAGAAAGAAAGAAAGAAAGAAAGAAGGAAGGAAGGAAGGAAAGAAAGAAGAGAGAGAGAAAGAAGGAAGGAAGGAAGGAAGAAGAAGAAAGAGAGAAAGGAAGGAAGGAAGGAAAGAAAGAAAGAGAGAGAGAGAAAGAAAGAGAGAGAGAGAGAAAGAAAACATTGTAAGTAGAGAATGGTGGTTAAAAGGAATGCCACAAAGAAGGGTTATTGGGATGATGTTGCTAAAACATAAAAATTTAAACAAAATAAGATCAATTTTATGTAACACAGTATCTATAGTTAATAGAAACGTACTGTACACTTAAAATCTGTAAACTGATTTTAAATGTTCTCAACACACACAAAAGCACTATTGAGGTAATGGATACGCTAACTTGATTTATGCCATTTCACAATGGATACTCATTTCAAAAAGATCATGTTATATACCATAATATATTCCATTTTTGTCAATTAAAAATAAGTTGTAAAACAAGTGACCACAAACTGGGTGTCTTAACACAATATTCTGGCTCAGTCCTATGGGGTCAGAGGTTCTAAACCAAGGTATCAACAAAGCTGGAGATATCCTCTGAAGGATTTCTCTCAACTTCTGCTGGCATTCTTTGGCTTGTGGACACTTCATTGCAATCTCTGTCTCTGGACACAGTGCTTCATCCTACCCTAGATCTGTGTCAAAGCTCCGCCTTCCTCGATCTTACAAAATCATTTGTAATGGAAAATACACGGCTATTTTCCATCTCAAAATTCATACTCTCGTTGGGTGCCGATGGCTCACATCTGTAATCCTAGCTACTAAGGAGACTGAGATATGAAGATCATGGTTCAAAGCCAGCCTGGGCAGGAAAGGCCATGAGACTCTTATCTCCAAAAAACCACTCAGAAACCAGAAGTGGTGCTGTGGCTCAAGTGGCAGAGTGCTAGCCTTGAGCTGAAGAGCTCAGGGACAGCACCCAGGCCCAGAGTTCAAGCCCCACAACCGACCAAAAAAAAAAAAAAAAAAAAAAAAAACCCCACTCATATTCTCATTCTTACAAATAAGGCAAGATACACAAATTTCAGGAATTACAGAAAAACAGGAAGAAAAACTATTGTATATAGTAGTGTCACTTTCTTCCACTTACTACAGAATGCTTTTCTTGCATCATTTAATTTTTTGTAAAATTTTAAAGGTGATTTGGACAAAGGGAAAGATTTTTTTTTTTGTTTTGTTTTTTGCTGGTTGTGGACCTGAACTCTGGGCCTGGACGCTGTCCCTCAGCTCTTCAGCTCAAGGCGAGCGCTGGAACGCTTGAGCCCACGGCACCACTTCCGGCTCTTTCTGTTTATGTGGTGCTGAGGAATCCAACCCAGGGCCTCATGCATGCAAGGCAAGCACTCTACCACTGAGCCACCTTCCTAGCCCCCAGGGAAAGATAATTGAAAAGTTACATCCATGGATCTATTTTTAGGCATACTCAAAATTTTACAACTGCCTTGAAAAATACTAGCATTTATACTGGAAATACAAATATTTCCAACACTCTCATATGCCTTCACATGACCTCGCTGATAACAAGAATTGGTTTAAAAAAAGTAAAAATGGAATCACCAACTATAAAATGACCATTGACCACTGAATGGAAAGGTTATAGGTTTTATTTCCAAAATAATGTCTCTGATGAATTACACAGGTCTCTAAGCATTCACACAAGTGAGGCGAGAGGAGGATATTCTTAGGAAAGTATCACAAAAGCACAAGAGCTACATGTACTTGGTCATCATATAAAATCGTATTTATCAGGCTGGGAAGATGGCTCAGTGGTAGAGTGCTTGCCTAGCATGCATGAGGCCCTGGGTTCAATTCCTTAGCACAACATAAGCAGAAAAGGCTGGAAATGGCGCCATGGCTCAAGTGGTAAATCACTAGCCTTAAGCTGAAGAGCTCAGGGACAGAGCCCAAGCCCAGAGTTCAGGCCCCACAACCCATTAAAAAATATATATATCAAAATGAACTCCAGGCAATGGAAACAAGAGGGTTTTGTTGCTGCTGTTGTTGCTGTTTTTGTTTTCTTTTTCTTTTGTCTTGTTTGTTCGTTTATCTGTATTTGGGAGAGTAAGGGGGGGGGAGGAGGGGAGGTACAGAAATGATGGGACAAAGGGTGAACAAATACAGCAGTGATACTCACTAAACACTATATAACTATAACCCCTCTGTACATCACCTTTACAATAACAATAAATTTAAAAATAAATAAATGTCTCATTAGCGATAGGTATAGAAAAATACTATGAGGAGATGGGAAGGTATATATTTAATAAAATCATTAAGCAGAAGAAAGTTGTTTTGAATTTTAAAAACTTAAATAGGAAATAAAAAATAAACATACCCATCCTTGGTCTGATCCACCACACCACTTAAAAGTTCCACAGTCTTTGGATTAGGCTGGCTTTCTCCAAAAATATTCAAATATCGTGTGACGAAGTCATTGGGAGACATAAAAAATTCACCATTTCTTTCAATGCTTGCATACTGTTAAAAAACAGTGGTAGATATAGTTATATATTTGATTTTCAAAAGTATATTATCATGAGATCAATATGTAAAATAGCTAAAAATACGCAAAGGATAAAATATTAGCTATGACAATGCATTCTTCATAATAGCAGCTAGCTCCCTTCACTTCAAGAAAAACAAAAACACAGAGAGCTTGTCAAGCTTTATACTAATCGATAGCTCTCAACTGTAGGTAATATCCCACAGGGGACACTCGCAAATGTCTGATAACAATTTTCACTGCTATTAACTCAATGGTAAAGGATGCTCCTGGCATACACTGGATACTTCTTACAACAGAGGTATCTAGCCCAAATATGAACATGCTTAAGCAAAAAGCTGGCTTATAAAAATTTAGAAAAATGATTTCTTGTTTCTTAGTAAAGACAGTTTTTCCTTTCTTCTCCCCGCACTCCCAGTCCCTGCCACTCCTCCTTGCCCCTTCTGTCTTTTTCTCTGAGACTGAAAAATTCAAGTTTTCTAGTCCACTGATTTTTTCATCTGTAGAATGTATAAAAAAAGTATTGCTAGTTCCATTAGGTTGATGCTTGAAATAAATGAGATAACTATGTGATCTCCTTAGCAATACCCTACACATAGTAAGTGCTATATAAATTTTCTATAATACCAGAGACAAGAATGCAATGAATGAACAGTTTCACAGTACCAGCTACGGATCCTGGCCACACTATCTAATGGAGGTTGATGGCTATCAACTAACACTTATTAGCATAATGAAAGATGGCCCAGTAATCCCACAATCCTCAGTTACCAATTACCATGGTTTACGGGGATATGTAGAAGAAAGAACATATTTTGATTTTCTAAATGAGGCAAAACATGCAAGTAAAACTATGTCAATGCTAATTACAGCAATCCCATTACTTAGTTATGTGTACGTTTCCTTATGGTAATGATTAATATATATTAAATCACAATTTCTCCTACCAGCAGACATTTAGATTATATCCAGTTTCAGATTCTTTTAGCCTAACCTAAGATAGCCATTTTTATATATAACGTTTGTCCAAATTCCTGGCAATTTTCAAAAGCTAGAGTCCTGAAAAAGAAATTGTTGAGTCAAAGGAGAGGAACTTTAAGGCGCTTGGTACTTATTATCACACTACTCTCCAAAAAAGATTGTACCAATTTACACTCCCACCAACAGTGTAAGAACATGACCCTTCCCCTCCTTTGTCTATCATATTTGTTCAAATATTTGTCCGGGTTGATATTTTTATATAAATGAATCTATAGAATTTTTCCCTTGCAATTTCTTCTACTACACTTCTGTGCTTAAGAAAAACATTCTGCATTTTAAGACTACTTGGTCACACATAGGTTCTCTTAGGTTGTATAAAGTAGGTCTATTAGTACAATCAGTACTTTTGTGTGTGTGTGTGGTTAGAGATAAGGATTCTCCAACTTCAGTCTTTTCCATTATTGGTTTTGCCACGATCCCAAACTAAATCATTCTTCCCTACTCTTTAGGATGCATGTTTTCTCACATAGTAAGCTTAACTGCAGGCTTATTACACATGGTCTGACCAAATGTGGCCAAACAACTTAATAAATAAGCTCATAATAAATAGCTCAATCCTTCGGGCATTGGTGGCTCACACCTGTAATCCTAGCTACTCAGGAGGCTGAGATCTTAGGATCCTGGTTCAAAGGCAGCCCAGGCAAGAACGTCTATGAGACTCTCCAATTAACACTAGAAAACCAAAGTTGAGCTTTGGCTCAAAGTGGTAGAATGCTAGCCTTGAGCAAAAGAGCTCAGGGACAGTACCCATACCCTGAGTTCAAGCCCCATGACTGACAAAATAAATAAATAAAGTAAAAAATAAATAATGGAGCTGGGAAGGTGGCTCAGTGGTAGAGCACTTGCCTTGCATGCATGAGGCCCTGGGTTCGATTCCTCAGCACCACATAAGAAAAAAGAAAAAAGCCGGAAGTGGCGCTGTGGCTCAAGTGGTAGAGCACTAGCCTTGAGCTGAAGAGCTGAGGAACAGTGCCCAGGCCCAGAGTTCAGGCCCCATGACCGGACCACCCCCCCCCCCCCCCCGCCAAAAAAAAGAAAAAAGAAACAACTAAATGGCTAATTCCTTAAATACTAGCAACAACTAAATGGCTAATTCCTTAAATACTAGCAACTAGAGGCTGAGATCCAACAGATAATAGTTCCAAGCTTGGGCAGGAAAGTCTTTAGACTCCATCTCCAACTAACCAGCAAAAAGCTGAGGTAAAGGTGTTGCTCAAGTGGTAGAGAATCAGCATAATAAGAAAGCAGAGTGTGAAGTACTAAATTACTAAGTTCAAATATCTGTATTGCCCCAAATAATAATAATGATAGTCACAGAAAAAAAATTCAAGCTGGGCACTGGTGGCTCACACCTGTAATCCTAGCTACTCAGGAGGCTGAGATCTGAGGATCACAGTTCAAAGCCAGCTCGGGCAGGAAAGTCCGTGAAACTCTTATCTCCAATAAACCTCTAGAAAACCAGAAGTGGTGCTGTAGCTCCAGTGGTAGAGTGCTCGCCTTGAGCTGAAGAGCTGAGGGACAGTGCTCAGGCCCAGAGTTCAAGCCCCACAAGCAAAAAAACAAAAAAGCAAAAAAAAAATTCAAAACCAAACATTTAAATTCCAGCACATGCTTTATGCAGCTCAGTTAATAAGGAGAAATTCTCAGTGAGTCTTTCATTTTACTATCAATTTTGTTTAAATCACTGTATGGTTTCCCTTCACTTGCTTTCATGAAAATTTGCCTCCAAAAAAAGCAAATGGCACTCCCAAATAGGGTAAAAGTGAATGTGCTTAACTGAAGTGATAAAGTAAAAGTAATAAAGTAAAAGTAAAAATGATAAAGTAAAAGTTTAGATTTGTTGAATGTCAGCATGAAGCTGGTAGAAGTTTGGCAGTGTTAATGGAAAAATGAATAAAGCTTCTGTAGTACAGTACTGAATTCTATTCATCCTGAGCGTTGCTTTTCCTTGATAATGGTCTCCTAGGAGCTTTTAGACAGTCACAAGCAAAACCCTTGACAAGCAGGCTCCATCCTCAATACTGATTCTGATGACTTGGCAATAGTTTACCAGAGACAATGAATATTCCGAGGCTGTCTAAATATCTATGGGAGAATGCTGGGGTGACTAACAGTTCTTTTCCACGCTGGGAAATGTCTTAGGACTAAAAAGATAATCCAGTATAGACAGTTTAAAGGACTATGAAAATCCTCTGCATGGTGGGAGAGGAGAAAAGGAACATGGAACATGGATGGGGGGAAGGGAGAGACAGAGATAGGTTTGGAAGATAAAAGGCCTCTTCGGGCTAAAGGATTGTGGTTCATTCTTTAAGTATGTATTTAAACACAACTGTCTGCCAGACTGTTGCTGCCCACAATGGCAACTGCCCCACATTTGTTTCTCATCAACACTGCTGTAACCATACAAGTGGATCCTTTATGCATTCTGACTTAGATTTTATTCTTGCTGTGTACCTGCAAATCTGGTCTCTTAAATTTGAGCTCTTTGAGACACTATATCATTGCTTATATTTCTACTTATATTTCCAACTCATAGTAGTCTCATAGTTTTTTTAAACTATAAAGACTGCATATCTGTTAAAATTAACATGAAGTAGCACTGAAATCATTATGTAAACAAAATGCACTTGTCAACACTGATACCAGAAATGGAACTGACAACCTACGCTTGGACTTCCACATCCACATAAAACTTTGCCTACAACTTCTCTCCAAAACAGCCTACACTGGGGCTGGGAAGGTGGTTCAGTGGTAGAGTGCTTGCCTTGCATGCATGAGGCCCTGGGTTCGATTCCTCAGCACCACATACGCAGAAAAAGCCGGAAGTGGGGCTGAGGCTCAAGTGGTAGAGTGCTAGCCTTGAGTTGAAGAGCTCAGGACAGTGCCCAGGCCCAGAGTTCAAGCCCCATGACTAAAAAAAAAAAAAGAATGGATAGATAGTCTCACATTTTTCTGTAAACTAATGTTATATAATAATGTTTATCAAATGGATCATGGCTTTTTAATTTCTTATACTAACACACAGTGAGACATTTAAGAGTAGGAGACCTATTCATCTTTATATACTCAATGCTTAATACCATACCTAAAATTTTTTAAGCATCTTCAAAAAAAGGTCAAACTGAGTACAACAATTCTCAAACAAAAAAAAATTTACATGCATTCCTTCTAGTCCTCCAGGACCCCTCTTTCCACACCTACTCAGTTCCATGGCTCTATCTGACTGCTAGAGCTGACAACACTTACCCATCCTTGTACATCTAGTGTAAAGGGCAAAAAACTCTTTTCCCCCCACAAACTACAGGATCTTCCCTAGTCAGTTAAAAAAAAGACAATTGGGATATTTCACATAGAATTTTTATTAGGACAAAAATCAAGCTGGGAAAAATTCACACACTGGGAAAAATACACACACAGGAAAGCAGCAAAGCAGAGACATTTACAGAATGCTGACTGCTGATCCATCCTTTACTAAAACAACCAGCCTAGCAGCCTCCATGGCGCCTCGTTCCCCTTTTTCCCCTTCACCACAACACTTACTGCAGTAGACAGTAAACAAGAAATCCTCCTCATGCTGAGCCAAGGTGGATTTGCATTGGGCCTACACTATCCAAGCCTAGTGAGGTCATCAAAACCCTTGCCAAATCCACAATCCCTTCTACAAGCTGTGGACGCTGTTTTCTTCAGGTAGCCCCCAGCCCCACCCATCTCCTCAGATCCAAGTCTCTCTCAAGATTCCACACAGCCTTGGGCCCATGTACACAGAAAACCCATAGTTGGCCTGTCCAAAGCTTTACATGGGAAGCACATCTTCCATGTGTCTATGTTGGCTAATTAGGCTTGGTCCCCAATATAGACTTGCCTGGCACTGGGAATGGATTTAGCAGCTGGCAAAGATGTATCATTCCAAACTAAGTCTTAACAAAGCCTAGCTGATGTCACAGGCTTCTGAAGCTGGATACAGCCTCTACCAGACCCTCCAACAGATCATGTGAACAAACCAATGAGCATCAAAGCCACACCATCTACTAAGATCCTGCTCCTAAGTTGTTACTTTTTCTGTCAGAAGGATGTTTCACAATCTTATTTAGAAAACTTAATGATTATGACTTGAACTTCAATGACCCAAAAGCAAGAGTTTTTATCCATTTATCTAACCTCCTTGGCAACCACTGCAAATGTCTTTCAGAATTCCATCATTAGCATCTCACCATATCAACAGACCTTAAACACACCTAACACTAAAATTTTCTATGGGTCCTTCAAACACTTCATCCCAACCATGGTTGGCTGCATATGCACAGCCATAGACAGTTAGAAAAGAAATAAATGCCTTTCTGTTTTCTGGAATTTTGTCATCAAGAATGCTTTTCCATCTAAGATCCTTACTTTTTTTTTATTGGGAGGGGTGAGAGGGGGGGATTGCCAAAATTGGGGTTTGAACCCAGGTGTCCCTTAGTTTTTTTGCTCAAAGCCAGTACAATATCAATTGAGCCACAGCTCCACTTACAGCTTTTTGCTGGTTAATTGGAGATAGTCTCATGGACTTTCCTACCTGAGATGGCTTTAAACCACGATCCTCAGATCTCAGCCTCCTGAGTAGCTAGGATTATAGACATGAGCCTATAATTCTTTATTGGCATTTCTAGGCAGAAAACAACTTTATAAAGGAATTCTTTTTTTTATATAAAACCCAAACCACCTTATAAATCTGTCTTTTTCTTCCGCCTCTGAAAACTCTTTCTATATTTAATCATTTTCTTTCTAGTATTGGAATTAATTAATTTCAAGTATTTGCTAAATACTTGATGCTAAACACTTTCTTGGAAGTTATCTCATTGAATTGTTACTAGTTTTCTAACTTTATTATGAACATATTCAAACCATACCTAATGGTTTATTTTCCAATTTCTAAAAGTATCACCAACACTGGGTTATTTAAAGGAAAGTACAGGTATCATTATCTCATCTGTAATTGTTTACCTGTAAAATACAGACTATATATTTCTCAAAGTCAAAGTCATTATCCACAAAACATATACCATTAATCCAGCCTAAAATCAATTAATTTTAATTCCTTAATATCCAATATCCTATCAATGTTCAAATCCCTTAAAGAGTGTCAACTTTTTTGACAACGATGAGAGTTGAATTCAGAGTCTCCTATCCTCTATGCAAATAGTCTATCATAAATGAACATCCCCAAGGTCTCAATTTTCACTGAATATACTTTCCCCCCACTTTGGCAGTACTAAAGTTTGAATTCAGGGTTTCTTCATACTTGCTTGGATGGTGCTTCACTACTTGACCCACACCTCCCGTTCAAATTTTTATTATTTGGAAATGGAGGCTCACCAGTTTTTCTGCCTGGCTAGCTTTGATCAGTAATCTTCTGGATCTGCTTCCTGAGTAGCTAGGTTCACAGGTGTGAACCTCCAGTGACTGATTAATACATCTAAACTTAGAGAAGGAAAATGGAAACCTGAAGAATTAACAACTTTCTACATCTCAGTCAGCACACATTCAGTTTCTCATGTGACATTTTGATACCTTTTCCCATTTGGCACAGCTGCCTTTTCAGAATGTTTAGAAAAGATCCACATATTCTGTTGTCATTATCTTCAGAAAAGTGGTCTTTTCTTTTTTAAGTACATTAATTTCAGTAAAATAACAAAGGTACTTCAGAGTTTGATTCCCTAGGTGGACTTCTATTATACTAATCATTCACTGTCCACTACTATACAGTAGAAGGAGCAGGAGATACCAAGGAAAGAAGCTGATGTCATACCTGCTGTGCTCTGATATGACATTCACAGTGAGCCTTCCTCACAGGCATCACTGTAATAAGATGACAAAGGCTCTCATGGTAACAACAGTGACATCAGAGACAAACAGGGAAATCCCTCTTGGATGAACAAAGGATGCTTACAAAGAGCTTTAAACTTAGTAGAAGAAAACATTATCATCATCTTATATAGATCAACCATGAAGAGGTAAATGAGTTGCAAAATTAAATCCCCCAGCAACTCCCATTCAGTATGTAACCTCATGTGAAATGAAAGACATTAAAATATAAACCATGCTGCCATCACAGACGACCGCCTACATATTTTCTGTACATTTTTTTAAAAATTAGAATAGTAAAGGATTCCTTTAAGTTATACACAAAAGGTACTTCTGAGGACTTTTTTTAAATATAACAACAGAATAATAGTTATCTGAAAGTACCTTTTAATGTTTTAGAACACAAACCAAATAAGAAACAAAATAGATTCCTTTATACTAACCTTCAAAAATATTGTTCTAAGTTCAGATGGATCTGCTCTCTTGGTTAAAGCCACCTAGAAATAAACATAAAAATGTTTATATTAGCACACAGCTGAAATAAAACTAGCATACTAAAGAAAAATAAACTTCAGGTTAGAAATTAATAGATCTCAATTTTGTTCTTAAAGCACCAAATTGCCCCAGTGCATAAACGATTCCCCAGATTTTGACTGTGACTTCATCTATAGCCTCTAAAATGACAATATCCGGTGTAAGAAAATAGTAAGTAGTTAAAGTTCTCAATATCTAGTAATACTGAGAAAGTAAACTTGATTGGTAAACACTTAGCATTTTTCACTACACTGCAGTAGAACCTATGCCATTTCACAAGGGAATATTAAAATTAAAGGCCAACCAGTTTGCTACGTATACAAGGGAACATATTTCTTAAAAAAGTATAAGTGAGTTAAGCAGATCATATTAAGGAACCAAAGGGAATTACTTCCCACAGTTCTACCATGAACAGGCATGTATATCTAGCTATCAAGTAAGGTATGCCCAGGATCATCTCCTCTCTCCCAACTTTTTATTTAATAAACCAGAAGTCTCCAAGGATATGGCTAGTATTCTTTACATTCTAAAACTGCAAGGAGCTTTGGTTACCTTCCATGAGTTAAAATTTGACAGATTAGCTCAGAATAGGTGTTGTACTTAATTCTCCAGGACACAAAGTCCAAAAACATCAGTGGGAAAAAAGCAAGACAAACTTGAACATGACTGCCCCTAGTCAACACAAAAGAGCTCTTATGTGAAATCAAACAGTGGGTTTATTCAGCGTTCCATCACCCAATCCTGCTGGCAAAAACTGTCATGAGACTGAATTCTCACCAAGCACAACGTTGCCCCATGATACAGCCAAGGAGGGGTTCCTGGAACTACCCCAACACTGGAACCATGGTGTTATCCATGGGGAGATTTATGCAAATTGTTCTAAATCTCTTCTATGAGCCTGCAAAGGCTCTTCTGAGATCTTTGGACAATGGGTTCTCTGTCTCTCATATGGAACTGCTAGAGTTCACTGACCTGCCACTGTCAGGAATAATTTTATTAACTAATCACTGGAATGGGAGATGTAATCTTCCTGAAACAAGTTGGTTGGTCACCTTGATTCCCAAAGACTGGCTGGTAACTCTTTTCACATCAGCTGACTACCTGTAACCAACAACACTATTTTTTCTCATAAACATCTGTGATCTTTTCTCAAAATCCTGCTGGTTAATGTCCTTGCTGTTCAGTAAAGGAGGGAAAAATAAAACTGCTAACCAATGTAACCAATATTAATGAAATTTCTGACCTCAAAGCTTCAGAAAGGGATTCCTTGGCTTCTAGGTCTCCAAGAAAGGTGAGGGGTGAACACTCCTGGAAGGAAGGGAGGCAAGTGCCACTTCTCTTCTTCCTCCCGTTTCCCCTCTCTTTTCTTTTCGTGCCATTACTCAGGCCTGAAATCAGGGTTTGGGCATTCTTCCTACTTTTTCACTCAAGGATGGTACCCTACCACTTTTAGCTTTTTGGTGTTTAATTAGAAGTCAATATCTGAAGGACTTTCCTTCCCTGGGCTGTCTTTGAACATATGATCCTGAGCTCCCCTTTCAAAGTAGAAAAGTCCTTCCTCCACAGTAAGAGCCCCATTCTGTATACTGGTCCATAAGTAATATTTTTGTGCTGGTACTGAAGCTTGAATTCAGAACCTCTTACGCTCCTTTAGTTTTACACAAGTCTGGAACTCTAACATTGAGCCACACTTGAGCCACACCTCCACTTTCAGCATTTTGCTAGTTAACTGGAGGTAAGAGTTTCTCTCGTCTGTCTAGCCTGGCTTCAAACCTTAATCCTCAGATCTCAGTCTCCTGAATAGCTAAGATTACAGTATGAGCCACTGCCCCTACTTCCATTAGTAACGTTTCTTTTAAAAAATACAAGGTATTTTAAGTTGATTTTTCTTTTAAAATAAAAAGAAACGGTCCACAAAACGAACTCTTTGCTCTATCATCCTTTAACAGTTTTCTGCACCAGGCACTTTGCAAAACCTTCCCCAGGCAAGTAATAGTCCAGAGTGAACACATGCCCTGAATTCCACAGCACAACTCAAAATGTACATTCAGTGCTCCACATCAACTGTGAGGGAAAAACCTGTATTCACTTTAAAAGTCACCCAGGGTCTAGGCACTGGAGGAAAGCTCAAGTAAAAAAAACAATGCAACCAGTGGCCTATAGAAATCAAGATTCCCAGTTTAGAGTACTAATCCAGTATTGTAATTAAAAGGTTACTTTATCTAAGCTCAAACATGTAATCCTAACTATCCTTGGATGTGTGCCTAACAATTCGGCATCTGAGACCCACACTCTTCCCCCCATCTCCCTGTACTGCAGATATTGGATAGTGAAACTATACTTCCAGACTCCCTTGCAGCTACATGAGCAGGTGATATCAATTAGATGAAGTGGGGTGAGACTTGAAAGCCAAGATTCAGAAGCTGAAACCACTTTCTGCTGCTTTTGCCAGCAGGTACCACAGATGAAGTGTCTGGTTTTCCTGAGGCACCTTCCCACCCTCATGTATCAATGGTAGTATGGCCCTCAAGCATCCCCATTAAGCATCCCCCAGTAGTATACTGACTGCACAGGGAACAGGCCCCTGCTCCCATGGTGGTCTACTCTGCTGTGAGGATCTGAAAACTATCCTTGAGACCTCAACCTCAAATCTGTTACTTCACCTTCCCAACACATTCTGTAAGCCATTTAATACCCTGTAATAAATCTCTCTCAGCTTAAACTAGCTGGAGTGGATTCTGTTCTTTGCAAGTGAACCTTGACTGATACAATCAGTAATTGCAAAGGAAAGTTTGGAATTCCCTAAAACCACACAGTTCCCATTACCTAAGGGAAAAAAGAAAGAGGTGTCTCATCAAATTTAAGAAAATCATTTTTTATTGAAACCAGTGAGCCACTCATCCCTTATGCTGGTTTCCCTAAGCCCTAATAAATCAATAATAGTAATTATGCAAAAAGTTACTAACATACAAATGAGTATACAGACATGACACCATTTTAAGCATTCTTCAAGCCACAACATTTCTGGGTAATCAACCCTCAAAAGTTCATCTCACTCAACAGCTTACTTACAAAGCATCAGATGCCACAAATGTTAAGCCACTGGGTAATTACACAAGCACGTCATCTCAGGGGTACTGGAGATGTTTATCAGAACAATTTAATAGGTTGTGAGGTATACTGGCTTTAACTCTAGTCTGTTGTAGACAAACATTAAACAACTGTAAAACCCACCATGATTAAAAGTCTAATATTAAGCAGTAGAGTATGACAGTTTCAGAAATGAATGGTGGTGTTTTAGCTGCTTTAAACACACTAGTTTTAGGTTCTGTAGTATTGTCATTAAAATAAAGCTAAATGTCCAGTAAGTGTTCCCAAGAGTAAAAAACTCACAACACATTTTGAGTCTGTCCCATAGTAGATGTATTTCTGTTTAAAGTCTCAACTCCTCACAGTGACCCTCAAGAGATACTTGCTCCTGCTGGCATGAGCACAGAGAAGCACAAAGAGGACTTAGAGCCATGCAATGCATGGTGGCCCTGGGCAAGTCAGTTAACATCTCAGAAGTGTATATTTTTCAAGTGTAAATAGGCATATAATAATAAAATCTACCTTATCTATTTCAGATTATCCAACAAGCAATTCAAATTTTTTTAAAGGACCAATAAGTCTTAAACTGATATATTGGTAATAATATCAGATGTACTTTTTTATTTAAAAAATAGTAAGATGGAAATAGTACATGACATTACCAATCACATATATGTTTGGGATGTGAAGAGGTCCATCGTAAACTGAACTTCGAATAAGAAAACAGAAGAAAACAGGATAAGAGAAAAACATTAAGCCGGGTGCAGGTGGCTCATACCTGTAATCCTGGCTACTAAGGAGGCTGAGATCTGATGATCATGGTTCAAAGCCAGCCCTGGTACAAAAGTCCATGAGACTCTCATCTCTAATAAACCACTCAGAAAACTAGAAGTGGCGCTGTGGCTCAAGTGGTAGAGTACTAGCCTTGAGCTGAAGAGCTGAGGGACAGCACCCAGGCCCAGAGTTCAAGCCCCACGACCAACGGGGGAAAAAAAGGAAAGAATATTATTAAAATGCTATGGAATAACCAGGCACTGGTGGCTGAAGCCTGTAATCCTAGCTACTAGAAGACTGAGATCTGAGGATTGTGGTTCAAAGCCAGCCTGAGCAGGAGACTCTTATCTCCAATTAACCAACAGAAAACCAGAAGTGGCACTGTGGCTCAAGTGGTAGAGCATCCTTGAGCTGAAGAGCTCAGGGACAAAACTCAGGCCCAGAGTTCAAGTCCCACAACCAACAACAACAACAAAAAAAAAAAAAGTCAAGAAAATGAACATCATTTCATCAGGAAAATTAAATAATTAGCTAAACCCAAGGTTCTACCAGTGTTGCCCAAAACTACCACAGAATGACTTGGTAAAAAGTTCACCTTGATTCCTGTAACACGGTTGTTTATCAGGCAAATTGAAATGAAAACCTCACATAATCCTGTTTTGTCAGGTTGCTCTCTTCCTAATCAAAATCTCATCTGTAGGCATCTGGTTAGCCGAGCCAAAGTCATTAGTTTGTGTTCTAACATGCAAGATAAGCTGGGAATTGAGTTTGGGGTAGGGAGCGTGGGGTAGGATGGGGAGAATAAAAATGTTAATAAAATAAAACCCAGGTCAGAGGATGGTAGGTTGCTGAAACCATCAAAATGACCCTACACATATACCTGTGTAACCTCCATCTATTTATTTATGTATTTATTTATTTATTTTTAATTTTTGCCAGTCCTGGGGCTTGAGCCTGGGCACTGACCCTGAGTCATTCTGTTCTCAAGGGTAGTGCTCTGCCACTTGAGCCACAGCACCATTTCTGTCTTTTTCTGTATGTGGTACTGAGGAATCAAACCCAGGGCTTCATACATGCTAGGTAAGCACTCTACCACTAAGCCACATTCTAAGCCACATCCATTTCTTTCCATACAACTCTTAAAGCGGGTAAGATCCTTTTCCTTGACTATTGAGACAACTGAAGATCAAATACAGGTTGATCTATTTTTTTTAATTTAATTTTATTTTATTTGTGAACATACTGTACAGAGGGGTTACAATTACATGGGCAGGATAATGCGTACATTTCTTACCAAGCATTGCAGCCTCCTCCTTTGGTTTACCCTTCACATCCCTTCCCACAGGTTGATCTATTAACCATACCTTTTCTACAAGGTCACAGACCCAGGTCAGATTCTTAGACCAGATTTCTCAATCTTGATGGTAGGGTACAACGATCACTCTTTGTTGCAATATCCAGTGCAGTGGACATTGAGCCAGCACCCTTGCTCTCTACCCACTAGACACCAGTAGCCAGCTACCCCAAACCAAACTATGATAATCAAAAAGTCTCCAGACACTGTTAAATATCCCCTTAGGGGAAAATATCTGTCCCATTCCCAGGTATCAACTGTATTAGCTGGTGATGCTCCACACATGCAGCAGCATCAGGTACAGGAAGGCTGCAGTGTACCAGTCTCACTGCCAGCCACTGAGGAGACTATGCCAAATAAGCTACTTCCCCTGTCCCAAGGGGAAATAACAGTTACCAACAACTGGCTGGTACAAAGTATGTGATGATACATGCTATCACAAAGTACAGTGGAGAAGGACCCAAGATTATAATTCTGCTGGAGTTTAGGTGTCACAAAAGTACATTTTGCATCATTTATTATTGATCATTTATTATTGGTTAAAGCCAACCACCACCTAGCCTAGTATTAAAACGGTGTATTAGACATCGTTTAAATATCACTTAAACTCTTTAGGGGCATCAATATTTTCTGCTTTTCAGATGTGGAAGCTCAGACATTTCAGAGTCTAAAAAGTTTCAGGTGATTCTAGGCTAATTATAATATGGAGAACTGATGGGTACCAATGACCCACACCTGTAGCCTTGGCTACTCAGGAAACTGAGATCTGAAGATTGATGGTCCAAGTCAGCCCAAGCAGGAAAGTTGTGAGACTCTTTATCTCCAATTGCCAGCAGAAAACAAGAAGTAGAGCTGTGGCTCAAGTGGTAGAGTGCTAATATTGAGTGAAAATTTTCAGAGACAGTGCCTAGACACTGAGTTCAAGACCCAGTACCACTGCACACACACGCGTGTGCGTGCGTGCGCGAAAACACACACACACACACACACAAATCTATAAGATGTGCCTAGAATTTGGCAAGGATAGTGTAAAGCCCTTCTGATGAATTGTTCCATGAGCATTTTAAGTAATACCATTTAAAATTATTTTTGATTTAGCATTATGATTCATAAATGTCTATAGTTCAGTAGAAGGCAGAAATGCCTAATGAAGAATATTGCTTTCTAGTAATACATACTGTACTTGGTCTCAATTTTTTTAAGCATCAAGGTTACAGTATAATTAGGAACCAGCTGCAATTATAATTACTGCTCCCAATATAATTTGTTACATATTAGCAAGTGTCAAATTACTACTGCTCCCCAAACGAATAAAAACTGTGCTGCTCTGAAATCTGGAATGCATGTTCCTAGTGGGGAACAAAGGAATATAAAAATTATATGACATATTTATAAAGTGCTGAAAGGCTCTACTTAGGAGATCACAAGTTGCTGGAGCCCAGATAATGCCATAAAAAGTTAAAATGGCTTCTGAGTAAGAATAGCTAGTTAATAAATACAGAGAAAGAGAAAGCCTGAAGTGAAAGAACAATAAAGTAAGTTGCTCCCACTAAATAATACCTTACCTGTTCAAAATTCTGCTAGGTTTCATCCTCATCTCACTGAAGTAAAAAGAAAACGAGGAGCCCTCTATACAGCCAGGAGCCCCATCCCAAAGGTTTCCATGCGCCTGAGCTCTCCTGAACCTCTCCCATGGCATAGGCACTTTTGCCATGACACTGAGCAACATCTCTGACTCCACATCCACAGCTAACATAAATAAAATATATGAGAGTGGTGGTTGTGTTCTAAGCTTTGAAAAAATTAGCACAACAGCACCCAAAAATAGCTACAACTATGACCCTTTGCTAGATAAGAAAATTGAGGTAAAGATAGGTCCAACTTGCTCAAATCACATAGCAAGTAGCTGAGACAATATATAAATACAAATTCATCTCAACCATTATGTTACACTGCCTTACAAGAGAAAAGAGAGCAAGCACGAGAGAACAAGAAAACTCAGATTAAGAGAAAGTGAAGTCCTGGTAGCTCACTCGGGAAGGAGAGATCAGGAGGATCACAGTTCAAATCCAACCCAGCTGAAAAGTTGGCAAGATTCCCTTCTCACTCTTATGAAGCCTGACACATTCAAGCTAGGAATGTGTGCAGACTGATAAAAGTGAGATTGGTAGGGGGATCATGGTTTGCAGACAGGCCCTGGCAAAAACACAAGACCCTACCTTAAAAAAAATAACTAAAGGAGAAAAAAAGGTGGAGGTCTGGCTGAAATGGCAGAGTACAGGCTACCTGCAATCTCTAGGCTCAAATCCCAGTTCAAACCCCAGGAAAGGTAGCAAGAAAGAAGAAGGGGAGAGAGAAGAGGAGGCCAAGACACATCAATTAACTGTAACATGTGCCCTGGTTTCAATACAATTTACAAATAGCTATTTTTTAAATCCATATAGAATAAATATACAAAGATATTGAAAACGTATTGTAAATGTTTGAGTATGATAATGTCCCTGTGATTATGCTTTTAAGGACAATTTTCTAACTGTTCAAAAGACTAAAGACATAGCTTAGTGGCAGAGTTCCAGAGGCCCTAGATTCAATCTCCAGAAAAAAAAAATCCATAAATTAAAAAAATCTTGTTTAGAGATATATACAAAAATAAAATACTTAAGGACACAACAGTATATCTGGCATTTGCTTTTGAAAAAATAAAGGGTGGGAAGCAAGAGAATGTAGTATAAATGAAACAATATTAGTCATAAACTGGTATTTCTGCTGTGCCTTCATTTTCAAAAATGAAGTCAAATGCCTCTTCCTCTTGTAATTTTTTTCCTAGATTCTCCAATCAGATTCTCCTGTATTCACCTATTTTATGTGCTTTGTCAGAAATTTAAACTCTGACCCTATTGCTAACAGCAGCATAGCTTCTTATATTCCCACTTGTTACAAAAGGGAGAGGGAGAAATCAGGTGCTGTTGGCTCAAGCCTAAAAGTCTAGCAACTCAAGAAGCTGAGATCTGAGGATCGTGGCTGGAAGCCAGCCTGGGCAAAAAAAGTCCATGCAACTCTTTATCTCCAATAAACTACTTAGAAAAAGCCAGAAGTGGCACTGTGGCTCAAGTAGTAGAGCACTAGCCTTGAGCATAAAGAGGCTCAAGGACAGTGCCCAGGCCCTGAAGTCAAGCCCTGGAAAAACAAAAGAGTGAGAGCGAGAGAGGGCAAGAGAAAGGGAGAGCAAGAGAAGGGGAGAGAGGGGGAGAGAGGGAGAGAAAGGGAGAGAGAGAATGCCAGCCAGAGAGAGTAGGGGGGAAGGAGAGGGAGATACTAGCATATGTCTATAAAACCATCACTCCGGAGGCTCAAGGCAGTCTGGTCTATATTTGAGACCCTATCTCAGAGAAAGAGAGAGAAATGTCAAATGAAATCACATGCCTAGGACAGAATCTAGCAGTATCATGCTTGGCAGTTATTAATTTCATGGTCAGAACAGCCCAGATGAATGAGTCTGCAGAAGATACCTGAGCATTGGGGTAGGATCTCTGTGCCTACTTAGCTAATCATATTTTTTCTTAAGACTCCATGCAGATTTAGTCTGCATGGCAGTGGATCATACCGGCTGAAGACTGGCACTAGTAAAAGCTAGTGAACACCTAGGATTGAACAACAAGCTTTAACTAAATGTCCACCTATTATGAGACAGCTACCTTTGATGTGTGGTGGTGGTGGGGGGCACATGTGATAGAGACAGAGGGATACAAGAGAGAATTAGAAAATATTTCTTATGTAATATTAAGTGGAGAGGCTTATTATAAATATAACTTACAAACTTAGAAGCCATAAAAGAATAAAATGACTAACATCAAATTAATGTGAACCAGTTAAACATCAAACAACTGAAGGGAGAAATAACTACACAGACGGGCCAATGGGGCAAGGTTCGTGATTTTAAAGTCCTCTTGGAACAAATCAATGTGTAAATAGAAAATCAGACAAAACCCAACAGAAAATCAGGTAAAAGGTCATGACTAGACTATATCTAAGCAACTGGTAGACATAATAAATGGCTAATGGAAAATTCCATAAATTGAACTGGAAGATAATGAAAAGAAAGTGAAATCCTTCCACTAAGTTCAACATCAACTGGCAAGAAAATGAGTCTGTGAATGAAACTTCTAGCCATGGACACAGAAAGGTCAGATTGGAGATCAACCATCACAACTCATATTTCAAGCTACCTTATGACCAAGTATAGTTTGGGATTTGCTGAGGATTGGGCCCTGCAATGTAGCTGGGTTTTCCTAATCAAAAGTATTTCTCAAGGCACCTTCACTTGAAGCAGCTTTTCCATAGTCACCAAAAAATAGAATTATAGGTAAACAAGTGGAAAGTAGCCTACAAAGGTATACCCAACCACTGCCCAGATTTGCTTAGCAGCTGACCCTCCTTGAAACATTACTAATTACTCCCCCATTCACGTTGCTATGGGTGGCCTGCCAAATGAATGGACAATTCAACAAACAACTTGTCTGAACAGTACACAATAGGTAATCTGCAGGATATGTAAGTTTAGAGAAGGTTCCTGTCCACAGGAACTTAAAATCTACTAGGAAACAAAACAAACAGCAAAAAACATTCTCCTTAGAACCACAACTTCAATATCTCACCCAACAGGATTTAAAATGGCTCAATATTTGTAAAGAACTAAACTGTGTTCCTTCAGATTCATACACTGAAATTTCTATGATCCTAACCAAAGAATGTAACTTACTGTACATGAAGAAAAGTCATAAAAGAGATTAAATTGAGGCTCAGTGGTAGAGCACTTGCCTTGCATGCATGAGGCCCTGGGTTCGATTCCTCAGCACCACATAAGAAAAAAGAAAAAAGCCGGAAGTAGTGCTGTGGCTCAAGTGGTAGAGCACTAGCCTTGAGCTCAAGAGCTGAGGGACAGCCCCCAGGCCCAGAGTTCAGGCCCCATGACCGGACCCAAAAAAGAAAAAAAAAAGAGATTAAATTAAAATGAGTTTGTTATGACTAGTACTTCTACAAGAATTAGAAATTAGTATACTGACAGTCAGAACTTCCACATGAAGATACAGGAAGAAAACAGCTATCCAGCAACAAGCCAAGGAAAGGGTCTTCAGGAGAAGCTGACACTTTTTGACATCTTGACCCTCAAGGTTTCAGTTTCCAGAATTGTAAGGAAGAATAAACTGTTGCTGTGTAAGGCACCTAGTCTTTGTCACTTTGTTACAGAAGCAAGCCTTATCAAACTAATACAGTATCACTTGATATATAGTTGTTTCAAGTGGACCAATTCATTCATTCATTCACTCATCCTTTTTGTATCTAGGTTCAAATTATCTATTTACTCCTATCTTTTTTTTTGGGGGGGGGGGAGTCATCTTTGTTTTCAGACTTTTCCATTCATAGCATTGACATTTTTTAAATCAGGCCAGCGATCTTATTGAATATCTCACTTTCTAATTGATTTCTCACAATTAAAATCCCTGGGAAATTTTGGCAAATGCTCTCCTAAGATCATTTCCTGTGGCCCCATGTCACTAGGTACACAATTACAGTTTATTTATCCCTTATGAATGATCAATTTCTCCATGTAGATAGTTTTCTCTTGTAACTAGTAAGTCATTTATAGGTTCATACTCTGAAACAATGGGAATTGCAACAATGTTTTTCTTTTGTTTTTCTTTTTTTTTGTCGGTCATAGGCTTGAACTCTGGGCCTGGGCGCTGTCCCTCAGCTCTTCAGTTCAAGGCTAGCGCTCTACCACTTGAGCCACAGCAACACTTCTGGTTCTTCTGATGGTTTATTGGAGATAAGAGTCTCACAGACTTTCCTGCCCTGGCTGGCTTCAAAACTCGATCCTCAGATCTCAGCCTCCTGAGTAAGCAGGATTACAGGCATAAGCATCAGCGCCCTGCTTTTTTTTTTTTTAACAATGTTTTTTCTTTTTTTTGGGGGGGGGGGGGAGTCCGGTTGTGGGGCCTGAACTCTGGGCCTGGGCACTGTCCCTCAACTCTTCAGCTCAAGGCTAGTGCTCTACCACTTGAGCCACAGCGCCACTTCCAGCACTTATGTGGTGCTGAGGAATTGAACCCAGGGCCTCAGGCATACAAGGCAAGCGCTCTACCACTGAGCCACCTTCCCAGCCCCTGTTTTTTCATATGTATACGCTGTTACCACAGCTTACTTCTTGCTCTCCCTTAGCTTTTTATCTTTTGGTCAACACTGGCATTCTACCACTTAAGTCACAGTTCCGCTTCCAGCTTCTTGTTACTCAACTGGAGATAAAAGTAGCATTCTTTGGCTAAGATAATTTTTTTAAGTTTTCAGTTAGGTACCAGTTCTCATGCCTATATAATCCTAGCTATTCAGGAAGCTGAGATCTGAGGATTGAGGTTCAAAGCCAGTCCAGATAGGAAGGTCTGTAAGACTCTTACTGCCAAGTAACCATGAAAAAGTAGGGAGTGGAGTTATGGCTCATTGGCAGAGTGCTAAACTTTGAGCAGAAAAAAACTAAGAGACATGCTCAGGCCCTGAGTTTAAGCCCCATTACTGGCACACATGTGCGCACATACACACTGACACACAAAGGTTTTACTTCACTACTTTCCATCACATCTCACTTTGCTTTGTTTCTTACCACTTCCCCTCCCCCTCCCACACACACACAAAAGAAATAAGCAAGAGCTTAACTTGGTCAAGCTTCTAGAACTATCATCTGGCAAGAGGTGCTGAGAACTAAGAAACAGGCGAAGTCCAAACTGTGGAGGACTACAGGGAAAAGGATCCCTCAGCATATAAACTGCCCCCCAAAAAAAAAAAAAAATTTAAAGACTCCACAGACTGACATGACATAAAACACTTACCAGCCAGGGCTGGGAAGTTGGCTCAATGGTAGAGTGCTTGCCTTGCATGCATGAGGCCCTGGGTTCGATTCCTCAGCACCACATAAGCAATAAGAAAAAAAAAAAAAAGCTGGAAGTGGCACTGTGGCTCAAGTGGTAGAACGCTAGCCTTGAGCTGAAGAGCTAAGGGACAGCGCCCAGGCCCAGAGTTCAGGCCCCACGACCGTAAAAAAGAAAAAAAAAAAAACAAAAAACAAAACACCAGCCAAATGCTACATGTGGACTGTGTGCAGCCTGATTAGAACAAAACCTATGGAAAAAACGGTAACTTATAACCTGTGTTTTCATGTTCTGATGGGGTCTACAAGAACTGAGAAAACAGAAAATTAAGGAGAAGAGCTTTAAAATGTTAAAGTCTATCCACCAACACCGAGAAGTAACAGGAACCATTCCTATTTCTGACCGAGGTCTAAGTTAGACACATATGCAAACAAGCAGGCTTTTGCTTTTTCCCTACTATACTACTGCCATGGCTTTATGGCAAGGATGTCAAACGGGTTGGACGGATCTGTCCCCGAAAACTGCTGTGACAATGTGACAGAGAATCAGTGTGAGCTAATGTTGGAAAAGTACTAAGGAGAATTTAGCTTTCTAAACAGTTTAAATTTTATTTTGTTTTATTGACCATAGAAGCTATACTGTGTAGCAAGGTAAATTAAGAGGACAATGAAAAAGAAAACATGAAAAATAATAGGGCAATGTAGCACAATGGTTATATGCCTATGCTGTAGAATCAGACCGCCTGTGTTCCAACTATTCCTCTTCCATTTATATACTGTGTACCTTAAACAAGCTATGTAATCTATCCATGCCTCACAGAACTTAGCCTTTCTGAGCAAATGAGTCTCCCATCTGTATAATAAAGACAATAATAGCTCATATGTCACAAAATTGTTATTAAGATTAAACTACTTGACAGAGTTTAGAACAGTGCCTGGCTTTTATAAGCAATTATAAACATAAACTAATGTTGCTATTATTTGCATAACTTCTCTGATCCTTAAATTCTGCTAAATGCCATTATCAGCATCTTCCCTGTTACCTCACACATGATTATAATAGAGTTTGGGTCTTCATATTATGTGGGTAGCTTACTCTCTGTATCTGTAAGATCCCTGAAAACAGGTCTAATAGATTTCTTGTTGGAGAAACCAACAAGTGGTGTCAACTATATATCTGAATGTATATTTAAGACTGTTAAGTTCTATACACACAACCACAGTTCTGCTACTCTCTAAGTAACAATAACCAATCCTAGAAGATTCTTTTGAGTTTGGGGCAGAATAGAAATGAAGAAATCAAGGTCAAGGAAACCAGTGTATGACCCACTGTGATGGCACATTTAATAATGAGGAACTAAAATTACATGGAGAAGACAGGACATATAAACGCCAGGGAAGAAGGGATTACTTACCTATTGTTTCTCCTGGCCCCCTAGAAGAGGCACTTAATTTCACTGAGCAAAAACTTTAGTAGCAAAGTTAAATTGTGGGCTAGAAGAAAGGAATGCTATGCTCTAGATGAATAGAGTCTGAAATATGTTTGAGACACACAAATGGAGGTTTCTCACAAACATCTGAAAACAAGTTGGGGCTCAAAGGTGATGCACATGCTGAAGAGTGACATTGCCCCACCACTCTCCTCAAGGCAGGTAATGCCACAGGAACTGAAGGAGAAGGAAAGAGTCCTGGGGGATGCCAATGCAAGGAAGACAAGGCTGCAAAGGAAAACAGAATAGATGAGCAGCAACAGGTCGAGCATGAGAAGTTTCACCATGAGCATGCATGGTAGGAAGACAAAGATATTCACATGAGGCTAGAAATGACTTGAGAACAAAGATCACAGGTAACCTCAAGAACACAACGACATAAAAAGGGGACAGGCAGATGTTCATCTTCAGGAATTTTAAGTGTGGAGGGGGGTAGCAAAGAAACGAAGAGAAGTACAACTTCTTATATAACTCCCTTAAGTAGTAATTCAGACATGTGCTCCCAAGTAATACTTGGGCCCAAAGGTAGAATCAAAACAAACACTAAGAACCCTAAAATTTAAACTGGATTTTGTCACTGTATATTTACTTTTGCAAAAAATTGGACTATTTGTAATGAATCCAACAAGCATTACACTTATATTTAAGAAAGATACCTAAGTCTAATTACATGGTAACAGGAGTTTCAAAGTCATAGTATCCTAAATTTAACATAGCCACTATCTCATGTAGATGTTAGCAGGCCCAGGAAGAGGCTCCATCAAAAGCCTCATGAGGTTTAACACATTCCATTTCTAACAAGCTCCCAAGTAAAGCCAAGACTTCTAGTGCCTGAACAAAAAAAGTTTCCAATGGCAAAGCTCCAGCAAAGCACTTGGAGAACAGAGCTACTGAAACAAGCATGCTGGCTAGCCATGATAGCAGATCCTGAGCTTCAGTGAAGCACACCAGGTTTTGTACAGATAGGCCAAATATTTGCCCCTACTTTGAAGTTAATTGAAAATGTCCTACTTCAGACATCTTTTGATATTCATATTACAATTCATGATTCCTAAAATGCTTTCCTGTTTAATTTCATGTGATCATCACAGATATTACAAATGTCCCATTTGCACTAGAATGATACTGAGTGGCCAGACAAGTTCAAATCTTACCTATTTTTTTTTTCAGCATCAGTGGCAACTACCTACCTTCTGCTACCTTCTGCTCCAAGGTCTTTCACTAAGCAGAACTATTAGCTAGGGTTGAGGGGTTAAAAGACGGATGGCAGCCTCCTTCACATGAGAGAGTACAACAGAGCTCATAGGTGCACAGGTCCTCTACACGCTCTACGTACAGCTAAAACAGTGCTCAGAATAATCATCCACAAATCACACCAAATCTCATTCTGAAAAAAAAAATACTAAACATGTAACTGGATGTACAAGAGACTGCTCAAATCAGACTTATTTCTGAAGTTTTCTTACAAATTGCACTGCACACATCTTATGCTAGATATCTCCCTATAAACATTAAGTGTATCATGAAATCTAACCCTCCTAACAAGTCAACAGTTTTCATGGTAATGTGGAAACTGACTCTGTGCAAATCAAGACAAAGCTACTAGCCTAATAGCAGTCATTAAATAGAGTGGCTTATTTAGGTTGAATTGCTTAGAATCTCAATACTGCAAACTGCACTATGTTTGTCAGCATCAAACACCAAAAGGAACCATCCAGGCCTCGTCTTCACTTGTGCAACTACACAAGAGATGAGTGTATGCATTCCATTAAACATTTCAAATCAACAAGCTGGACTAATATTCTACGAATCACTTACTAGCATGAACTCTAATTTAGAAAAGTGAGATAGCCATCACTTAAATGAGTTAATTGGATGCAACAAGAGGATCTGGTTGAACAGGCTGTGAGCACAGGTTTGCTCCAGAGATAGTAGTACTTTGCTTAGCACACTGGGTCACACCTTCCAGCCCACAGAACCAACACACAGTGCCAGGGTCATAAATTCCTCTAAATCACCAAACATGCATGAAATGTAGTTGCTATTAAGGCAGCAAAAGCTATGTGGGGAGAAATGGAAGGGACAGTACTCTGCAGGCATCAAACTCATCCTTCAGGACAAAGGAAGGAATAACTCCTGTAAGGACAAATGAAAAGCAGAGGGAAAGATTTCTGAAGAAGCAGAAACAGTAGGAAAGAAAGTCAGGAATCCTCTGGCAATCTTCTAAAAACCCACAAATCAATCACTCAATAGCAGTCACTTCACATGGCCTGTCAGTATTCCCCAACCCCCAACCATTCCTCTACTTGCTGACCAACTCCTATAATAAGATCAAGTGACCTCAGTCAGGAATACTGGCACCTATGGCACTGGATAAGGAGTCAGGAACATGGGCTGTAAGGTCAGACTCACTCTTGATGTTTTCTTCTCTGTTCATAGGAAACCAGACAGCTGAACGAGCACAGAAGAGCTTCCAATCCATTTTAATGGCAAAATCTGCTTTCTAGGATACTTATAAACTGTGTTAACTTTGATACCTAAGCACCAAGGGGACACAGGCAGAACTGGAAAGAAGTTTTCATGAAAGAGAACTTGAAGTCCTCCTCCTCTCTCCTTTGAATTATATCCCAGATATTAATTTCCTTTGTTATCTCATGTGTCTCGTCTATCTCAATAAATTATTTTCTTATCCTACAGAGCCAAACAATAATCACTTGAAGCAAATAGTTTGGAACAGTGATTGTCAGGATTTAAAAAAAAAAAAAAAACTTTGGGTTCAGGCTCCATTAGATTCTAATTGCTTTAGAAGCTGTGGGGTGAGATGCCAGCATTAGTAACTTTTTTTATACCTGTCCAGGTGATACCAATGGTTGCGAAACCCTGGTTTAGAAGAGTGAACAAACCAAAAGAGTTTACAGAACTGGGACCAATGGAAAATTTTCCCAGAATTCCATTCCTTTGATTGAATTGAAAAGCATGGTGCTACATAAACTCTAAGGACCATTCAATTCCAACAATTTAAGAAACCCTGAAATCCATATATGAACAGGACCATAGAAACCTGCCCTCCGAACAGTTATTGCAACAGTCTAGAAACAACACATAATTTTTTTCCTTCGCTTCTAGCACAAACACAGACTGGTCTGCTGTATTATCATCAAACATTTCTCCCATAAGGGAAAGGAAGCCTGACAAATGATTCATATCCTAATCCACTCATATTTTATCCTCATAACAAACATCAGAGGAGGGTTTTATTATAGATAAAATATATGACAAACACAAAAATTAAACAGATAGCCCAAGCACTAAAATATTTTTACAAAGGTATGAACAGTGGTAACAGTTACAGAACTGAGACTTATACTAACTACCAATGTACACTACTCTATGTGGGTGAATTGTATGGTAAGTGCATTATATCTCAATAAAGCAGTGTTTAAACAAGTATATGACAATTCTTGTCCTGTGGAGATTTACAATATGATTGGAGAGATTTAAAAAAAAGCAGTGCAATGATGCCTCTATTAACTGACAAAGGTGTTCTAAGACAAAAGCTGCTAGCCTGGAATGACCAGAAAATACACATGTCCATAATCGGTGGCTTGTCAATTCATGAACATGGAAGGAATTCTTTTTAAGATCTGGAAGGAAAGGGAGACTAGATACAGATAAAGACCATCCCTATACTTCCTGAAGGTGAGTCTGAAGGGGAAATGGCTCAAGCCCAAGCTGAATGACTACTGACTGTACTATCTTGAGACATTACTGGTCCTCCCAGAACCAAAATTTATCACCTGTACAATAAGGACAAAAAACACAAAGTACACACTTGTTGGCATTATGAATCCAAATGAATTATTTGGTAATAACTGGCACACAGCAAACACTTAAGTAGGCAATCTCTTAAAAAGTGTAGCTTATACAGAGGTCCCTAACTTTTCCTCCCAAGCTATCTCCCACATGTTCTGATAGGTTCTACTTTTGACATACCTTGCTACCATGAACCAAATATGGTCAATTGAGCAAGTCTCTGAGCCAGAATGTCATCACCATTTGAATCCCAGCTCCATCACCTCCTAATTATTAAGTTTTGGTATTTTCAATGATCAAGTTACATCATTGGTATTTAAGAGTCCTCATCCATATAATAGAGTTAGTCTCCTATAGCAGGCATCAGAGGCATTGAATGGGCTAATCTGCTAAACACTTATTACCTGTAATTCCCTAAATGTAGTATGCATTCTGTGCTCTCATAACCCTTCCTTTAATTTGCTGTTTCCAATCACTAGGCTGAATCTGTCCTCTTCCCCACCCATTCTTTCTAGAATACCACCATTTCTGAGAAGTTTTCTTTCAGGCCCACAGATATCGATGAGCTCCTTTCCTCAGGATCCCAGAGTCTTCATAGTAAGATATTTCCATTAAAGAACTTAGTCCCTGGGGCTGGGAAGTTGGCTCAGTGGTAGAGCGCTTGCCTTGCATGCCTGAGACCCTGGGTTCGATTCCTCAGCACCACATAAGCAAAAAGAAAAAAACCGGAAGTGGCACTGTGGCTCAAGTGGTAGAGTGCTAGCCTTGAGCTGAAGAGCTGAGGGACAGCGCCCAGGCCCAGAGTTCAGGTCCCATGACCGGACATCCCCCCCCCAAAAAAAAAAAGAACTTAGTCCCTGATAAAGTTTTGGTTTTCTCAAAGGCCCAAAGTCCAATTTATTTTAATGTTCTGAGTCTAGTCCCACTCACATGCTAGAAAGATCACAATACACAATTCTAGCTGAGTTAATAACCACAGATATGACTCATCCATGAATGGAAAATCAGCAGCAAAAACACAGGACCTACAGATCAGTTTTTCATTATTATTAATGCTTTGTCACAACATGTATTTCTTTTAGTATAGGCTAATTTTACCAAGTAGAGTCATGTCAAGTTTTACACCAGGATATCTCTCACCTCTCATACCTGAACTCATATAAGCAATTTCTAATTTGAAACTTTATGCAGTTCAATTTCACCAGTCTTAATATATAAACTTTACCAATGACAAAATGGGAAATGTTTGCATAAAAAGGGGGCAGAGAGGAAATTATTACTTTTTAGCAATGCCATTTTTATAACCTAAAAAAGACCTTACTTTAAGCCAGATGCCAGTGGCTTGTACCTGTAATCCTAGCTACTCAGGAGGCTGAGGTCTGAGGATCATAGTTCAAAGCTAGCCTAGGCCAGGCAGCCCTTAAGTTTCTTGTTTTTTTTATTTTTTTTTTTTTGTTTTTGCCGGTCATGGGGCCTGAACTCTGGGCCTGGGCGCTGTCCCTCAGCTCTTCATCTCAAGGCTAGCGCTCTACCACTGGAGCCACAGCACCACTTCCGGCTTTTTCTGTTTATGTGGTGCTGAAGAATCGAACCCAGGGCCTCATGCTTGCAAGGCAAGCACTCTACCACTGAGCCACCTTCTCAGACAACCCTTAAGTTTCTTATCTCCAATTAACCATCAGAAAACTAGAAGTGGTGCTATGGCTCATATCCAAGTGTCAAGCGAGTATCAATGTTGCTGTGGTTCATTTGTTGTCCTGCTGTTTGTGATTCCCTTTCCCTTCCACATATTGCTTTGTCTAATATGTAAAAAACACGAGGTACAAAGAAAAATGAAGAAAAACAATAAAATAGAGAAAAAAGAACAAACTACATGCAATGTAAACCACTTGTTTCCATAAGTTGGAGCTCATGTTGATATTTTCAATAAAGGAAAAAAAATATAAAAAAGAAAAATAAATACATTTTTAAAAAAACAAACAAAAAGTTGTAGAGTGCTAAATGTGAGCAAAAGAACTCAGGGACAGTGCCCAGGCCCTGAGTTCAAGCTCAATGAGCAACCAAAACAAAACAAAACAAACCTCACATTAATACATGCAGGGCAGTTTTTTTGAAGGTTTCTCAAAGAAAAGCCAAAAACACAAATAGAACATGCAGACCTAACAACAATAATTATTCCCAGAAGAAAATGCAAGTTTTGGGATTAACCTAAAAAATAATGACTCCAAAGTTTTTCACAAAAAAGAACAAATATTTCTTTCATTGTTAAATAGTAAATTCATGGCAGAAATCAAAACTTTAAAAAGCAGGCCAAGCCAGGAACAATGGCTGTAATCCTAGCTATTCAAGAGGCTGAAATCTGAGGACTGCAGTTCAAAGCCAGCCTGGGAGAAAAGTCTGTGTGACTCTTATCTCCACTAAACCACAAAAAGAAAGCCAGAAATGAAGCTATGGTTCAAGTGGTAGAGTAATAGTCTTGATCAAAAGAAGCTGAAGGATAGTGCCCAGGCCCTGAGTTCAAGCCCCCAGGACTCCACCCACCCACTCTCACACACAAAGTAGACCAAAGACTGGATTTTTCAGTCATCTAATTTAATTAATTTAAAGAAGGAAATGAATGATTCATAAACTTTGAATAACCACAAAGACCAAGAAAATTAAGACAAGATTAGGAAATGATTAATGGTGGTAAAAATTATACAGAAAATATTAAGTCAACTTGAATATACAAACAATTCACTACAGGGAGTGTGGTTAGGGTTGGAATTCTCCTATAATTGTTGAGCCCTCAAGTTTACTGTCCAGCTCCTTAAAAATTCCATTGGGATGAACTTCTCTCCTTCTCTAACTGCTTAATTCTTCAGGCAGTATAAATCTTAGCCCCAGATCAAATTCCTAAATCTGCAGGCTCTGACATCAATTGACAGCATATAGTTCCTATGATCCACAGAAAAAACAAGGAGTGTAGCCCTGAACTCAGGATCCCCATAGCAGATAGGAGCAATATAAGGATGGTACCCAAAAGCAAGTCAGACATTATTATTGGACAAAGCTAGAATCGCATAGCTTCCTTGTGACACCCTTTAAGACTACATTAATTGAACTACCTACCCTTGAGCTGCAGGGTAAGAAATGGCTTTATGAAACCATAGATGTGGTACTGATTTAGTTTTAAATTTTCATCCACAGCATATAGAAGGACATGGGAAGAAACTGCCTTCAGAAAATACAAGAGTTGGGGCTGGGAAGGTGGCTCAGTGGTAGAGCACTTGCCTTGCATGCATGAGGCCTTGGGTTCGATTCCTCTGCACCACATAAGCAAAAAGAAAAAAGCCGGAAGTGGCACTGTGGCTCAAGTGGTAGAGTGCTAGCCTTGAGCTGAAGAGCTGAGGGACAGCGCCAAGGCCCAGAATTCAGGCCCTACAACCGGACCAAAAAAAAAAGAAAACACAAGAAGCCTTCTCTCCCATGTAACTGACCTCTCTGATTATTTCTTTGCTTTGGCTGCTAGAAAATACTTACCTCTAGAAGGCACACACTTTTTTCCCCCACTAACCTTAGTCCTGGCTTCAACTCACTTTATCTTGGCTTTCTCATCTATTCAGATTTGATTTTGATATGCCCTGTTGGACTGTACATTTATGTATTCAGGATGTGAGCCATCAGAAATCCTGAAAAGAGGTGAGTTTAAACAAATAAATAACCAAAATGCAGGTTCTCAAACCAACAAATGAATGTTACACTTTTCTGACATTCATTACTTGGCTAAAAACCAATTGCGCTTGACAGGAGGTGACATTTTAATAACAAGATAAAAGAAACGGGCAACCTACTTCCACATCATTTACATTACTTCATACTAATTCAGTCTTAAGATGTTTCTAACCACACTCTTTTAGGATCCTCAGTAATTTATCTCAACAGTTAAATTATTTAATTCATTTAAAGACAGAAAAAGGGACTAAAGAATGGGTACTGACTCCTATCTACTCTGAGGAACTGATTGATACCTTGGACATTTGGCTTAATACAAATTTAATCCAAAGAAAAGGTCAAAGGTTATGGGATTGAATTAATGTAATTTCCAAAAGAAATATCCCCTCACATACCTACATACCTATGTGCTCACTCACACATACACGGAGTACACTCCTGATGGTGAAACAGTAATAATAGACAGGAGAAAGGCCCCTTGGGGCCATGGTGTCTAGGAACAAGAAGCCTGCAGATTTGGAGAGCCTGGAGAGACTTAAGACACAGAAAGGCATTTAAATATATTTGTCTGCTTACAATTTCCATTGCAAATGTGATTACTTTGCTTGAATAAATAGGAATATGATGTGTTGGCCATGTTTTCCTCTTGAGGGTTATCACAGAGTTTTGATTAAGGACAAATGTTTGAAATGTTGGGTATATTTAAGTTCACTGCACTTGAAATGAGCTAAGAAGTTGCAGTCTTGATTAAAGGGCTGCCTTCGTGAACTTAAAATTAAAAGCAATAAATTCCAATGATTCAAGTGATTGGGCCTAAAAATGGTATTCTGCCAGCAAAGTTGAAATAAAGTCCAAAGAGACTGAAATGGTGTCCAGGTTTCAAGACATGGTGAAAGAGGAAAGGTCAAGCCGTCAGAGTTCCCTTTCCACCGGGGTAGTGAATGATTCACATTACACAGAATTCCTTTTAAGTACAACTTCATAGGAGTGACAAGCTCTCGGGACCATCTGTTTTGTCATTTCCAAAAAGAAGCCCCCCAAACGCTCCGAGGCCAGTTGGTAAGTGTTATCAGATGGGATGGGTGGGGGGGAGGGCGGAGAGGCAGGGGAGGAGGAGGAAGGGAAGGGTCCCAGGACCAGCCGCGCACACGTGCGCAGGCCGAGTCACCCGGGCAGTTTCCAAAATCGAAGTCAAGGTGACTTCCTTACTCGCGGGAGGGCGGAGCTACTGAATCCGTAATAGGATCAGGCTTGGGCCCTGTCGCTGCCCCTGTGGAAGGGGATGCCCCGGTCAACAACAAGCCGGCTCTGAAGCTGGAAAGCCCCGAGCTAGCCAGGGGACCCCTGCTGGGCCCGAACCCATCCCGGACCGTGGGTCACCTGGGCCCGATCGCGCCCGCGGAGCCGGGTCCACCTCGCCTGGGGCCCCTCGGGAACGAGCTCCCTTCCCCCGCCAAGTGGGAGTGTCCAACCGGCAAAGTTTCCGCTGCAAGATGGGGCCTCGGCCTCCGTATGGCTGTGTGCGCGGCCGAAGCAGGGCAGTCCCCCCGCCCCCCAACACACACACCGCGTCCTCCCGCAGCTGCGAGGTGGAACAGCTCCCCGGGACGCCCGGGACCCCAGTTCTGCGTCGCCAGCCCCGGGTCTCCCGGGCCCTGCCTCCCGGATGCTCTCCCCCCCGCCCGGGCTCGGGCCGGCGCGTACCTTGGCGGCCGCCATGCTGCGGCCGGGATGCTGGCGCGGGGGGTGGGGGCCGCTCTCCCGGGCTTGGCTGGCGCTGGAGGTCCCTGCGGCTCACTTCCCGTCCCAGCGGGGCAGCGGCGGGGGTGGCGATGCGGCCCGGCAGCGTGCGCGCCCGGCCTGCCTCTCTCCCCACGCCCTCCCGCTGGCGCGGGTCATGCGGCAGCCGCCAGCCCATTGGCTGGGCCGGCCGGGGCCGGCCGGAGCCCGCTGGGACGCGCGTGATCCGACGGCCTCTGGCCTGAGGCCGGGGAGGGCCCTGGTCTGGGGGGCTGCGGAGGGGCCCGGACTCGGGACTCCGGCTGCGCGTGGCCTCCCTTCGCGGCGGGGGTCCCGGGGGTCCCGGCCCAGTGCAAGCCCTTCACCTGATGCCAGTGACCAGGTGTGGGGGAGGGGGGAAGCTGGTTTCCCGGGTACCTGGGGCTTGGGAGGAGCAGTAGGTGGTGCCCAGCCTGGGGAAGTTGAGCTCTACACTAAAGCACGTGTTTAGCCAGCTCCTCCGAGTTTGTTTGATTTCCTAGAGACTGCTCTGCTCTGTCATAGAATGGATCCAAAAAGTCTCGAATCCAAAACTACTAGATGGACAGAAGTGGTTTATTCCTGTAACTTTAGCTACTCAGGAGGCTGAGATTGGAGGACCATGTCTGGCTTTGAAGCTAGCCTGGGCAGAAAAGTCCATAAGACACATCTCCAGTTAACTGGCAAAAAGCCAGAAGTGGAGCTGTGGCTCAAGTGGTAAAGCACCTGAGTGAAAAAAAAGTAAGGTACAGCAGTAAGCCCTGAGTGCACATAAGCGTCCCCCACACACACACGTTGATTGATGGGAGGGGAGGTGGCAAATTATGCTGTCAAACCTCCTTTTTAAGATCAGATCTAGTAAGCAACAGGTAAAGTATGAGTAATAAATTTGTGGAATTTCTCCATTACCGCCCTGTACATTAAGACAAAACCAGTCAGTTCCCCTTTCAGTTTGTCCTGGTAGCAGTTAGCTGCACTCCAGGTTTCAGCAGCATATACCTTCACACTGTTTCAGAACCTGGAAAGAAGAATATTAGATACCTTATAGCTAACTCACACTCACCCTGGCCTGCATGCTAAAATAAAATAGGCAGAAAAGGTAACATTTCTGTGTAAGTCATAGTCTTTGGTGGATATAGCAGAAATACCATTCAAATATTGTACAAATAAACTGCATGGCTGGGGGAAAAAAATTCATGCCCTCTCCCAAAGCAGGCTCTACTAAAACAAATGGCAATTAGTGACTGCAAACAAAAGAGGGGAAAAAAAACTGTGTAACTGCCAGAGGTTTTATTCCTCTTTGTCAAGATTTAATTCCTTTGGCTTTATTGTCCAAGTTTAGAAGACAAGGATTGAGACAAATGACTTTTAACGTGTTGTATATCACTTTAATTAGTGAACATTAACAGCTGTACCAGTCACAGCACTTCTTTTGGGAAACAACAAAATTATGTAAGGGATGGTGATGGCACTTAAATAGCCTAAGGGCTAGCAAGAAGAGAGATAGAAATGTCAACTTCCCTTTAACCTTTTAAGACAACAACCTACTCCAGGAGGACTGTGAGAAAGAGGAAGACTGAAGAAGCCTTACAGATGACTTAGCTCTGTGGCAGTCCAGTGAAGGGGTCCTGGCAAGTGTTCTATCTAAAGGAAAACTGAAAAGCAGAAGGCCCAGAAATGGTTGGGGAGCCCAGATGCTTGCTCATTGAGGTGACCTCCGCTGTGGGCCTGGTAGAGGAGTCTGGGCTGCAGGAACTGGAATTGAATGTGTCATGGAGTGTGTCACATGCCATCAAGAAAGGATGTACACACTCTAAGGCGCTTTGATACTAGAAGAAGCATGGCTAGTTTCTGATATAGATGGATCTCTCTGTGCTGTGATTTAAATTTGTCTCCTGTGTTCACATGTGAGAAAGTCAATCACTAAGGCAACAGTAGTGGGAGGTAGAAGGCTTTTGGAAGATGTGCTAATGAATGGACTAATATCACAATAAGAAGAGCTTGGAATACTGTTTTCAAAACTGATTTTAATCCCTGTACTCCAGAGGTAAAGGCAGGAGAATTTTGAGTTCTAGGCCATCCTGGACTACATAGCAAAACCCTGTGTCCAAACAAAGAAGAGGCTTCCAAAAATAATTACACTCCTCGCTTGTGAGAACATAACATTTTTCTCTCTCTGGAGGACATAATCCTTAGGAAGCCATATTGGAAACAGATCCTAGGCCCTGATTTGCTGGCATCTTGATCTTGGACTTTTCAGAACTAAGAGAAATAAATTTTTGTCTCTTACAAACCACCTGGTCTCACGTACTGTGTAATAGCAGCAGAAATCAGGCTAAGCCACTTGCTTGTAGTATGGAGGACAGTCAAGACTAAAACAGCCTGAATATCCAACAAGACAAGCTGGGGGGACGGGGGCTGAGAGAGGCCATGATAGGATTAAAGGAATATGTGAAATGTAAAATTAATTGACCATAGAGATCAGTTATATATACGTATTCATCATACATTCCCTCATGGCCTGAAATACTGTTTTCTTGAGAGATATACTTGGTTAGTAATACAAGATGAGTATATATTGTAGGTATTTGTGTCTATCAGTAAAAAATTATGCAACATGCAAGTTATACTAAGGAAGCCACAGAATGAAGCCTTCATTAAGGAGTCATTAATTAACCTACTTCTAGAAATCCATCAGAACTCAGAAGACTTAAGCATGTTCATAGGCCCAAAGGAGGACCAGTGAATAGTAAAAGAATAAAGACAAAAGCAAAAGGTGGGCATGTTGGCACACACCTATAATCTTAGCTGTCATGAGTCAGAGGAAGGAGAATTGCAAGTTCAAGACCAGGCTAGAATAAGCATCAAGACCCTATCTTTAAAAAAAAAAAAAAACCAGAAGACTCGATACAGAAAAGTAAAGAATGACTGCTGTAATGGTATTTAAAAGATGAAAAGAAAATACAACTGTACAGTGTAGGAACCTTCTCAATAAAGTTGCTTCTTTGTTAACAACAAAAAAAAAAGAAAGTGCAACTGTATGAAAACAGATTCATACCATATTTTGTGTATTTGTTTTAAAGCGACACTAAGGCTATCCTTTTGTAAAAAGAAATGGAGCCTTTAAAAAAATGCATAGAGGGCTGGGAAGGTGGCTCAGTGGTAGAGCGCTTGCCTTGCATGCCAGAGGCCCTGGGTTCAATTCCTCAGCACCACATAAGCAAAAAGAAGTAAGCAGGAAGTGGTGCTGTGGCTCAAGTGGTAGAGCGCTAGCCTTGAGCTGAAGAGCTGAGGAACAGCGCCCAGGCCCAGAGTTCAGGCCCAACGACGGACCCCCCCCCCCAAAAGAATGCATAGAATATTTTACTACTCTAATGTTCAAGTGGACAAATGTTCAATGCATTCATGGTGCTGTGCAACCAAACTTCAGAACTCTTTTTTTGGTTGTTGTTGGTTGTGGGGCTTGAACTCTGGGTCTGGGCCCTGTCCCTCAGCTATTCAGCTCAAGGCTAGCACTCTACCACTTGAGCCACAGCGCCACTCATGGCTTTTTCTGCTTATTTGGTGCTGAATAATCTAACCCAGGGCCTCATGCATGCAAAGCAAGCACTCTTAACACTGAGCCACCTTCCCAGCCCCAAATTCAGAACTCTTTAACTCACTAAACTAAAACTCTATACCCACTGTATCACTATTTCTATTCCTTCCTCGCCCATCCCATGACAACCATCATTCTGCTTTCTATTCCTACAAGCTGGATTAGCTTAGGTACTTCATATCAGTGGAATCATACAGTGATTGTGTCTGGTTTATTTTTAAATTTCAGTATAATGAATCATCCTGTATAGTAGCTGCCTTCTAAGGCTTCCATAAGAAGTTATAACAGCAGGGTAATCATTAGCTTATTCTTATAATTCTAGCCACTCAAGAGGTTAAGATGTGGCAGGTCTTGATTCCAAGCCATCTTGGGCAGAAAAGTCCAAGGGATTCCACCTCCAGTTAACCATCAAAAAGACATATTAGGGTCATGGTTCAAGTGGTAGAGTGCCAGCCATGAGCAAAAAAGCTGAGAGAGAGCACAGACCCTGAGTTTAAGCTCCAATACAAGCAATAAACAACAGCAACAACAAACTTAGTATCATAAAACAACAGAAATTTATTCCTTACTCATTTGGAGACCAGAAGTTTGAAATAAGTCTGGGCTAAACTCAAGGAGTCCACAATCCTATTCTCCTTCCAGAGCCTCTAGGGGAGAATTGGTTTCTCTGCCTTTCTACATCTTATGGCACACATTCCATCTTCAAAAGCAGGGAGCACAGTATCTCCCTCTGTCTTTCATTTTGTGATGATACCTTTAGCTAGGCATGGTGGTTCACTCCTGAAGAAGGAAGATCACCAGTTAGAGACTAGCTCCACTGTATAGCAAGGTGGAGACTAGCCTGGGTGAATAATGAGACCCTGCCTCCCCCCAGACTACAACAAAGAAGATACCTATTTGCATTTATGGACTCTCAGATCATCCGGGGTTTTTCTCTACCTCCAGATCCTAAGTCTCATCTAAAAGTCTCTCAACATAAGATAACATTTACAGGCCCTAGAGATCAGATTATGGCCATCTTTTGGGAAGGCTATTACTCACCCTACCAAACCTAATACACTGGATATATTTCATAAAAGTGTATTTCTATTTCTATTTAGAATTCTTCTCAGCTAATTAAGCTTCACTCTTTTCTGAAATCCCCAAATACAAATAATAAGGGAAGCTGTCATAATAGTTAAAAGAAGAAAGTCAAAGATGCTTGCTGGTTTCCACTTTATTTTAAACAACAAAAAAAAATGATGTGAGACATCACTTGGGAATATCAAGTAATAGCAAATGGTGTACCTTCCACTTTTCCTTTGTCATGTTGGCTTATCCTGTAGCTTAAATGCACCTCTGATATAAATGTAACTGTGAATTATCTTGTCCCTTCTCTATCCACAGGCCACATTTTTCCCCTTCTATTTAAAAGTAAATGATGACCAGGGCCAGTGACTGGCTCATGCCTATAATCTTAACTATTCAGGAGACTAAGAGCTAAGGATCACAGTTCGAAGCCAGCCTAGATGAAAAACTCTATGAGACTCTTATCTCCAATTAATCAACAAAAAGCTGGAACTAGAGCTATGGCTCCAGTGATAGAGTGCTAGCCTAGAGCAAAAAAGATAAAGGACTGCACCTAAGCCCTGAGTTCAAGTCCAAGTACACACACACACACACACACACACACACACACACACACACACACACGCACACACTCTCACGGACATATACACACACACACTCATGCACACACACACACACACACACAATTTATGGTACTGAAATTTGGTTGAGAGTTCCTATTTGGGTTGAACTATGCCCCTCATCCCCAAGTCCTAACTTCATACCTCTAATTTGAGGTTTGGGAACTACAGATATAATTAGTTAAGATGAGTTTATTCTGGAGAAGGTTATGTTGGCACTTAATCCGGTATGTCTGATTCTCTTATAAGGTGACAGCGATACACTGGGTGAATTTTACCTTATAACAAAGGCAGAGCCTAAAGTGATACAGCTACAAGCCATGTAACATCAAGAATTCACAGTCTAGGAAATGGCACTGTGGCTCAAGTGATAGAGCACTAGCCTTGAGCTGAAGAGCTGAGGGATAGCACCCCAGGCCCAGAGTTCAAGCCCCATGACCGACCAAAAAAAAACAAAAGAATTCACAGTCTAGGGGCTGGAAATGTGGCTTAGTGGTAGAGTGCTCACCTTGCATTTATGAAGCCTTGGGTTCGAATCCTCAGTATCACAGAAAAAGCCAGAAGTGGCGTTGTGGCTCAAGTGGTAGAGTGCTGAAGAGCTCAGGGGCAGTGCCTAGGCCCAGAGTTCAAGCCCCAGGACCAAAAAAAAACCAGAATTCACAGTCTAGCAAAAAGCCAGAAAGAATTCTGACAAGTGCGAGAGGAAGCTTGGCCCCCTTATTTCCTGAGTTTGGGGCTCCTATCTACTAGAAATGTGAAAGAGTGGATTTCTGTTGTTTGGAGCCACCCAGTTTGTGGTATTTTGTTACAACAACCCTCAGAAACTAATATAGATCCCCAAACCACCTGTGTTTTATAGCATATTTTGCAAACCTTGCTGGCCGGGAAAGCAGCCAACCTACATCATGGGGAAAGCTCGTGGGCTAAAGGTACACAACAAGAGCTTGAGGCCAAGTTCAAAACAGGGCACAACGTGGCCCTCTCTGAGCTTTCACCTTTCCCAAAGTACATATGCCTTGTAGATGCCCTTTGACCAGCTTGCAAACTAACTGATGCTCATCTGCTACATTAACAAACAAGCAAACACAAGATGCCACTACCACTGCCAGCAAGCTCCACTACTAGGCTAGATAATCCAGTCAGAACGGTTGCATTGTACATCAACTACAGGAAATTTGAAACATGTAACTACAAAGTTCAGTGACAATCCTTACGCAGATTGTATTTTGCAAAGGTAATAAACAAGAGGGCTGGTAAAGGAGTTGGTGTGACACGTCACGGGAACACTTGTAGATGAGGAGCTCCCAAGCTCTGGAGACCTTCAGGAACACAGAGACACCCTCTGTTGCAGTAATTTGGTTGTATAATTCTAGCAGGCCTCAGGTCATATATGACAAATCTGCCGTATGAATGGGCAGACATAGCCTTACTTCTTAGTAGATCCAAATGAGGAAGCTGTCAACATTTTTAGTTAAGGAGGAAGGAAGAGGAGGAAGTGAATCAGGAGGAAAAAAATGTAAGATACCTTAGGGAAATATAATTGAAAAGAAATTTCCAACACCTTGATGATACTATATCCTGTCAACAAGGCCTTAACTTGCTAGTTTCTGAGAATAAAGGAGAGATGTTGCTTTCTGAATGCTGTAGGAGAAAATTCATCCCCTTGCCTGAAGTTTCTAGGTCCACTCATGTTTCTTGGCTCCTAGCCCTTCCCCATCCTCAATGCCAGACACAGAGAGTCCAGATCCGTGTTACATCACCTGATCTCATCTTCTGTCTCCCTCTTCTTTATTTAAGGACCCCAGGATAGCCTTATAATGTTAAAGTCAATTGAATACATTAGTTTGCTAGAGTGTTCCATAACAAAAAACCAAGAATTGGACAGTTTAAACAGCAGTCTCAAAACTGTAAAGTTGTTGGCAAAATCGGTTCCTTCTATGACCCTCTTTTCTTGGCTTGACAATAACTTTTCTTTCCTCTGTGAATGTCTGTGACTTGTCCTTTTTACATCAATAAGGACACTGGTCATGCTGAATTAGGATCTATCCTAATGACCTTATTTTAAACTAATATTTGAAAGACCATGTCTCCAAATAGAGTTTCTATCTGAGGTTAACAAATTTTACAGAAGTACTAGCTCTTAAGATCACATTATTTGAATCTGGGCACTGGCGGTTCACACCTATAATCCTAGCTACTCAGAGGCTGATATCTGAGGATCATTGTTCAAAGCCAACCCAGGCAGGAAGGTCCATGAGACTCTTATCTCCAATTAACCACCAGAAAACTGGAAATGGTGCTGTGGCTCAAGTGGTAGAGCACTTGGCTTAAGCTGAAGAGCTCAAGAACGGCGCCCAGGCCCAGTGTGCATGACTCAAGACCAACAAAATACCTTCTATATGATCCCAGTAAAGCAAAAGTAACCCTTCACAGTATAACTACATGAAAAGAGTTTGGTGGTTGAGCTCAGTTTTTAGGGCCCAGAACCACAACACCCCTTTGTCTTTCACCAAGCCTGATAGTGTTTGTGAACCCAGCTAAGGTTTACCAGCAGTGAGAAATTGAACTTTGAACATCCTGGTCCGGAGAGTCAAATACACACATCAGAACTGGAAGGTACCCCAATAGCCCAGTATCTGAGAATGAGCAAGAGTTAGCAGCAGCCAGTGATAATACCTGGTCATCCCATATCCGAAGTGTTTCTTCAAAGAACAGCAAGTTCTCTTGCAAGAATTCCTAAAACTCTTTATCAAGGGCTATACAATATTTTAAGTAATTAGATGCTTGGTAAAACAATCTTACCAGTTTTTATTTTATTTATAAAGATAAAAAGTTTATACAGGAAGCAGCTATCATATGGAGATAGAAGAGCTATCAAGAAATCTACCTGCCCAAGGGTAGAGTTTAGGAGTATTTATGGGATAAACAAACAGGGTGGTCTGGCGCTTGACTGGTGAGGAGAAGGGGAAGCAAAACTCGTAGGTGTTCTGATTTACAAAACAGATTTCTAAAACCCACTGTTTTCAATGTACATTATGTAAAATCCGAACTATGTAACTTGAGCGTAGAGATAGGAGAGGGGAAAAGTGGGTAAGAACAATAGGAGAGCCATTGATCCAGATGCGTCGTACTCATAACCCCATTGATGGAATTGTAACCTCCTTGTACAACTATTAAATAATAAAATGTTTAAAAACACTCATTTTTAAAGTTTTCCACAAGAATTGAATATATATATATATATATATATATATAAAACACATGGCACATAAGAATATATTAATGATAATAACAACAATAATAATAATAGTACTGAAATGAGAGGTCATATAGGAACAGAAGCTGTTCTGAGACTTCCCAGAGCCCAACCTAACCTCTATTATTCTGGTACAAGGAGGAAGACCATAGCTCCTTAGAGGACTTTCTAAAGCAAGGAAACAGGGGTTTGAGGAGTGAAGGAAGAATTACAAATTATTCTTTCTATTTCTTTCCTTTTCCTTTTTTTTCCCCCTCATTGTTGCTAGGGCTCAAACCCAGGACCTCACACATGCTATGTACCTGCTCTACCACTGAGCCATACTTTCAGTTCCAAAATCTACTTTTGAAACTGGAAATTTAATCTTGGATGACAACATAGAAACATAAAAGCATTTGAGTATTTAAGAGCAATCTGTTAGTGTGAGCTCTAGATTTCCAGCTTGGTGATACTGGATCAAAACTGCTCCTGTCTGGACTAGTCAAGTGAACATCGCATGACCCCACCCCCAGGACCAGCAACTGTAGCAGAGCTTTAACTTACTTCCTGCTGCTACTGCCTAAGTCCCTTAGATTCACTGCTAGAAACAAGAGACAGCATTCCACCTTCAAGGACTCTTACAAGTGGCACAGATAATTAGGTTGTGTAAATTTAGGTTGCACAACAAATTAGATTATGATGAAACAAAAAAATTTAAACAGCAATTTATATGTGTATGGATATACATATGTATGTATATAGATATATAGATATAATTTTTTGTTCCAGTACAGGAACAATTCAGGGCCTGTACTTTCATTTGGCTTTTTTTCTCTCAAGGATAGTGCTCTACCACTTGAGCTACACCTCCACTTCTAGCTCTTTGCTGATAAATTGGAAACAAGACACTCACTAATGGACTTTCTGCCCAAGTTGCCTTCAAACTATGATCCTCATTTTTCAGCCTCCTCAGTGGCTAGGATTACAAGCATGAACCACCATGTTTAGCCTGAAAGAGCAAAAATATATCATTAAAATGAAACTCATCATATTATCAAAGGGAAAATAATATATATTTTTTTTACCTGAATGCCTAGCTCTTCTCTATAGGACTATACTTACCACACCCCTTGTCATGTTTCAGGCCCTCCGGTCCCTTACCTACAGGCTGTCTGGTGTTCTGAAACAAACTAGCCTCATCTTGATCCCAGGGCTTCCATACTTGCTCTGCTCACTACCTAGAGGTCTGCCATACCACTTTCCAGATTGTCTTTCTCTTCTTACTGGTCCTCAGGGAAAATGTCTCTGGGAATTCCCCTTGGAAAGCTAGAAGCTCCTCATCTTTCCATGTTTCTTTCTTTCTTTCTTTCTTTTTTTTTTTTTGTCAGTCATGGGGCCTGAACTCTGGGCCTGTCCCTGTCCCTTAGCTCTTCAGCTCAAGGCTAGCGCTCTACCACTTGAGCCACAGTACCACTTCTGGCTTTTTCTGCTTATGTAGTGCTGAGGAATCGAACCCACGGCCTCATGCATGCAAGGCAAGCACTCTACCACTGAGCCACCTTCCCAGCCCATCTTTGTATGTTTCTACAGCCCTGCCTTCTGGTCTTTGATCATAGTGAGGGAATAATAATCTTGGTCTTAAAAAAATTTTTTCTGGGGGCTGGGAAGGTGGCTCAGTGGTAAAGCACTTGCCTTGCATGCATGAGGCCCTGGGTTCGATTCCTCAGCACCACATAAACAGAAAAAAGCCGGAAGTGGCACTGTGGCTCAAGAGGTAGAGAGCTAGCCTTGAGCTGAAGAGCTGAGGGACAGCACCCCGGCCCAGAGTTCAGGTCCCTTGACTCACAAAAAAAAAAAAAAGTATATTTCCTACCAGGAAATGACATTGAAGAACAAGACTTGGGCTCCAATAAGAAGAGGAATGCCTCTTTATCATCTGTGGATTCTGAGACTTTTTGGGGGGTAAATGACCTGACATATTAACCCACTCAATACTTAACACTGTCAAAAGTGACTTGGGACCTGAATGCTAATTCCAATCTACTTTATAGCTAGTGCTATATAATGATGGGAAAGTCATATTTCCCTTCCAGGATTCAGTTTCTCTGTCAATGGAATGAGGGAGGTCGATGTTGAAGAGGCATATTCAAATACTAGCACTCTAGTTTTGTGTTTTGTTTTTTTTTATTACTTTCCTGTATTTTCTTGGACAGCCAATTTCAAAGTAACACTCTATCCCCAATTTCACTTTAGAGGGAGGGGGGAGGATAGGCTACCATATACAGGGAAACGTGGCCCCTGGACTTCACTAGCAAATTGCCCTTTAATAAGAGGCAGATCTCCACTTACCCTTGCTGGATTAAGAAGCCAGAGAGATGAACTACCTACTCTTCTATAGCAGAACAAGAAATTACTATCACCTCAAACATGTGTGCCACGCTCTAAGACAAGCAATTTCCTTCCAATTAAATGCAAGTAGTTCTCTGGGTAGAATCAGTCCTCAAAGCTATCAGCAGGCAAAGGTAGGAGGAGAACACTACAAAGTCCAGCTTAGGCAAAAGCATGAAACCTTACATGAAAAATAAAGCTAAAAAGGGCTAGGGGTATGGCTGAAATGGTAGAGCACTTGCCCAGCAAGTGTGAGGCCCTGAGTTAATATCACTACCAAAGAGGGGAGGGATGGAGAAAAAGACTTCTCCCCTGTCTAATACTATAGTCTTGAAGCTATGTGAACTGAAGTTTGTTGAAAAACAATGTTAAAAAGTGATTTTCCAAGATTAATTATGAAAACTGAGATACAAAATACTGTATTAAATAATACTTATATCAACTGCATTTTGAAATAGCAATGAGTTAGATATATTAGATGAAATAAAATATATCTTAAAATTAATTGCATGTGTTCCTTTTAACACTTTTGTTATTGTTACTAGAAAATTTTAAGTTAGTTAGAGGTTTACAAATACTTTTCATTTGGATAGTGCTGATCTAGAGGTAGAGTTTCTCTGTGTGCGTGTATGTGCACATACGTGCATGTGTGCCTGTATGTGTGTGTGTAGGAGAGAAGACAATTTAACAAAGGGGGACATTGATGGAGGAGATGCAGAGAATTGACTGATTCCAGAAGACTCCTTGCCTAATGGGTTCACAGTTTGGGCTTGATTGCACCGCTAGGCAGCAGGTCAAAACAAAAGTTCCACCATGCCAAGGAGCTGTCTGTGACTGCCAAAAGTAAAAATTCTAGAGACTTTCAAGATATGTGATTTCCTATGAAGCAAGAGTTGACAAGTTGCTCAGGAGGGTCAGGATGGAGAAAGGAGACTTCTTTTTTGGGGGGAGGGGCCCGGTCATGGGGCCTGAACTCTGGGCCTGGGCGCTGTCCCTCAGCTCTTCAGCTCAAGGCTAGCGCTCTACCACTTGAGCCACAGCGCCACTTCCGGCTTTTTTCTTTTTGCTTATGTGGTGCTGAGGAATCAAACCCAGGGCCTCATGCGTGCAAGGAAAGCGCTCTACCACTGAGCCACCTTCCCAGCCCCGAGAAAGGAGACTTCTACAATCCCATCCCAGCCTTCCAAATGTCTTGGAAGTGCATTTTCTCACTGGTAGGGAAGAGGGTTCAAATGGAAAAAAGAAAAGTAAATGAGTGACATGGTGGATTCAAGAAAGATAGACCCTTCTCACATTAATGTTATTATGTAGGAATAAGATTTTCATTTATTGCATAAAAGGTAATGTTTGTAAAATTCTGGTTATAAGGAATTTTGAAATCATAGAAGAAAAAAAGAACATGTAAAATCATCCACACTCTCCTAACACAGTTATAACTGCTTTAATATTTTAAAGTAATTTTCTTCCTTTGCCTTTATATACATGAGTATGTGCAGTAATTGTGTGCTTTATTACTAGGATAAATGCTCTTGAGTCATACTGTTTTATAAATGTTTTGCCACATCAGGGTGTATTCTTAGAAAACACAATTATGAATGGTTACCCAATATGCCATTGTAACTGCCAACATTTCAACCATTTTCCAGTCATAGGCTTTTAAATTATTTATCATTTTTTTATTTATCACAAGTAAAATGTGATTAATGTCTTTGGGTATCAAATTTGTTGTGATTTCTAAGGAAAGTAGGAGTTTATAAAAAGCCATTGTGGGAAATACAAAGGAAGTCAATAGAATCATTCTTCAGATGGCTTTTGTTTTTAATTGAAGAAGTCAGTTTAATCAATTCATTTGTAAAGTTTTCTTCCTACTATAAAATTTTGTCTGTTTTTTGAGAAAATATTAGTATTGTTTTTCATTCTTCATTTTTAATAATTAAAATGTAAAAAACCATTTTCTATACTATGGATTAAGAATATAACCACTTGGCTTTCAACATCACCTTTAGAAATAAAATTTGTTTTTATTGACTATAGGTCTGTTCTATCCTATATTTCATTTTGGGAGGAATGGAAGCACAAAAGCTAAAGTTTTAAGCTAAAGAACATTAAAACTTACAGTAATTTGAAATAAATGTTATATATGCTGAAATGTTATGTTGAAAAACAGGAACGGCCTGAAAGCTAACAAGTTTGTGCTTAATGACAGAAAATGTGGGAATCCTGGGTCACATGAGGGTCAATATCAACAGGAAGAGTATCTTCAGTTTCACAAGTCCCCGTTCTCACAGAGAAGCCTTGGGAAGACTGGTATCTGAAGTTGCAGTGGATTGCAACCTCTTAAATTCAGGAGCATCTGAAGCTGTTTGTCATGAAAACATCCTGATAAATAATTTGGAGCAAAGGCCAATAGAGGAATCCGTTCAGGGATGGGGTGGAGGGGAAGCAAGAAATCTGTGGTGCACCAGTGGTTTATACCTGTCATCCTAGCTTAGCAACTCAGGAGGCTGAGATTTTAGGACTGTGGAGGAATCCATTAGGCTCTTATCTCCAATGAGCCACCAAAACAAAGTGGAGGTGTGGCTCTAGTGGTATAGCACCAGCCTTGAGCAAAAAAGCTATGTGAGAGTGAAAGCCCCTGAGGTCAAGCCCAGTGCCAGCTCCAAAAGAGAAGAGAGAGAGGGGGGAGGGAAGGAGAGAGAGAAATCTGTAAGGAATTACCTTTAGTACAGTAACAAATACTATGTTAGGAGCTAATTTATCATATATTTTGTTTATTAGGTTAATGTTCTTTTCTTCAGTCCTGAAGCCTGTTTTCAGATGGCAGTCATGGGGCTTGAACTCTACGTGAGCGCTATCGCTTTGCTCTTCAGCTCAAGGCGACTGCTCTACCACTTGAGCCACAGCACCATTTCCAGTTTTATAGTGTTTTTATTGGAGATAAGAGTCTCATGGACTTTCTTGCCCGGGCTGGCTTTGAAGCACGATCCTCAGATCTCAGTCTCCTGAGTAGCTAGGATTACAGGCGTGAGCCACCAGCACCTGGCTATCAGATGACAGTCTACTTTTTTTCTACACTTCCTAGCCATAGAGATGTCAGGGAGTAGTTTTCACTCATTAGGAAATTGTCAGGTACACTTTCACGTGTGAAAGCAGGGCAAACTGTCCCGGCTCTGCCAGCAAGACTACAAATGTGCATGAGAGAGTTAGAGGACCCTTGTGACCCTCTGGGAGATGAAACAGAACACCAATATTTGCTTCCTATAATAACCCACATCCACTAGATAGGGCTAAAATAATACTAATTGCCAAGAAGAGTCTAAAAAGAGACCTTGCCAAACAGAAGATTTTGTTCCCTAAGGGAGAAGTGTTTCTAACACTGGTATGAATAAGTTATGAAAAGCCTTCACAACTGAAAGAGACATAATCATCATTCATGTATAACAGATTTGTTTATTCTGTGAAGATTCATTTCAGTTGATTAATTATCAGTATCTACTGATGGTGGGGGTAACAAGGCTGCTCTGATGAGAGAATTACAGAAGTACATGCTTAGAATATTTATCACTGAGCCCATATTGTATAAACTTAGCATATTTATCATGTCTTTTTCTGTTCATAATTTTTCTTTATGAGAACAGATACTACAGTACTGCTCATGCAGTGGGCATTTTTCCTTCCATATATGGTACCCTATTCTTTATAAAGGAGTTTATTGCTTTTATAGTTAATACCAATATCCCCAAACATAAATAAGCATAACTTTATAAGTGGTTCTTGTGTCTCCATCCTACCTCCAAGTGAGTCTTGGAACATACAAACTCCATTAAGATACTTTTCCACCCTGAATCTTCCAAAAGCTCACCATAGTCCTTATATAAATTCCCAAGATTTTAAAAGTACTTATCACTCCTATCACTTCCTTAGCTTTAGGCAGAGCTACTCTAAAATAGTACACAAATGGTTATCTCTATCTCTGACCTCACCAAGTTCCATCTTTGTAACAGACCCAAGTCCAGTGACTACTGTTTAAAATTGAAAAACATTTAAATCAAAATATTAAAATCAATATCCTTCAATGTAATATATGCCATAACCTCCAAAGGAACTTGTACCTACAATTTACTGAATGTGATAGTGGAAGCTATCATTTATGGATTCTTGGCTGTACTGCATATCTAACACTAAGCTGAATGTTTTAGATATGTTTTCTCATTTGATCTCTGTATAAGACAGTGTATGTTAATATCTCCTTACCATAGGATAAGAAAATAAGGCATAAAAAGTCCAGACTCTCCCTGAGTCAGGACTCTAATACAATGTTGGAGTTCTCCCTTCTAGTTCTTAGGCAAGATCATTACAATATGAATAAGAAGACCTGAGTTATATTACCTCTGTGATATTTTTACTCTCTTTGAGTTCCAGTTTTCCCATATTGTCATCTTAACTTTCCTCTTTCTTTTTCTGTACCTGAGCTAACTAATATTTCTTAAATATGTATTTGCTTTTGAGTATTTATACTTTATGTGTCCAAATTGAACACTAACCCAAACAGCTTTGATAGATCTATGATCATGTCAGTAGGAGTTCTAATATAGTCTCTGAACTGTTCTGCACTCCAGCCTTACTCCTCTCTACACCATTTTCCACCTGACATCCAAAGTGAATCTTGGAAAATACAAAATGCATCAAGCCATTCCTCTACCAGAAATCACCAGCTCCTGTTGTCCTTAGATAAATTCCCAAAGTTTTAACATTATCACTTTAGCCTTATCTTTGACTACTTGGATTCCTGCAATCTTTGTTTTGTCAATCTGGATTAATTTCTGTTTCTTAAACATCTTCATTTCTGACTTTTAATTTCTAATTTTTCTCATCTTTGACATGGAACTATCCCCAAATCCTACATAGCTGTTCTTGTTATGTGCTCTGGGCTCCTTCTATTATCTATTATGTATGGCACTTTATCTTGTATCTCACCACTGGTAGACTGTACCAACTGAAACCAGAGACCATGGCCTGGCTTACTGTTGATCAGCTGTTCTCAGTCATCTTTTAACCTTCATTTATAAAAATTGTAACACGTGGTGGGGGCCAGTGGCTCATGTCTGTAATCCTAGCTAGCCAGCCAGAGCAGAACATGCATGAGACTCTCATCTCCAATTAACCACCAGAGAAAACTGAAAGTGGAGCTGTGGCTTAAGTGGTAGAGTGCTTGCCTTAAGTTGAAAAGCTCAGGGACAGTGCCCATGCCCAGAGTTTAAGACCTATGACCTACCAAAAAAAAAAGTTATGATACCTACCCTGCTTATATCTCAGAGTTTTGAGAGGTAATTGAGAAAACATTTTAAAATTTACGAATGATAAAGAGAAGTTATATTATTATAAAATGTAGCTCCACTCCTAAATAAAAAGTAGTAAAAGTAAAATTGGATTATAGAGTGAAATTTTAGTTACTTCAGAACCACTCTGGAATTTTTTAAAATTCAATTATGACTAGGGTTAGGTCCAGGGAAATTGTATTACTTTAAAATTCTTTGGATGACTCAGAGAAGCACTGACAAATTTGGAAGTGGTGACTTAAACCATTTTCCTTATCTGAAACCATGAGTCAGTATAGAGAAAAGTATGGGTAATTTCCTTGGTCAGATTAATCCTACAGAGATAGATAAAGCATATTCTTCTAGAAGAGAGACTATTGAAAGCCAATAATACGATGACAATCGACCAATCCAGCAAGCAGGTCACATTTAACTTGTGAAGGTCAGAAGCTAGTTACTAGGAAGCAAAACTTTCACAGAAAAATGACTCAGGAAAGAGAAGAGAGTACTAATCATGTACAATCTTAAAACCAGAGTGACTATGGCCTAAACTTGGCAAGAAATGAGGAAAGGAGTCCTGACTCTGTATTCCATGAGGGTGGGAAAGTGCTTTACTGGATAAGAGGAAAAGACTGTGTAAAGCAGCAGTTTTCAAACTTCGAGTGAATGTTAAAAGTGATAGGAAAGTTATACTACAAAATAAGTATATACACTATATCCTGTCTGCACACCAATATGTTACACCAAAATTTTGTTTTGTTTTGTTTTTGCTGGTCATGGGGCTCAAACTCACAGCCTAGATGCTATCCCTGAGTGTTTTGCTTAAGGCTAGCATTCTACCACTTGAGCCACAGCTCCACTTCTGGCTTTTTTGGTCCTTAATTGAACATATGAGTTTTGGGGACTTTCATGTATGGGCTGGCTTTGAACCATGATCCTTAGCTCTCAGCCTTCTGAATAGTTAGAGCTATAGGGATGAGCCACCAGCACCCTGCAACACCAAAGTTTTAACATTTTTTTTTACTGCACACTTTCCAAACACATTTGAGAATGAATGAATTACATACAACGACTTTGAAACTAGAGTATTGCAAACTAAGCATCCAAGTATTTAGCGTGAAAAAAGCAAATTGGGAAGCAATCCTATAAAAGCATCCATGATTCATCCTTATCATTACCAAATACGACCTGCAAAAAGCATATAGCATAGAGGCAAAGCTATGTGATGATTTAATTTTACCTTTTCATCATCTAGTTTAGAGCTAGACTCAACAAAAATGAAACTGAATTGTTATTTTATTTCACTTGCATGAATAATATAACATTTAAATCCCTGAAACTGAGTTCAGTATACACCAGTTAATTACTTGTCTTTGGTAGGGTTGAACTATTAAATTATATAGCAAAGAAGATAACATAGCCTAGCAGATTGATAAAAAGCAAAAGTCATTTTTCCTAAATGGGACTAGAAGCTGAAACTCTGCTACCTTCTTGCTATATAGTGCAAGTCATTAGCAGGACACCATTTTGGAAGGAACATGTAAGTGGTAGGAAAAAGGAGGTTACTTCCTCAAAAAGTCAAACACAGATTTCCATATGATCTATCAATACTACTCCTGGGTCTGTACCTAAAGAACTGAAAGCTGAGGTCCAAGCTGATACTTGTAGACCAACATAATTTAGCAACATCAGTCGCAGTAAACAAAAGGCAGACACATTTTAAGGCCTATCTATTACATGAATGGGTAAACAAAACATAACCATGAAATACTATCCTGGTTTTGACAGTACCCACCCTGCACCAAGAGACCAAATCCTCTTCCTCCCTTCTGCATGTAGCCTTTTAAATATCTGACAACACTATTAGATCATAACCAACATAGAAAATAGCTCTGAACATTTAAGCATGCAGTTTCTCCATAGGAGAATTGATACCTGATTGATTAGGATTACTGATGATTTACAGCTGGCATATAATCCTCACAGCAATTGCTGTTCAGCCTAAGCATCTCAGGACTCATGATGTCAAGGCTTATAACACTCTTGGAACCAACGGACATGTTAAATCAAAGGCATCTGTCATTAAGCCTAGAGACTCATCATGCCCCTAAAACTTGTCAGTGATTCTCAGACATCATGAGACTTGATGCAGCCACATGGAGCTACATAAAGCCCCATTGTTTATGGATCACTTTCTCTTCCATTTTCTCTCTCGTGATTTTTTTCCAGTATTTTTGCAGCTCTGAAAAAATGCATTTAAAAGATTATAAACAGCAGTTGGTAATCAGTGCATAACAGCTCTCTGTGTATAATACAATCATTAGGTGTACATTAGACATTTGGCATAATAGGAATACTGTCGCTTTAATAGAACTCTGTCAAAGTACCAATGCCTCCCGCTTTGAAAATGTACCGATCCGTTTTATTTCACCCAATAGATGGGGAAATGTGTAACAGCAGCGTGGCATTATTCTGTGACAAAGTTCAACTGATTTTGCTCATCAAATTCTGAAGAAATACAGAATACAAGTAAATGTGTTAATACCAATTTCTGTGATATACAATTTAAAATTCCTTCCATCTCCTACCATTGAAGCTGTATTTTTGATGCTTTTAAGCTAAATTTGAGCATGATCCTGAATCATATCCATAACTGGTACTGGATCAGTACCAGCTTTATGATCAGTACCAGATTTATGATGCTGAGTATTGAGTATATTCCAATTAAAGTTGAAATGAAATGCAGTTTCATTTCATTTCATTTCCCATCTCAGGAGGCTGAGATGGGAGAATCTTAAATTTGAGGCCAGCTTGGGCTACACAAAGATAATCTGTCTCAATACAAATGAAGCCATTATCATGCACACGCACTTCTAAATATTTTTTTAAAAATCAAAGAAAAGGCAAATCTATAGTAATAAAAGTGGATTCATGATTACACAGAGCTAGTCGTGAAAATAGAGAATGACTTCAAAATGGAATAAAGATTCTTAGAGGTAAAAGAAATTATGGATTTTTAAATTTTTTAAAAATCACTGATTTGTGTATTTAAAATAAGTGAATTTTATTTTATATAAATGAAGCCTCCATGAACTCTTAAAAAACATGTAAACATCCTTATACATTTATCTTTGTGGTTCTCAATAATATCTGTGGAATTAATTCTGAGATGTTGGTTGTGGACCAAAGGAATATTTATTTAATTACTTTGATTTTATTTACTTTTTCAGATAGGTCTGGCTATGTGGCCCAGATGGGCTTTGAACTAATGATTCTGTTGCCTAACTCTTCTAAGTACTGAGAGTCACCAGTTGCTGCTAAAAATTTTTTTCTTATTTTTTTTTTTTTGGTCCGGTCATAGGACCTGAACTCTGGGCCTGGGTACTGTCCCTCAGCTCTTCAGCTCAAGGCTAGCGCTCTACCACTTGAGCCACAGCGCCACTTCTGGCTTTTTTTTTTTTTTGCTTATGTGGTGCTGAGGAATCGAACCCAGGGCCTCATGCATGCAAGGCAAGTGCACTACCACTGAGTCATTTTCCCAGCCCCTGCTGCTAAAATTTTTATAGAAACCACTAAATTGTATTTTAGGCTCCTACTGACTATATATGTCAGTACATATTTCTCTAATGCTACCAATACTATTAATCTTGTAGATTTTTGGTGCTGTAGAAAAAATGTTATTGGCTTTTTAAATTACTGAGCTGTGTTCACAGACATTCATTCTCTGTGAATTATTTATGTTTGTATCACTTTAAAAATATCACTTGTGGGGCTGGGAAGGTGGCTCAGTGGTAGAGTGCTTGCCTTGCATGCCCGAGGCCCTGGGTTCAATTCCTTAGCACCACATAAGCAAAAAGAAAAAAGCCTGAAGTGGCACTGTGACTCAAGTGGTAGAGCGCTAGCCTTGAGCTGAAGAGCTGAGGGACAGCGCCCAGGCCCAGAGTTCAGGCCCCACGACTAGACCCCTCCCCCCCAAAATATCACTTGTTTGTCATTTCCTTGCTGGTTTATAAATTCTTAAATATTATACACATTGAATTTTATTATTTATACTGCAATATTTTTGTCTTTTTTCCAGTCGTTAAAAACTATAGTCCAGAAGCCAAAGCAAATTCATTGTCTGTTTTTCTATTTTCTTTTCTTTTCTCTCATCTATCACGTCTTTACCTTTCTCTTTATTTCCCCTTCTTTCCTTCTTGCCTTCCTTCCTTCCTTCCTTCCTTCCTTCCTTCCTTCCTTCCTTCCTTCCTTCCTTCCTTCCTTCCTTCCTTCCTCCTTCCTTCCTTCCTTCCATTTTCTTTCCTTCTTTCTCTTTCTTTTTGAGACAGGGTCTTACTATGTAGCCAGGCTGGTCTTAAATTCCTCATCTTCCTGCCTGCTTTTTCTTTCTGGGTGCTAGGATTCTAGGTATGTACCCCCTACCATGCTTCTCAGCTTTTTTTTTTCATTTAGTTGTTTTTTTTTTTTTTTTTTCCAGTTGTGGAGCTTGAACTCCAGGTCTTTTGCTCAAGGATAGCACTCTACAACTTGGAAGCACAGCACCACTCCTAGTTTTCTAATGATTCACTGGAGATGAGTCTCATGGTCTTTCCTGCCCAGCCTGGCTTTGAACCTCAGTCCTCAGATCTCAGCCTCCTGTGGAGTTAGGATGACAGGCATGAGCTACCAGCATCTGGCTTTATTTAATTTTTTATTTTGAAGTAACTAGTATTTCAGAAAGTTATCCTGAACCCTTCACCACATTTCTCCCAATTTTACACAGTTACTAGTATAATAGCAAGACTGAGAAATTCATATTGGTACAATGTGCGCTTACTTCTGTGCCATTTTATCACTTGTGTAGATTCAGGTAGCCATTGTCTTACGATACAAAACTACTCCATTATAACAAAGATCTTCCACATGCCAGCTTTTCAGGCTTGACCTATCTCCAATCATGTCTAACCCCTTAATCACTAATCTATTCACCACCTCTGTAACTTCATCATTTGGAGAGTGTTACATAAATGAAATAATACAGTGTGTTACCTTTGAGTTAGCTTTTTTCCCCACACAACACAATGCCCTTGAAATCAGGCCAACTTGTTGCCTATATCAAGAGATTAAGCTAGATGTGGTGGCTCATAACCATAGCTACTCAAATGAAGTCTTGAAAATTTAAATTTCTCTACTGTAAGGAGCTGTTCACAAAATCTTTAGTGCAAAGATCTATCCTTCTTACTTTATTACCTTTTAAAACATTTTATTTTATTATAAGGATGCTGTTCAGAGGGTGACAGTTACATGAGTAAGGCAATGAGTACATTTCTTGCCGAGCATTGTCACCCCCTCCTTTGTTGTTTTCCCACTATCCCTTCCCTCCTCCATCTCTTTCTTTATTACTTTTTTGTCCTTGTATTTCCTACAGAATTGAGGTACAGAGCTAGACACAAAGAAGGCATTTAATAAGTAGTTATAATGAAAGGAACTGAATTCTTTAGTAGCCTGAGATTGGACAGATTCCAGTCTCCACACACACCAGCAATATGTACACTGGGGTTTATATTTCTGTATGAGGGAGGCTAACATTTATTTATGTACCTTGGTTGGAAGATCCTCACTATTAAATAGTTTGAATTCTTTTGCAAGTTGGATTCTGCTGCCTTCTGAGAGCCCAGAAATTGCATCCGGTCTCAAGTGCCTAAATCTTGGGTAGTTACTGTGATCTCAGGGGAAGATTACTATAGCTAACAGTTTATATATAACATGGATTATGTAAGTTCTATAGTGGGAGGAGTGATGCCTTTGAAAAAACCAATATATAGACTTGTCTCTCAGATATCCTAACTTTCCAAAAGGAAGAGAGATGCCACATTTACTCAGTGTGAAGAATCTTTTGCATAGTAGAGTGTTGTGGCTTGAAATCAGAACTTTCTACTCTTTGCTTGGCCTTTTCTACCACTTGAGCCAAATCTCCACTTCAGCTTTTTGGTGATTAATTAGAGAGAAGAGTATTATAGCCAGGTGCTGGTGGCTCACACCTGTAACCCTAGCTACTCAGGAAGCTGAGATCTGAAGATCATGGTTCAAAGCCAGCCTGGGCACGAAAGTCTGTGAGACTCTTATCTCCAATAAATCACTAGAAAACTAGAAGTGGCTCTGTGGCTCAAGTGGTAGAGCACTCACCTTGAGCTGAAGAGCTCAAGCATAGTGCCCAGGTCCAGAGTTCAAGCCCCTCAACAGACAAAACAACAACAGTAACAACAACAAAGAGTACTATAAACTTTCCTGTCAGGGATGGCTTTAAACCTTTATTCTTAGATCTCAGCCTCTTGAGTAGTAGTAAGAGCCAGCAACATTGGGTCAAAGTTAATATTTATTGAGCTATTATATTGTATCAAACATTAAAGTGTCTATATACCTTTATTTATTTAATTAATTTTTATTTTTCCCAGTTCTGGAGCTTGAACTTAGGGCCTGGGCACTGTCTCTGAGCTTCTTTTGCTCAAGGCTAACACTCCAGCACTTGATTCTTTTCTGTGTATGTGGTACTGAGGAATCGAACCCAGGACTTCATGCATGCTAGGCAAGCACTTTACCACTAAGCCAAATTCCCAGTCCTATACTTTTTTTTTTTTGCACACAACTATTTTATATACTTCTTTTTCTCATCACAACTTTCAGGCATGAATCTCATTATCCCCGTGTACTGATGAAGAAATTGTGTTGAGGGGAATCGCGTAATTTTCCAGATCACTCTAGGGAAAAGCAGTGGCAGACTCAGGACTCTGTCCCATGAGTCCAAAGTTGATGCTCTTAACCCATGATATCTGCAATGCTTCGCTTCTAAAGCACCAACTTCTAAAATATTGCTAAAATCCAACTTCTGCTTTAATTGCTCAAAAGCACTTTTACACTTAATGAAATCTTAGAAGTACAATCAATATGACCTTGTTACCCTATGCTTGTGGATTGAGATCTCCTGGATGCCAGGACTGCATTTATATTTCTCTCAGTTCTCAAGATCTCCCTTGTTGCCAACACATAGTGGAGACCTAAGAAGAAATCACGGTGATTGCTGTGTTTCTGAAAAATGTTATTTATTGAATGACAAAATTTTTATAGTCTCTGTAATCATCTTTAATTTTTTTCTTTTTTAATTATTGTTATAAAGGTGATATACAGAGGGGTTATAGTTACCTAAGTTAGGTACTGAATACATCTCTCTTTGGACAATGTCATCCCTTTCCCCCTCTCTCTACCACTTTGAACAACAAAATTTTGGCTTGTGAAAAGTCTAATAAATTTGTACAGATAACTTCACTTATCAGTTTTCTTCTACTGTTGTAGCAAATTGCTACAAATTTAGTAGCTTAATGTTTTACTGTGCAGTTCTGGAGGTTCAAAGAATATAAACTGGATCTTACTGGGTTAAAATAAAGACTCCTTCTGGAGTCTCTAGGCTATAGGAGAACAAGACCCAGGTGAAAATGTCCCCTCTGGCTTGCAAGCTTTGTGCAGACTGTACAGAAAATGAAACATCCTGAGACCAGGAAGAAATGTCAGCAACAATTTAGGATGTGTTCTTTTTCTTTTTGTTTTTGCCAGTCGTGGGGCCTGGACTCTGGGCCTGGGCACTGTCCCTCAGCTCTTTAGCTCAAGAATAGCACTCTACCACTTGAGCCATAGCGCCACTTTCGGCTTTTTCTCCTTATGCGGTGCTGAGGAATTGACCTCAGGGCCTCATGCATGCAAGGCAAGCACTCTACCACTGAGCCACTTTCCCAGTCTACTGGGATGTGAAATTCTTTTTTTTTGGGGTGGGGGGGAGTCTGGTCATGGGGCCTGATCTCTGGGCCTGGGCGCTGTCCCTCAGCTCTTCAGCTCAAGGCTAGCACTCTACCACTTGAGCCACAGTGCCACTTCCGGCTTTTTTTTCCTGCTTATGTGGTGCTGAGGAATCGAACCCAGGGCCTCAGGCATGCAAGGCAAGCACTCTACCACTGAGCCAACTTCTCAGCCCCTGGGATGTGAAATTCTTATTCCTTCTAGAACAAGATGTTCTGTAATGCTTGAGCTCCACTGGCCAAATGGTGTCCAGGGTATATAAACCCAGGATGGAAGAGCTATAGTATAGACAGACTTCTTTTTACATTAAGTTGTATTCCTAATCCTTGGGGGTCCAATTTTCATGGCTCCTAGGCCTCTGTTTATCCTTACTGTCTATTTTCAAGAAATAGGCTTTTTCTGACTGTGTCAATGTTCTGTCTCAACACACTCATGCAATCAGCAGGAAATCTACATAGGGGAGAGTCTGTTTCCTTGTCTTTCCAGCTTTTAGAGGCCAACTATTTTAGTTTACTTATAGTTCTTCCTCCATCTTTAAAACCAACAGCATAACATGTTCAAAATGCTCTGATTGACTTCTACTTTTATTTGAAAGAACAATTGTGATTCCTTGGGTCCTGCTTGGATTATGAGGATAGTCTTTCCATCTCCGTGTCCGAATTTAATCCTGCCTGCCAAGTCTTTTTTTGGTTCTCTTTAACCAACACACACACACACACACACACACACACACACACACACACACACACACACACACACACACACACACAAAATGTGGAGGCCTACAACCTCTATTTTCTTGTAGCAATTGATTATTTCCATATGAATACAAATATGCAGACATTTCTTATTGTTTTGTTCAATTTCTTTGTTATGAAATTTATCATTCATATAAAAGGATCTGTAAGATATTTTGGGCAAAAGTTGCCCCCAAACTGGTCTGGGCAAGAAACTTTCTGCATGAAGTTATTAACATAATAATATTTTTCAACTTTTATTTTGAAAACATTTCAAACTTAGAGCAAAATAATACAGAGGTATGTTACATTCCCTTTATCCAGATTCACTGGTATTTAACATTTTGTTACTCTCTTGCTTTTCTTTCTCTTGGCTATATAGAGTTATTTTATTAGTAAATTGTTTACTCTGTAATGCTTTAGTCTTTATTTTGGAAATTAAGGATATCCCCTAAGATGTTTGTGCACAGTAATCCAGTTCAGGACATTTAATATATTAATTATGTGTAGCCTAATATACATTTTATATTTCAATTTTGTCAGTTATCCTTATTATAGCTTTACCAGTCTAATATGTTCTTATTTGTCATGTCATTTAATCTTCCTTCTTTGCTACCCTCTCTTCCTCACCATTTTTCATCCTTTCTTCCTTTTTCTCTCTCTTTCTTCCTTCTTTTTCTTGTTCCTTTTTCTTTTTCATTTTTTTCCTTCACTATGTTTCCCAGCTTCACCTCAAGCTCCTAGGTTCAAGTATTCCTCCCATGTGAGCCTCCAGAGCACTGGTGAAACAGCTCTTAGGCTCTCTTGACCTTAAATTTTTGAAGACACAGGGTTTGGTGACACACACCTGTGATCTTGTCATTGCAGCCCTTGGGAAGGAGAAACAGGCCCCTACCTCAAAAAACAAAACAAAGGATATTGGAGGACATGGTCTTATGTTATTTTGTATATGTTCCTTAGTTTAAGGTGGCTTTTTGTTTGTTTATATAAGAAGCTGAATTAAAAGTTTAGCAAGACACTTGCATTTGACACTTGAGCAATTAGAAAGAAGGAAAATCTGGTTACCACGGATAAATGTTGTGATACTCAAAGTATCTTAGACACTCCTATATTTCTCTCTATTACACTGGCCACAGGAACTAGCCCATTTAATAAAAAAGAGTCCAGACTGGGCTGGGAAGGTGGCTCAGTTGTAGAACACTTGCCTTGCATGCATAAGGCCCTGGGTTCGATTCCTCAGCACCACATAAGCAAAAAGAAAAAAGCTGGAAGTGGCGCTGTGGCTCAATTGGTAGAGTGCTAGCCTTGAGCTGAAGAGCTGAGGGACAGCACCTAGGCCCAGAGTTCAGGCCCCACAACCAGACCCAAACAAAACAAAACAAAGCAAAAAAAGAGTCTGGGTGTAGGTGGCTCACGCTTGTAATCCTAGCTACTCAGAAGGCTGAGACCTGGGGATCGCGGTTCAAAGCCAGCCCAGGCAGGAAATTCTGTGAGACCCTTATCTCCAATAAACCACTCAGAAAACCAGAAGTGGCACTGTGGCTCAAGTAGTAGAGCACTAGCCTTGAGCTGAAGAGCTGAGGGACAGCTCCCAGGCCCAGAGTTCAAGCTCCATGACTGACTAAACAAACAAACAAACAAATAAAAATAAACAAGAGGTTACCATTTACTGAGTGCCTAATGTTGGTTAGGGAGAACAGTAAGGATTTCATTTCCATCGTTTCACACAGCAACAGCGTGAGAAGGCCGGGACTGCTTCTGTCTCACAGATGCTGTCAGCCAACAGTGACTTTCCTAAGCTCACATAGCCAGTAAGTGGTGGAGCTGACTCTCAACCCCATGTTTCCAACGGACTTTTTCCCATTATCCCATAGCCTCAAAAGTATTTTTCCACTGACATAGTTGGTATGGGTAGTTAAGCCCAGGAACAAAAACTTCAGAATTATCTGAGAACTAGTTGATCTTTAGTGAAAACACTCAGCAGAACCAGACTTACCATCAACTGACCATGTCCTCGATATTCTCCAAGGTGCCTTGACTCATAATTATTTTCTCTTCCCAGGCATGTGGTTGTAGGTGGGACTCTGGGCTCAGTCTTTGGGTTTCGGCTCTTACTTGTTTATGTCCACATAGTCTTTGCTATTCTCATCTGGTTTCATGGATTTCCATGTCATCTACATACTCACAAGCCCTCTATTCATATCTCTAGGTCAAACCATGCCCTTGAATGAGTTTACCTAAGTGTCAAATTAACATTTTTACTTGACAGAGGAAAAACATCTCAAACTTAGTAGATCCAAAAATGAGCTCTAATTATGTCCACCTCAAATCTGCTTTTCTCATAGCCTACTTTGTCTTAGAAAATGACAAGTCTGGATGTTAGTTGCACAGTCATAGCTTTTTGAGTGAGTGCTGTTTCTTTATAGCCCTTATTCAGTCCATAAACAAATCATGTTGGTCTTACTTTCAAAATAAATCTAGATGCTGTCTATCTCTCCCTTCCTCCTCAGCCTTCACGAAACATCCTATCTAAAATGTTCCCACCCCAGGAACTTGATTCCTTTCGTTGGCTTCATTTTTCTTTTAATAATTGGCTGCATTTATCACATTCTATTGAATATATTATCATTTTAAAGTCGGGGCTTTTTTTTTTGCCCAAGTGCTAGGGCTTGTGGCTATCATCCTAGCTACTCAGGAGGCTGAGATCTGAGGATTGTGATTTGAAGCCAGCTCCAGCAGAAAAGTCCATAAGACTCTAATCTTCAATTATCCACTAAAAAGCTGGAAGTGGGTCTATGGCTCAAGTGATAGAGCTCTAGCCTTTGGCAAAAAAGCTTGAGGATAGTGCCCAGGCTCTGAGTTTAAGCAGCAGGATTGTCACATATACACAAATATTATTCTTTTGGTCTGTTTATACATCCAAAATATAAGTAAGATCCTTGAAGGGAGGAATTTTGTTCTGTTCTGTTTAGTTTTGTATTCCTATACCTAAAACTGCATGGCATATAATAGTTGTTCAATAATTGTCCAAAAGAATGCAAGAATGTTCAAATCAATTCTTTACCTTATTCCACCCCCAGTCCTGGGGCTGGAACTCAGGGCCTGGGCACTGTCCCTGAGCTTCTTTTTGCTCATGACTAACACTATACCACTTGAGTCGTCACAGTGCCACTTCCAGCTTTTTCTGTTTATGTGGTACTGAATTGAGCCAGGGCTTTATTCATGCTAGGTAAGCACTCTACCACTAAGCCATATTCCCAGCCCCATAGATTTGATATTTTTAAAAGAATATTTATCAGAGGCAGATCCAAGTATCTCTCCATCATAATTAGTAAAAAAAAAAAGTCTTAATTTCTTTCTTCTAATAATTTGGGAATCACATATAGATACAGGTTAAATCATTTCTCATAAATGTAAAATAATTATTATGAGAAATGTTCATATGAAAACAAAGAAAAGAAAATTAAATAGTAACCCAACTACTGGTACTATTTTGACAAACTTCTTTCCAAACATATTTAATTTCAATGATGTTTTATTTTTCAAGTTTCCTTAGCCCCATGACAAGGAATGAAACAAACAATGGAGGAACAAAGGCCAACCCCACAGTGTACAAACAGCCACCACAACATTTCCATGGAAATTTTGGATGCTACTATTTTCTTTTTCTAAGAAAGCATTCTATAATTTGGATATTTAAGTTATCCAAATTTTCACTAAAAGATCTTCCTTTTAATATGTCAGAATTCTTAGAAAAATAAATATTTGGACTTTGTGAAATTCTGATTAATATTATGGCTCTTGCATTTACCTTAAAGGCCTAGAGCCTGGGTTTGAGTGCTAGTTCTACAATTTTATGACCATGAAGCTTCAAGCAAGTCACCCTCTCTGAGTTGTATGTACCCCAGTTGGGAAACAGAGATGATATCTGCCTCACAAGACATTGAGATGATCACACCTGGTGATGGATGCATGTTTTAAAAGGGAAGTTCAAGTGTGGGGGAGAAAATGAAGATTGTTATCAAAGTGTGACAGATCATAGGACAATGCTGACATACAGGAATGCCATTGTTCTAGCAAGCCCAGAAGAGATGGGCTAATCAGCCCCAGCAGGATTTCCCAGACATTCCTTAGAGCATTTTCATGGCAATGCAATCTTCCTACCAACATATAGATTCTAGAATGAGAGAAACTCTTTCCCCCATTCATTATGTGTCTCTATTACTTATCACGTCAATTCCAGACATGAACTATTGTGTATGTGTGTGGGGGTGGGGGTGGAGGGGGTGGAGGGAGGGTACTAATACTGGAGTTTGAACTCAAGAGTCTTGTACTCTTTCTTGTTTTTTTTTTTTTTTCACTCAAAGCTGGAGCTCTATCATTTGAACCACAACTCCAATTCTGGTGTCTTGCTAATAGGAGATAGATGTCTCTTGGATTTGTCTGCCTAGGATAGCTCTGAACTTCAGTCCTCAGATCTCAGACTCCTTAGTAGCTAAGATTATAGGCATGAGCCTCTAGCACTCATAGAGCTAAGCTCTATGCATATACACACAGACAGACCATAGGACAGTATACCTAGGGGAGGAATCCAAAGATGTAACTCCTCTGAGGAACTAATGAACTGTTCTTCAACATGAATACCAAGGGCTGGGAATGTGGCCTAGTGGTAAAGTGCTTGCCTAGAATGTATGAAGCCTCAGTTTTGATTCCTCTGTACCACATACCCAGAAAAACCCTGAAGTGGTGCTGTGGCTCTGGTGGAAGAGCACTGGCCTTAAGCTGAAGAGCTGAGGAACATTGCCCAAGGCCAGAGCTCAAGCCCTACAACTGACAAAAACAAAACAAAACAAAACAAAAAACCCCACAAAAAACAGAATACCAAAAAGTGAAAACAAGTTTTGAGGGGGAAGCAAAGGAATGGAGGGAGGAAGGGTGAGCAAATTCAATGCACATTATATAAAAGCTGAAGGACATAATTTGAGGGATAGGCAGAGGAATGAGGGAAGAACAATAGAAACAATAGAAACAATAGAAATAATAGAAGTAGTAACATTGTGATCAAGATGTACTACACTTATAACCCAACTTACCAAATTGTAACCACTTTGTACAACTACTGAACAGCAAATTTTTTTAATTGAAAAAAAAAAGGTTAATTCATTAAAAAAAAAAAAAAAAAAAAAAAACCTCACTAGGCAGTGTTGCAAGTGCTTTTACATGTATTAACACAGATTTAACAAAATGTAGTTAAAAAGTGATCAGGCTTGGAAGCCAGGAAAGCTAGTTCAATCTGTTTGTCATCAAATATGACATTAGCTAAGTTGGTGTCCACATCTGCTGGGAGGTGGGAGGATCTTGAGGTCTCTTCTGATGCCAAAACTGAAGAAACTTTGACCCTCACAAAGATAGATGCAGTGTTTGGTGAAGCTTTTTTATTTTATTTTTTTTTAAGAAGAAAGATGGAGTAAATCATTACCCTAATATTCACTTGCCTTTGGAAAAAAATAAATGTTCTCTGTCCTATCTGATAATGTTTGGAATTTGTTAAATCATTAACAGTCAGTTGTTTACAATTTAGAATGTAACAATAGTCTTTGATGTTGCCTAATTATCATGCATGTTTTAAAATGAGTTCTGAGCCACTTCTCTGCCTAATTAAACCTCATTGAAAATTTGTTGAATTTTAAAGAAACATTTGATTTGCAAAAATAAGTCATACATTCAGTAACCTTCAGTACTTCACAAAGGACCCATAAAACATTTAAAAACACAGTAATGTGAATAAGTCATGAAAATTTGGAATGTATCATTTTTCAAACAACTCTCTTTTTGCCCATAAATTCCTGTTGATGATATTGTCTGTCATTTTAAATGGCTATTTATCATTCTATTGGAAACTCTATAAAATATTTCTAAACCCTAAAAATTAATTATCATGCTTAGGAAATCATGAATGAATCATTCTATAGTAATGGTAACTGGTTGAATTCATCAGGGAAAAAGGTGAAATAAAAATAGAGATGTGTTTTCATAAACAGATGAGGGTCATCTAGCATTTATCTCTTCCTATTAGTCAATTCAATGTTTATGTAGCCTTTTGTATACATGCTGGATAATGTCTTTCAAATGGCATGTCTGACTCTCATACATTGGTGATATATAAACTCATGAAAACCCACAGTTCCCTTTTTCAAATTTCTCCTCCAGATATAATTACCTAAGCATTCATAAATGAATATGTATTTAAATATTGCTTATACCATCAAAGGCTGGATATAGTTTCTACACATTTAAGTGAGGGCACAATGAACAAGTGAAATTAGATATATTCATAGAAAACATACAATATGGATTTAAAAAATTTATATACTAATTGGAAAAAATTACTAAAATATTTTACTAAATGAAAATAGGAAATTGCAAATAGTCTATCTCATTTGTAAACAAATGGTAAATCCTGTTACAAATCAAGTGATTTCTGTGAAAGAAAAATAATATCCAAATATCCAGACATATAGGATAGAGCAAAAGCAGCCTTTAGAGGAACATTTGATAGCTTTAATTTGTGTGTGTGTGTGTGTGTGTGTGTGTGTGTGTGTGTGTATTCTGGCACTGAGGCTTGAACCCAGGGCTTGGCAGCTCTCCTTTAGCCTTTTCAGTCAAGGCTGGTATTCCACAACTTGAGCCACAGCTCCATTTCTGGTTCTTTTAGTGGCTCCTTTAGTGGCTAATTGAAGGTAAGAGTCTCATGGACATTTCTGCTTGGGCTGACTTTGAATTGTGATCCTCAGATCTCAGACTCTTGAATAGCTAGGATTGCAGGGATGAACCTCTGGTGCTGGGCTGGAAATATATCTTCAATATTATATTTCAAAAGTTCCATAGAATGACCCATTGTAACAATCAGATGTACAAGACAGTATGTTAAAAACAAATTTTACAACTTTGCGGGGGGCACATTGTGGGGAGTGGGAGAGGGGAGGGAGGAATTGAGGAGGTGGTAAGGAAAGGGATGGTAGGGGAAATATAAAGGAAGGTGTAAAAATGCTCAATAGGAAATGGACTCATTACCTTTTTCATGTAACTGTAACCCTTCTGTACAGTATTTTTGCAATAATTTATATATAAATTATATATATAAACTATATATAGGTATATATATGTATACGTATATATATACGTATATATATACCTATATATATATATATATATATATATATACATATATAAGCAGAAAAAGCCGGAAGTGGCACTGTGGCTCAAGTGGTAGAGCGCTAGCCTTGAGCTGAAGAGCTGAGGGACAGCGCCTAGACCCAGAGTTCAAGCCCCATGACCAGCAAAAAAAAAAGAAAAAGGAAAAAGAAAAATTCCATATAAAAACAATAAATAGGTAAGAGATTATTTAGGTTAATCATAAAATGACAAAATAAAGCAAATTCATGGAAGAAATGATAATAAGGGGAGAAAACAAATAGGAAATGAAAAACTAATGAGAAAACTTGATTTTGCTATGTGAAAATTTATTTGAAAATCTAGAGAAAAGAATAATTTTATGTAGAAATAAAATACTCAACTTGACATCAAAAGACATAGTTACATCTAAAAATTGATCTTAGAGGAAGTAGAGAAATAAATAAAAGTTTCAGGCCTATTTATTTCTACAAAGCTATACTAAACCTTTAAAGGATGACAACACTCATGCTATTTCCTATTTCAACAGCATGTTGCATAGAAAAATGTACCATTTCAGTCAGGTACCAGTTGCTCATGCCTGTATTGCTAGCCACTCAGGAGGCTGAGATTTGGAGATCACAGTTCAAGGAAGCTAGCTAAAACAGGAAAGTCTGTGAGACCCTTACCTCCAATTAACCAGCAAAATGCCAGAAATGGAGGTGAGGCTCAAGCGGTAGAGTGTCAGCTTTGAGTAAAAAAGCTAAGGGACAGTGTCTGAGGCTTGAATTCAAGCTTCAGTATTGGCACGCATGCACATGCATGCATGCATGCACACCACACACAGAGTACACAGAGTACTATTCCAAATTATTTTTATGATATGAATAAGATGTTGATTCCAAAATGTGAAAATTTTTAAATGAAAGTTGGGAATGGCTACAGACCAATTTAACTTGTAAATTCTGATGCTATACTCCTAAAGAAAGTAGAAATAAAATGTATCATTAAAACATTATTAGCATTGGGAGCTTATTCAATGAACCAATCACAGTTCTATGCTTATTAAATTGGAGGTACTGATTAGAGAAATCATAGTATCATCTTCATAAATGATGAACAGGCACCTGCCAAAATTCTGCAATAATTTTGACAAAAACATTCAATTAAATAAGAATATATGAATACTTCCTTAATAGGACATAGGTGTTTATTTCAATCTGGGAGGCAGCACTGACTAATGGGAAACACTAGAGGCACTGTACCCAAGTCAGGAAGAACAAAGTTCAAACAGTCAACTCCCCCTTGCCAAGTCATCTACTGCAACTTTGAAATGGAGGTAATAATATAATCAAATAAAAAATTTGGGAAAAAAGAGATAACATAGTCATCAACACTTGATAACTTGGAATATCCTTACAAGTGAAAATGATCCAGCTCAAAAATGAATGGTTTATATTTACTGATGGATATATTGATATGGTGGCATCCTGAAGACAGTGTAAAGACAACAACAATAAGTAATGTAAAAGAATGCACATGATATAGTTCTACTTTTACAACTCTTCAGACAGATAAAGCTACAGGGTTGGGCAGTAAAAAAAAACAAACATATAGCTCTGTAGAAGAATAACTGGCACAAAATCCAGCAGGCTAGTCATTTCCAAGGGGTGGTAAGGGGGAGTGTTCCAAGTGGAACATTCAGAGATCAGTCAGGGTACTGACAAACGGTCAACTTCTTGGCTGAGTGGAGAATTCACAGGCCTTCACTTTGTTGTTATTCTTCAAGCTATGCATTCATTGCATACTCTTTGTAGGTGATATTTTCACAGTTTAACCAAACTATTTTTACTTGTAATTTAGAGAAATATAGTTTATACAGTGCATTTGATATTTTATTTTATTTTTTGATATTTTAGTATTTTGACATTTAAAATTGTGAAAACAATGTGGAAATCAACCACAATCCTGTATCAATACACAACCTGGATTCAGGAGAGACATGCTGGGATCTGTAAAGACAGAGTTTAACCATGCAAATAACTGTGATGGTCACCTCAGGTTTCTTTTTTTTTTTTTTTTCACCTCAGGTTTCTAAGAGCTGAGTTTCAAAGAAGAAGAAGAAGAAGAAGAGGAGGAGGAGGAAGAGGAGGAGGAGGAAGAGGAGCAGGAGGAGAAGAGGAAGAAAGAATGTTAAAGATAAAACAAATGAAGATGAAATATTCTTGGTAGAGAATAAAAATCAGTGAATGCATTAAGATTATAGATTTGCTTTAATTTTATTTTTATATTTTTCTTTTTTCTTTTAATCTTTTCTGCTTTAACATGTGTATCTAAAAAGTAAGAACTCCTTAAAACACCACCAAGTTAACAATAATTCATCCAGTCAGGAAAATGATGAAACAAGAAGAAAAGCATATACATGTTTCCAAAAACACCATTCAATTTTGGTATATCTATGAGTTTCTTTTAACCTGTGTTGTCTTCTCATGTTTATTTCAATTGAAATTTGTGAATTTAAGAAGTAGGGAGGTTATTTTTCTAATTTTTTTCCACTAGTCTTTTCCAAATTCTAGTTTGTTAACTGCATCCCCATAGTAATATTTAACATACTGTTACTATAAACCATTAGGTTAATTTAAAGAATTTGCCCTCAAAGAGTGGTCCTGAAACATAATCTCAACAGTTCAAGAGATTAGAAATAAAAATCACTGAACCATTCTCTACCCCAATGAGTCACAAGCATGGCTTGTAGTGAGTCCAACAATGTGTGATTTCACAAGACTTTAAGGGTCTTATTTCCACTGATATTTGAAAAAGGCTGACCTACGATTTTGATCTGTTTAATGTTTCATATTTTGTGGCATGATTACTTCATGGTAGTGGTGTATTTTTTTTGAAAAAGCATACAGTATCTGATTACTTTTCCTTTTCTGGACATTGATGCTAAGAGCTTAGATCCATGAGTATATTAGAGATTGCAAAGTAGAAATAGTTTGTCATGACATCTTCATTTATTGTATGAAACACTTCTATAGAGAAATTGCACGTATCTATTTTTCAGTTACTCATGGTCCCTCAGCAATTTCAAACCCAATGAGGAGTTGAAGGAATGCAAAGTTACATACTCTCCCTAGATTCACCAATTATTAACATTCTGCAACATTTGTCAATGCTTCTCTCAGCAAAAACAAACACAAGAGGTTTTTTTTTTCTTTGTTGCTATCTTTGTTTTATTTTCTTTTTGTCTTGTTTGTTTATTGGTCTTTTGTAGGGTAAGAGAGGGAACAGAAATTGTGGGACAAAGGGTGAACAAATGCAGCATTAGACACTATTTGAAAATGAACTATACAAATGTAGGTGGGGATGGGAGGGAAAAATAGAGAGAGGGAGGGAAAGGGTGACATTGTTCAAAAATAAATGTACTCTTTATCTGACTTATATAACTGTAACACCTCTATACTTCATCTTTATAATAACAATAAAAAGCATGAAAAAAACCATAAGCATACACACAAATTTGTAGCTACCTTTATCTGTATCTTATCTGTCTATCGGGTACATAGAACAAACCCTACTCTGTTTTTAAAACCATTGGAAAATTCACTCAAGAAATCTTTTCTTAGAAAAAAATGCCTGTTAAGTTTCGGTTCCTGAGGAATTGGAACTGTGGCTCAAGTGGTAGAGCACCAACCTTGAGCAAAAGTGCTAAGGGACAGCACCAAGGCCCTGAATTCAAGCCTCAGTACCAGCACAGGGGGATTTTTTCCCTTATTTTATGATGTGTAGTGGGTCACACTCCCAGAGTTTGGGAGTCTGATACAGGAGGATCACCATTATTCAAATCCAGCATTGTCTCGGAACTTCCCCACCACTACCATAACCAAAATATTCTTTTTGCTCATTGTTTTATCTCCATTAAATATATGCCCAGTCATGTGAACATTTACAGCTTCTTTTCCCTTTTGCTATGATGTGCAGGGTGGAGCCCTAGACCTTGTGCATATTGCAAGTGCTCTTCTCTTGAACTACAGCTCCAACCCTTATAATATTTTTTTTTAATTTGCAAGAAAGTTAAATGATTCCAGGTTCTCAATATAAAAGTGAATAAAACTCGCACAATTTTAAAACTTACAGTCACAGTATATATATATATATACATATATATATATATACACACACACACACACATGTATGTAATATATATATTTTTCCAGCCTTCAAAAGAAATAACTTCTCTCTCCTTGAATTTTCAGTATTCAAAACCAAAACTCTTTTCTTCGCTCTGTATATGTTTCAAGTAACTCTTGTTATGACTAGAAAGATTCATTCTGTGTATATTGTTGCAGTTGGTACAGTGAAATGATTCCCTTATTCTATGTGGACTTTTGGAAATTGGTCCTGCTCTTGTTACTTTGATGTCTGAGGAGCATGCTTTGGCTACTTTGCTAATCACATCATTTCAGATGCAAGTTTATTTTGATTTTCAATTCTGCCTCATTTTGCTTTAGTTGCTTTTCCTTACTTACCTCTTTTCATTCCCCCTTGGCTGCTCTGTGTGTGTGCATGTGTGTGTATGTGTGTGCACGTGTGCATCTCATGTACATATATGCACATAATAGAAAAGAAGGAAATGATTGCTTTCCAGTTGACTGCTTAGATTCCAATTCATCATGTATTTTAATAGTTGATCACCTTAGTTTACAGCTATTTTGTTAATACCAGGTATACTAGCAGCAAAATACGACTGGTTCTTAACTCTCCTTAATAATATAAATAATTAATTGGGATAATTAATATTTACAGAATATGAGCAGCTAGTACATGTATATCAACCCATGGTTTTGTACTAGAGAAAGGCATTGGCTATAGCTAAAGTATCTTCAAGGCAGAACATCAACCCTACAGCTTCTAATTAGGGATCCTTTCTTTCCCTGCATTTCTGATGTATCTTTTCTCTGTTCTCTGTTACAGCTTAGTCTGTAACACTCCACCCTGTGGTCTTTTGGGTATTTCACAAGTTTGTAGCCCCAACTTTGTAAATGTGAAATCACAAGCATTTGAAATTACAAGCCAAGTGACTTTTTAACTGAAGGATATTTGAACAGTCTTTACAAGTGCAGTTTGTTTGGCTTAGAGTACTATGTTCCATGCTCCATCACAAATTTCTGCATTGTAATGGAGAAAGAAAATGTAGAAAGAAATGGTTGTGGCCAAAACTGGGACTGCCATGGAAGGCAGAGAAGCAGCCCTCTGGGATTTAACATCAAGTGTCTTGGGGGAGGGGTGGGTGGATTTAGGATCACGCTGATATGAACATCTCCTACACTTGAGTCCATCAACAGGTAGAAGGTGGGCAGTGACTTGAGAGCATGGAATTCTCTCCTTCCTTTAGAAACCACAGAGTACTTTCACTACTGAAGTAGCCTCTTGTCTGTTTCCAGTTGCATCAGAATATCTGCTCAAGAGTTGTTGATCTTCTTGCCTAAGAGAGCCAGCTCATAGAGAAACCAGGTGACTCTGTGTGTGTGTGTGTGTGTGTGTGTGTGTGTGTGTGTACTAGGGCTTGAACTTGGGGCTTTGGTGCTGTCCCTTAGCTTTTTGCTCAAAGCTAGTGCTCTGTCACTTGAACCACAACTCTACTTCCGACTCTTTGTGATTGATTAATTGATGATGAGTCCTTCACACATCTCCCCTCTCCAGCTCTGAACCACAAGCCTCAAATTTCAGCCTCCTGAGTGGGTATGATTAGAGGCATAAGCCACCAGTGCATAACTCAACCAATCAAATATCTGGTTTTCTACAGCAGGCAGTAAACAAACACACACCTATATATGTATATATAGGTGTGTATATATGTATATATATCTATATATACATATATATGTATATATATTCTATACATATACAAAGAATAACTTTTTCTGACTTGGTAAATATATTTACATGTACACCTTTTTTGACTTTCTGTTTATCCCAGAAATGAACACTGATCAACTTTCAAGTCACACATTTTTTTTAAGAAATCATAAACAATTAAAAATATACCCTTCTTCAGACTCTCCCACTTTTCTATGTGTTTCACAATGTATTTTTAAAAAATGTTACCATTGTCTCCTAGATTAAATGATACATTGCTATTTTCTTATTTCTTTTTTAGTCCAAGTCACTACTTAACAAAAAAGAAAAAAAAAGCCCTTGTTTTTGAGTAGAACAAAAATCTGGTGTCAACAAAAAACAGAATATAAAGAACATGTTCTTTTGTTTGTTATTGAAGCTTAGGTTCCTCTACAGAAAGACAGTCTGACATTGGCATATCAACATAATTACAAATAAGACATTAAACATCAACCTGTATCATTAATCCTTCATATATACATATATATATATACATATATATATATATATATACAAGGAATCTTCTTTTAGAGTAGTTCATTTCCTCAAGAGAGCTTAAAAATGAGAAATGTATGGTTTTAATCAATGAGCTTTGATAATTCTGCAAATGAAAAATTAGTTACTATGCCAGGGCTGGGAATGTGGCTTAGTGGTAGAGTGCTTGCCTAGTATGCATGAAGCCCTGAATTCTATTCCTCAGTGCCACATAAACAGAAAAAGCCAGAAGTGGCACTGTGACTCAAGCAGTAGAGTGCTAGCCTTGAGCAAAAGAAGCTCAGGGACAGTGCCTAGGTCCTGAGTTCAAAGCCCAGGACTGGCTCTCACTGTATTTGATGTTGGTATAATTTGTGGAGGGGAAGGGCAAAAGCAAATTGTTTAAATAGGGATGCAGGTGGACCCATTGCAACAATGAGATGTACAAGTCGTTATGTCGAAAAACAAACTTTATAACTTTGGTGGGAGGGAGAGGGGTGGAGGGGAGGGGGGAGATGGGAAGACATGGGAAGGGGAAAAAAAGGAGGAGGCAACAATGCTTGATAAGAAATGTACTCATTATCTTGCCCATGTAATTGTAACTCCTCTGTATGGTATGTTCACAATTAAAAAAAAGAAGAAAAAAAAGAGAAAATATTAACAAAAAGTCACTGTGACAATAACAAAGGGGAGCAAAGAGTAAATTTACAGCTTGATGTAATAAGATTATTAATGAGCCATATTCTTTTTTAATATATATTTTTTATTGTAAAGATACTGTACAGAGGGGTTACAGTTACATGAGTAAGGTAATGAGTACATTTCCTATTGAGCATTGTTACCCTCTCCTTTGTTTTTCCCCTACCATCCCTTCCCTCCCCACTTCCCCAACGCCTCTGCCTCCCTCCTCCCTCCCCCTCTCCCATCCCTTTACGCCTGATATTGTAAAGTTCATTTTCAACATAGTGTCTTGTACATCTCATTGTTAAAATAGGTCAACCTGTATCCTTATTTCAGCATTTTGTTTTTTCCCTTCCCCTCCCCAAATTAGAAAAATGTATATACAAGATGCAGGGCACCGCAATCAAATACATGACAACAGGGGTTATACAGTGGGGGAGGAACTAATGAGCCATATCCTTAACCATAAAGTGCTAAAACTTCCAGTATGGGTGGTGTGTGTGTGTGTGTGTGTGTGTGTGTGTGTGTGTGTGTGTGTGTGTGTGTGTGTGCCAACACTGGGACTTTAACTCAGAGCCTGGACACTGTCTTTTAGCTTTTTATTCAGGGCTGGCACTCTACCACTTGAGTCACAGCTCTATTTCTTGTTTTTCTGGTTTTTTTTGGAGGGGGTCCAGGCGTGGGCCTGAACTCTGGGCCTGGGCACTGTCCCTCTGCTGTCCCTCAAGGCTAGAGCTCTACCACTTGAGCCACAGCGCCACTTCTGGCTTTTTTTCCCCTCCTGCTTATGTGGTGCTGAAGAATAAAACCCAGGGCCTCATGCATGCAAGGCAAGTGCTCTACCACTGAGCCACCTTCCCAGACCTCTTGGGGTTTTCTTTTGTTTGTTTTTTTGCAGTTAACTGGAAATAAGAGTCTCATCTTTTGGACTTTCCTGCAGGCTTTCTTGAACTGTGATCCTCAGATCTCAGATTCTTTTTTTTTTTAATAAGTTTTTTTTATTGTGAAAATACTGTACAGAGGGGTTACAGTTACTTGAGCAAGGCAATGAGTACATTTCTTATCAAGCATTGCTGCCTCCTCCTTTGTTTTTCCCCTACCATCCCTTCCCTCCCACCTCCACAACTACACTCCCTCCCCACCCCCTAAATTGTAAAGTTCGTTTTTCAGCATAGCATCTTGTACATCTCATCGTTGCAATGGGTCAACCTGTATCCATATTTAAACATTTTGTTTTTTGCCTTCCCCTCCACAAATTATAACAACATCAAATACAGTGAAAACAGGGGTCATACCATGGGGGAGGGACATACAAAGCAACAAAAAAAAAAATCACACGATACCTTATAAATACATTAAAAAACAATAGCAAGCAAGAACAAAACCACTTGTGTCCTTATCTTGGGGTTCATTTCGCTTAACATCATCTTATCTGACCTTTTCTGCTTGTCCCAGACATATACTAGTTTGCTACCAGCACAACTATGTTTATTGCAGCATTATTTACCATGACTAAGATATGGAACCAACCCACATGCACCTCAGTACATGAATGGATCAAGAAAGTGTGGTATATTTATACAATGGAATTCTATGCCTCCATCAGAAAGAATGGCATCGCCCCATTTGCTAGGAAATGGAAAGACTTGAAAAAAATTATATTAAGTGAAGTAAATCAGGCCCAAAGAAACATAGGTCCCATGGTTTCCCTTATTTTCAATAGATCTCAGACTCTTAAGTAGCTAGAATTACAGGTATGAGCCAGCATCATCTGGTTCTTCCAGTCTATTTTTAAGCTTGTAAATAGAATTTGGGAAGATATTGAAGATAGCTCAGCTATCTATAGTCTAGGCTCCTGAATCACCATTGTGTTACAGAGTTATCCACTGGTAAGATTCACCTTACCTGGGTACATGATCAAGAAGTTAATTTATTTGTTTTTTAGCCATTAATCTCTACATGAAGAATATCTTTGGTGAAGGAGTTCAGTCTTTTCCAAAATAACATATATAGGCTGACCTCCTTATACTGTGTAGGACATAAAGTGACTGCCTAACCACATTACAAGTTCATCTCTTGAGAGGCATATTTATTGTTATTTAATGCAAAGTATAGCTCTATCTTATGCTTTTGTGTATTGGAAAAAACTCAAATAGAAAGTAATTTCTCTACAAAATATAGGAATTTAGACCTACATTTTTATAGTGAAGATGACAGTGTTTAGAAGATGGAAGACGGAAGACTCAGCCCAGGCTAGACATCTGAAACCTGTGCCAGAGCTATGTGAAGAACAGTATGGCCTAAAGAGTCATTGTAGATGTCACAAGGTCCCAAGAATGCATGAACTAAGAGTAGTTATCAGAGCACACTGTGCAAGATAAAGATACTTAGTGGTTGAGCAAGTTTTGTCCTTTTGTAAAAATCAAATTATTCTCTTTGTAAGATCACAAAACACATATACGCGTCAAACCTTTATACCTTTTAGGGTCAAAGTATACTCTATTATTGTTAAGAAGCTGATATTAAGTGGGAATGAAAAAAGTAGCATCTTTTTTTTTTTTTTTTTGGTCAGTTGTGGGGCTTGAACTCTGGGCTTGGGCGCTGTACCTGTGCTCTTCAGCTCAAGGTGAGTGCTCTACTGCTTGAGCTACAGCGTCACTTCCAGTTTTCTAATGGTTTATTGGAGATAAGAGTTTCACAGAATTTCCTGGCTGGGCTGGCTTTGAACCATGATCTTCAGATCTCAGCCTCCTGAGTAGCTAGGATTACAGGCATGAGCCACCGGTGGCCGGCAGCATCTCTTTCAAATATCTCTTTTAACCTTTTTATTTCACATGAAATATACTGCAGAAAACTCCAGAATCATCAATCACTGTTCTGTGTGTGTGTGTGTGTGTGTGTGTGTGTGTGTGTGTGTGTGTGTGTGCATGAGCCTGTCCTGGGCTTGAACTCAGGGCTGGGGCTCTGTCTCTGAGCATTTTTTTTTTTCTCAAAGCTATCACTTAACCATGTAAGCCTTAGTGCTACTTCTGGTTTTTGGTAGTTTATTAGAGTCTCACAGACTTTTCTGATCCTCAGACCTCAGCATCCTGAGTAGCTAGGATTACAGGTGTGAGCCACCAGCCTCCAGCCAATCATTGCTCTTCCCTCTTTGGTGAGGGAAGAACTAGATTATCTGCAGCCTTCTGCTCCTCTTTATTCAATTCATAGGCAAAAATCCTAAAGTAGAGTGAAAGGGAGGAGTGTTCAATTCTCCTAGTTTACCAGAAGTAATGGAAAACTTCAGCATGTAATTCTGGGCTGGATGCACACATACACACACACACACACACACACACACACACACACGTATGTGGCTGTTGACATAACACCTACTTTAGAAAGGTTAATGCTCCCCTGGCATTTTACCAGGATGGCTGAAATAGGTGTTTCTAATGAGACAACACGTACCACCCAGGAAAGACACCACATTAAACAGTATGCTGTAGATAGGCTCAGATACATGAAGCTGACCCAGTTAGCTTTGTAGTACAAAGAAAAACTATAAAATTGGAAGGGTGTGTTTTGAAAATGGGCAATGTTAGTATGTGTTCAGTGTCTAGAGGAAAGACGAGATAATCTTCAAAACAAATTATATAAAATATACTGCATGAGGTTTTATGAGTGCTGAGCCCTTGACAGTTGGATTTCTTCCAAATAAGTTAACTCAAATAAAAGGAGAATTGAATGACAGCAAGTATAAAACATATTAATTGCATAGTTTGTTTAGAAATAAATTTTTAGAAAACTGAAGTCAATTTAATTGGTAGAAATACGTTTTTCCACATCTTACAGGGCATAGCATAAAGGGAAAAAATAGGTTGATCTTAGGATTCAGGGGTTTATGAATATTTTCAGGTTTGATATCTCAAATAACTTTTTCATTACTTTTATTTTTTTTCTTTTTGAAACAAGGTCTCAGTATATAGCACAGATTGGTCTTGAACTTGAGATCTTCCTGCCTCAGCTTCATGTACTGGGGCTACAGGCATGTGCCATCATGCAGAAATCCTTTCAATAACCACAGAAATGAGCTTTTTAATTAGAATTACTCAGAATACATTAACTAATTTATTAAACCAATTTTGTAGTGTGGTATGTCTGTGTGTGTGTGTATGTGTGTGTGTGTGTGTGTGTGTGTGTGTTTTGTGTGTATGTGTTTGTCTACATCTTGCAGGCCAGAGCTCTGTCCCTGAGTGTTTTTGCTCAAGGTTGAGAGCCATAATTCCACTTTTGGCTTCTTCTCTCTTTTTTTTTTTTTTGGTAGTTAATTGGAAATAAGAATCTCATATACTTTGTTTCCTGGGCTGGCTTCAAAGTATAATCCTCTGAATTTAGCCTCCAGAGTAGCTAGAATTATAGGTGTGCACAACTAATGCCTAGCCATTAGGCCAATTAATATATTTGAATACTGAACATGTGCCAGGATATAGATACAACATGAACAAAAAATCATGAATTTGTGTAGAGAGACAAAGGATCTATATTTTCCCTTATATGTGGAAGCTAGATTTAGCTTACAAACTCATAAGTAAGTTGGGTGGTATACAAGTATATACTAGTATATTAACTGAAATGTGGTAAATTTGAGAGAGATCTCAAATAGTGTAATTCCTTAAAGAATCAATATCAGAATTCAGAAAGAGTAAAACACCAGGAAGCAGGTACTCAAAGAGGGTGGGATTAGGTCAAGGGAAAAGATATAAATGAATGAAGAGGAAGTGGGTGGGAAATACAGAGAAGAATCCAATGTATATCCTATAAAATTAAGAAGAGTAAGAGAAGGGTGGGTCAGGGAGGGATGGGTGAGAACGTTGAAAGGTGTGACGTTGACCAAGATATATTATATTCATAAACTGCTTTGTTAAATGGCAAGTCCTTTATACAACTACTTAAAGATAACAATAAATCTTTAAAAAAAAAGTACTAGAGTACTTGAAAAAATGTTGGAAGGAAAGACTTTCTTTTAGAGTGTCATCTGAAGAGAAGTTGGGATCACATGGCATTTAAGAACATATCTGGAAATGTTCATATTCAGAAATGGATTAGGGAATCCTAGCAAGGCTGAAGTCTTGATTTCAATTCTGTCCAAACTAAGATTATTATCCTTGAAACAGATTTGTTGCAACATGACCTATTTCACATGTCCATGCTAATAATTTTAGATGGTTCCTTATTTCCTTATTATTATTATTACCAAATTTATGTTACCATTCAGGAGCTAATGTTACACCATAGGATCCCTTTGTAAAGCCAGACTGAACGTTTTGAGATACATAAGACCTAGGAATGTGGAAAGTCAATTCCAGTCTCAGAACTAAATAAACCCACAACTGAGCTCAGATTTTCAAAATCCAGCAGGCTGAAATCGCAGCCTACATGGTGAACAGGCCAAGTATATTTCTAAAACCAGCAAAGTAAGCAGTGATCATCCATCAGCAGAGAAAGGTTTTAGTTAAATGAGTTGGGGAAGAAGCCAGCAATAAATTCTTAGTCCAGCAAGACCTCAAACAAAAGAACTGCATCTCTAATGAAGTGGCTTAAATTCTAGGATGACTTATCTATTGTGCTGAATGTTAGGTAGCCCACTGACTATACAGAGTTGGACAACATCAGGCAGTTTTCACCTAGACAATCATTCTTGTTTCCCCACCCCCCAGATAACCCAGGGTATGCCAACGAATCAGCTCTTTTTTTGATTAATATTTTATTCATTTGCAGTGACCTTCTAGGAATCTTTGCCTGAGATGTCAGGGTGATCTGAGTTTCTTCTAGACTGTCCGGTAAGCACTTCTATCTTAGCATTCACTCATTTACTCGCTCATTCATTCAACAAGCATTTCCAGGCTTGGGGGCATGATTCAAGTGGTAGAGTGCTTGCTTAACAAGTGCGACGGACATGGGTTTAAACCCCATTCCGTGAAAAAATGAAATAGGAAACTACAGAGAAACAAGCATTTCCTGAGTTTTGTGGCAGAAAAAAAGTAGCTCCTCAAATATATTCATAGTCCTTGCAACAATGAGAAATACAAGTTGTTATGTCGAAAATGAACTTTACAACTTTGGTGGGGGGAGGGCGGGGAGGATTGGGGGGGCAGGGGGGGAGGATGGGAAGGGATGGGAAGGGGAAACAAAGGAGGAGCTACAATGCTTGATAAGAAATGTACTCATTATCTTGCCCATGTAATTGTAACCCCTCTGTACAGTATTTTCACAATAAAAAATAAATAAAAATTAAAAAAAGAAGAAAAAAATATATATATTCATACTCCAATCACTGGACACTGGGAATATGTGATTCATAGAATCACGTGATCCTGTGGACTGAATTGGTGTGAAGGTGGCCCTCATTTGCAGAACAATTATCAATATAAGCAGAGAAGGAGGCACTAGGATTGCAGCCACAGGCAGAGACAGGTCCATGTCAGGGAACAGAGAGAGGATAGCCTTGCAAGCCCGAAGAGGACAAACTGCACCAGAATTCAACCCTGACAGCACCTTGATCTTGGATTTCCAACCTCCAGAATTATAAGAGAATCGGCATTATGTTGTTATTTAAGTCACCCTGTCTGTGTTATTTTGTTATGGCAGCACTAGCCAACCGACATAATGGCAAAGAAAATTAAGGTTGTAGGTGGAACTTAGGTTGCTATTCAGCTGATATTGAAGTGGTGAAGGCTATCCTGGGATTATCTGGTTGGCCCCAATGTAATCACGAATATCTTTAAATGTGGACTCAGTAAGCAGAAAACAAAGGACAAGAAAGCAAGGTGACTGTGCAGACAAGTCTATACCTCACATTGCTGGCTTTGAAGTGGAGGAATAGGGTTATAAAACAAGGAATGGTATCTAGAAGCGGGGATTTTCTGTTTGAAACTCAGGAAAGAGCTGACACGTTACTTTCAAGATCACCAAGCTGACACCTTAATTTGACCTTAGTAAGAACTATGTTGGACTTGTGACTTGACTGTAAGATAATAAATTTATCTTTTCATTTTTTTTGGTTGGTTGTGGGGCTTGAACTCTTGGCCTGGGCACTGTCCTTCAGCTCTTCAACTCAAGGTGAATGCTCTACCACTTGAACCACAGCACTACTTCCAGTTTAAAAGTCCCACAGACTTTCCTGCCAGGGCTTGATTTGAACTGCAATCCTCAGATCTCAGCCTCCTGGGTAGCTAGGATTATACATGTGTGAACCACTGGTGCCTGGCTTAAATTTATTTTGTTTTAAGGAAAAGGACTACAGATATAGTTCAGGGGGAAAGCATGTTCCTAACAGTCAAAAGATCCTGGGATTTGGCTGGGACGGTGGGTCAGTGGTAGAGTGCTTGCCTTGCATGCATGAGGCCCTGGGTTCAATTCCTTAGTACCACATAAGCAGAAAAAGCCAGTAGTGGCGCTGTGGCTCAAGTGGTTGAGTGCCAACCTTGAGCTGAAGAGCTGAGGGACAGCGCCCAGGCCTAGAGTTCAGGCCCCACAACTGACCAAAAAAAAAAAAAAGATCCTGGGATCAATCTCCAATACAAATAAGCAAAAGATACTGAATTTTGATAATTTGTAACAGCAGCAATTTGAAACCCACACAAGTGCCTGCAATGTGCAGGCAATCATAGGAAACGTATCCATGTTATTTATTCAGGTCATTTTCTACCACAAGACTATAAACTTCCTGTGGTCAAGGACTTTGTCTTATTCAATTAAAAATTTAGCACCATGTTAAAAAAAGAAAGGATAGTTTTCTTTTATACTGCCATCAATTTGGTCCTTTATTTTATTTTCTGTCTTCCACTTTCACCCTGGGAGACACTTGTGATTATGTTGGGCCCACCCAGATATTTCAAGATACTCTCTCCCATTACAAGGTCACCTGAATAGCGACATTTTAATTCCCTTGACATTGTGGTCTGTTGATTAATGATCTTCATAAAAATTCAGTTCCTAGCATGCAACACAGCTTCCAGATGTTGTCTGCACAGTGCAAGGGTGAGTAAATTATTATCTCCCTTGATCTGTACATGATGCAATGTAGCCTGTATTAACTTTGTAAGCAATCTATTAATCATATTTTGCTTTCAGTCCTTTTTTTCCTCTACATTTAAAAATATGTTTAATTGGATTTTCCCAGTCATAGACTCCTATCATTGATTAGTTGGGCTGAAGAGCATTGTATTAGTTACTTTTCTTGTCACTGTGACAAATGTTTCACACACACACACACACACACACACACACACACACACACACACACACACACACACACAACTTGAAAGGAGGAAAGATTTATTTGGCTTACTGTTTCAAAGGGCTCAGCCCATGGTTGCTTGGCCTCATTTGCTTGAACAAACATCATGGCAACAGGAGCATGTAATGGAGAGGTTTCCTCTTCATGACGAACAGGAAGCAGAGAGCAAGAGAGACAGAAAGGGTGAAGACAGGGAAAAACAAGATACGTCAAGGAGGGCTGAGAACGTAGCCCAGTGGTAGAGCGCTTGCCTCGAATGCATGAGGCCCTGGGTTCGATTCCTCAGCATCATATAAACAGAAAAAGCCAAAAGTGACGCTATGGCTCAAGTGGTAGAGTGCTAGCCTTGAGGTGAAGAGCTGAGGGACAGTGCCCAGGCCCAGAGTTCAAGCCCCACAACCAACCAAAAGAAAAATAAAAAAAGATACCTCAAGGATTCATCTCACTTCATCCAATTAGGTCCTACTTGAGGTAAATTCTAGAATATGTCAAAATAGCTGGGGGTTCAACACATGATTTGGATACCTCAGATCCAAACTATAATACTCTGCCTCTGGTGCTCCCCAAACTTATATCTCTCTGTGTAAAATATATCCACTACATCTCCATAAACCCCTATAGTGTTATTAATAACACCATCATTTAAAAGCACAACTCAATGTCTCTTCTGAGATTTGAGGCAAACTCTTAGCTGTAAAGCCCTGTTAAGATACAATAGTACAAAGTGAAACTTTCCTATTTTCTAGTGGAAGAATAAAAGTACAGAAAGAAAAATGGGGTTAAAGCCTTGCAGGGAATACTTTATATTTCCACACCCAGCATCCAGTATACATGACGTGATGTGAGCTCCACCGAGCTTGGACAATACCGTCTCTATGATGATTCAGTTTGTAATCACAGCACCAATGTCTTGTGTTGGCTCTACTTGCCCCTGGCTTCCCTGGGCAGGCATTCCATGTTCTTTGCACCACAGTTTAGGCTTCACCTTAAATACAGCTTTATGGATTGTCCACTATAGGGACAATGGCTTGGCCATTGGAAGCTTTCATGATGCTGTGACATTTGCATTCTGTACATCAGTATGTGGATGATTTCAAGTTCAGCTTGAGCAGTGTCTAGGCTCCACTGGACCATGGCTGCAGTACCCTGAGTGCCTGTTAAAACAATTCCCTAAGTGGCCCTTTGTGAGCAAGGTGCCTCAGCAACTTGCTTTTCTCAAACAAAATCTGTTAAATGAGTTAAAACCTTTTACACACTTGATCCTATGATTGGTGGGGTTTGACCAGCTTCTAAGATGTCTACTGTCCCACCGCAAAGTTCTCTCTCACACACTCTTCCTTTCCCTTTCTTTCTTTCTTTCTTTCTTTCTTTCTTTCTTTCTTTCTTTCTTTCTTTCTTTCTTTCTTTCTTTCTTTCTTTCTTTCTTTCTTTCTTTCTCTTTCTTTCTTTCTTTCTTTCTTTCTTCCTTCCTTCCTTCCTTCCTTCCTTCCTTCCTTTCTTTTTCTCCCCTTTCTCTTTTTCATCCTCTCATTCTTTCTTTCTCCCTTCCTCCCTCCCTTCCTTCCTTCCTCCCTCCCTCCCTCCCTCCCTCCCTTCCTTCCTTCCTTCCTTCCTTCCTTCCTTCTTTCCTTCCTTCCTTCCCCTCCCTTCCTTTCCTTCTCTCCCTCTCTCCTTCTTTCCTTCCTTCCTTCCTTTCTTTTTCTTTCTTTCTTTCTCTTTTTCTTTTGTTCCATCTTTTTCTTTCTTTCTCGCCAGTACCAGGGTTTGAACTCAGGGCCTCACGCTTGCTAGGCAGGCACTGTACCACTTGAGATTTACCTCAAGCCTTGATTTCTTTTTGATAATATCTTTTTTTTTTTTTTTGGATCCGGTCGTGGGGCCTGAACTCTGGGCCTGGGCGCTGTCCCTCAGCTCTTCAGCTCAAGGCTAGAGCTCTACCACTTGAGCCACAGTGCCACTTCCGGCTTTTTTCTTTTTGCTTATGTGGTGCTGAGGAGTCGAACCCAGGGCCTCAGGCATGCAAGGCAAGTGCTCTACCACTGAGCCACCTTCCCAGCCCCTGATAATATCTTATCTTTAGCAAGTTGCCCTCTTTGTCTGCAACTTTAAGAGTACTCATTTTTTTGTCCAAATTGACAATTTTCCCAGTCTTTCCACTCAGATTATTGCTCTCAATTCTCACTCTAAACCTACCTAAAAACTGCTAGCAATGCCATCTGACAACCTGAGTGCTCTGCTGTCTTAAAACTACCTCCTTCAACTTAATTAGTCTATTAACTTGGAATTCATCTCACTTAAAATCTCTGCACACAGACAAAATGTAGGTAAGTAATTGGCTAGAATGTAACGTGAATGGCCTCCAGCCTGATTATTAAGAGTTTTGGATCCTATCTAAATCTTCACGAACCTGGTTGCCACTGTTCAAATTCTTGTCACCATTGTCGTCTTCTGAGCTCCTGCTGGGAACTACTTATTAAGCTTAATTTATAGCATTTCAATTATTCCACATATCCAAGCCAGTTCCAAAAGCTTAAAAACTACATGATACTGGGCACCAGTGGCTCATACCTATAATAGTAGCTACTCAAGAGGCTGTGATCTGAAGATTGTGGTTCAAAGCCAGCCCTGTCAAGAAAGTTCATGAGACTCCTATCTCCAATTAAATACCAAAAAGCCAGAAGTAGAACTGTGGTTCAAGTGGTAGAGTGCTAGCCTTGATCACAAAAAGCTTAAGGACAATGCTCAGGCCCTGAGTTCAAGCCCTAGTATCAGTACCAAAACAAACAAAAAAATTATATGGTAAGTTTTAGTTATAGCACCAACCCCACTTCTCTGTTACCAGTTTTCAATTTAGCTACTTTATTCATTTCTGTCCCATAACAGCCAGAGTAATCAATTTAATGGAGGAATTTTTTTTTTTTTTTTTGTCAGTCGTGGGGCTTGAACTCTGGGCCTGGGCGCTGTCCCTCAGCTCTTCAGCTCAAGGCGAGCGCTCTACCACTTGAGCTACAGCGCCACTTCCGGTTTTGTGGTGGTTTATTGGAGATAGGAGTCTCACGGTCTCTCCTGCCCGGGCTGGCTTTGAACCACGATCCTCAGATCTCAGCCTCCTGAGTAGCTAGGATTACAGGCGTGAGCCACCAGCGCCCGGCAGGAGGAATTTTTTTTCTCACAGTTGCAGAGGTTTTGGTCGCTGTTTTACTTGGCCCTTTGTGTTGAGGGGAGAACATTATGACAGTGGCAGTGTGTGGTACCAGAGACCTGTTTACATTGTGGCAATGAGAAAGAAGACAGAGGGACAGGAAAGCTCCAGGGAAGATACGTGAGGTTCATCCCCAGTGACTTAGTTTCTCCAGTAGATCTCACCTCCTAGAGTTCCTAGACACTCCCCAAATAGTGCCACCCATAAAGGACCAAACTCTCAACACACAAGCCATCATGTCCAAATTATTACAAGCACTAAATTCATTTATTCTTTTTCAATATTACTGTATTCATAATTCTAACTTTTTTGGCCTAATAAACTGATTTATAGCTGTGATTCAATCTTGCAGCTAAACATCAAGGGGTTTCTTCTCAATGAGATTCAACATTTACTGAGAAGTTACTATGTGCCCTAGCATTGGGCTAGATAAATTGAATCATCTGCAAAATTAATATCATGTGTTACTATAAGGGCTGATAAATTTGTGGTTTTTTTGCCAGTCCTGGGGCTTGAACTCAGGGCCTGGGGACTATCACTGAGCTTATTTTGTTTAAGGCTATCTCTCTACCACTTGAGCCATAGAACCACTTTCAGCTTTTTCTATTTATGTGGTACTAAGGAATCGAACTCAGTGCTTCATGCACCGTGGGAAAGCACTCTTCCTCTAAGCCACATTCCCAGCCCAAGAGATGCTAAATTTGAAGAACAGAAAATAAACTTTCAGCCCTTCCTACAAAAAGTAGGTGATCCATTCTCCAACACTTTCTGGGTTTTGTCAAATTTGAAGTGTTCTAACCATACAACATTATCCAATTTCCATTTTTCACCTTGTTCCTTGTCCTGAAATTTTGCCAAATACCATCTTGAAATCCACAGGCACTATATTGCTATTATTTAATATATGGTGTCATATGTTTTAACAAGGAAATGAGCTTAGGTTCAATACTTGTGTGCCTCAAGTACCTAGTACCAGATACATGCCTTGTCTTTCCTTCTCTGCACCTTCCTTTGTTTGGTTTTCAAACAAATAGAATAATAGCAAATGAGTCTAAAGATATCAGCAATTAAATTTAATTGGACTGCAAAGTCCATGTTCCTCTTAAAAAAAAGAGGGAGTTTGAAGTGGAAAAAAAATGCTAGGAAATAAAATGGTTGTTAGAGACATCAGAATGGGATTTCTGGAAAAGATAAGTGAAGAAGTAGCATTCATAGCTTGAGCTTGTAATTTTCCATGTGATCCCAGAGGGTTTAGTCCAAGAGTACAGCAAGAGGGTGGAGGCCTAGGATGGAGTTGTCTTAGCAACCGAGGCCTTTTCCCCACCTCGCCTGACTCAGCCAGGCAGGGAAGTGAGAGCAGCTTTGAGGAATGTGCTGAACTCTGCAAGAGGTAGAATTCCAGCTCTTGGGGCAAGTTAAATTAAAATTTCCTCAATATATGTGGTATTCTGTTGCTAAAACTTATGGTTGGAGAATTGGCTGGAGCAATGGGGTGGTGAGACAAACGGGGTGGTGAGAGACCTTAATGACATAAGCAGGCTGTTCAGACACAGATTCTTTCCCCAGCTTTCTGTAACATGCCCTACTTACTCCCTCCATGCCTTTGGCTGTCAACTGCAGTGGCATATGGACTGGTCTTTCTTAGTCATCCCTATTACTCATCTTTTCTTTCAGTTGGTACAGTGCTTTTCTAAAGAGCCTCTTGTTTAAAATGCTTAGGCAATTCTCTTTTTTTTTTGTTTTGTTTTTGTTTTCTTAGAATAGGAATGTGTTATTTAAGGCTTTAGAAGATGTGACTTTGGTCCTTAAGAGCATTCATGATTCAGTTATTTCCCTAAATTCTCATCTCTGAACAATGCAGCATTGGGAGGCAAGCCTTCCAATAGATGAACCTTAGGAGCAAGGGGCTCTCTCAGTTTTCAGGATTTAGACTTCTTGTAGATCATATACTATTGGCTCTCCTGGTTCTCAGGACTTCAGTTTCAGATTGGAACTATATCACCTGCTTTCATGGAGCTCTAGCTTGTGGATGTTGGATCATGGAACTTCCTAGCCTCTATTACCATATGAAGTGTGTGTGTGTGTGTGTGTGTGTATTATCATATTGGATTTTTAGTATTCTCTAGAGAATACTAATATAATAGAAGAGGCAAGCATTCATACTAAACTTTGAAGGTTGATTGAATTTTAGGGTAAGAAAGGGTTAAAAAGTGAGGTATGACTCACAAAAAGCTGAGTCCTCAGTATATGGTAGACACACAGTGATTGATGTTCTGAGACATCTCAAGTCCAAAGTACTCTTCAGTCTACATTGTGCTTCAGAAATAAAATGGAAAGGACCGTCATACCTATGTGCCCAAATGTAGTAAATACATATCTCTTAGTGTGGCAAGTCTGATTTCTGTACATGCAGAAGAAAAATAATGTTGGAAAAGGTCAAAGGAAGGGTACCTTCAATCATCCAAAGGGCAGAGGCACTTATGGGGATATGATGATAGACTAGAAAATGAAAGGTTTTCCCACTGTACTGACAAAAAGAAAAGCAGGAAGACATTTTGAGAGACTTGCTAAGTCTCAAAGGATTGTGGAAATACTAGATACAAATTAGTTTACTAAAGAGATTGTTATTTTAATGGGGTTAGTGAACAAATGACTGTAAAAACTAACTGAATTAAAATTAAAAGACAATAGCAGAAAAGTGAACAAAAATAGGTGTAATTTTCCCCCTTTTGCTACTTGATTGTGTAATTTAATAACCAATTGGTAGTGTGGGCTCATGGCTAATGGCTCACATAATGGTATGAAATCCTAGCTAATCAAGAGTCTGGAAACTGGAAGGATCACAGTCCAACCAGGCAGAAAATTCCACAAGATGCAATCTCCAATTAACTAGCAAAAAGCTGAGTTGGAGATGTGACTCAAGCAGCAGAGTACCAGCTACGATCAAGAAAGCCAAGCAAATATGAGACCTTGAGTTCATATTCTGATATTAGAAAAAATTACAAATCAACAAATCTTTGTATACTTCAGTGACCTTACTGGTAAAATGTTACCTCCTTGATTTCTGACGTGACAGGGATAAAATAAATCTGCTTTTTAAAATTATCTGTTTTCTTTACTTTTTGCAATTCCAGGGACTGACTGGCCTAGGGTGTTGCACAGGCAAGGACTCTACCACTGAGCTACACCCCTAGCCTAGAATCTGAGCTACACCCCTAGCCTAGAATCTGTCTTGCTGTTTTTTTTAAAGTTTTTTAAAAAGTTTTCTTTTAAAGTTATTTTTAATTTTTTAAAAAGTTTTTATTTTTAATTGTTATTATAAAGGTGATGTACAAAGAAAGGGGTTATAGTTACATAAGTCAAGTAATAAGTACATTTCTTACTCTCCTCCAGTTTTTTCCTCCCATCTCCACCCACAAGTTGTATAGTTCATTTTCAACATTGTGTCTAGTAAGTACCACTGCTACATTTCACCCTTTATTCCTCCATTTCTGTATTCCCCCCCTTGCCCTCCAATGACAGATAAACGAAACAAGACAAAGACGAAAAGAAAACAAAAACAACAACAAAGAAAAAACCTTTTTATTTCCTGGAGTTCATTCCCATCAATATTATTTTGTGTGATCAGAAGCACATAGGCATCTGCATCTTTGTGATCCTCCCCTAAGAGTATCCTCCTTTGGTCTCACTGTGTGTGAAGGTAGAATCTGCCCTTTTAGAACAGCTCTTTTGGGAATGTGAGAAATTGTTTGTGCTTGAATGGTGATTAGGAGAGTGAGGTGTTAGAAAGGGGATAGCTCAGTTGGGCACTTGTGGCTCATGTCTGTAATCCTAGCTACTCAGGAGGCTGTGAGACTCTCATCTCCAGTTAGCCACCAGAAACCTGGAAGTGGTGCTGTGGCTCAAAGTAGTAGAGCACTAACCTTGAGCTAATGAGCTCAGGGACAGGGCCTAAGTCCTGAGTTCAACTGACAAGGAAGAAAGGAAGGAAGGAAGGAAGGAAGGGAGGAAGGAAGGAAGGAAGGGAGGAAGGGAGGAAGGGAGGAAGGGAGGGAGGGAGGGAGGGAGAGAGGGAGGGAGGGAGGGAGGGAGGGAGGAAGGAAGGGAGGGAAAGAGGGAGGGAGGGAGGGAAGAAAGAAGGGAGGGAGGAAGATAGCTCAGACACAGGTAATTAGGAAACACCAGGAAACTACCAGCCTTGATTTTAAGCCAACTTTGGGGAGAGAAATTTAGTGTGGAGCTGAGTTTGAAGTGGACTGGAGACACTGATAGATAGAAATTATTAGATTTTTTTCTAATAGTGTAGGAGCTATGCCAAAGCTTGCAGCATTGGTCTAGAGGCTGCAATTAAGGGTAAACCTTGAAGAGAAAATGAAGTAGAAGAGAGTCTGACCTCTTTTTGAAGCTGCAATGACATAATTTGCATGTTCATCTCATGAAGTCCACCACCCTGCAATAAAATTGTTTATGTTCTCTTTTGACTTAGGAAGTAGATGAAGCATCCTAAAACAAAGGCAGAGGATAAGGGTAAAGTCCAAAAATTACCCCAAAGACTGAATTTGTCGAAGGAGCCTGCCTGCCTGATTTTCCTGTGGGCCCTTCTCTCTGCAAGCCTCATGCTAGAAAATGGGCATGCCAACACACTTGGCAATTTTTGCTTTCTTCTTCAGAAAATATTGTACCAAATAGTATTTCCCTTGTGTATCATTAATTTTTTAGTTTGCTTTATGATTGCTGCACTGGTTGGGGATCATTTGTAATATATACTAAATAAGTGTCCAGGATATCAATGTTGTAACAAATTTGAGACAGTCTTGCTATATCTCATGTGACTCTCACGTATCCAACTGCACATTTACCAGTCTGGAAAAACTTGTGTATAACTATTCAAGCAAGAAGTTTAACATCATTTCTTATGAAAACACAGTGTGTTTTCTAGGAATAAAGCTTTGTGCTTTGGCTTTATTTAGATTTATTTCCTTCCTTCCTTCCTTCCTTCCTTCCTTCCTTCCTTCCTTCCTTCCTTCCTTCCTTCCTTCCTTCCTTCCTTCCTTTCTTCCTTCCTTCTTTCCTTTTCTGATGCAGTATCTTGCTACTGCCTCAGTCTCATACCCAGATATAACTTTAAAACGTTGTTTATTATTTTGTAAGTATGAATGACTGTCAAAAATTGTAATATTGTTTAAAGGATTTAGATCTCTATACAGCAGGATCTTGGTTTGTGTTTATAGTTGATATAGGCAAAGTGATTTTTCCATCTAAATGAAGCTTCTGGCTATATCAATACATTTTTGAATATATTACATTTTCATGCATTTAAATATTAGAATATTTATTTATTTAGGTTGGTGGTGGGGCTTGAACTCTGGACCTGGGCACTGTCCCTGAGCACTTTAGCTCAAGGTAAGTGCTCTGCCACTTAAGCCACAGCGCCACTTCAGTTTTTTGGTGGTTAATTGGAGATAAGAGTCTCACAGCCTTTCCTGCTAGGGCTAGCTTTGAATCCCAATCCTTAGATCTCAGCCTCCTGAGTAGTTAGGATAACAGGCGTGAGCCACCGGTGCCTGGCAATACATCTATTTCTATTTCTATTTTTATTTCCATTTCTATTTCTCTCTCTTCCTTCCCTTCCTCCCTCCTTCCCTCCCCCACTTGCTCAGCAGTACCACTTATTCAGTCCTTTGGCTCTGATTATTTTTGAGATAGGATCTTACTTTTCTTCTGAGCTAGCCACAATCTTCTTATTTACGTTTCTCACTATAGCTAAGATGACATGTACATGGCAAGTATATGACACCTAGCTATTGAGATAGATATTGATATTCTATTGAGATAGATATTGATATTGAGGACTTGCAAACTTGTATGTTTGGGACATACAAGTTTGGGACAGTGATCTTCCTGATTTCCAATCTTTTTTTTGGGGGGGGGTCCGGTCGTGGGGCCTGAACTCTGGGCCTGGGGGCTATCCCTCAGCTCTTCAGCTCACGGCTAGCGCTCTACCACTTGAGCCACAGCGCCACTTCCAGCTTTTTCTTTTTGCTCATGTGGTGCTGGGGAATCGAACCCAGGGCCTCATGCATGCAAGGCAAGCGCTCTACCATTGAGCCAACTTCCCCAGCCCCCTGATTTCCAATCTTGAGTAGCTAAGATTAAAGATGTGGCTCACTGACACCTGACCTAATTATATAATTCTTAAAGATTCTGTCTTGACTGGCTATATGTTATAGTGACTATGAATCTCATTTCAGGTTAGCAAATGGAGCTTTACAAATTACTTGCTGGCACTGGGCTTTGTGAGCTTGAGAAGCACTATACTAAATGCTTCCAGCAAAAGCAGGGGTCATGAGTGAGGGTTTTGTTGAATGCCCATTGTCCACATTTTACCCCTGCCTGATTCAACAGCAGAAAAATTACAACAAATATTTAAGTCAACAGAGGCCCTAAATGTGCTTTTGGGGTGGACCATGCAGCCTATCTCATTCTGAGATTTTTAGTCCTTGTCTTCTTAGACAAAAGCTTATCAGGTCTAATGTCAGAAATTTGAAAGAAAAATCAAAATAAAACCAGAACCTCTTTGGGCTTCTCAGGTAGCAGAGAAAGGCTTCTAAGTACAGGGGACGTATGATCTTTGTTAAGAAGGTAAAAGACCACTGCTACCCCCTGTGAAGATTTAATAAACTCAACTCTAGAAAATAAGGGCTGAAAACAGAAAACACACAAAATCTGATTCATTATAGGTAAAAGTTAACCTCTTTTAGAAATGGAATTTTCAACATGTTACAACATAAGCAGACCTTGAAAACTTCTCAAATCGGATACAGAACAAATATTAGAAAAGAAACCTAGACTATGCAAATATAAAGAGGAAGTACAGGAAGTGGCGCTGTAGCTCAAGTGGTAGAGCGCTCGCCTTGAGCTGAAGAGCTGAGGGACAGCGCCCAGGCCCAGAGTTCAAGCCCCACGACCGACAAAAAAAAAAAAAAAAAAGAGGAAGTACATAAAAGGTTGCCAGGGAAAGACAGTCTATCGATTTTAAGTCTCTCTCTCTTTTTTTTTTTTAATACTTTTTTTGGGTAAAAATACTGGGGGTAAAAATACAGGGCTGGGAAGGTGGCTCAGTGGTAGAGTGCTTGCCTTGCATGCATGAGGCCCTGGGTTCGATTTCTCAGCACCACATAAGCAAAAAGAAAAAGCCGGAAGTGGTGCTGTGGCTCAAGTGGTACAGCGCTAGCCTTGAGCTGAAGAGCTGAGGGACAGCACCCAGGCCTAGAGTTCAGGCCCCATGACCGGACCCAAACCCCCACCCCCCCCCAAAAAAAATACTGTATAGAGGGGTTACAGTTACATGAGTAAGGTAATGAATACATTTCCCATCAAGCATTGTTGCCTCCTCCTTTGCTTTTCCCCTATTCTCCCTTCCCTCCCACCTCCACAACTACACTCCCCCTCCCCACCGCCCCCCCTCTCCCCCCACACCAAAGTTGTGAAGTTCTTTTTTTGACATAACGTCTTGTACATCTCATTGTTGCCATGGGCCAACTTGTATCCCTATTTAAACAATTTGTTTTTTCCCTTCCCCTCCACAAATTATACCAACATCAAATACAGTGAAAATAGGGGTTATACCATGGAGGATGGACATAAAAAGCAACAAAGAAATCATCTTATAAATATGTTAGAAACAATAGTAAGAAAGCAAAACCACTTGAGTCCTTATCTTGGGGTTCATTTCACCTAACATCAATTTATCTGACCATTTATGCTTTTCTTAGACATATGCTAGCTATTGCAAATAAGGGAAACCATGGGACCTATGTTTCTTTGGGCCTGGCTTACTTCACTTAATATGTTTTTCCAAGTCTTTCCATTTCCTAACAAATGGGGCAATGGCATTCTTTCTGATGGAGGCATAGAATTCCATTGTGTGTATATATACCACATTTTCTTGATCCATTCATCTACTGAGGGGCATCTGGGTTGGTTCCATATCTTAGCTATGGTCAATAATGCTGCAATAAACATTGTTGTGCTGGTAGCTTTAGTATGGTCTTGTTTGTGATCATTCAGGTAAATGGCCCAAAAGTGGGATTGCTGGGTCATAGGGGAGCTCTATGTGGAGTCTTTTGAGGAACCTCCATACTACTTTCCAAAGTGGTTGAACAAGTTTACACTCCCACCAACAATGCAGTAGGGTTCCCTTTTGTCCACATCTCCTCCAGCATCTGTTGTTATGACAGTTCTTGGTTATAGCCATTCTAACTGGGGTGAGGTGGTATCTCAGTGTTGTTTTGATTTGCCTTTCTTTTATGGCTAGGGAGGTTGATCATTTCTTCATGTGTCTATTGACCATCCTTCTTTCCTCTTCAGAGAAGTTTCTTTTTAAGTCTTTAGCCTACTTATTTATTGGGCAGTTGTTTCTTTGAGGATTTGTTGTTGAGGCATTTAATTTTTTGAGTTCCAGGTATATTTTAGATATGAGACCCTTGCCTGTTGTATGGCTAGTGAAGATCTTCTCCCAATCCGTGGGCTTTCTGTTGATCTTACTAGCTATGTCCTTTGCCATGCAGAAGCTCTGCAATTTCATGCAATCCCATTTGTCCAACCTTTCATTGATCTGTTGTGTTTCTGGGTCTCTATTAAGAAAATTTCGGCCTGTGCCAAGGAGACCTAGTGTTTCTCCTATTCCATCCTGTAATGTTTTCAGAGTGTCTGCTCTGACTCAGAGGTCTTTGATCCATTTGGAGTTGATTCAGGTGCAGGGTGCTATATAAGGATCTAGCTTTAGTTTTCTACAAGTGACTAACCAATTTTGCCAGCCCAATTTACTGAAGAGGCTGTCTTTCTTCCATTCTATTTTTTTTAGCTCCCTTATCGAAGATTAGATGGCTATAGGTCCGTGGGTTCATTTCTGGGTTTTTAATTCTATTCCATTGGTCCTGAGGTCTATTCTTGTGCCAATACCAAGCTGTTTTGATTACTATGGCTTTGTAGTAGAGTTTGAAATTTAGTATTGATATTCTTCCAGCACTGTTCTTTCTGTTAAGGATCGTTTTTTGCTATTCAGAGTCTTTTATTGTTCCATATGAATTTTTGGATTGCCTCTTCTATTTCCTTGAAGAATGAGGTTGGAATGTTGATAGGTATTGCATTGAATTTGTAGGAATCCAGGGAACATTCCTCAATACAATAAAGGCTGTATATGACGAACCTACAGCCAGCATTATAGTTAATGGTAAAAAACTAAAGCCATTTCCTCTTAACTCAGGAACGAGACAAGGATGTCCACTCTCTCCACTTCTCTTCAATTTAATATTAGAATGCCTAGCTACAGCAATAAGACAAGATGCAAACATAAAAGGGATCCAAATAGGGAAAGATGAAGTAAAACTCTCCCTCTTTGCAGATGACATGATCTTGTATTTAAAGAATCCCATAGACTCCACTCCCAAATTACTCAAGCTGATTCAAAACTTTGGCAAAGTAGCAGGGTATAAAATTAACCCTTGGGCTGGGAAGGTGGCTCAGTGGTAGAGCATTTGCCTTGCATGCTCGAGACCCTGGGTTCGATTCCTCAGCACCACATAAGAAAAAAGCCGGAAGTGGCGCTGTGGCTCAAGTGGTAGAGTGCTAGCCTTGAGCTGAAGAGCTGAGGGACAGCGCCCAGGCCCAGAGTTCAGGCCCCATGATGGGACCCAAAAAAAATAAAAAATAAAATAAAATTAACCCTCAAAAATCAATGGCTTTTCTGTATGTCAACAATGAGAAAAGCGTGGCTGAAATCAGAAAAGCAACCCCATTCATAATAGCCCCACAAAAAATAAAATATCTAGCAATTAACTTAACCAAAGAAGTGAAGGACCTCTATGATGAAAACTTTAAAAACTGAAAACGGAAATCAAAACAGAACTTAGAAAGTGGAAAAACCTCTCATGCTCCTGGATTGGAAGGATCAACGTTGTAAAGTTAGTTTTTCAATATAATGTCTTGTACATCTCATTTTGTCTCTTATGGGGCCTGAACTCTGGGCCTGGGCGCTGTCCTTTAACTCTTCAGCTTAAGGCTAGTGTCTACCACTTAAGCCACAGCACCATGTCTGGCATTTTCTGTTTATGTGTTGCTGAGGAATGGAACCCAGGGACTCATGCATGCAAGGCAAGCACTCTCCCACTGAGCCACCTTCTCAGCCCACGATTTTAAGTCTCCTTACGTCTCTTAGAAATTCACATTCTTTCTCTCCAACTTTGTGTATTACACCATAAACAGCAGGTTATTGGGGGTGAGGGGGAGAAAACACTCACATTGTTGACCTTCATATCTTCAAATGCTGCTTTTAAAATTAAGCAGGAAAGATGGTTGTTTAACATATAGAAGATTTATCATTCTCCAAACACATTTTAATGAAATGAATGTGAGAGGCCTGACCTCCTTTTGTTGGACTGTCTAGCCTGCTACTCCCCTTGAAAGCAGTGGATGTCTTAGGGCAGTCAGAGGCTGGGCCTATGCTCAATAACACAATTATATGCAAGGACATTCCCTTTGAGAGATAGAATAAGGTCACTAAAAATAAGGTAATATACTCCAATATCCAGTTTTTGGGGGTGGGGGAGGGTGTCGACCTGTATTTTAGCTTTTTTTTTTTTAAATAAAATAACTGAATGTTTTTTCACACTTATAAAAATTATTGGCATGGTGGCTCATGCTTGTAATCTGAGTGGCAAAGATTCTGATGATTGTGGATCCAGGACCGACGGGGCAAGAAGCTAGTGATGCAACTCTACAAAGGAGCTGGGTGCAGTGCTCTGTTCCTATTACCCAGCTACTAGGAAGTACAAATAAAAGGATTGCAGTCCAGGCTGGCCTAAAGGGAAAAAAGTGACCCTATCTGAAAAATTATGAAAGCAAAAAAGGCTGGATCCATGTCTCAGATAGTAGAACACCTGCCTAGCAAGCATAGAACCCTGAGTATAAGCCTCGGTACTGCCGAAAGTATTTAAAAGAAATTCCCAGACACTTTATCCTATGATCTATTATTCAAAGAGCACATTTTCACCAGGCAGACAGAAAATTAAGCCTAAATAGAATCCTTTAGTGCTTCTACCAGATTCATATAGGGAAGAGGCCAGGCCAATTCATTCTCGCTGTGGTCTTGACCTTGCTTTGTGCTTCTTCTTCTCCATCTCTATCTCTGACTGAAGTTAGAGCTGTGGTGGAGTATGGAATACGTTTAATTCTCTTTCGTTTGCTTGAGAAACTATTTGGAATGAGACACCAGTCTCTCTCCATAGTTTTGTTACTCTCTGTGAGTGAAAAATGTATGCCTATATAATGTTAATCAAAACTATAGCCAACTCTCTTTGTTCTGATAACCAACTTGCTATGTGGACCATTCAGTTTACATGGCTGGTAAAAGAGATTTATGTTGAGTAGCCCACAGAACTGCCTACCTGGACATTTTCATCATAGGTCAGAGGCCAAAAGAGGCTCCATCAGCCTCTAGATCACTTGAATAGGGAAGAGAAGTTCCAAAAAACCTCTACCTCTTGGGGACATCAAAGTTGTTGCTGTTGTTGTTATTGTTGTTGTTTTTAATTTTATGGGTAAGACAAATAATAGAGTCTTTGTGTTTTAACAAAAAAATTAATGTAATGAAGTTTACTTCTTTAGAACTTGGAATGAATAGTAAACAAAATTATGTTGTCACTCTCCCTGGAGTACATTCTCTGCTGTCACATTAAGCAAACATCTCTTCTCACAGGAACGTAGCATTTGATGGCCTGTGCTGGCAGATAGAAGCAAGGAAAGAAGAATAGGGTGCATTTGGAGGCATGTGTGATAGGAAAGACAATCAGGAATAGCTTTTAGGTATATGTGTGTGTGTGTGTGTGTGTGTGTGTGTGTGTGTGTGTATGTATGTTTGTGCCAATAGAGGGACTTGAACTCAGGGTCTGTACTCTGTCCCTTAGCTTCTTCATTCAAGGCTGACACTCTACCACTTGAGCCATAACTCCACTTCTGGCTTTATGGTGGATGTTTTTCTTCTTGGGCTGGCGTCGATCCTCAATCCTCAGACAGATCTCAAGACACCTGAGTAATTAGGATTACAGGTGTGAACCTTGGGTGCCTGGCTAGGACTGGCTCGTTAAGTATTTGCAATTTGAAGAACTGTAGGAAAATTGAGTTAGAGCCACCTCATGCATCAGTGGGGATTTGGTTTTGCCCTGTTAGTGGGAAGTATGTAGCCCACAGAATCTCTCACAGGTAGCAGACAGGCATTTGAGGTAGCAAAGGCTGATGTGGCAGTGATCACATTTGAGATGGTTCAGGGCCACTCCCACTTGACTGCGGCATGATGGATGAGTATGGACTAAGAAGATTTAACAAATGCACCGAAGAGTTCAGAGGTACTTTTTTTTAATTTTTAAAATTTTATTGTAAAGATGCTGTATGGAGGGGCTGTAGTACAGAAGAAAGGTCATGAGTGCATTTCCTGCCCAGCATTGTTACCCTTTCCTTTGTTGTTCTCTCACTACCCCTTCCCTCCCCAACCTCCCTCACTCCTCCTCTGCCCGAAGTTGCAAAGTTCATTTCCAACATAGTGTCTTGTGAGTATCATTGTTGAAATAGGTCATCCTATGTTTCTTTGAGCCTGGCTTACTTCACTTAATATAATTTTTTCCAAGCCTTTCCATTTCCTAACAAATGGGGCAATGGCATTCCTTCTGATAGAGGCATAGAATTCCATTGTGTATATATACCACATTTTCTTGATCCATTCATCTACTGAGGGGCATCTGGGTTGGTTCCATATTTTAGCTATGGTAAATAATGCTGCAATAAACAAAGTTGTGCTGGTAGCTTTAGTATGGCTCTTGTTTGTGATCATTTGGGTAAATGCCCAAAAATGGGATGGCTGGGTCATAGGGGAGCTCTATGTGGAGTCTTTTGAGGAACCTCCATACTGCTTTCCAAAGTGGTTGAAAAAGTTTACACTCCCACCAGCAATGTAGTAGGGTTTCCTTCTGGCCACATCCCCTCCAGCCTTATTTGCAATAACTAGTATATGTCTGAGACAAGCAGAAAAGGTCAGATAAGATGATGTTAAGTGAAATGAACCCCAAGATAAGGACACAAGTGGTTTTTTTTTTCTTGCTATTGTTTCTAACGTATTTATAAGGCACCACATGATTTTTTTTGTTGCTTTGTATGTCCCTCCTCCACGGTGTAACTCTTGTTTTCACTGTATTTGATGTTGGTATAATGTGGGGAGAGGAAGGGAAAAAACAAATTGTTTAAATAAGGATACAGGGTGACCCATTGCAACAACGAGATGTACAAGATGCTATGTTGAAAAACAAATTTTACAATTTAGGCAGGGGAGGGGGGTTGGAGGGTGGAGAGGGTAGTTGTGGAGGTGGGAGGGAAGGGATGGTAGGGCAAAAACAAAGGAGGAAGCAACAATGCTTGATAAGAAATGTACTCATTTCCTTGATCATGTAATTGTAACCCCTCTGTACAGTATTTTCACAACAAAGAACTTATTTTTAAAAAAAGAAATAAGTCATCCTGTGTCCTTGTTTTAGCCTTTTGTTATTCCTCTCCCTCCCCAAATTAGATAAATGTATACACAAGATGCAGGGTACCAAACTCAAGTACAATGACAAGGGATATATCATAGAAGGAAGAACATATAAAGTAAACAAAAAAAATCACATAGTACATTAAAAACAACAACAAAGAAAGACCTCTTGTGTCCATACCTTGGGGTTCATTTCACGTAGCATCATTTTATATGGTCATATGTACATAGCTTTTGAGCTTTTCTGCTCATCTGATAAAATTATCCTAGACATATACTAATTATTGCAAATGAGGGAAATCATAAGACCTATGTTTCTTTGGGCCTGGCTTACTTCACTTAATATGATTTTTTCTGAGTCTTTCCATTTCCTAACAAATGGGGCGGTGTCATTCTTCCTGATGGAGGATTCCATTGTGTGTGTATATATATATATATATCACATTTTCTTGATCTGTTCATCTACTGAGGGGCATCTGGGTTGGTTCCATATCTTAGCTATGGTAAAAATGTTGCAATAAACAAAGTTGTGCTGGTAATTTTAGTGTGGCTTTGTTTGTGATCATTTGGGTAAATGCCCAAACGTGGGATTGCTGGGTCATAAGGGAGCTCTATGTGGAGTCTTTTGAGGAACCTCCATATTGCTTTCCAAAGTCATTGAACAAGTTTATACTCCTACCAAAAGTGCTGTAAGGTTCCCTTTGGCCACATCCCTTGCATCATCTGTTGTTAGTAGATTTCTTCATTATAGCCATTCTAACTGAGGTGAGGTGGAATCTCACTGTTGTTTTGATTTGCATTTCTTTTATGGCTAGAGAGGTTGAACATTTCTTCATATGTCTATTGTCCATTCTTATTTCCTCTTCAGAGAAGTTTCTCTTTAAGTCTTTAGCCCATTTATTAATGGGGCAGTTGTTTCCTTGAGGATTTGTTTTTGGAGGATTTAATCTTTTGCGTTCTAAGTATATTTGAGATATGAAGCCCTTGTCTGTTATATGGCTAGTGAAGATCAAAGACTATCTACAAATTCAATGCAATACCCATCAATATCCCATCCTCATTCTTCAATGAAATAGAAAAAGCAATCCAAAAATTCATATGGAACAATAAAAGACCCTGAATAGCAAATACAATCCTTAGCAGAAAGAACAGTGCTGGAGGAATAGAAACTCCAAACTTCAAACTCTACTACAAAGCCAGAGTAATCAAAACAGCTTGGCACACGCACAAGAACAGACCTGAGGACCAACAGAATAGAATGGAAGACCCCAGAAATAAACCCGCAGACCTATAACCACCTAATCTTTGGATAAGGGAGCCAAAAAATAGCATGGAAGAAAGCTCCTTCAGTAAATGGTATTGGAAAAATTGGTTAAATACTTGCAGAAAACTAAAATTAGGTCCTTATATATCACCTTGCACCAGAACAACTCCAGAACTAAGTTCCATGCAGAACTTCTGCATGTCAAAGACATAGCTAGCACGATTAATAGAAAGCCCATGGATTGGGAGAAGATCTTCACTAGCCATACATCAGAGGTGCTTTGACAGCACAACACATCTGTCCTGCCCTGCACCCTCTTTCCCGTCAGTTCACATTTCCAGTCTGCAGCTCCTAAGACTAAGGTCTTATAGATCACAATGGCTAATTGTAAATAGGAGAGATGAAAATCCTAGCTCTGTGTTTGGAAAGTTGTCTATAAAATGGCAACAGGCTTTTGGGAATAAACACATTAGTTCATTTTCTTTTGACAAAGAAGTGTTTAGGACAGAAATAATACACTGAGGCAATAACTTTATGACCGTGAAACCCTGGGGTCTGTCCTGCTGTCTGTAGTATCAGAAGCCTTTCTCCTTCCTAGTGGTCATGGGCAAGAGATCATTTGCCCTTGTCCCTAGTAAAGTTGTCCTGGACTTGGGCTGGTGCCTTTTTAGACAGTCACCGCTGACTCCACTTCAAGTGGCATGTGGGGTACAGTTGGCAGCAGGGCTGGGTTCTCTTGTGGTCAAGGAACATCCAAAAGAGGAGGAGAAGGAACAGCCACGTCAAGGGCTGGCTTGTCCATGGGACCTTTCTTTGCCAAGAACCGTGGGATGCCCAACCCCAGTACAAGGAAGGACACATGGAGATGCTGGCTGGAGAACCAGTCCTCAGCAACACAGGAAGGAGCTTCTGTGGGTTTTTATTGTGGCTGCACAGCCAGTATTACACAATATGCTGTGATGAGGGAAAAGTGGTTTTCTTTGCTCTTCCAAATGAAGATAGCATTTCCTTAACAAATTAGTGGGTTCTTTTTTTCCTTTTAAGTGAGAAGAATGATCTGAAGTGATTTGCTTATTAGCTGATCAAATAAATGACAAACGAATGTTGGGAAAGGAAGCGGATTTATTGCTGTTTCTTTCTCTCGGCTTGCTCAGGAACGCTGAGGCAGACAAGTTCATTTCATCCTGGTCAAGAGTATGTGGTTTGATGGTCAGGGGATGGGCCAGGGAGTCAGAAAGTCTGGGTTGTATTCCCAGTTTTGCTACTGACTCACTGGGTGACCTTGACCAATAGCTCACCCTCACAGTTTTTGCCTCCAGAAAACAGAGATTTAATGACAAACCCCAGAAAGGAATGTTTGAGCAGTTTCTAGGCATATGTGACTTGATACTTTGAGGTTCCAGGCAGGCAAAGATGACAAGAATTCCACATTTAATTTTCTTGCACAGGAAAGCATGGTTGAGAGCCTTTTGGAATAATTAATGTCGTGAACAAGATAAATCCCCACAACTGTCACAGGTCACCTTTGATATATGATTTTAGAAACTCTCAAATCTGCAAAGCCACCTTGTCACCTTTCAAAGTTTCATGCCACGGGACCCTTTGCGTTTATCTGAGAGCAATTTAAAATTAAATTCCATGGGACTGAGTCATCCCTTACCAGCCACTAACTATTAAAATGAAAATCTCTTGTGACATGGAGCACAATGGTTGTTCAGAGGTCTTGTATTAGATATTTTAAAGAGCTTAATAATTTGGTTTGCTAACTTCTCAAAGAATCTTTAGATTGGAAATACTGTTCTATGTACTCTTCAGCCAGAAAAAGAATGTATTAGGTTCAAGGCAAGGACACTGGTGTTTGTCAGGTCTGGTCAACTGTCTTACAGGGGACTCTTTCTCTTGAGGACTCTGGATGGCATTCTGGAAACCACTTTATGCATCCCTCCAGTATTAAAAAGCTCTAAGATGCTAGGGTTTGTGGCTCAGTACTATAATCTTAGTTACTTAGTTACTTAGGAGGCTTAAGTCTGAGGACTGTGATTCAAAACCAAGCCAGACAAATAAATCTAGTAGTCTTATTTCCAATTAACCACCTAAAGGCTGGAAGTGTAAATGTGACTTAAGTGATAGAGCACAGCTTTGAGTGAAAACGCTAAGCAAGAGCATGAGGCCCTGAGCTCAAGCCCCAGTACTGATACACACTCTCTCTCTGTCTCTCTGTCTGTCTCTCTGTCTGTCTGTCTCTGTCTCTGTCTGTCTCTGTCTGTCTCTGTCTCTGTCTCTCTGTCTCCCTCTCTCTCTCTCCCTCTCTCTCCCTCCCCCCCCTCTCTCTTTCACACACACATACATCCTAGTCAGCAGCTTTACAAATTGGTTAAGTCATTTTCATATAGTAGATCTGTTGGTGAGAGTAGAGGGAGAAGCTATGCTTGTTTACAGCCAAACAATGTGGGTTCATGACCACTGCTGGATTGAGAGTTGCCTGTTTTTTTGTTTTGGTCCAGTCATTAAAAATAGAAAGTCTTAGAAGTTTGGATGAAAGCCACTCTGTAGTGTTTCTTTGGTGTTCCTTGCCCTGTGCTCACATAGACTCTGTATATTCCGTTAACTAGCATTTTTCTCCTCATTTGTTCACCAGTTTCATTACATAAAATTAAGTTTTGTATGTAGAACTTTTCCTTTACATACACAGTTTCATTTGAAGACAACAAAACCTTATAAAATAAAATGTTTTCTTCAGATAAGAAGTAGCTTTTTCCTGAGTGAAAAAAGCCTTTAAAACCGGGAATGATGCAAAATATACATGTATATATGAATATATACATACATATATATATATATATATGTATGACAAAATTAAAGGATAATTTCACCTATAAGGCTACCCACCAAGTATAATTGCTGTTAATATTTTGATATATTTTTGAAACCTTTTTCTATGCATGCACTTTTTTACATAACATATAAAGTATTTACTAAAAAAGAGCACATATATCTGAAAAAAGCAGCATCATAGTCTCTCTCTTATATATATCTGGAAAATATCTATCCTGAAAACACACACAGAGACATATAAACACACAGATATATGCACACCTTATTGTTCATTCAGATGATAGATTTTTTTAACATATTCAGTCATTAAACTGTGCCAGTTTATGCCAGTATCATTAATTCTTTCATTGATGGAAATTTAATTTTCAATAATAATATGGTGAAGATCTTTATACATATATTTTAGCAATTCTTTGTATTGACTACAGTTCTTAGAATTGAACATGTTATTCAAATTGTATGCACATTTAAATTTTGAATGTCACTAACAGAAATATTGGAATAGTCTATGATAGTAAAATGGAAATATTGAGAAGTTTTTTATTTTGACTAGAAAACAGAATAGTACTGTCTACTGTCTCTTATAAATACTTGTTTATAGACTTTCAAATATACAATCTTTGTTGTTAAAAGGGCCAAACTAAATGCAAAGATGGGAGTTAATAACTGACTGAAGCAAATAAGAATACAGGTTGACCCATTGTAACAATGAGATGTACAAGACACTATGCTGAAAATGAACTTTACAACTTGGGGTGGGGGGTGGAGAGGGAGAAGTTGGGGAGCTGGAGAGGGAAGGGATGGTAGGGGAAAAACAAAGGAGGAGGTAACAATGCTCAATAGGAAATGTACTCATTAACTTATTCATGTAACTGTAACCCCTCCTTAGAGTATTTTTACAATAAAAACATATATAAAATTACTGACTGAAGCAAAATGCCAGGCTAATCATTCATTAGCTCTTCAAGTATGAGGTTTATGATTTCATTGATCAATTTACCTATTTATCTACTTATTTATTTATGAGATATAGTCTTATTACATAGCTTAGACTGGCCTTGAATTCATTATATAGCCTACTTTTACCTGGAACTGAAGATTTTCTTACCTCAGCTTTCTGAGCACTGGGATTAGAGGTTTGAACCACCAAGACTAACTAGTTTGTGGCTATTTTACAAATCAGGGAATGCATATTCCTCATCTTCGTTTATTGAAAGCAATTCCTGTTTATATTTTGAATACTCACATGACTTATTTTAAGATGATGATTAGGTGCAGTCAAAAATAGGGTAAAGTTGATGGTCAGTAGTAATATGGCTAAATAAGAAGCAATTATACTACTGTCTATCCCTCTTAAGTTAGAAGGGATTCAAGAAGGACTTGCTCCTGAAAGATAAAATTAAGTTGTTTGAAACCATATTGACTTTACTCAACCAGCTAAGGAAGAAGGACTATTATTTTTGTACTATGAAGTGATCCATTGCACTTGCGATGTTGGTTGTCACTCATGGTGACAACACAGAGAGGAAGTTATGGCTGCAGGAGGAATCAGTGCAGGTGATAAGAGTTCATTATTCCAGGGCTGGGAACAGACTGTTCCAGAAAAAGCAAATTCTAGTAGAACTGGAAGCAGTACCATCCATACAAATGGTTCTTCTGCATAACAAATATCATGTCAGATATGTAGGCAACTGTTTCTCATTTCTAAAAACACTGTTGTCATTATTTCAAGATTTCACATCCTTTGCAGGAATTAGAAATATAAACCAAGAGTTTCTGATTTAGCTTGAGACATGTGATTCTTTTAATAAGGGGAATTTGTGGAATTATTTTTGTCAGTCGTGGGGCTTGAACTCTGGGCCTGGGTGCTATTCCTGAGCTCTTCAGCTCCAGGCTAGTGCTCTACCACTTATGCCACAGCACCCTTCCAAATAAGGGAAATTTGTACAAGCATTAATTAATAGCTTCCTACAAGTACTCAAATCACCCATCATTCTGCACTGGATAAACAGAAGGGACAAGAGATATAGTTACCTTATGACTGTAAGATGTGATGCCACTGTGAGCTATTAAGCTCACACATTTAACAAAAAATTAAGATGTGGCTTATTTGAAACAGCCCATCAATCTGGAATTGCTTATAATGGGAAAGAAATGCTCCTAAATGGAATTAAACTTAGGCTTCAAGAGTATGAACACTATTACAAGAAATAAATTGGTTGGTTATGGCTCTCTATCTCTAGTCTACACTCTTTCACCCTCTCCAGGTGAGAAAACACAAGCATTGGTTTAATCTAGAGTTTTAAATTACCATAAAAATTTGTTTTCATGGTGTGAGGACTGAGCCCAGGTTCTTATACATGCTTAGCAAGTACTGTTCCACTGACCTATAGCCTCAGCCCTCAGAAAAAGCTTAATAAATACCTTTTTGATAATGAATATATTTTACTTACCAGGATGAAACTAACAAACAACAATTAAACTCCAATATTTTTAGAAACAAATGTGGGGTTTATTTTTGTTTTGTCTTTTTTTTAAAATAGCCTGCTGTATAACTCAGGCTAGCTAGAAACTTATGATCCTTCTATCTCAGCCTCTAGAGTACTGAGATTACAGGTATGAATCAACACACTTGGCCCCCTAAAAATGTAATAATTAAATTCATATAATTTGTCTGGTTTGCTTTGAGTTGGCTTCATTGAGAGAGATGAGCTGGAGGCATGGTTAAAGTTATAGAGTACTTACCTAGCAAGAATGAGGTCCTTAGTTCAAATACTAGTACCACTTCCTCAAAGAGAAGGAGGAGGAGGAGAAGAGGTAGAAGAGGAGAAGAAAGAGGATGAGGAGAAATGAAATACATGAAGGGATCAAGAAAACCTTTCCTCTTGACCTTGCATTGATATTTGGGCTTTGCTTCATTTTTAGCATTAAGAAACTGTGGGCATTTTCCCTCTGTCACCTTGTAAATAATCTATTGTGGAGAATGTTTGTTCTAAGAACAAATACTCATAGAGCATATTAAAACTTCCTTAATGAACAGATAGGTATCTTGTCTCATTATCAAAGTTTATTTTTTTCCTCATGATATTAGTGTGGCCTGCCCAATATTTTTTATTAATAAGTTTTTTTATTGTGAAAATACTGTACAGAGGGGTTACAATTACATGAGTAAGGTAATGAGTACATTTCTTATCAAGCATTGTTGCCTCCTCCTTTGTTTCCCCTTATCATCCATGCCCTCCCATCCCCACCCCCAAAGTTGTAAAGTTCATTTTTCAATATAGCATCTTGTACATCTCATTGCTGCAATGGGTCCACCTGTATCCCTATTTAAACAATTTGTTTTTTCCCTTCCCCTCCACAAATTATACCAACATCAAATACAGTGAAAACAGGGGTTATACTGAGGGGGAGGGACATATAAAGCAACAAAAAAAAATCACCTTATAAATTGTTAGAAACAATAGCAAGAAAGAAAAAACCATGTGAGTCCTTATCTTGGGGTTCATTTCACCTAACATCAACTTATCTGACCTTTTCTGCTTGACTCAGACATATACTAGTTAGTGCAAATAAGGGAAACCCTGGGACCTATGTTTCTTTGGGCCTGGCTTACTTCACTTAATATAATTTGTTCCAAGTCTTTCCATTTCCTAACAAATGGGGCAATGTCATTCTTTCTGATGGAGGCATAGAATTCCATTTTGCATATATACACCACATTTTCTTGATCCGTTCATCTACTGAGGCTGCCCAATGTTTTTAAACCTGGCCACACATTTCATACATGAATTAATGAATAAAATGAAGAATGCAAGAGATATATTTATATAAAACCATTATGCCTAAGGAAATTCAACCTTCTTTGTGTTCTAATCTGCCAGCCAGAGCTAGTGCTTGGTTGAAGGATACACACCCTATGTCCTATTCATTGTCTGTTTCTCTCTCTCCCTCTCTCTCTCTCTCCCTCTCTCTCTCCCTCTGTCATATTCTTAAAGATGTTAACAGTAGAATCATTCATTCTTTTGTTTTGAGATGGAGTCTCATTATATATCCTTGTCTAGCCTTTAACTCATGATCCTCTTGCCTTAGCCTCCTGAAAGAGGGTTACCAGCATTTGACATTATATCCAGTGCAAAAGCATTCTTAAAGATTCAAGGATTCATTTTGACATGAGACTAAAAATATATTCCTTTGTTAATCTAGTAACTTGGTTTATTTACATGGACTCCTGAATATACCATTTATTTTTTTAGTATAGAACAGGACTCAGAGAGGAACTGAAGGAAAATACAAGGATGAAAGACCAGAACAGGGAGTTTTCTACTATAGGGAAAGACTAGGAACAGGGATTCCTGTCCATGCCTGCTTCAAGAAGCCCAACAAATGAGGATTCTGGGTCTTACTCATTGTATTCCAAAAGCCTACTTCATGGTTTGGTGCTGAATGAATGAATAAAGACATGAATGTATGGGTGTCAAGGTGAGAGGGTGTTTAATAAGTGCTTATGTTTGTGACAGACTCATAAAAAGGACAGTAGATGGGCATGGGGGTATATATGGAATAAAGTTATTGAATTTAAGGGAAATTCTGAAGTCCTGGAGTTTGTTTTGAAAGCAATGACTTATAGTACTTGCCTTGTATTGGGTGTGCTGTGTTCAGGAAGAGTTAAGTCCTTGTTCTTGGCTTTTCTTTCATGAAACTGATCCATAGTTTCAGCCATGTTTCTCTCATGGCGATTAATAGAACACCAACGAACTGAATCTTCTGTCCAGTAGACGGCGCTGTTGTACTCCAGCCTTGATGATGCCAATCTTCCTCAATGTGGTTCATCTCAGGTTTTCATAATAAAAAGGTTCTCAGACATTTGGACATTTGGTTAAAACTTTTCTTTCTCTCTGTAAACTAGATGTGAAAATATTTCTTTCCAGTGGGCCCACCCCTCATGTCTTTTCAGAGCAGCATAGGAGAAAAAAAGAAAAGAAAAGAAAAGAAAACATTCATTTTTTTTTCCTGCTCTGGAAACAAAACAACCTAAAGTCCTTTGGAATGGGATTCTAATGCCTTTGGCTGTAAGCAGCTGGAGGTGAGGTAAGGAGTAGCTAATGGTGGTCAAATAATCTCCAACACTCAGCCACCATCCTGTTTTGGTTGAGGGCCCAAGTCACACACTTGGTGGGAGGCCTGGGCTGAGAAGGATGGATCTTTTCCCAAGCAAGGAACCAAGGAGAACACAAGGCCACTGTGAAGTAAGATGTAGGGCCTGCTGCTGAAAGGCTCTGACATAGCTGTCCCCAGATGCCCACTGCCCACTGTCCAGCTTGGGCTTTGACCTCAAAGGGACTGACTGAGGAAGATGCCACTCTGGCCTGGGGTTAAACTGTGTGTGGTGACAGGGAAAGGAATGTGGACTTTGGCTGAGTGAAGAGAGGAAATATGGGAACCCAAAGGAAGCCACCACCAACCAGAGAGGGTGAGGTGTCTCGTCCCTGTCTAAGTTCCCATGTGTTAGTTACTTTGGGAAGTCTCACTCTCTTGTGAGTACCATTTCACTAGATATCAGGACTCTCCAATCTGGGGGAGAACTAACTCTTGGGTTTATCCCAAGTAAAAAGCAAAGCTGTTTCACAAACAGATTCTTCTTCGCTTGAATTGTTGGTAAAAACCAATCTGTAAGTGTGAATTACAGAATTTCCTCAAAGGGAAAGGTTACTTATTGAAAAATTTAAATTATACCTGTGAGTGGTAGTAAGCTAGTTGGGGATGGGAATAACTGGGGTTGAGCTTGTTCTCTTCCATTTTCTAGTTCTGATGGATTTGAGTGTGAAATCATGATATCGCTGCCTCTCTGTTTCATTACCATAGAATGGAGATACTTATTCCTGCCTTACCTCCCTCACTGGGTTGTTGTGAAAGTCACACTGGGAAACCTATATGTCAATTCTTGAGGACTTATGTTTGGTAGATGTCCTTCCTTTTCCAAAATGCCTCTCAGCTACAGTGCAGAATACAGAAAATTCACACAAACAAAATATAAAAACACATAGTAAACAAAAAAGCATGTCATAATTGAACTAACATCTCCATGGAATGATTTCCCATTGCAAGGAAAATGGAACATTTCCAGTCTCCTTTCTCACTCTAGCCACTCTGTCTTACACTCTGCTTGACTATTAAACTCTGTGTTCAGAAATCGTCAGCATTTTACTTTTTTACTGCTGTTGTTTCTTGGTTGATTGTTATGGATATAAACCAGAAAAGACTGGTGTGTGACCTAAGAAGGTTGAGCAAACATATTTCACCAGCTTGTCATTACACAGGAGACAATGTGATACATTTGTATTAATCCCAAATGCCAGTGTGAGACTGTGCATGTCTCTATAGAAAGCAGAGCATACAGGAGCTACAATATTATATATCTGTAATATTAAGTAAGACTGTAAGAAATAAAATTCCTATATAAAATTTCTTTAACTGATATCAGTGTTCTAGGAACAGAGAAACAAAAACAAGAAAGAAGATGAATTATTAAAGATTTTAAGTCCTTCAGAAAAATTCTTAAGTGAGCTGCTTTGGAGTCTTTTTTTATATAACAAGACAGGATATAAACAAATGCAGACAAGCACATATTAAAATTAAGTCCAAACATCTTTTCTGCACATATTTTTAAACTATGTCTACCTGGCCAAGAGGAATACAGGATTAAAATAAGTGGCTGATGAAATAAATCAAAATAAAGGAACAGCATAACCAGTCAATCCAATAACTGAAGGCAAATATAAGAACTTGGGTTTTGGGCTTGTTTGGTGGCCTCCCTTCCCTAACAAGAGCAGCTGGAGCTCATGATCTTCCATCTACTCTGTCTTACAAATGATTATAAAGGAACTGCCCTCTGGAACTGAGGACACAAAAGAATTCTAAAGGAAAATCTACAGAAGCAACATAAAAGCCTCTTAATTACCAAATTCATTTTCAATTTCATTTCAAATTCAAATAAATATTCAGGATTAAGGAAGGAGTTTCAGTAACACAGTGACCTTTTATTGCAACCATTGAAATAAATAGTAAATATTTACAAAACCATATAAGGGATAGTTAGAATTCAAAATATAATTACACATCATCTGAAATCTATATACAAGTGCAAGGCATATATAGAAGGAAATACATGAATTCTGTTTATGAGCTTACTCTCAACATTGGTGCTGCTTTTTACAACATTCAGTTTTCTTTTTGTTTGGTGTCAGTCATAGGGCTTGAACTCAAGCTCCAGTGCTGTCCTTGAGCTCTTGCTCAGGGTTAGCACTCTACCACTTGAGCCACAGCTCCACATCTGGCTTTTTTTTTAAAAATAGCTAATTGGAGATAAGAATCTCAAGACTTTCCTGGTTTCAAGGTGAGCTTCTCTGATAAAGTACAGTGTAGTCTTCCTCAGCTATAAACTTTGATGTTCATTATAGCCTGCTATTTTCCTGCAGTCTCCATTCATAGAAAGGCAGTCACCCAAAGCTATTTGTCATTTAAAGGGATTTGCTGTTCAAGATTCTGGGGTCTGTTCTATGTTAGTTAACAACTATCCAACAGAGGACAGCTTGGAACACAACTCAGCAGGAAATCATGTTGTAAATGATTTGTTTTATTTTAGTCTTGTCATCCTGTGTGGTTCTGCATTGCTTTATCGGGGTGATGGAAATAAGTCTGAGTGAGAGTGGTCGGAGGCAAGCCATGTTCTCACATCATTGCATTTGGCACATTTTCTCTCTGGACACATCCAGTGGACATTTTGCAGATGTGCTAATCTCAGGAAGGCTGAAGTTTTTTTGAAGGCCACTGTTCATATTTAGGGGTAAGTGGCAAGGGAGGAAATGCTTACTACTGTTTGGGTTGTGTTTTCTTAGCTCGGAAAAGCATTATAACATAATGGGATTGATTAATGACCTACCCAGGAGACACAGTCCAGTAGTTTGGACTGAACAAAGCTGAGGGCCTACTTTGCTTTCGAATTTTTAGCAGTTGTAAAGTATCTACTTCCCTAGTTTACTTTGGGGAATAAATTATACCGATAAAAATATGTCCTTTGGGCTGGGAAGGTGGCTCAGTGGTAGAGTGCTTGCCTTGCATGCACGAGGCCCTGGGTTCGATTCCTCAGGACCACATAAACAGAAAAAAAACCTGGAAGTGGCGCTGTGGCTCAAGTGGTAGAGCCCTAGCCTGGAGCTGAAGAGCTGAGGGACAGTGCCCAGGCCCAGAGTTCAGGCCCCACAACCAGGAAAAAAAAAGTATGTTGAGTAGAACTGACTGTACTTGCTATAGAGCATTCTGAAGGATGCTATCCCCCCAAAATATTATGTTTGATTTCATTGAGAGCATTGCATCTCTAAAGTGGCTTTCTGAAAACTTATAATTTTATTTGATGGTATTTGCTTCTAGACCATTCTCTGAGTATCAGGATGGAATGGTGGAGATGTCAGCACCTTAGCAAAAAGATAAAGTCATGGTATAAGGGGCCAGAGATTGGATTCACTTATTTAACCTTGGCAGACACTGTTATCATATATAGCATACATATATGTAATATAAATAAAATCTCTATGATATACATGATATACCCTATGTAGTATTATATGTATATGTGTACACGCACATGCACACACACACACCAATACCACCTCTCTATCTGTTGAGAGACAGGTAGATAGATAGATAGGTAGGTAGGTAGGTAGATAGATAAATAGATAGATAGATAGATAGATAGATAGCATGGTAGTTTGCTAGGCAAGTGCTTGGCCACTTTGACCATTCCTCCAGCCCTTTTGAGTTTTAAAAATTTATTTTTCACATAGGAGTCTCCAACTTTTGCCTGAGCCTCAAACCACAATCCTTCCACCCCCACCACTGGTCTGCCAGTGGGTACACCAGGTGAAGCAGAGCTTCTCTATATACTTTGGTTCTTCTGCTGATAATGGTTCATTATGTCAGTTACTGCTGTTAATGTATTTTTTCTCATTAATATATAAATTTATGTAGCAAACCATTGAATGTGTTCTAGAGACAAAAGCTGTTGATACAAACTAAACTAAGCTCCTGCCTTCACAGAATTTACTCTCTACTAATAGACAAATCAGTCCATGAATAATCAAGAAAACCCAGTATTGTTTAAATTGCTGCATGAAGAAAAGTGTAACAGCTTTAAGAGTTGGAGCATCACTGGGAGTCCTTTTTCAAATCAGAGAGCCATGAAAGGGCACTCAGAGGAAGGGACACATGAATGGGGTTCTGGGTGGAGAGGAGCAGAGTCTGGCAGATGCTGTATCAAGGGCAGGTGCATTTCAAATAGATGGATAAAACAAATATGAAGCTATGTGAGATTGTGATTAGGAAACTGGTCTCTGGAGTTTAGCTAGATGAGTCCAAATCCTGGTGCTGCTTACATCTCTGCATGAAATAATAATGACAATATTAAGTACTTACCATGTGTCAGTTGCCATGCTGTGGCTTTTGCATGGGCTTTTATTTTGTTTAATTCTCATCCACCCTGCAAAGTCAGTCTGCTTCTCAATGCCATTCTACCAACAAGGAAATGGGCCACAAGAGGTTAGGGAAGACTGGCGCCAGGATGTGACCACTGTAGTTGGAATCGAAAGCCAGAAGTTTTAATACAAAATAAAGTGTGGGATGGGCATGGCTAGGATGTGGGAAAATTGGAACATTTGCCTTTTACAGTTTCTCTCTCCTGAGCAGTGACCTCCTCTCCTCCAATTCTGCTAGTGCTTCTTGGGCATGGTTTGGGAGGGGTGTAGCTAGACATGCATTACCACCTTTTGTTCTAGACTTTTCTCCACAAAAATCATTCCTCTTCCTAATCCTTGATGACTAGCTGCCTTGGTTTAAGTAAAATGACAAACCATACTCAGCAAGGGTACCAGTGAGAATTGAGACTCAGTAGGAATAGCAAAAATGTTAAATCTTGCTTTGCAAATAAACAACTGTGTGACCTGGGCCAGGCCAGTGGATCTCTGAGCCTCAGTTTCCTCACCTAACAATGGGCTGATATCTCTACTGTGTTCTTCACCTGATACTATTTCTCTGTGCAAATCAAATGAGTTCATACATGAACTTACATGAAAATACAAATAAAACATAAGCTACTTTTGAAGAACAGTATATTAAGTATAAAACCATATCCCTGGGCTGTGTAATGTTTTGGTTATTAGAATATATTACTGCGATCAACTTCTGGCCCTGTTTGATATTTCCATTGAATGTCATGTCCTTCTGTTCATTCTAATTCTTCAAATTTCATTTCTTTGGACAATAAAAATATTACTTGGAATTTTACCAACAGCTTGAAACTTGATTCTTTGGAAACTAGATAAATGAGAGTAAATTTTTGTACCTTTTTGAAATTGAAGTCATTTGACTCTATAATTTCTACCACATGTATTATTTTTAGGGTACAGAATAATCTCAGTTAACCAGAATTCTAGGAGAAATAGAATTTTTTTGACAAGGTTTTGCTGTATTTCCCAGGCTGGAGTCAAATTTGAGATCCTCCTGTCTTAGCCTCTCAAGGGCTAGGATTACAGGTATGAACTACCCACACCTGGCTGGAATGAGAGGCTTTAAGTAATTGATTCTTGGCTAACTGAAAAAAATGAATCAGAAATCCTCCTTTTATACTGTAACATTTTTTTTTAAATATGTCTAGTGTTTCTCTGACTTAGAAAGTCTACTTCTTTCTAAAGTGCCCTTGAGGATAATGTGTGTGTGTGTGTGTGTGTGTGTGTGTGTGTGTGTGTGTGTGTGTGTGTGTGTATGAGAAAGAGAGAGAGAGAGAGAGAGAGAGAGAGAGAGAGAGATTGTTTAATGTAGAATGGAATGTGATTGTTTAGTGTAGAATGGAATTGCTGCAGCTCTTTAGATGTATATACACAGCCATTAGCAACATAGGAATTGAGTTAAAGGTGACCTGTTCCTAGGACAACACCTGGAGTAATGCAAAGTATGGATAACAATAATGTTTAAACCTACCCAATAGTTAAAGGCTGAGGCTCAATGCCAGTTCTCTTGGGTTGGAATTCTTGTTTGATTACTTAGTAACTCTTTATCCATGGGTACATTTCTTATCTGTTTTGAATACTCCATTTCATCTTGAAGACAGTAATAGTAGAAATAGTAATGAAGTAGTAATGCTACCGATATGTAGCGTATCCCAGCAAAGGTGGTGTCCTAACATATCCACACCCTGTAAAGGTGGGAATGTTTGCTTTTGTTGATTGTGATAAACAGCTTAATATGTTTTTTAAAATATTACTTCTCTACAACTGTGAGATCAGGTACTGATATTGTCCTTATTTTTAGAGTAGAAAATTGAAGAAGAGCCATAGAAAACGTCTGACCTGAGGTTGCTTAGCTCTCACTGGAGCTGATAATTCATCACACGCCTACATAGCTCTAAATATATCTTTCTAAGCAGCATCTTGAACTGTCCTGGTCCTGTCTTCCCTAAACTTAGGCTAAATTTGCCATCTAACTTTATTTACCTTATTAGTTATTCCACCTGCTTTCAGGATTCTAACAAAAAGCAGACATTTATGGAAGGGAATAGTATTGGACAGTAACAATGTAGAAATTTGATTAATTCCATTTAACTGAAAATTTTGAACATTGTGCTGGTGAGCACAACCCTTTCACCAAATTACATATTGGAAATGGCCTTGAATAAGCTGTTTTGAAATTAGTATTTCTTTCTATTTCAAGTCTACTAAAAACAAAAGTAAAATTTACCTTGAGGGACTTTATTCTATTTAGCTTTGGATAATACATACTTGGAAATAGATCTTTTTGTTAAGGTAGTTTGGATGTATTTCTGCCACAGGTTCAGGGTAAACTCTAAAGGGGACCTAGGATAGCTCACTCCCATGTATGTGCATGTATGTGTTACTTGACACAGGGTTTGGTATGTGGCCTGGGAAAATGGGGGTAGGTGCCTTTTCCAGTAATGGCAAGGGGTCAAGGCTGCATTTTAAAGAGAACAGGGAGAATTACTTTTCCATTCAAAAGTAGAAAACATGCTGGAAATGGTCCAGCGTATTGGCCAAAATAATCCAGATTGACAACTAAAGCTAAAAGATTTTGGGATGAAAGTAACGTATTGGAATGCAAAGAGGATGCATGCAAAGTTAGAGTCATTAAGTAAAACATTCACATATATGAAAGAAAAAGTATAAGAAATGCAGAGTATAAGACATGAAAAACAAATCCAAGAAGGGCCTTTCAAATGATTTTTCTGATCTCTTTAGATAATCCTAGGAACTCCAAACTCCCTATCCAACAAATTCATAGGCTATCCAAAGAAAACCAACCTCTCCTTATAAACAAAGTGGAAATTTCCTTCTTTCCAAAAGGGCCCCAGTGCCAGCCATAGAGGAAGCAAAGAGGCGAAAACACATTTCTGCCTGAAATGACCTCCTATTTTAAGAAAAAACAACAGGCCCCAAAAGGAGGAAAGAAAAAACAAAGTTCCACCCAGAAGGAAATTGTATGTAAACAGCTCAAAGGGAGACTTACCAACCAGAGAGGGCTAGAATACTGAAATAAGCAAGGAGTGAAAGGCATCATTAGCCTCCGCCAATGTCAGCATCTGAACTTTGTGACAACTGCTTTGTGATTGACAAAAGTTGGGTTAGGGGTGGGAGGACCAGACAAAAGCAAGCTGCCTGAAAAGTCCCCTCTGCAGCATGAAAACTTTGATCTTTGGAGTCTGCCTATTTTTTTTTCCAGGACTCTGTTAGTGTGTAACTCAGAGAAGATCAGCAACCACAAAATGCTGGCTATAATTTTCTGCAATTTGTCCCATGCCCTCTTCAAGCCCTGGTGAGATGGGTTTCTTTTGTTTTTTAAGCTGCATCCTGGATGTTAGCAAAGTAGTTCAGGCAAGATGAGAACAAATTGGAATCTTCCTACAATTCTAAGCCTGGAGGCTAACTGCAGGCTTATTTTTATTTTATATTTTCAGCATCTGTATTTTGTCTGCTCTAGTCAGCATGAATGCCTACACCCCTCCTTTGGAGATCTAACATTTAAAAAGCAAGTGATTCCAAGTCCCTTTTTATTTTTAGTTATTCTTGAGATATCTGATGACTGGGGTCCCAGATAGGTTTCAGGAGTTACATCTAAATACTAGATACCCACTGCCCTGTTCAGATGAGACATGCCTCAAGTATCCTATCAGCCCACATGCTTCTGATTCTCATCATCTATTGGCCCCTTCCAAGGGAATCTGCACTGAGTTCAAAACGGATCCATAAACATCTTTAGGGAAATCCCTTGTTTAGTGCAGGAGTCCAGTTGTCTCCCAAGAGGAACTCTTGGGTTGTGTCTGGGCTTGGCATAGTTATGATTGGTTACTGATATTCTCTTTGGACACTGAGGGAGCAGATGGCAAAGCATATGCACCATATCTTCCCTGTATCATCAGTCAGATCTCTAGTTTAAATCTGACTTAATCGAGGCTTTAAAGAGGAGACAACCTGCTTTTCAAAGCATACTTTCTCAGCACATTCCCCAAGTCGGGTAGCATTCATTTCTTCCGTAAACCCCTGAATAAAACCTCCTGTACAAAATCTGATGGACTCCCTAAGAACCTCATTACATCTCATCACATGTGCCTTTGTTCCATGGATCCTCAACCATGACACGAAGCACCTGGTATTGTTCAGGTAAAACCTCATGTGTCAAGACACTGGAGTGTCCAGTGTAACTAGACAAATGAAACAGTAACCATGTGTGTGCTGTTTATCAATTATTTGCCCATCCATCCGCCCATCCATCCTTCCTCCATGCATGCATCCATCCATCCATCCATCCATCCATCCATCCATCCATCCATCCATCCATCTTCTATATTTTTTAGCCACTTTCGGGGACTTCCAGCTGTCTGCCTTAAGGAACAGGCCTGCAGGAATTCTAACCTCTTCCTAAGTGGTTCTCTGCCTATGGACTCTTGGCCATCTCTTGCAATTCACTGGAGGCCAGTATGTAACTAACCCTTTCACACAAAATGGCCTGCCAGAAGTCCAGGGGTGAGCTGCTTTTCAAAGGTCTCCAACCCTTAAATGAAACCCCTTTGGTGCTTTTAGGGATTCTGTTGTTGGAGCCACAAGGACCCTTAAGAAAAACACTTGGAGCCAGCTGGTCCCTGCCATCATTGAAACCCAAAGACGAAGAGCTCCACGGGTGAGGAACTGCTCCCTAGATGTCTTCAAGTTGCTTGTATTTCAAAAGAATTCAGCTTACCGCCTCTGTGGCTTTTAGTCTCTCTAATAAGGCAGTTTTTAAAAAGCTAAAAACGTAATCTGCCTTTTAAATCTGCTCTTCCTGCTGAGTCTAAATGGGGTTGCAGCAAAATGCCTGGCCAGCATTAGAGTTCCCTGAAGTCAATCAGCTGAAATGGGGTTGCTTGGGGGTTGAAAATATATTTGAAAACACTCGGGGGGTGGTGCAAAATAACTGAACAAAGGCGAATTACATGAAAGGAAGTAGCAGGTGGAGTTTTATAACGCGAAAGAATCACTTGTATATTTTGGAAACATCAGAAACTGAGACAGAGATGCTGACCTTCGAAGTTTATCTATTTAATCGAAAGTGTGTTTTTCAGTTGGCACTAGAAAAAGATTGTATTAATGAACATGGCTTCAACTATACAACCTGGAATAGCCAGGGATATATAGAGAAGAAATGTCAAGTATTCAGGAAGAACAAAGGCTAAGACACATAAAAGGCATGGATGGGCATTATTGTAATATTTTCTCAGAAGCTTTTCATAGGAAAACATCATAAATTTTCATCATATTCAAAAGGTGGAAGAGTTCTGAGAATTAAATTTCTGAGAAGGTAATGCTGGTCTTCTATTGTATCTCATTAAAAAAAAAAAGAGAATCCCAACATGGAAAGTACTATGAGAAGCCAAGCATGGTAGCTTGTAATCCCTAGCAATTGAGAGACTGAGGATAGAGGATCACAAGTTCAAGGCTAGCTTGGGCTACATGGTGACTTTTTTGTTGTTGTTGGTCGTGGGACTTGAACTCTGGGCCTGGGCACTGTCCCTCAGCTATTCAGCTCCAGGCTAGCCCTCTACCACATGAGTGGTTTATTGGAGATAAGAGTCTCACGGACTTTCCTGCCTGGGCTGGCTTTGAATGGCAATCCTCAGATCTCAGCCTCCTGAGTAGCTAGGATTACAGGTATGAACCACCAGTGCCCGGCTACATGAGGATTTTGAAGCTTGCTTGAGGCACAAAGGGAGACTGTATCAAAAGAAAACAATAACAAAGCTGGGCTCCGTAAAAGGGTGACTTATAGTGAAATAACTTTGGGTTATTCAACAAAAGTATACTTTATCTGATAGAGAAAGTTCAGCTGGTCTCCAAGGAGTATCTCCCTCCAGCCCCCTTTTTTTGTAAGGAAGAAAAGTAGTTTGCCAGTCAACTTATTCATTGGATTTATATGAGCAGCCTTAAAATTGTATTTGACCAAAGTGACTTCTACACACAAGAAGATAATTTAGCAGTGGAAAGCGTAATGCTAAGACAAATTTCTATGCAAGAGGGTATTTGCCGTTGCTTTTCCTATACTTTTACTCTATATGGAATACATTGTGTAGATAGCATTGCCAAAAGTTCTTGTTCTCTTTGTTAGATGATGATGTGGACATAAAAACTTGAAAATGTTGAAGCTGCCAGTACACAATGGCTTGTTCCCCCTCGGAGGCCAACGTGTGTGCTAAATGTAATGTTTCAGAACACTTGAGAAGGTGGATACATATGAGTAAATTACAAGGGATTAAAGTCTGGGTTTGAGTAAGAATGGAAAAATCCAGATGCTTAGCCAAGACTGTCCTTAATGACTTTGATCTGGATATCTCTGGAGAATGAGTTTCTCCTATTCCAGACTTCTCTGGTTTTGGCTAAGTAAAACATATAGTAAAGAAATAAATAAAAATAAATAAACCCAAAAGTTTTTAATGGGCTTTTAGAACTTCAACTTCTGGCTCCAAAGGGGAGACAAAAGGCAAATAGATATTGTCTTAAAAGTGCTAAGCCAGGCCTTTTCTAACCTCAGAAACAAAACAAAAAAAAACATATAAAGCAAAAAAAAAAAAAAAATTGGGATTCGATGAGGTTCAGCATTAGGGCAAGTTTCAGAACAGCGTTTATTCTAGCAACTTCCTTTCCATCTCTGTGGAAAGTCTGCTGGAATCTGGAAGCCACACTCTGCAAGCTCTAGGTGGTGGCATTGTGAGATGGGCTCTAGTCTGTCATTTGCACCTCTACCCATGCTTCCTTCAGTGTGTTCCTTGGTCCTGGGCCTTCCTCACCCACTGCTGCATGAACTGTTTATGCATGAGGCCAGCTCAGATTCTTTCTTATCCAGTTCTCTCTGGTAGACCTCTGCTTAGCTTCCCCCTCCAAGCATGTCCTGTAAGCTCCCTCATGCTGGCTGATGTTTTCTTTCTGCTTTTGGTTCAGTATCATTCCATTTTCTAAAGACATTCCTTGAATCTGGGGTTATTTCTTGTGTTTAATCAGTGTTTTTCTTGTTTCTTTTTGGTTGCATCATTCATTTGGCTCTTGAACTATGTCTAAGATATATACTATATATTTATATATAGATCTTGCTCTCTCCCTCTCTCTCTGTTTCTCTCTCCTTCTTTCTCTCTCCCTCTTTCTTCCTCTCTCCCTCTGTCTCTGTCTGTCTTTGTCTCTCTGTCTCTGTCTCTCTCTCTCTACTTTCCCAAAAGAAAAATGGTGAGACAATGAAAAATAAAACAAAAAAAAAACGGAGACAAAGCTGGGAGTTCAGCAGGAGTGCACATACATTTTGTATCTACAAGGTTCTGGGTTCAATCTCCAGTACCAAGAAATAAATATTGTTTTTTAAAAGGAGAGAGAAAAATGATTATTTTTGTGAGAATCAAACAGGTTTTAAAGCACTGTTCTAGAAACTTTATGGAATACCTCATTTAAAGTATAAAGTGTAGAATTCATATTGGCCTAAAACTCAAAGGAGGTAATTCATGTCAGACAGGGCAAGATACACAGTTAGAAGGTTGTTATTGTTTTTAAATTTCTCCCTATGGAGGCAGGAAGACATTATTTTGTATCTTTAGGTTAGAGTCTTTTATGATGCCTCTTATTTATAGGGCTCTGTAAGTGTTTACTGAGTAACTGAATAAATGAACTCTTTCTGAAAATATGTAATTACTATTGCTGGTTTCCCTGGTTAACAAGATATAATTTAACATTAATTTATGTCCATTTATAAAACCATAGTTATAAAATTGTAATATCTGACATCAAAATGGCTCAGATAACAAAACAATTTTCCATTTATTTTATCTTTGTTTCTTTTTCTCATATTAATCCCCTGTTCTAACGAGCTATATAATTCTTATGCTTGGGTGAAATACAAATATATTGCTTAGATATTGTGGCTTGATAGACTCAACAAAAATACAATATTGTGCACATACAAAAACTAACTTGGAATTTAGCCATGGGACTAGAAAAGTAATGCATGAAAATAAAGAGCATTACTTGAAAAAATAAAAGAAATTATTTTTGGAAAACCAATACAGGCAAATGTTGCAGGGAGGCTAATGATTTGGGGCCAATTCTATAACCATCAACAGAGTACCATGGAGCAATTGGAGAGCTTGAATCTCTAACACTTTACCTCTTTGGTTCTCAGGTTTTTCATTTGTGAGATAAAGTCATACAGATTGATTTTTGACTCAAACTTGAAAAGTGTGATTTTATTTAACAACAATAACTAACACTTATATAGATCTTTCTGTATAATTCTTTGATAGGTATATATAGAATACGTAATAAAGAAGAAATATCTAGACTTAATCGATGTGTTATTGTTTAAAGTGTTATAGTAGAAGATAAGTTCTTAGCTTCCTAGAATGGAAGCTGTCTTAGATACCATACTGTCACCTTGATCATGGTGATGAAAATGACAGAATCAGTCCAAGGTCATTGGCTTCAAATTAGATGGCTGGACTCACCATGAGTCCTCTTCACATGACATTCATTTCTTTTCTTTCTTTTTTTTTGACATTCATTTCACTGACTTGCTTGCTTGCTTGATTATACTGACAGTTCCACTCAGACAATGTCATGTTAAACAAAGAGATGTAAGTAATGATGAAAGATATTAAGAATCAGAGAAAGAAGACATTTTGCTAGAAAAAATGTTTGAAAACTTAGGTGTCTTCTGCCCAACTATTTTATATTGTACAGATTCTGGGGTCATTTGCCACCTACATCCAGAAATAACTGATTTTTTCCCATCTACTCCACGTTTGGTCTGCTCTAGGAATATTTAGTGTTTATGTCATTTGAATACATATAGTATCTCACTTTGTAAAATATGTTATAGAATTCTACTTGTCTTAGTAAATGAAATATTAAATTTACAAAGTTTAAAAGATGGATTTTATACTAATTCTGAGTGTATCTTCAAGAGAGGCATCCCAAGGATTATAACTTTTAATCCTTAATTTATTTTTGTTCCAGAAAACTAACAGTCTTATGTACTGACATTAAAAGTTTGAATGGTACATTAGTGTAATTTTCAAGATTTCAACATGAACATCTATTTCATGTTTTTTTTTGTTCTTCAAAAAGACTGCAAAATTGCTTCTCTTTTTGGGATTGATAAATTTTCATTGCAGCATGGAGTTTCAGTTAAAAGAGTCTTTTGTAGAATTCATATGCTAAATATCAAACTAGATAAGTGTCAAACTTTGTAAAAAATATAAAGAAATTAGTACTTTCAGTTTTATTAGCATACAGTAACAAGAATCATAGAATCATTTGAATGCTGAAAGTTTCACAATGATGTTAGTGCAAAAGACATTTCTCAACTCTGCTTCTATGTCTTGGCCTGCTCTCCCTCCCTCTCTCTGTCTCTCTCTGTTTCTCTCTTTCTCTTTCTCTGTATCTGTCTCTCTGAGAGTCTATGTATCCTAGGCTGGCTTTAAACTCACCATCCTCTGTCTCAGCCTTCCAAATGCTCGCATTACAGTGTGGACCCTCACATCTGGCCTTAACACTCTTGAACGTATAAATCCCTACTCTAGGTGCTATAAGAGACTCCCTTCTTTCCAGAAACCTATTTTTATTGATAGATTAGAGGTCAACAACAGTTTCTGTGAAGGGTTGGATAGTAAACATATTTTGTTTTGTAGGCTATATGAACTCTGTGGTTAGCTCTGCTCTTATAGAATGAAATTAAACACAAAACAAACAAAAAGGATGAGAATGGCATGGTCTACTAAACTTTATGGTTGGACACGGAAATTTTAATTTCATATAGTTCTCATGTCATAAAATGTTATTCTTACTTTGTTTTTTCAAATCATTTAAATATTTAAAAACTTGCCATTCCTCTCATATGGACTGCGCTCACCCACACAGTGGGCTCAAGTTGGCACTCCTTCTTGTGGCAAATGTACAAAGAAGAGGTCAATGTTGACATTGTGTACTTGGAATAAGAAATTGAATTTGGAATTTCAGAAATATTACTTGAGAAAACCAAGTCATACTAGCTCTGTCAGATTATTGACAAGATAAAGCTCCTTTGTTCCAATTGCTTCTATGACTAGATAACATCTTCTGAAGAAAAAACAAACAAGACTGAATATTAATGAAATATAATGTGTTTTCAAAAACAAACATGTCTTCTTGTACTTCACTTTATTGTGAAATCAGGTGCAAGAGTTAGGGAATGGTACTGGGAGGTGAGTGAGGAGTGAGTGAGGAGATTCAGAGAATCTGAATGGGAAAACCCTTTTACATCAGAAGGCATTTCCTTCACTAAAGAAAGCAAAGATTGAACTATGGATATCTGTTCAAGAACATATCAGATAGGAAAGTGAGGTTCAAGAACTAAGGCAAAGACCTGGGACTATTGAGTGGTAGAGGAAGAAGTTAGGAAACTGCAGGCAGGCCATGCTGTGAACATCTTATAACTCATGGTGAGGACTTTGGTATTACCACGAATGAGAAAGGAAACCAGTAAATATCTTTGAACAGAAAAACCACAAGATGCATCTGGTGTTAAAAGATTGTCCAGGCTTCTGATTATGAGTCTTTTACTGATTATATCTTCTCAAGAGCTGGGACGTGTCTTCTTTGCCTTTATGTTCCCAGTTATTGGTATAGACAGACTCCTAGGCAGTATCCATTAAATAAGTGTATGTAGAATAGGTGTTTACCTAAAATACTGATTGTTGAAAGGATTGTGAAGAGAGCTTAAAAATAGAAAAGTTCTCTGAGTTATCACGACTCCAATGATACAATTTACTTTGGTAGAACATTCTGAAGGCTTTTGTATTTATGTATTCAGTGGAGAATTGATTTCCTTTTTCACAAAATTAATCCCCAAACTCAAGCTTTTATGGTAATAGCTAAGAAAGTCATAACTTTTTTTCATGAACATCTTATCCAATTATAATGCCACAAAAGTTTTAAGGAACAAACTAAAGCAAAGATGTAACATTCTATTTGTTGGTGTTTTTTGAATTCTGTGACCTTTGAAAGTGAAGTAATAATGCTCACTTCTTTTTCATGTTCACTATTCCTGAAATCAAGACCTTCACAACCCAAGAAACAAAGACAGACATATAAACGAAGAACACAGGGCAGCGAGTTGGTTACATATACACGTAGACCTTTGGGAATAAGAATCCCATCTTGAGTTCCTCAGGCAGTTAAGAGGGAAGGAAATCCAAGACTCAGACCAAATGTGAAGCCTTGGTCATATTGCAGAAGAGTGTTGAGTGTGTAGGAAATTGTAAGATGATTTAGAAAATTGTAAGTAGTTGAGGACATGTTATTTCTTCTTTGGAGAAAATATACTCCACCTGTTCTATTGACTGACTGGCACTGTGCCTGATTTCCCAGCCATGGGATTGGATAAGTGATCCAGGATGAATATTCACAGTGACATAGCCATGCACATTGAGTCCTGTAAACTTCACTGTAGAACACTGGGAAGGAGAGGGTTTCTTTTCCTTCTAGATTAATAGAAGTAAAAACTTACATCCCACCAAGAAATGGAAACTTGCCTGAGAGGGAGGTCAGAAATGGTACATACATACATACATACATACATAAATACACATATATATTATCCACATGAACTCTATAATGTATGTATAATACAGAAGGGATGAGTGTCGATCATACACGAGTAGATGAAATGATTTGAGCCAATACATCTAGTCAGCTAGACCAGCTATTTCCTTAGGCTTCCTAATTTATGAGTCTCTAACCATCTTCTTTTTCCCTTCAAGCTGCTTTGAATTCTATATCTGTTACTTGTAGCTAAGGAAAAGATTTAGGACTTTGGTGATTGGCAAGAATAGTTTCTTGTTACAACATACCTATATTGAATTTAGAACTCAGGCATGTTCACACTGAAGGTAGCTCTAGTCTATATTCACACTCTCAAATGTTATCTCATTCCTGGAATCCTACTCATAGTTCCTTTCTCCTTCATGTGAGCACAGTGTTTATTTCTTCATATATGCAGGTGGCCCTATTCTTCACTACATTAGGCGATTTTACAGCATACATTTGACCTCCTTCTTAGTCCTGAAACAAATTACTCAGTCTTTATGCCGAGTATTATATGAGGGACAGATTGAAAAATAAAAAACGTAGACAAGGCTTCTGCTCTCATTAAACCTCACATCTTCCTAGGGTGATTTGATTAACAAAGAAGTAGAGAAGAAAATAAGACAGGTTGTGATTTATCCTATGGTGGGAGCTGGATGGAGAGTAACTAGAGTGGGCAATTGCTTCTGGCGAGGTAAACAGCAAAGGCAGCCTTCTATAAAGTTATGGTATTTAAGCTAGTACTCTCATAACAATTTCAAAATTAGTCTTACAAACAGTGGGAGAACATTCTGGCAGAGGGACTGGCATATACAAAGTCTCTAAGATGATGAGAACTTAATGCAGCTAAAAGTAAGTGACTATAGCTACGGGGATTCATATGAATCAGGTTAGAGGATACAAATTCTATATCCTGCAGGCCTTGTAAATTAGACAGTGAGGTCTTGAACTATGAAGAATCTCTAAAAATTTTAACTATGTAAGTGGTACAGTTTGCTTTTACTTTAGAAAGCCTACAGTGGCTATTGTGTGGAGAGTAGATTATCAAAGGGAGAAGAATATAAACAGGTAGTTGAGCTTTGAGGTTAATGCAAAGCTAGGCACAAGATGATTGTAATAAGAAACAGCTAGACTAAAATGAGAAGTAGAACTGGCAGAGCTTGTTGATCAAAGAGAAGTAAGGCTCAAAGATGACTCCTCAGGTTTTGACTGAGAAAATGAGTAGATGGAAGTGACTTGTACTCAGATAGAGACCAAGAAAGGAACAATTTGAGGAAATGTCTTACCAGATCTATTTCAGAAATCTTAAGGCTCAGTATAAGTGGTACACAGAGGTCTGTATCGGAAAAAATCCCATTCCCTTTGCTGAGAAATAGGTCCATTTGGTCCAGTTCATCTTTTAAAGTTGGCCATGCTAGGTCTTTATCTAGCAAAATGTGTGGTACTCAGTGTAAGTGCTTTTACCTTCAGTATCAACTGAGGCTACAGGGGATAGAGATTCCTGTAATTCAACTCAGAACCCTGGAAAGGCAGGTGATAAACACACCTTGACTTAGGGGTAATACAATAGATCTATTTATCCTGTTCCACGGAGTTATTATTAAACAGGTAGAAGATTCTGCTGGTAAAAGCACTTTGCAGATTCTAAAATGATCAAACTTGTCATTGGTTGAAGGACTTTGAAAACCACTATATTTACCATATGTATTGAAATCAATTTTATTAAATCAGTTGAAAAACTATAATAAACTTTTATTTAAGAAGTTTGTTTTTTCTTTTTTAATTTTGCCAGATGGCCACATTAATAGGGCAAAACTCACATACTTTTGTGTTCAATGGAAGATAATTTATGCAAAGGCTACATTGGGCTCATAAAACTGTGAACAACAACATAAGAAGTATTGCTTTGTATTCATTGAAGAACAAATAACTCTAACACTTTTGTCAGAAATAACACATACAGCCTGATGCTCTACTTGGTAGAAGGCTTACTTTTTATTGATACACTCACCTGATAAAAGGGAGAGTGCTTAAAATAAGAAAAATGGGCTGTTTTGCCACGTATCCCTCCCTTTCTGGTTTTTTTTTTTTTTATGCTGAAGTTTATTGTTCTGCCAATCTGTGCTCTTACTCCACCTCAGGCCTAACTCTGTATTCAGAGATGGTTTCATGGGCACATAACCTGCACCATTGCATGTGACTCTGTGCTCAAAGGTAGCTAGTGTTTGGCTTATTGCTCTGTGGTCCATGTTTGTATTTTTCCTCATATGGTACTGGGTATTGAACCCAGGGCCTTTTGCATACTAGGCAAATACTTTATGACTGGAACTATACCTCCAATCCTCTCTATACTTTTTGAGTGTCTCAGGTTACCTTTTGCCAAGGTTGGCCTTGAACTCATCATCCTATTGCTTCTTCCTCTTGAGCAGCTGAGATTATAGATGTGCATTATCGTGCTTGGCTTGAAATTTTTAAAAATGTTATCTTTGAACTTGTCTGATGGTATAGTAAAAGTGATATTGGAGCAGAGGAGAGATATGTAACAATAGCAAGCTGATCTACTTTCAGATAGATTTACAATGCCCTAGGAGGACAGAATTTGGATGGGCCTACAATGAATGAGAGTTCAGCAAGACTCCAAGAAAATGTTACCTCCAAGGCTGCGTGACAGAGCTGAAGCAAGGGAATGAACAGCAGCAGGTTCAAAAGAGCATACTTCCTGTTCAAAGCAGAATTTGTTTCAAACACAGCAAAATGAGATGGCATTATAAGAAAAAAGTGACGAGGGAGCACTATTATTAGTTCTATTTTATCACTTCTTTGTATTAGTTCATTAGTTATACTAGGAATGTCAACATGGAAAATAAGAAAACAGAGCAATCTGTACTTCCTTTCCCTTACCAATTGACTCATCAGTAAGTTTGTAATGGAATGTATTGGTAGATTATGTGCCTATTGAAAAGTAAAGCAAAAGCACTTGAGCTAGTTTTGTGCCACAATTCCACTGTCCTGCTGACAGCCATGTTATGTATATAAATATGCCATATGCATGTGTGAGCTACTTCAAGAGCTAAAAATGTCTCTATAATTACCATAGTCCTTTAAAAAAAAGTTGGCCTTAAACTTAATACATTCTCTGAGAACCAAAATGATACCTTTTTAAAAATTAATTTATTTTTATTATAAAGATGATGTACAGAGGGGTTACAATTACATAAGTCAGGAAATGAGTACATTTCCTTTTTAACAGTGTCACCTCTTCTCTTATTTTCTACCAGCGTTTTTCCCCCAATCACCCTCTCCCCCAAGTTATATATTTCATTTTCAACATAAATGCCTAGTGAGTATCACTGCTGCATTAGTTCACCCATTGTCCCACCATTTCTGTGTTCTCCCTTAACCTTCTCTAAAATAGATAAACTTACAACCAAGACAAAAAGTACAGAAATTAAAAATAGCAACAAAGGAGAAAAAAAAAACAAAAAACAAAATAACAAAAAAACTTCTTGGTTCCCATTCTTGGGGTTCATTTCTATAAACATCTCCCCACTTTTTGCCAGTCCTGGGGCTTGAACTCATGGCCTGGGCACTGTCCCTGAGCTTCTTCTGCTGAAGGTTAACATTGTACCACTTGAGACACAGTGCTACTTCCAGCTTTTTCTGTGTACATGGCACTGAGGAATTGAACTCAGGACTTCATGCGTGCTAGGCAAGCACTCTACCACTAAGCCACATTCCCAGCTCTATAAACAACCTTTTATATGATCATATGCACATAGCTATTGAGCCCTTGTGATCCTCTCCTAAGAATATCTTCCTTTGGTCTCACTGTATGAATGTTTAGAGTTCTGTTTAATTAATTATGTCTAAGTGTAATACTTTGTCTTTTACCATCCATTGTATTTACTCATAGATTTACAGGCACATTTTAATTACTGAGAATGAGGGAAACCATGCAACCTATATTTCTTTGGGTCTGGCTTAATTCACTTACTATATTTTTTCCAAGTCTTTCCATTTTTTACAGGTGGTACAATATCATTCCTTCTGATGGAAGCATAGAATTCCATTGTGTGTGTGTGTGTGGCGTGTGGTGTGTGTGTGGTGTGGTGTGTGTGTGTATGTGTGTGTGTGTGTGTGTGTGTGTACATTTTCTTGATCCATTCATCCACTGAGGAGTATCTAGGTTGATTCCATATCTTGAGTATGGTAAACAATGCTACAATGAGAATGGCTGTACTGGTAGCTTTAGTATGGCCTGGTTTGTGGTCTATTAGATAAAAGCCCAGGAGTGGAATTGCTGGGTCATTGGGGAGCTCTATGTTTAGACTTTTGAGGCACCTCCATACTGTTTTCCAGAGTGGTTGAACAAGTTTACATTCCCATTGTGCTATGACAAATATGTAGTGTTTCCATTTGACCATATCTCCAATAGCATCTGTTATTGTTAGTTTTCTTAATAATGGCCATTCTAACTGGAGTGAGATGAAATCTCAATATTGTTTTGATATGCATTTCTTTCATGGCCAGAAATGTTGTACATTTCTTCATGTGTCTATTGGCCATTCTTACTTCTTCTGAGAAATCTCTCATTAAGTCTTTAATCCATTTATTAATTGGTCTGCTGTTTCTTTGAGAGTTTGTTTTTGGGGGATTTATTTTTTTTTGAGCTCAAAGTATATAAAATAATCCCTTGAAAATTCTGTAAGTATAAGTAATTCACCATATAGCGTATTTATTGACAATAAAATATTTAATCATCTTAATTTTAAAATTAATAAAGTCAAACTCAGATTTTTATTATACTTTATTTCTTAATGATTGGAAAATCATTAATGGAACTGAATGAACCACCTATTGGGAGGAATCATTCTTTCCTCCTTCAGTGAAGAGCATTCTGCCTGGAAAGTACACCTGTATTTTTTTACATCATTTTTACTGTTCCTTTGGAGAAAGACAGACTTCATCTTCTAAGTTTGGAAAGCGAAGCTGGACATTCAGCTTTAATGCTGAGCCCCCAGCAGGTGCCTACCTTCTGTTAGCTATTGGCTTCACACAGGCACATAATGTGACATATTGGCCCATACCTGGGATAGATAAGTGTTCTTATTGGTGGACAAAGTCACATTCTCTGATACCAACCCACCAAAGTGGATTGTACAAAGGAGTTGCCATTTAACAAAGAAGCTTATGAATACAATACATCTTAATTAGTGTCACTTCCTTCAACATTCTTACCCCCCCCTTCAATATACCTTTTCCCTTACTTTTCTTAATTTTGTGGTACTGTACATACAATGAATTATTGACTGCATTTTTCCAATCCCTTCATTCATCTACCCCTTGTACCTTAGTTCCACACCCCACCTCCCCGCCCCCACACACTTGAATTTCCTGGTGTTTATTTTGCTGGGCTTTGACTTTGTCTTTCTAAAACTTTACACTATTTGAGCTCTACTATACTTCAATTAATTCATCTTTAAGTTCTGAATTTTTTTAAGATAGTAAAGAAAGAACCAAAAGTCATATTCCAGAACTCTTTTTTGAATCAAACAAAACTGGCTTGACTCAGCGCAGTCATAACATGAAAAATTCACGGTCAACTTTTTTTTGGCAGTGGAGACTTGGTCAACTAATGAGCTCCAGATAGTTGTGGGGGTAGCCAGCAGGCTCCATGGATTCGCTCAAGTCCCACCTTGGGTTTCCTCTTTTAATGATGTCCAGAATAGACCTATTCATCTATTTTTAAACTTTCTAAAATTAGCAAGAGGAAAACAGAGGGGCAAGCTGAAGCCATAGGCTACTTCATTACCTTAGTTATTAGCCTGACAAAATAAGTGACTTTCCATTAAACAGCAGCGACAGAAAAGAAGGAAAGTTGAGAGGTCAATAGCTCCTGTGATACAGATCCCTAAATGTAGCATTTCTCTAGGGACTGTCAGAATGAACTGCTGACAAGCTAATTGCTCTTATTTCTTAATTAACCAAGCCTTGCTTCATTAGAAGTTTGTCACAATTGGACCACATTTTTCAAGTATCTTGAGATCTACCCAATGATAATTAGCAAACAACTAAAATTAAACCAACCTCTACTTGTTGACAAGATTAATTGAATAATTATTGTTTCGTGGCAAATAAAAAGAGCAAGGAAATGTAGCTAGAATATCTGCACCAGCCTTTTCTTCAGCACATTTTTCTCAGAACTATACAAAGGCTTTCTATTAAGAAGAGCTACTGGGTTTGATCTACCTACAGGCTCCCAAAATGGAATTTAATATTGAATTTATGATTTATTTAGTCTTTATTTTCAATAAAAACAACTTTCCCCTTCTCTCTCTCCTTATGCAAATATATATAAAATTAACATCTGTCAATAGACTTTAAAACACTAACCATATAGGTAGATTCTGAGCAGGCATCTAATAATGTTCCACATATTTATAACTGTGCAAAAGTTAATTGATTCAGCAAAACAAACCGTACTCTGAAACAACTTCTGGCAAATATCTCAGAACAATGCCTTTGGTTTTGTTTGACTTGATAGCTGTGAGTTTTGAAATTGATCAATAGGTTTTTTTTTTAGAACTGAGTGCAAAAGACAAAAATTTACATCAGATTTCGATGGAAATTCTTTTTGGTGTATCATAATTAAGTGCTAGTGCAGATTTTGAAGTTAGAAAATTGGTCACTGTGGACGGTCTATGATTTCGTTGTACTTAAGCCTATTTTTTTCTTGTCAGAGATGATTTCAACTACACAGCTCAAACTGTCAGTAAAAAAGGATCCCAACTGCCTCAGACATGATAGTTCTCTCTAGAGACTTGATAGACTGTTAGTAAAAAACCATTTTAAAAGGTCTGGATATTTATCAACCCTTTTATCAGTGAGAAATAGGATATCACAGACAACAACAGGGTTAACCACTCATCTATTAGAGGAGGAGGAGGGGAGTCCATCAAGTTTACAATCCAGTAGAAAACTCTGGTCAAAGAATCTAGAATGGATGTGCTCATCCACCTTTATATAATAGCTTTATGAAACATACTTTAGGGGAATCTACCTTATTACAACAAAATACATGAAGACAAGGAAATAGTGACAATGATCATCACAGTAATAGCACCGTTTATTGAGCAAATATTGGGACCAACTATTGTACATACATTATGGCATTTGATCCATACAAGGATCTCTTACAAGGGAAGTTTTCTTTCTCTCCAGTTTATAAACAAGGAAATTGAGGCTCAGAAATGCCATGTCTGCTACAAAGTCACACATCTGAGGGTAGAGGAGGAAGACTCAAATCCAAGTCCCTCAGGCTGCATAACCAGGTTGGCAGTTGAAAAGTTATCTAATATAGTTATAGTTACATAGAATCAAACATTGTGATTTGGAGAAGAGAAACCATCAGTTCACATGGGTTAAAGAATTGAAGATTGTATCTCAGAGAGAAGTTGTATTGATCATGAGGCTGGGAGTTAAATGTGTGTTCACTACAAGCAGAGAAAATGCTTGGGGATATCTTTACTTTGTGAATTAACCTCACTTCTTAGATGGAAGAGCCTATGTGCCTCCTACTATAAAAAAGGTAAGGTAAGACCACCTCACAGATGACATGCTTAATTTTGTTAACAGTGACCTAACCAACAGGGAGAGAGATGAGGGAAGGAAAGAACTGTAGTCACAGAAAAATTTATTTGTTGCTTAGGAAAGAGTTCTTGGCTTGGATTCCTGGGGCTGTGTTATTCTCAGTCCCAGACCATTCTCTGCATAGTTGACATGACAACACAATTGTGAGCAGCAAGGATACTAAAGTACTACGGAGACTGGCAAATTCTATCGAGTAAGACTGTGTCTGCCTCCAAATGCCAATAACATACCCATTGAACATTTAGAAAAACTAGATCTTTATCCAGTATTGTAGGAAATTGCAGTGCTTATTTTTAATTAAAAAAATTACTTTTAAGTAGTTGTACAAAGCAGTTTATGAATATGATACATCTTGACCAATGAAGTCCCTACAGGACTGGTGGGTTGCTGGCTTCTCTCCTCTCCATGACCAGACACAACTAAATGCCTGTTTTACACACTGGGTTTCTGGGTGAGTCTTAATTTGGGGGAAGAATTGCTTGACTAAACAAAACAAAACAAATTTGACATCAGTGGACTGGAAGTTCTTTTAAGCAACGTTATTTTTTTTCTGATGGAAGCATAGAAACCCATTGTGTATATATACCATATTTTCTTGATCCATTCATCCATTGTGGGGCATCTTGGTTGGTTCCATATCTTAGCTATGGTAAATAATGCTGCAATGAACTTGGTTCTGCTTTAATATGGCTTTATTGGTGGTCATTTGGGTAAATGCCCTGGAGGGGATTGTTGGGCCATAGAGCTCCCATAGGAGAGCTCTATGTTTAGTCTTTTGAGGAACCTCCATACTGCTTTCCAGACTGGTTGAACAAGTTTACAATTGTTAGCCACATCCCCACCAGCATCTGTTATTATTGCATTTCTTGATAATGGCCATTGTAACTGGAGTCAGGTAGACTCTCAATGCTGTTTTGGTTTGCATTTCTTTTATGGCTAGAGAAGTTGAGCATTTCTTCATGTGTCTATTGGCCATTCTTATTTCCTCTTTAGAGAAGTCTCTCTTTAAATCTTTAGCCCACTTATTTATCAGGCAGGTGTTTCTTTAAGAATTTGTTGTTGGGGGATTTAATTTCTTGAGCTCTAAGTATATTTTAGATATGAGGCCCTTGTCTGTTGTATGGCCAGCGACACTGCCCCATTCATAAGGAAATGGAAAGACCTGGAAAAAGTTATACTAAGTGAAGCAAGCCAGACCCAAAGAAATGTAGGTTGCATTTTTTCCCTCATTTGTAATAACTAGAATATGTCTATGATATTCTTAGCAAAGGATCACAATAGCCCAAGTGATAGGTACATATGATTATATATAATGGAGTATATCAAAATGAACTCCAAGAATTGGAATAGAGGGTTTTTTTTTATTATTATATACTGTTTGCAGCTCTTTCCTTATTTTTAGTGTTCTATACCCTTTGTCTTGCATGTAAATTTATCTAATCTGCAGAAGGAAAAGGGAATCACAGAAACAGCAAGACAAAGTATGAACTAATGCAACAATGATACTCACAGACACTATGTTGGAAATGAACTCTATAACTTGGGGAGGGGAATTGAGGAGGAGAAAGCAAGAGAAAATGAGGGAGGGGTAACTCATTACCTTACCATACTGATGTAACTGTAACCCCCCTGTTCATCACCACCTTTGCAATCTTTTTGTTAAAAAAGGAAATGCTTGTAAGCCTCTTCATGTTCTGAGAATTTATGAACAGAGGCAAATTGAGACCGCAAGTGAGAAAAGAGAGTTCTAGTGGGAAAAGGAGTCAAGTTTGATCAGATCTGGAAGAACAAATAGCCAGGTCCAGCTGGGCCTGGAGTTTTTGATTGGAAGTTGACCCCAATGGCTGGACAGCTGTGGAAGGTTGGACATTACTCATTCAAATGCAGACGTAATCTGACTGGATTAGTAGGAAGAACAAGAAGATTCTTCCTCAAGCCTCAGTATGATTAGCAGAGGATGATACTCTTTACAAGTTTGGATTTTCTAATTGCTCTTTCCTGCAGAGTTTTAGTGGGGGTTAACATTTGCAAAAAGGCTTGAAATGCTAATCTGCTGCAGTTATGGAGTCTATCTGGCCCCACCTTAAATCTTGGTGGAGGAGAGGTTTTAAACTGCTGTTACAAAAAGTTTTATGTAAATCAAGATCCAAAATTTCAAGTGTAATTTAGATTTTGTAGCAATTCGCTTCTGGAAGGCTGAAAAAATATTAAAGACATCCAGTTATGTGTTACTATTTGATTTTTTATACGATTACTTTCTTTTAAAAATTAGTATGTATTAGTAGTGTCAGAGGCTTCATTGCTGTATTTTTTTTAATTCTTAGCTTTAGCTATTTATTATCCTTAAGTAGTTTCAATTCAACTTGTCAGTTTAAATGCAGTGCATCTTAATCATTGTTACTTCTTCCATCATTCTCCCCAGTCTTTCTCAACCCTACTACCCATTCCCTCAAGTTACCTAGTATGGTTTTCACATGTGTACATCATTCACCTGACCCCTCCCCTTGACCTCACACTCCCCCCCCCCACCCCGTTCAATAGTACATGTTCCAGCTTTCTGCTATTCTTTTTATTTTATTTTATTTTAATTGTGCTGCAATTTTATTGTAAAGATACTGTACAGCAGGGTTACAGTTATATGAGTAAGGTAATGCATGCATTTCATTGCTATAATTTTGTAGATGCAAATAGTGTACTTTGAACAAGTTCTCCCTCTCCTCTGCTATATTTCCTTAACCCTTTTCCCTCCTAATTCTCCCCAACTTTTCAAACAGCATTTAGTAGGTTTCATTATAAGTAAATAAACATACATATATACATATGTATATCTACATATATATTGTATTTTCTTAAAGTGGTGGATGGCCATGTTACCTGTAGAAGCAGACAAAACACATGCTTAAGCTTTGAATAATTCATCTCAAACAGTCTCTTCAAGAGAAATGTCTTTTTCTCCTCAGAAAAACAAATCAAAGTAGAAAAGCTTAAATGAAACTTCAGAAAAAAGAAATAAACAGAAAGTTGTTTTCAAAACAGTCACCCCCAAAAAAACAGTCACCCAAAGATGAGAGAAAATTTATATTTATCTACTGTACATTGGGTTATGTTTATTGTCATTCTTAGTTATGTGAGTAACAGGATACAAGTGATCAAAAAACAAATCCTGATCATCATAAACAAGGCTATACTAAAGCTACCAGCACAACTATGTTCACTGCAACATTATGTACCATCGCTAAGATATGGAAACAACCCAGATGCCCCTCAGTAGATGAATGGATCAAGAAAATGTGGTATATTTATTCAATGGAATTCTATGCCTCCATCAGAAAGAATGACATTGCCCCATTTGTTAGGAAATGGAAAGACTTGGAAAAAATTATATAAATGAAGTAAGCCAGGTTCAAAGAAACATAGGTACCCTGGTTTCCTTTGTTTGCAATAACTAGTATAAGTCAAGGACAAGCAGTAAAGATCAAAAGCTATGTACATAGGACCATATAAGATGATGTTAAGTGAAATGAACCCCAAGATAGGGACTCTAGTGGTTTTTTTCTTTCTTGCTATTGTTTTAAATGTATTTAAAATGTACTATGTGATTTTTTTTGTTTCTCTTGTATGTTCTTCCTCCATGATATAACCCCTGTTTTCACTGTATTTGATGTCTGTGCCCTGCATCTTGTATATACATTTTTCTAATTTGGGGAGGGGAAGAGAAATAACAAAATGCTGAAATAAGGATACAGGTTGACCCATTGTAACAATAAGATGTACAAGACACTATGTTGAAAACAAACTTTACAACTTGAATGGGGGGAAGGGAGTAGTTTGGGAGGTGAGGAGTGATGGTAGGAGAAAATCAAAGGAGATGGTAACAATGCTTGATAGGAAATGTACTCATTCCCTACTCTTGTAACTGTAACCCTTCTGTACATTATTTTTACAATAAAAAACTTAAAAAATCCAGATCATATATGATATTGCTCACAGGAATACAAATGACCAATTTCATAAATAAGTAAGCACTGAGGATTCAATGTCCTTTCAGAGGACACTGTCCTCTGAGGGATATGAAGTGCAATAAGTTGTCCAAATGAGAACCTAGGCTATGGCCACTTAGAAGTGGTTAGAAACAATCCAGAGCAGCTTATTTTCATTCAACATCTATTAAGTACCTAATGGGTAGTAAGAGAAACTCAGTAACCCTGTCTAAGTAGCTTAGAGCTTCCATGGTGGGATCTGAAATCAGTCATGTAGAGATCAGATGAATGTGACAAAGCTGTTAGACTAGCAATTAGTGTCTAAAATTCAGGTCCTGCCTGCCCCTATATTTATGTGCTATAACTAGACCAGAGAGTCATGGGAAGAGTCACCAGCTATATAGTATTCTCTAGTATAGAATGACTTCTAGTGTCCTTCAGATCCGAGCCTTCCAAAGGAAAAATGTTGACTACGACCACTGAACTTGCTACAAGGCCAGTGTTGCCTTTTCTTCCCTATTCTGTCTAGCTCTGTACAAACTCAAGTTCTTTTGGCTGATTATGACATGGTCACTCAGGGGCATATTAGTAGCTACTGGGTTTTTAGCCCAGGATCCCTACTCAATAACTCTCATATTCTACCCTTTCAGGAACCAACTTGGGTATGCCAAGGAGTTGCAATGTTTACTAATATTCTAATTCTTTATGCAGGGATCAGAGCAGCACACATAGCTCTCTATCTTGGAAGACCTTGAAGAAAGTAAAGTAATTGCATTATCTGAGAGGTGAGAAAGTCTTTCTTTTTAGCTCAATGAGTCCAAGATACTATATTGCAGAATTACAACTTTTCTCATTTAATGCAAGACTCTATTCTTTGTGAAAAGAAACTTTGGGAAATAATTACAAACCCTAACAAAATAAATAATATGCAGACTTGGCTTTACTATGAGGCCAGATTTATCATTTACAGTTCAGCAAGACTTAGTATTTTCTCTTAAAGCAAGAGGCTTCCTTGTCTCTGTTTTCTCTCTTTCCCTTCCTCTTTTTCCTTCCTCTTCCTTCTTCCTTTCTCCTCATGATACTTCTCGCTGTTCATCACTACTAGTTCTCCTCAGCACCATCTTCCTTTTCTGAATCCACACAAGACATTGTCTGAGTGAGCATTCTTTCCATCTGGTACAATAGAAGAAATGGTTCTAAACACACTAGGTGGCTTTGGCCTGAGAGGAGAGGAGGAAGCTGCCTTGGTATGATATATGTTGTCCAACATGTCTATTTGGCTTTGAAGATGTTGAATGAACTGGAAATCACAAAGAGGAATGTAAGGATTGAGATTCCAAATGAAAATTTTGACTTTAACAGTGACTATCCAGATAAGTTTTGTGTCACGTTAATTCAGAAAATTGTATTTCTGTTTATAATTGCATGGAAATATTTGGATAATTTAACAATACAACTGATTGATTTTAATGGAACACAAACTCTCATATCCCACAAAACTATTTTCTCTGCAGGACAATGGTTGACATTTGGAACGTGTTTTCAAAAGGACTGCTAGATAGTGCTAGAGTTTACAAGAGATGCTGAATATATGAAGCCAGTACGCATACCAATGGCTAACTTTTCTCCCCAAATGCATCCTATAGATTTATGCACATACATTTACATATTGGGTTACTTTACCTACAGTAGCACCTTACTTACAACTTACTATTCAGCAGTCTCTTTCTGCGACTGCTAGGTGGGTCTCTGGGGCCTGTGTGAGTCCCATTAGCTTCATTCCCATAGCTTCCACACAGCAGGACAATCTATTATTTTATCAGCCCCATTCAACCTTACAAAAAGATCTGTTTCTACGTGGGCTGATATTCTGAGTGCTGATTTCAGACCAAGACCTGCTGTTATATTAGCTTTTCTTTCCTTGTGCCTGAATGCCAAACCCCAGAAAGAAAGAGATGAATGGAAATGCAAGAGGGCTCTCAGCTCCAGGAGATGCAGTGATTGCTCCACAAATTTCATTTGCACAGAGGTCAAAAAGAAAGAGTGGAAGTGGCCCTTGTAGAAGAAATGTAAACGCATGGCAACAGATGCTTTTTCTATAATATAAGGAGCCTTGGACTGAAGTAAACCTATATCATCCTCCCTCATTGTTTTCTTCAAATTCACATTTGCAGGCAGTCAGAAGACCAGCACGTACATGGTTCTATCATGCTTTCCAATTGATTTCTAGCTTTTAAGAAAACCTAATTTAAGCAATTCTTTTCATGGATTCTTCAAGTAGTTGCATGGTGACTGTTTGATTGAAATTATCATTGGATATTATGAATCCCAATAAGTGGAGCTCACAGGGGAGGTATGTTCACTCTTGACTGTTGCGATCTGCTTTCCCCCATTTGTCTGCAAGATCAAGCTTAACCTGTAGCTGAGGGGCTTCGGGGTAAGGTGGAGGAGGCTTAGATGCCTTTTCTGCTTCTCCTTCATTTTAGCACCCCAAAGTAGATATTTGTTCTTCTTTATTTTGGCCAGTTTAAAGGCAGACTAGTTGGCAATATTTTCATTTGTAGAATGATTTGGGAACACTTTTGTTTCTTTCTCTATTTTTTAGAGTTTATATATTTTTATTGTTATTTAAATGTGATATACAGAAGAGTTACAGTTACATAAGTCAAGTAATGAATACATTTCTTTTTGAACAGTGTCACCTCTTCCCTTGTTTTCTCCCAGTTTTTCCCAACCGGCTCCCCTTCCCCACCAGTTTTATATAAAACTTAAATTAGTGTTCAATATATTTGCTCCAAAGAGTCTCAGTAGAACTTGCTTTTAACACTTTTTGGTCTGGTGCATATTTGTATAGTGTACAAGTTCTCGGTCTTCCTCACTTTTCTTTCAGAGTAAATAATTTGTTTTACTTCTCTTTTTAGCCTTTTCATTGAATTCTATTTCACATATGGTAAAGTGCAAATATTTTAAGCATACATACAGCTGGTTGTTTTTATATATGTGTAAACACATGTAGCTACCACATAGAATAAGAAGCAGATATCCCAACAGCCGAATGGGTGCTCTCATTCTTCTAAGAGCATCCATTATCCTAACTTCTATGGAATATATCTGTTTTGCTTGTTCTTCTTCTATAGATGGAATCATCTAGCATGCATTCATTTGTGTCTGGTTTCTTTTGCTCATTAGGTTTATGACATTCAACTGCTGGAATGTAAACATTGTTTGCATATATATATATATAATTTTGCAATATGCTATCTTTCTACTAAATTTGAGAAAAAATACTTGAGTCAAAGCTATGACCAAACTCAAATTACTCTGAGAATTCAAGGTAAAATGAAGAAAGAGGAGATAGAAACAGAGGAACCCATTTGCTGAGCTACATACACAAGCTTTATCTACTTTACCCAATGTCAGGCCTAAGACAATGATTCTGGAATACAAAAAATCTGAAATATTCATCAGCAGTATTGTTCATTTTAATGCATCCATAAGTCACCAGGGGACTTATATATATTTTATTTTTGGTAAGAATATTTAACTTGAATTCTATCTTATTAATAATATCTAAGTGATATTACACTATTTTAATTTTTAACACAATGTTGAATATTAGCTACTCTCTGGAACATTCTCATCTTGCATTCTTTCATCTTTAAACATCCATATCAGAATTCAAAGTGATTTGCCTCATCATCATTACATTACCTATGTATTTGCTTTTATCAATTAGTTTTAGACTAAGCAATTCTGTGCAACTTAGAGTCCTTTCTTTTCAACTTTAAGAACTCCCTTCCACTTTTCATGACTCTCAGGTGTTCAGTGATGATGAACATCTTTAGTTTTTGGGTTTTTTTGAAAATGTCTACCTGATTTTCATTTCTGAGGACAATTTAGCTGGAAATAATATAATTAGTTTGCAGGGTTTTTTTTTTTTTTTAATTTTTCCTTCCAGTACCTTGAATGTTCACTGCTTCTGTTCTGTAAGATTTCTGTTGAAGAGTTTGCTAATTGACTTGTGGTCCTTTCCCTTGTTTTTAGACACCTATAGTATATTATTCTACTTGACAATATCCCATATACGCCTTACATGTTCTTTTCTTTCTTTTAGTCATTTCAGGTTGAAAAATTCTTAATGAGCTGACTTGTGTTCCCCGATCCTTTCTTCTGTTTGAGCTAGTCTGCTACTGAAACCTCCAGTAGAGTTTTCATTTTGCATAGTGTACTTTTCCTGATTAGTACTTTTAAAAGTGTTCTATCACTTTACTGAATTTACTTTGTGAATTATTCTTCTGACCTCAGTGGACATCCTTATGAGATTTTTGCATTCTGTATCAGATAAATCAAGCAACTCTGTCAGTTTCTGTAGCTGCATCTTATTCCTTTATTTTGGACCACTCATCTCTTTTTATGCTTTGTGTTAGTGTTTCCCTATTAGCCGAAACAACCACTTCTTTTAGTCTAGACTTGCCTGGTATTAGAGAAGATGCTTCCCAGTCGTCCCAATTAGAAGAATGTTAGGGACCTGTCAACTTTTATGTAAGTCCACACACTTCGTTTGTTCTTAATGGCTCTGGGAATCTAGAGTATCCTGTGGCCTACTAGTGCTCTGTGACAAATGAGGCTGAAGTCATTCCTTAGGCAGCCTCCTGTCAAGTTGGGCAATTGTACACGTGCCATATATCTTTCCATTCCCAAGTAGAAGCTGGGACCTAAGATTTTTTCACCCATTTTGTGCTGAGCTGGACGGAGTGACTGTTCTGATTACTAGCCCATACTGCCCTCCTAGCTCTCAATTATCCTTGGCAATTAGAGCATTCCGTGTCTCACTAGCATGTTAAGATAGTTTAGACAGAATCCAGATTTCTGGGTAGCCCTGCAAAAAGTAGGGACATTGGACACGTGGAACACTTCCTTCCCCTTCTTGGGGAGAATTTGTAAACTGGGAAGTTTTGTCCTGGTTGTATAGTGCTATGCAAGAGTAAGATCAAGGAAAAAGGAGATTTCTGGCTTTACGATAGTTGTGTTTATACAAGTTCTGGATATAGGAAACTTTTCACTGATCCATGAGTTTTTCACAAAAGAAACTCTTCCATGAGTTATTGTTGATTTGGTATATTTATGAGGTGAGAAGAGGGCCCATGGATTCCAGTTCTGGCATCTTTCTTATTAGTGTGAGTAAAACACAATTCATGTTGAAAATTTCCTTGCTAACTGATGAAGAGGGCCTCAGTTGGCTCAAGTGTCTTGGCTAAATTTCACTCATGAGAGAGGCTGTCCGTATGTAACGATTATGTTAGAAGATATCTACCATGCATGAGGAAAGCCAAACTAAAGAAAATACTGATCCTGAGGATCCAGAACAGACAGAAGAAGGAAAGTGGGGTGTAAAGTACCATTGTCTATATTGCCCTCTAGCTTGTCCTACCTCTAGAGTTTCAGTTATATAAAGTCATTAACCAAAGTGGGTAAGACTCAGATTATTCATAGAAATAAAATATATATTTACTAATATATGAGTTAATGTTCAGGGCTGCAGATCCATGTGACTTAAGAGGGTACATATAGTTCAGAATTAAGCATGGAGCCATTGCAGTTTAGTTGGAAATCTAGAGGCCCTGAAGCTAGAGGCTTCTGAGTTCAAATGCTGCTCCTTCTACTTACAAGTTGTGAGGTCTTGTGCAAGTTATCTAACCTTTCTAGACCCCAGTTGACTTATAGGTAAACAGTAAGTTGCAATAACTATCAGACAGGATTTGAACTATTATGTTACTGAGATAATGTAGATATTGCCTGACTCACATTGAGTAGTCAAAAATGGTAGCTCATATTCCTTACTCGAAGAATATTTTTAGATCCCTATCTCATTTCTTTAATTTTCCATAGTAAAACTTTGCAGAAGAGCTCTCTATAATTGTTGCTTGCATTCCTCAGATTCAAATCTTTTTGCATTTCCCTGATTCCTTTCCTCATCAAGGTCATTCGTGACTTCTATTTTGTCAAGTTTAATGTGCAACATCAAAATGGGTTTTCCCCCTTTCCTTCAGTTGCACTTGATTCATTAACTGCCCCCTCTTCTTTCCTTCTTAGGTGTTCATAATACTTTTAAATCTTGGCTATCAGAACACACTTTTTTTTATAGATGTCTCCTGCTTCTTCTTTTTTGTGTGTATGTGGGGCGGTCTGGTCGTGGGGCCTGAACTCTGGGCCTGGGTGCTGTCCCTCAGCTCTTCAGCTCAAGGCTAGCACTCTACCACTTGAGCCACAGTGCCACTTCCGGCTTTTTTGTTTCTGCTTATGTGGTGCTGAGGAATCGAACCCAGGGTCTCATGCATGCAAGGCAAGTGCTCTACCACTGAGTCACCTTCCCAGCCCATCCCTGCTTCGTCTTGATTGATCATTTGCTGACTTTTCTTCCTATACTGACCTCTAAATGTTTGGGTTGGGGCTGGGAAGGTGGCTCAGTGGCTACTTCTTCTGAGTAGTCTATTGAAGATAAGAATCTCACGGACTTTCCTGTCCAGGCTGGCTTTGAACTGCAATCCTCAGAACTCCTGAGTAGCTAGGCTTACAGGCATGAGCCACTGGCATACCGCTATAATTCTAAATTTGATCACAGATGTCTTCCTTGAACTCTAAACAGCTACCCGCTGGAAATCTCTATTGGCTGTATTTTATTTTGTTTTCCTACAAGCACCCTAATTCAGCTGAGATCCCTCTCACCTCAGCTAGGGTAATAGCCATTTAATTGGAGTCTCCAGTACATCTCTATTATTGTCCTCACTGCCCTTATCCCCAACCCATTTTCCATAGAGCAGCTATAGTGATTTTCTTCTTAAATTGTGTTTTGAACATACCCTTATCTACTTAAAGTCCTCCAGTGTTTTTCTACATCTCCAAGGATGAAGTTCTGCATGCTGTCCACTGGCTTTCCCTTCAGCCTCACCTTGAACCACTGGCTCCCTTCCCTACCCTCCTGCCTTTATGGTCTTCTCTTGTCCTCAGATGGAGCTAACTTAAAGCTTTTGCATTTCCTTTTGTTCTTCCAATAGCTGGCTTCTTTTTTCCATTTGAGTCAGTCTTCAACTCAATTGCTACTTTCCTGAGCATCTGACTTGTTCATACTTTCCCCCACTAGACTAGAAACTAGAGAACAGCAGAAATGATGTCTGCCTTATTCATCACTCTATTTCCCTGATGTAGACCCAGGATTGGTGCCTAGCAGATGCTCGAGTGTTATTTTTAAATGATTAAAGGAATAAATGAGTAATGATAACAGATACCAATGTTTATCTAATGTATCACTTGATACATTAGATATCGTTTCACTTAAATTACTTGGTTTTTATCCCAAAGATAACCTGTGAGGCAGATTATATATTATTGTGCCTATGAACAGATTAAACAAGCCATCTTTTCTCCTCTTTCCTCCACACCCAAAAAGGAAAGAAACTACATTTTTAAGCCTCTAAAGAAGAGAGTGAAGAATCTTCAGTGAGATTATTTAATAGGCTCAGCTAACCATCTATGAACGTTTGCTTTTTGTTCTTACTCAAATGTTAGAAATTGAACTATACATGTTTCTATCCTGAACACTACAAACTATTCAGAGAAAATGCTCTCTGTTATTCCTGGGTCCAGATGTAAGAGTCCATAGTAGTCGATGTTCTATAATTAAATGAGATTTCAGGCTGAGCTTCTAATCCCCCGAGACTCAGAATGTGCAGCTGTACTAAGAACTTGGCTGATTATATGGAAGGCCAGCCGTCTTCATTTTTTATGTATACACACACACACACACACACACACACACACACCGAGGCACGCATGCATGCATTCCCATTTATGTTTTTTAAAGCCAACAACAATATAAACACAAGGTTCTCATTCGGTCTTTAAATATGGGAAATAGTATTAGATTAAGTTAATGTAATCACTAACATCATGTTCTGAAAATTGAAAACTAATGCAGCTTTGTTCTCCAATCTCCAGACTACCCAAGGAACCAGAATTTCCAGAATACCCAGACCCCTACTTTTCGATGATAAAATATATGTGGCCCACTTAGAATAAGGTATATAATTTAATATTTTATTGTGTTTGATTTATAGGCTTCCTTAGCCTTTATTAAATTTCAGTTTTTACAACTGAAGAAAGGCCTTAAAGAAAACATATTTTGTGGTTAAGGATGTATCCATCCTGCATGTGCTGGGCTGGTGATGTAAAAGGCAGAATAACTCCTCTTTGGACTTCTGGAAGTTTAGATTGCAGAGCTAAGTTTGGGAGGGCTGGACTAGATAGAGCCAGCTGAATACAGCTGAGAGCAATCGTTATTTCTTTGAGGTCTCACATTACATCAGAATCTACTCTATGACAAGTGAAAGCCTTGAGGGATTGCATCAAATTTTTCCTTCTTCACTCTTTCTTCTGCTACTGGGGATTGAGCTCAGGGCCTCACACACACCAAGCATGCATTCTACTAAGATTCACTCCCAGCACTCATGATTTTTCTGTTAAAGAAAGAAAACTTAAGGGAGTAGAGAAAGTAATTCATTTCTGATAGCTTGGCCAAGCCTTCTCTAAGTATACTTTTAGAGCAATAATTCTTAAATCAACCAAGACCTGGACATGACCTCAGATGTCTGTAGCTGGAGAATCGTGATATACAGGTACATTTTCAGGCAAAAATTGCAGGTCCTGGTAGATTGATTGAGATGCCCTTTACCTGAAAGCCTCTTCTGCCCTCAAGACTGCAAAGAATCCAACCTACAGCTCTGGCAGCACTGGACAATGGAAATCTCTCTTCAGTTATTTTCTAAACAACAGTCCCTGTTAATCTTCATCCCGACTCTAACTTTGATCAATTTCCAAACCCTTCATCCCTAAGGAATTATCTGCTCATGTTTCTTGTGTATCTTGGCATTTTCTTTCCATCAGTGGCCATATTCCCTCCTACCTCCTACTCCACACAGGTAGGTACAGGAAGCATTGCTCTGTTCTTTGTGTCCTCTCTCTTATCTCAAATCATCTTTGGATCTTTCTTGTCTTGCATCTGCGACATCTCAGTCACTAACTCACTTATTGGCTCCTCTCAATAACTCTTGAAAGCACTCCTTCTTTATTATCATTGCTCTCTAGAGTCCAGGCCAACAGTGGGTCTTGCTATTGCCATTACAATGATCGAATTGTTTTTCCTAACTCATGTCTTGTCCTTCACTCTGCTTCCTATTCATCAGCAGAATGATTTTTCTGCAATGCTTATGTGTCTTGACATCTCACTTCCTACTTGAACATTTAAAATCTTCCTACTGTACTTGAGATAAAATATAACCCCCCTTACCATGGTGTGGTACATTCTATCAGCATCTCTTCCTCCTAGCTCTTCTTGAACTATGCTCTTGCACTATCCTACTATTTTTTCCAATAAAGCTTATTGTTCCTTTCTGGTCCTCTCCCTGTCTGTTTACCTGGTCAACTCTTTACTTGTGCTTTGTTTTCAGTTTGAGGTACCACTTCCACTGGTCACCATTTTTTCTTTCTTTTTTTAAAATTTATTTTTAATAAGGTTTTTTTTTATTGTGAAAATACCGTACAGAGGGGTTACAGTTACATGAGCATGGTAATGAGTACATTTCTTATCAAGCATTGTTGCCTTCTCCTTTGTTTCCCCTTCCCATCTCTTCCCATCTCCCACCCCCCACTCTCCCCCTCCCGCCACAGTTGTAAAGTTCGTTTTTTCAATATAGCATCTTGTACATCTCATTGTTGCAATGGGTCCACCTGTATCCCTATTTAAACAATTTGTTTTTTTCCTTCCCCTCCCCAAATTATACCAACATCAAATACAGTGAAAACAGGGGTTATACCGAGGGGGAGGGACATACAAAGCAACAAACAAATCACCTTATATTTATAATACGTTAGAAACAATAGCGAGAAAGAAAAAACCACTTGTGTCCTTATCTTGGGGTTCATTTTGCCTAACACCATCTTGTTCCTCCTCACCTCCCTTGTGCTCTCTTGTAGTCTACCATTTAAATTTTAATATAATTTGTTTCTTTTTCTCTTTTTTTCAGAGCTCCTCAAAAACAGAAATCACATGTACCGTCTCACTTTTTTTTTTTTTATATCTTTATCACCTAGCTCAGTGGCTTACTACGGAAAGCCACTGAATTGCTTTTTTTTTTTTTTTTGGCAAGTCCTGGGGCTTGAACTCAGGGCCTGGGCACTGTCCCTAGGCATATTTTGCTCAAGGATAGTGCTCTACCACTTGAACCACAGCGGTGCCATTTCTAGCCTTTTCTGTTTATGTGGTACTAGGAATCAAACCCAGGGCTTCAATGCTAGGCAAGCACTCTACCATTAAGCCACATTCCCTGCCTGCCACTGAATAGCTTTAAAAAAAAAATTTAGACACAAAGTTGTATTTAAAAAATTGAAGGAATTATTCCAGAACTATGACAAGAGGTTTTCCTTAATCCCCAATTATCACTTAAAACCATCTAATTAAATGTTTCTCTCTTCACCATATTGTGATAGTTTGTGAATATATACATACACACATATTCCATACATCTTGACTCAGTATCATGCATTCAGAATGCAGACATTCAATACCAAGTTGATTGAAACGGATGCAAGTGACACATTGTGCAAATGGATAGAAAACCAATGTCTGCTGAGGCACAGTGTAGTGCGGTTGGCTGGCTTAGGAACCAGGAGAAATGAGAACTTAGGAAAAATGGATTTGATTGGCTACACAAGGACATATGCTTCTATGATGACTAGATCAGGCAGAGCATGTTGTTGTAATTATTATGAAGATGCTGGTGTTTAGTTTTACCTTCTATGTGGCTACTCTATTTATTGCTTGAGTAAACATTGACTATAATAATGATTAGGTTAGTAATAACTCCTCAGAGGCAGATCATGCTATGTTTATCGTTCATTGAATCCTTGAAATGGTCCTATGAAGTAACTATCATTGTTACTCTACTTTTCAGATAAGATAGGTGGGATGGGGAGAAGTTAAAAAAGTTTCTTCTCATCACACAACTGGAGTGGAATAGATGGGAGGTGAACTTACTTTGTATTCTTGCCTTTACATGTTTTTGTATCACTGCTCTTTTGCTTTGAGATACATGAATGTCTTAGCTATGCAAGAGCCTCAGGACAACTTTGCACAAGCAGTATTCATAGCACTTAAGAAAGAAGGTCAGCCTCTTGTCATACCTGCTGGACTTGATTTTAATAAAGCTTTGCAAGCCAGTCATAAGAGAAATGGGAGCAATTTGGAAATAAATTACTTCCATTATGCCTCAGGATCTCCTATACACTGTGGCTTAGGAATTATTCACAGATGTATGTTTACAGTTAAAAAATCAACTACACTGTGCTCAATTATATAAGGGGGAAACTCTAGTAAACAGTTTTTAATTGGATTGAAATTAAGATAAATTTAGGATAATGAAGGAAAATGCCTTAACAGCAAGATTTATAGACTGTGTGAAAAACTCCCATTGGAAGTGAAAGAAACCCAGTATTTTGAAATGCAAAATTTACATGTGCATGAGGAAAAAGGATTATGTGTACAATCAACTTCCATGGAGTCATGAAATGCTTTTGAAATCACTTAGGGTATATATGGGCGACTCAGCAGACAGATATGAACTAGCATTTGCTTTGACCAAATCCTATGTTATTTTGTATAGGAGATTCAAATTTCTCTGAAATCTCATTATAGATTTCAAGTAATTTTGATCTACTCAGTTATAGGGCTTCTCCATTAAAAGGAAATATGTAGTTCTGCCCAGGGCTGTTGGCTTATAATTATAACCCCAGATACTCTGGAGGCTAAGATGCAAACATTGTGGTTTGAGGCCATCTCAGGCACAAAGTTATGCTTCTCAACCAATGTCTGGGTGAAGTGGCTTGTATTTATCATCCTATCTGTGAGAAAGGAGGATCAAGGTTCTAAGACAGCTATAGCAGAAAAGTCAAGGGAGACTCTCTCAAGAGGCTGTACAGAATCACCTTCATTTTGTTGATTTCGTTATTAAACAAAATGGCGAGACAAGGACAAATGGTGAACCAATGCAGCAGCCATACTCACAAGACACTAGGTTGGAAATGAATGTTATAACTTCGAGATGTGGGGGAATCCAGGGGTTGGGGGAGGGATAGTGGAAGAAAAATGAAAGAGTGGGTAACAATGTTCAACAAGAAATGTACTCATTACCTTACTTATGTAATTGTAACACCTCTGCACAGCACCTTTACAAGAAAATAAAATTAAAAAAAGATCACTTTCATGTGCAGAATACATATGCTCATTCCTTTCATGACTTCTGCTCTTGTTTTCTTCCCTGTACCACTGTATTTACTTGACCTTCAGGACTGTGAGCTTCCTCTATCAGTTCAGTCCCCTTCTTTGTTCACTTAGGACTGTTCTCATACATTTTGGTATTGTGTTATGTTGTATCACTAATTATATTGTCATGTCATTGTTAACATGTTTTCTTTAATTATGTATCATTGCAGAACACTGTGAACATCTCAAGGGAAACATGCATTTTCCCCAAGTGTTTAAAATGTTTTCAGATTAAATGCTGCATTTAAAATTGTTAAATCACATTTGTCTATTCAGACCAAAGCTGGATAGTGAAGTAAGTGTAAGGAGAGAAGGACACTAGTCTTGGATCCTTAAAATGTTGCCTGGGTGATGTATAGAGAGCTTACAGTTACATAATTAATGTAATAAGCACATTTCTTGTCAAATTTGTTACCCCTTCCCTCATTTTTCTCCTATTTTCCCTTCCTACCTCCCCAACAGTGCTTAATATTGGCACTCTAGCATTTGAGCCACTTGGGTTAGAAAAATTTAAAGTCCTCTGTGTGTGTGTGTGTGTGTGTGTGTGTGTGTGTGTGTGTGAGTGTGTGTGTGAGTGTGTGTGTGTGTGTGTGTGTGTGCCTGCATGCCAGTCCAGGGGCTTGAACTCAGGATCTGAGCACCTTTTTTTGCTTTTTTTTTTGCTCATGGCTGGCACTCTATCACTTGAGCCACAACTCCATTTCTGGCTTTTTGGTGCTTAATTGGAGATAAGAGTCTCATGGACTTTCTTGACAGGGATGGCTTTGAACTGAAATCCTTAGATCTCAGCTTTCTGAAGATTATAGGCATGAGCCATTGGCACCCAGCAAAATCCACTAATCATTGATTAACCAAAATTAAAGGTAAAGTTCATTGAACTTTATTTCAGTGAGTACAACTTTTGTTTATATATAACCTGTGGAAAAATATTCAAAAAACAAGGGAATAAGATAAAATAGTATTAGTGCTCACTTCGGTAGCACATATACTAAAATGGGAACAATACAAAGAAGATCAGCATGGCCCCTGTGCAAGGATCATACGCAAATTTGTGAAATTTTCCATGTATTTTTTTTATCTCAGCATTATTTACCATAGTTAAGATATGGAACCAGCCCAGATGCCCCTCAGTAGAAGAATGGATCAAGAAAATGTAATGCAGTGGAATTCTATGCCTCCATCAGAAAGAATGATATCACTCCATTTGTTAGGAAATGGAAAGACTTGGAAAAAAATATATTAAGTGAAGTAAGCCAGGCCCAAAGAAACATAGGTCCCATGGTTTCCCTTATTTGCAATAACTAGTATAAGTCGAGGACAAGCAGAAAAGGTCAAAAGCTATGTACATAGGACCATATAAGATGATGTTAAGTGAAATGAACCCCAAGATAGGGACACAAGAGGTTTTTATCTTTGTTGCTGTTGTTTTTAATGTACTTATAATGTACTGTGTGATTATTTTGTTTCTCTTGTATGTTTTTCCTCATGGTATAACCCTTGTTCTCTAGTGCCCTGAATCTTGTATATACATGCTTTCTAATTTGAGGAGGGGAAGGGAAATAACAAAATGCTGAAATAAGGATGCAGGTTGACCCATTGTAACAATGAGGTGTATAAGACACTATGTTGAAAGTGAACTTTACAATTTGGAGGGGGGAGGGAGGAGGTGGGGGGGAGGGAGGAGTTGGGGTGGTGGAGAGGGAAGGGATGGTAGGGGAAAAACAAAGGAACAGGTAACAATTCTCTATAGGAAATGCACTCATTACCTTACTTATGTAACTGTTAGCCCTCTGTACAGTATTTCTACAATAAAATATATTAAAAAATAAAATATGTTCTACCTTAGGTATTTATATTTTCAATATAAATATTGAAATATATTTTCAATATATTCAATAAAATATTCAAAAATAAAAAGATAATATTAATACAGTGGAAAGACAAAATAGTGACTGATGAAATAGTAGTTGTGGGCATCTTATAAGTTACAGTCAGAGTATTAGAAAAAAAGTGATTTTGAATGCATGGCTATATTGGAAAGACTGCATAAGAAAACCATAGTGGAAAGCAGGCACAAAAGAGGAGAAGGAGCACTGGAGTAGGTAGACCTCCATTCACACAAACCCCAACCAAGAATAAGTAACAAAGTCAAGGTCAATAGTCAAGATCATAGGCAAAGTATACAGTAAGATCCAGCATCAATGAATAAGACATGGATCCTCAAAAATGGGCGAGGGGGCAAGTGGGTAGTACCTGTTAGAAGAGGAAAGTACATAAATTTGGGGACCTTTTACTCTATTTTCACTGATATGATTAAAAACCATCTTCTAGGCTGAAGATGTAGCTCAACACTAGAGTTTGACACACACATTCAAGTATACATGTATGCATGCACAAATGTAGACACATACACTGGAATATATAGCCGTATATTTTCATATATATATTCTAAAATTTCATAATCAGAATTCCATGTTCAAGAGGATTTGTGGGCTCTAATTGCATTGACCAAACTGAGAACACACTTTTGAAAGTATATGAAGGTTTAGTAAAGATCAATGAAAACTCTGATTAAAAAAAAAAAAAAAAACACTTGAATACCAGCTATTAAAAAATTGTAATTATGTATATACATTAACTGAATAAATTAGGTTTCACTGCAACATTTTCATACACACATGTATTATGCCTTTATCATATCTATGTTCTTTTCTGCCTTCTCAAAGCTAAGTCATAAAAAACTAGCATCCCAAGAAATACATGGTTATATTTAAAATTTAAAAATATGCCTGAGGACAAATGAGATAGAATCAAAGACCCAGAGATTAATCTACAGACCTATAGCCACTGAATCTTTGATAAGGGAGCCAAAAATACAGAATGGAAGCAAGACAGCTTCTTCAACACATGGTACTGGCAGAACTGGCTTTACACATGCAGAAAACTGAAATTAGATCCTTGCATATCACTCTGCACCAGAATCAATTCCAAATGGATTAAAGTCTTCAATATAAGACCAGATACCCTGAAAATATTACAGGAAGGGATAGGGGAAACACTAGGGCTCCTTAGCATAGATTGAAACTTCCTAAGTAAAGATCCAGAATCACTGGGCTGGGAAGGTGGCTCAGTGGTAGAGCTCTTGCCTTGCATGCCTGAGGCCCTGGGTTCGAGTCCTCAGCACCACATAAGCAAAAAGAAAAAAGCCGGAAGTGGCACTGTGGCTCAAGTGGTAGAGTGCTAGCCTTGGGCTGAAGAGCTGAGGGACAGTGCCCCAGCCCAGAGTTCAGGCCCCATGACCGGACCCAAAAAAAAAAAAAGATCCAGAATCACAACAAATCATAGAAAGGTTGGATAAATGGAATTGCATCAAACTAAAGAGTTTCTGCATGGCAAATGACATAGCAAGATAAATAGAAAGCCCACAGAATGAAAGAAGATCTTTACTGGCTATGCATCTGATTAGGGCCTCATATCTAAAATATACTTAGAGCTCAAAAAATTAAACCTTCTAAAAACAAATCCTTAAAGAAACAACAACCCCATTAATAAGTGGGATAAAGACATTAAGAGAGACTTTTCAGAAGAAGAAATAAGAATGGCCAATAGACACATGAAAAAATACTTGATCTCTGACCATAAAAGAAATGCAAATTCCAACTCACTCCAGTTAGAATGGCCATTTTCATGAAAACAAATAATAACAGTTGTTGGTGGCCAAAAGAGAATGCTACTACACTGTTGGTGAGAATGTAATCTTGTTTAACCACTCTGGAAAGCAATATGGAGGTTCGTCAAGTGATTAAACATAGAGCTCCCCTATGATCCTGCAATCATACTCTTAACCCAAATGACTCCAAACCAGCACTAAAGCCACCAACACAACCATGTTCACTGCAGAATTATTTACCATAGCTAAGATATGGAGTCAACTCAGATGCTTCTCAGTAGGAATGGATTAAGAAAATGTGATATATATAAATATATTATATAAATATATATGTATATATATTTACAATGGAATTCTATGCTTCCACTAGAAAGAATGAGTTTGCCCCATTTGTAAGGAAATGGAAAGATTTGGAAAAAGTTATATTAAGTGAAGTAAGCCAGGCCCAAAGAAATATAGGTTTCATGGTTCCTCCACTTGTAACAACTAGAATACATCTATAAATCTACACATTAATCCAATGAATAACAAAAGACAAATAATTACACTTGATTAATTAATTACACAAGATTAATTAAACAGCATTCTAAGCATTCACACAGTGAGGATATTTTTAGGAGACAATCACAATGGCTCAATACTATGTGCATATGACTATATGAAATTGGTGCTTATCAAAATGAACTCCAAGAAATGGAAACAAAAGTACTGTTTGCAGTAATTTTTTTCTTTCTTTTTTCCCTTTGGTTTATTCCCTTTTGTCACTGTTTTTGCTTTCTGTACCCTTTGTCTTGTATTTAAGTTTATCTGATTTGGGGAAGGAAGGGGAAGCACAGAAACAATGGGACAAAGGGTGAACTAATTCAGCACTGAAACCCAGCAGATACTATGTTGGAAGTGAACTGTACAACTTGGGGGAAGGTGGATGGGAGGGAAAAAGGTGGGAGAAAATGAGGGAGGGTGTAGCACTGTTCAAAAAGAAATGTATTCATTACCTGACTTATGTCATTGTAACCCCTCTGTACATCACATTTATAATAAAATTTAAGCAAAATGCTAGGAAATAAGCTGTCACTAGAAAGTAAACAGATAACAAAGGCCACGGAAGTTCAAATAACAGATAAATATGCAAAACTTATCAGATAAATATGCAAAACTTATTGTATGCATTAAAGTATTAAAGTTACTATTAAAATACAACTAAAACAAAAACATTGAAAGTTCTAATCTAATTTTAAAAACAACCAAATAAAACTTTCAGAAACTAAAATTGCAGTGATTAAATTAGATACGCAATAGAATAAATAACAGGTTAGAAAACCGAAGAGAAAAGTATTAAACAGAAATTCTACCTTAAAAGACTATCATTATATTCATCTCAGAGATTCGAATCATGAAAAAAAAGAGACATTGAATGGGAATTTCTCATGTATTTGTCCTTCATGCATCAGACGCAGTATAAAGAAAAAAGCAGTGGCTGGAAGTGGAGCTGTGGCTCAAGTGGTAGAGCACTAGCCTTGCGCTGAAGAGCTGAGGGGCAACTTTCAAGCCCAGACTTCAAGCTCTATGACAAAAGAAAAAGCAGCGGCTGAGGTCTAATGTGTGCTCACCAGATAAATACATACATAAATACATATAGCATCACACACACACACACACACACACACACACACACACAGAGCACTTTTTAAATTGTGGAACTCGTTGATGGGACTAGAGTGAGAAGGAAAGTAAAAGAGACTATTAATGGTAAATTATATAAAATAGTATCTGTCAAGTAGAAAAGGTCAAAAATTATGCACATAGGACCATATAAGATGGTGGTAAGCAAAATGAACCCCAAGATAGAGACACAAGAGCTTTTATCTTAGTTACTGTTGTTTCCAATGTACTTAAAATGTACTATGTGATTTCTTTTGTTTCTTTCATATGTTCCTCCATGGTATAACCTCTGTTTTCACTGTATTTGATTCTGGTGCCCTGCATCATATATACATATACATATAGTCTTAATAAGGAAGTCACTAATTAATGGTGAAAGATTTAATTTTCTAGGGAACACTAAATTCTAAATGTGAATGGATCTAAAAACAATAGATTCAGTTCATAGAAAAGAAATCTTTTGTCAAATTAATTTAATAAGAGAAATTGGTAAATTTGTGATCTCTGTGAAAATGAATACCTCTTCCCATTTTGGTACCTGGATAGAAAGGAAGAAAACACAAAGGATATAAAAGATAACAAACAATAAAATCATTCCTGTTACAAGATGGGTATGTAGAATATGGTCCTAAAAACTGAGATGTATACATTCTTTCCAAGCACACACAGATGGATGAGAAGTAACCATGTACAACAGCTAGTCTGGTAACTTTCCCCCATAGCCTTGATCACAGTTGAGTTAGAGAACTACATGCTTGAAAGGTAATTTTTAAAACTCAAATAATTAATTCACTGTAAACCAGTAAAAGAGATGAAGAAGATACTTAGAACTGAAAAAAATTAACATTGGTTATTAAAACTTGAGAAAATTTACAGTGAGAGATATGTGTTGAAGAAAGCCAGAGATTAGTGAACTAATTATCAGAAAAGGAAAGTAGATGAAAGAAAATAAAATATGAAAATTAAAATGAATGAAATAGAAGACATAGCTTAACGGCGTTAAGGCATATTCTCTGAAGAAATGTTGACAATGGACAACATTCCAATTGCTAATATTAACAACAACAAAAACCTAGAACCCAGTATTCAAAATGAAAAGAAAAAGAAAAAAAAAAACAGAAGAACAGAAGACAAAAATACTAAGGATGAAAAAAGAGACACACAAAACAAACAAACAAACAAACAAAAGAGACACAATCAGAGTCTGTATTTAGACGTCACACAGCATTTTAATTCAGAGAAGAGATTTGAGGGGGTGGGGTTGGGCCCAAAGAATTGAGCTTTGGATTTGAGATCTGCTGAATTCCAACAATGTAATCTTGGGCCAGTTTCCTGACCTCAGTGACTTACTGCAATAAGGACAGATTATAAATATAAAGCAAAACAGGAAATAAATACTTGACACATAAAAACAGAAGAAAAATGAGCTCCAACCTTTATTATTTGTTTTAACAGTAGCAATAGATGGTACCTTTGTTGGTTCTTGATGTATAAGTAGTATGTCCACAGCAAAGTACACAGCTGGTTAGGGACTGTAGGGCATTTGTTGGGGGGCGGGGAATACATGATCAAAGACAGGACAGGATGCATAGAGTCAGAACATCTTGGATGTGAAAGCCACTGGCTTTCAGAGTAGAATGCATTGTTAACATAAAAAAATTATGACAAATGAGAGATACCATGCAACCTATGTTTCTTAAGGTCTGGTTTATTTCACTTAATATAATTTTTCCAAGTCTTCCAATGGTACAATATCATTCTTTCTGATGGGTGAGTTGAATCCCATTGTATATATACATCACTTAATCTATTTGGCATTTGGGCTGATTTCCTATCTTCACTATGGTAAACAATGCTGCAATGAACATGATTGCATTGGTAGCTTTAGAGGGACCTTGTTTGTGTTCTGTGCCTATAACCTACAAGTGTGCAGGCTAGATGGTAAAAGGAAAATAAAATACACTGGGACATGATCAATTATGTACATCTCTAGTCATTCACACAGAATGAGACCAAAGGAGGATATTCTTAGGAGAGAGCATCACAAAGGTGCAATGCCTATGTGCAGCTGATCATATAAAATAGTATTTATCAAAATGAACTCCAGGAAATGGAAACAAGAGGGTTTTTAAATCTTTCTTTGTTTCTGTGTTTATTATCTTTTCCTTTTGTTCTGTTTGTTCATTTATCTGTCATTGGGAAGGTAAGAGGCACAGAAATGATGGGACAAAGGGTGAACAAATGCAGCAGTGGTATTCACTAGATATTATCTTGAAAATGAGCTAAGAGAGAGTGAGAGAGGGGTGACATTGTTCAAAAAGAAATGTACTCTTTATCTGACTTATGTAACCATAACCCCTCTGTACATCACCTTTACAATAACAATAAATAAAAACTTTTTTTTTTAAAGAAAGAGACACCTACAGACAGGAAAAAAAAATTAGGACAAAACCAAGGCACAGTGGCCCACATCTGTAATCCCAGCTCTCAGGAGGCTGAGGCAGGAGGATTGAGAGTTGAAGCACAGCATAAGGAGACTTTTTCTCAAAACAGCAAAACAGCACTGGAGGACCCATATAGGAAAATAGTCCTTGTTAACACTGATGGTAAAACATGTCATCATCAACAATGGGTCTGCAGACACCTCACTCTGCAGCCTCCATTCCTCTCTCTATGCTGTCCCTGGGCTCATTCACTGGTATAAGCCTTGGTGCTGAAGATTCAATTAAGCAGTAGCACAGGGAAGAGAATCAGGTCACCCATACTTCTATATAATGGTGTAGAACATTAGTAGACTCAGTGGGCTGGCACATAAAGTTTGGTTAAGTCCTTCCTACTCCAAACTAGATTGCATCTTAACTCTTCCATGCAGAGGAGAATCTGCCCACAATTCTAAAGCCATCTAAGGATGTAATCTCATTGTGAATATCCCCATTCCTGTATTTTAATAAGATGGCTCATAGCAGGTTCAGAATAAGAATTTGATAAACAAAGGCAATGATGAATAATTTTAGCAACCATCGTACCAGAATCTGGGTATTTGTGAATATATGGTGTTTTAGGGGAGAGTAGGTGAGGGTTTCTCACATATGTGGTCCAGAGCAAAGAGTCGACAGTCCAGTAATCCTGTCTTCTTTAATTAATGGCACTACCCAGACTGAATTCTGTGTATCCAATTCAGTATGGCTGTTATAGAGGAGAAACTATTCAAGTTGCACTTACCTGTTAATTACCATCTAGAATCCAGAGGAGTCTAGGAAAACTTCAAATTTCTCTCAAGGGGTCCTGGCATTGATGGCTCACTCCTGTAATCCTAGCTGCTTAGGAAGCCAAGATCAGAGGATCATGGTTCGAAACCACCCAGGTAGGAAAAGCTATGAGACTCTTCTCTCCAGTTAGCCTCCTACGAAAACAGAAGTGAGATGTGGCTCAAAGTGGTGGAGCACTAGCCTTGAGCAAAAGAACAATCACAGGGATAGCACCTGGGCCCTGAGCTCAAGCCCCATGGCCACCACAACCACCAACAAGAAAAACTCTCTCGAGGGAGATAGCAGAATGGTTCCAAGAGAACATACAAATCCATGAGCCAGGCCCCGACTTCACTGGTGAGCCTACTTCCCAGCTTAGCAATGAGAAGGGAGGGTTATCCAGCCAGAGACACCCAGCTGGCTTCATCTCAGGCCTTCCCCAGAGGGACCACACAGTCTCTTGCCTGTAACTTCTCCCTCTGAGTACCATGGCCACAGATTCCCTGTCACAAATACTACCCAAACCTGGGCTGCATAGGCCCCTGTCATTATGTAGTCCAGGAAGCTCTGAGATAGCCGAAGCCTGGTGTTTTGAGGGATGGCTGGCAGCTTTGCCCCCGCTGGTCCTGGCAGCCTTTATGGCCGCAGATTGCAGTGTGATGCAAAGGGAGCCATTTGACAGTGTTTGCACCTTATCATTTCCAAAGTATCTGTGCTCTTGAGACAATCGGTGCTCTCAGCTGTCCGTCAAGTTCAAGCACTTTTTATCTTAAATATATCTGAGTGTTGGGCTGAGGAACTGACTCAAAGAAGTATTTGTGGAACTCGTTTTCTTCCATCCTTGGGTGGTTCTACTACTTTTCCTTAACCTGTCAATCTAGGCAAACAACTGGCCCATTTCTTGTAGAACTGGCTGCTAGAGTACTTATAATTCTGGCTTAGAGCTCCAGGGCAGTCTGTTTTGGTAAAACCACTGTTTCCTGGTGAATCAGTCACTTCCTCTGGGATGCCTTCTTCCTATTCTGCCAGGAGGTCAGGGATGGAATCCCCTTGGGGGACAATCCAGTTTTGCTTCAAACTTGTCTGGCATGGAGACTAAATGGACACTCCATGAACAAATAGGTGCAGGGGAATTGTTGGAATTGGCACCTACATAGAGTTTTAGTCTTTCATTAAAAACGTATATAAGATACATTCTAGAGCTAATCTAGTATTCATGAAGCCCTGGGTTTCATTTAGAACATCAAGCAATACCGTGTAATATAGTTCAACACAGTATAATGCAGTATACAATACAATAAAATACAACAAATACTTTTATCCTTCTACTTGACAAATATACCCACAGGATGGCAAAGTGAAGGCTTTTGTGAAGCTGTGGTTTCTATGTATCTGAGAGCTGGCAAAATATCAGTCAACTAAATTTAAAAATTGTTACAAAATTTAAGCACACTTTATGAGAGTATATAAATTAAATAGAAAATAGAAGCTATTTTATGTTTTTATATTTTCATTTATATGGTTTTATATGTCCTTATAAAGTTACTGGTCAAAATATTCAAAATTATCTACGAATCTTAACAGATACCAAAATTATAGTAAATGTATTTTACAATAGAGTATAGCAAATTGTATTTTAATAGATTTAACTGTTTTAAATACTATTTTAGTTTTTTTTTAATTATCTTTGGATGGTTGTACAAAGGGGTTTCAACTCAACATATCAGTTTATGAGTACAACGCATCATGATCAATATTTTTATAAAGATAAAAAGCTCCAGAGTGTATGGATTTTATTTTTATCTAGTAACTAATCTGAGGGATTAATAAATAATACATGGATATTGAATACATACAAATTTAAGGACAATATGAACTGTTGATATTGCAGAATGTTCCTAACCTACAATTTACAACATGGCAGATTATTGTCCTAATACAGTAACATAGAAGCCAGGAATTAAGATAAGAAGATGAACAGGAGAAAGTAATTTTAGCACCACTGGAAAATGTTTTGTTATGCAGGGTCTATTTAATTTATGCTATCTTAAAGTAAGACCTTGACAAATTTGCCTTTTCTCTTAACCCAGAAGGTTTCCTTTCACATCCCCCAAGCATTCCAAAGCAGTGCCATTATAGCCCATGATTCTTTCTGACTGTCAAGTAAGTGCACCTTTTCTTTCTAGAAACTTTATTTACAGTGTAGGAGATGGGGTGGTACCCTGGCAACAGAAGAATGTAGTCATGAGAGAGGACAGTCATGTTGTGGACTGGGCTGTGCAACCTCTGAGTGCCAGAGCATGACTGACAGAGGTAATATGTGCCCTTTAGATTTCTTTGTCTGTGATAGTGGTATTTGAAGCTCTCTAAAATCTCTCTTGCTGTGAAAGGTACTACACATATCACCCATTATCACACTCTCTAGGAGAATCTACTACTAACATTTTAGAATATTTAATTGCAGTTATTTGCTATATCTTCCTTTTGCAGACCAATGCCCTATACATAGTACAGTCTTACTTCTTGTTTTGTTGATAAAGATATCAATTTTAAAAAAGAATCATAGGTTGATGATTTATGCCTGTAATCCTAGCTACTTGGGAGGTCAAGAATGGGAGGAGTACAGTGGGTAAGAAAAGTTTGCAAGATCCCATCTCAAACTATAGTTTGGCACAGTGTTGTGTATCACTCAAAGCTATGAGGGAGGCTGAAATGAGATGGATCATAGTTCCAGGCCAGCCAAAGCAGAAGTCTGTGAGACTCCATCTCCATAAAGGGAAGCTGGATGCAGTGGTGTTCACCTATGATCCTGGCAATGATGAGAAGCCATAGGTGAACTATGGCTCAGGCACATGCTCAGGTGGGAAGTGAGACTGTATCTCAAAAATATGAAACAATAAAAAACAAGGCTGGAGGCATGGTTCAAGTTGTTGATCATCTGCCTAATAAGCATGAGACCTTTGAGTTCAAAGCCCACTTCCTACTCAGTTCAAGAAGTCCTACCAGATGAGCATCTGGCTTTACAGAACTGTATTCTTTTTATTTTAATCTCAAATGGATGAGACCCTTTTTCTCTTCCTTGACTTCATAGTAGTTACAACATAGCAGATAAAACAAACCCTCGATTTATCTTAAAAGCTTGTTAAAACTAACTGAGGATTCCAAGGACTTTAAAGTGTTTATCTGCATTGCTAATTCAGACCTAAATTAAAGACCTTTTCTTCAAGCCACTGAAGATATCCAAGGTATTTCTTTTTAGAAAGACCTGAGTTCTGCAACTGGGGGCATTTAATAGGGAACATACCTATAAAAAACCTAGATTACACCCTTCTGAAAGCTTTTAATGATAAGACGCAATGTTTTTGAACTTCTCATTATGAACCAGAAGTAATATTTTCACATGAAACAAAAAATGCTAAATTACTGAACTGCCTCCCTAGGGTTTTGAAGTCTGTAGGGAGAAAATCATTGTTTTCCATAAATGAAGCCCACAGAGGTGAATCTTTGCAATGCCTCTGATGCAAAGCTGGAGGGGAGACATCTGCTGTCTGAACTTCAGAGCTGGCAAGACTATTCTTGTGGGGTATGGGCCTTGGTGCTAGCCAGTAGGCCAGAGGCTGGGCAGAATGTGGCAGGAAGCTGTGATGTGGATGGGAAATCAGAGAGTGAGTGAGGTTTGTTTTGGAAGAGGTGGCAACTGAAGCACACAATCAGAATGTCCAAAAGGCTCTGTGCTGGCTCTGTTAGACCAGTGTTGGGTGTTGGAGGTTAGTAGGTTCTTGAAGGACTGCCATGTGACCCACCCTGCACTAGCAGTGGACACAGTCAGACATGTACTTAACTCAGAATTAGCAGCCCTAGATTCTGGTCTCTCCTTTACCACAAACGATCTCCAAGTTTGCTGAAGTTTTAAATGTGCTGATGTGTGGAATGCTTGCATAACAAAGGACCTCCGAACCTGTGTGCGTGGCATGATCTTGCTCCGTGAGGTCACTTCAGGCAGGTATTGTTTCTTTATAAAGCTAATAGATTGGATCACTCAGATTTCTTGAAAAGAATTGGATTATTATTTATTTCTGATTTTGACACCCCTTATGAGAAAATTCCTTTTAAAATTAGCCAGGAAATGACAATGTGTAGAAGCTAGAAAGATCTCAATGTCCTTTTGCAATACATATGGTACTTTAAAGGTATTTACAATTATATACTAAGTCATAAAGATTTCCAATGTCAGTGGTGGTAGTGGTAGTGGTAGATTTTCACCACTATGCTGCCTTCCTTCTCTCTTGAGCCTCTTTCTGCGTTCATGAACTGTTGAGAGAGACTGAAATCATTTGCCCTTTTCTGGGCACAAGCGTCCTCAGAAGTCAGTTCTAATTTAGCTCGCAAATCTTTATATTTCACCGAGTTATAGAAATTTTTTAAGGTAAAGATACAATACAATGCAATCTATGTCTGAAGTCTCAGGGATTGGGGCATGAAGCCTCCACGTGGCAGCAGCAGTACTATCCAAGGGCCTTTCCCTTGTTTTCATTCTTTACATCAAGAAAGAGTGCTCTTCCTGTTTGACCCTGGCATCTGTTCCCTGCCAGCTGTATCTCTTCTTTGAAGATACTCTGTTCAGGACGAATGACACCTGAAGTCTACTTCTGCGAGGGGAAAAAGCCAAAGTCCACAGTGTTTCTTTTTCAACTGAAAAGGAAGTTACTAGTTACAGAGAAGCAATTAATATTTACATACATTATTTCTTTTAATCCTCATTATTGCTCCCAGATTGCAGATGAGAAAAGGAGAGGTAAGTGGTAGTCTTATTTTGTTGCAGTCAAGTAGAGTTCATTTGTTCCTTGGAGACAAATCTTTTGGGCTCCCAAATTTTTCCTTTCCCATATTCATATTTTTAATTCTAGTGCTGGAAACTGAACTCAAGGCCTTGTGTATTCTGGGCATATGTTTTACTACTGAGTGACATCACTAGCTTGTCACATTAGTTTTTAAAAATATGGTAGTAGACATAATATAAAATCGATTGCCATTTTAGCCATTTTAAGCATACAGTTCAGTAGCAAGAAGCATATTCACAATGTGCTGAAGCCGACTCCTGCCTCCGTCTCAAGAAAATTTTTATCAAGCCAAACTCAAATTCTGTACCTGTTAAACAATACTTCTCCATTCCCTTGGTAACTACTTTGCTCTAGATAACTACTATTTTACTCCTTTTCTCTGAGAGTCTGACTACAGTAGGTCTCACATATAAATGAAATCATACAATATTTTTCCTTTTTGTGTGTCTGGCTTTTGAATATGTGTGTGATGCTAGAGATTGAACCTGGGTGTATGCACATGATAGGCATGTGCTCTGCCATCATACCACTTCCCAGCCCATCATTTCATTGAGCATGGTATCTTCAAGGCTCGTCCATGTTATGCTACATGCCAGAGCATCATTCCTTTTCAAGGGTGAATAATATTACATTCAATGTATACATCTGATTTTGTTTATCCGTTCATCTATTGACTGAAGTTATTTCTACTTTTTGAATATTGTGATTAATGCTGCTGTCAATATGGATATACAAGGCAAGGATTTATTCAAATCATTCCTTCACTTTTGGGAACTATATATCCAGAAATCAGAATGATGGGATAATTAAAGTTTAAAAAATGCTAAGCCAGGTGCTGGTAGCTCATACCTGTAATCCTAGCTATTCAGGAGGCTGAGATCTAAGGATCGTGGTTCAAAGCCATCCCAGGCTGGAAAGTCTGTGAGACTGTTATTTCCAGTAAACCACACAGAAAACTAGAAGTGTTGCAGCGGCTCAAGTGATAGAGTACTTGCCTTGAGCTGAAGAACTGAGGGACAGTGCCCAGGTCCAGAGTTCAGGCCCCACGACCAACAAAAAAAGACAAAAACAATACAAACAAACAACCCCCCCCCCCAATACGAACTAATGTATTTAAACACACTGTTGAATACTTGATTAAAATTAAAAATTAATTTCCTGTCTACATTTCTAACTTCCTTATTTCTCTGGGCAATACTATTGTTCTAGTTTCCTGAGCTTCAGGCCATCATGTCACCTTGAAATCTTCATTACAGATCTCTACCAACTGTCTGCTTGTCATATACCCTTGTTTATTTCTTCAAAGTATCCTCCCATTGACTTCCTTTCACTAACTCTGTCATGAGTTTAGTCCCTGTCTGACCCCTGAGATTCACTCCAAACAACATCCCTCTGATATAGCTCATGCTTCTGGAGAGTTCCCCCACCAAACCACCTACCATCATCGACAGACTAATTTTCCTTAATAAAACTTGACTTTTATCAAGTCACTCCTTGCTCATGAAAATACAATGGCATTAAGTTCAGACTGTTGTTTGCCTTTGTGGGTAATAAACCCACATTCATTCTTTGATGCCTATTTCCTGTATTTTTCTTGGCCGTGGAGGCTGTCTTCAATATTAGCTGTCACAAGTCAAGCTTTCCCCTAGATCTCTGTCCTATTCATATTCATCTATGCTTCTCACAAAACCATTCCTATCACTTCAAAACATATATAGTCCCCATTGATTTCCTACATTTATTACTGTTGCTTCTCCTAATCACACACTAAGTTTCATGAGTGCAGGATCTTGGAGAATCTTTAAGGAGAATCCTATGATTCCAAGAAGTTACATGCTTGGTGATTCATGAAATAAGACAACGTTACAGGAATACGCAAATTGCACAATGTGTTGACAGATTTTTTTTAGCCAGGCCTTTAGGACAAAGCTGCTTTACACCCACCCAGGAAGAAATCTTTCATAGCTGTTGTCAAATACCAGAACAGCAAGAAGTACAGCTCTTTAAATAGTTCCTTATGCATGTTTTACACTGTGGTGTGCAAACTCTAGCCAGTGAATTTTCAAGGCAAAATGCTACCCAGGTGAGTCTGTTTTTCATTTGAAATAATTCTCAAAATATGTGAAATACTCCATAAGGATTCTTGATCTTCTCCTAAGGGTCCAAATGAGGTCTAAGCCCCAGAATCACACCAATCTAGGAACACAAAGTGTTTCTACTACTAGTAAGTTTTAGGAGCTATTTTCAAAATAGCTTTCGAAAAGCTTTTAAGTCCAGTTAATAAATAGTAATTTTTCCCCTTGAGTAGAGTTTAGGAAGGACAGTTTCACACCTTATAATAGTTTCATAAATGGATAATTTGACACTAGGTTGGGAATGCAAGTCATTCTGTTGTAAATAGATGTGACATCCAGAAAGTTAACCTTACAATTGGCTTGCCCTCCTCTTGTATTAAGATACAAGTGTTAGCATGCAACATTGACAAATGCATGTTTAACAACAGACTGTCAAACGAGGTCAGAAAAGCAAAAGCGGCAGACACTGAAAGAGGGAGAAAGAGAAGAGAGAAAAAGAAAGACAAAAAGAATAAGCAAAGAAAAGAGAGCTAATCTCTAGAGAAATAGCCCAATGATATTCAGGCCATAGGAATATTATACAATCTTATAGATAAGTGCATCAGTAAAAGACAGCCAGGATTTCTTTTTGGTTATGAATAATGAATAAATAAAATCATACAGTCAGATTAGCTCATTTCCATCTCCTATTTATAGACATTGTATTAGATAGCTTTCCCCCATCCCCCCCACAAATAAATGCCAAATTTGGAGCCAACTTTACTGAGTGCATCCTTATGTCTTGTTCTTTCTCACTGCTCTTGGTTAATCATCTCAGTCCTCATGGACTTTAAATCAATATTCTTCACATTCTTGGTAGTCCAGCCTGTAAAAGAGGTGTATTAACGAAGTGTTTGAGGACTCCTCTACATCCAGTGCAGTATATCCATTATGATAGTTAAGAAAGCTAAAACCTGAAAATACCCACTATTGTGCTACTGTTTCACTACCCATGCTGTAGTACAGTCGGCAGCAGAAGGCCCTGAATAAACTATTGTTGTGGCTTGGCTGACAGACAGCTTGTCAGGAAATGATCAGTATTGGCCATGATTTAGAGCTAATTTCATGGATGTTTTCCAGTTTCCCTGATGTTCCTTTCCCCTTTTTTCCAAACAAACGTGCTTCTGAAAATTTCTGTTCAACATCTTTCACTTTGAATAAAGAAAACACAAAACATTCCCCTTGCAGCTGGTATTGGTGAAATTACTTCTCTGGAGGGACCAGCAGAGGAGAGGTCTTGTTTGAGAGACACCAGGCAGAAGGTTTCATTCTGAGGCAGAGCCCACACTCAGACCTGCAACCTGAGATCTGTCCTTCCCTGCCCTCTTCATCCACATGCACACATGCATACACGTGCGCGTGCGTGCACACACACACACACACACACACACACACACAATCTAAACAAACACAGATGGCTGGCACCTAGAATAAGCATCGAGGAAACAGCTACAGGACTCTCAGGCGGCTGTCACTTTACAAGTTGAGCAAACACGAACCTTCAAGATATTCTCAACTTGTTTCTTAATCTGAGATCACCCTCATTTGGGCTATTAGCTACTTTTGGGTGGGAAATAAAGCAGAAATATCAGGAAGACATCCAGAGCTTGATGTAACTACAGCCAACCTTTCTTTAATTCACTGACCATGTAGTATTATATTTAATAGAAGCCATATTTCAATAAAATTCACTTTGGTTCCTAACGTACAATAGTTTTCTTTTGTTTTTCCCTAGAGTGGTATAGTATCACTTGATGTATTTGTTTCTCTGTGGGAAACAAATTAATTTTTAAAATATAATATAAAAGAGGATAAAATCAAACTTCATAAATGTTAAAGAGCAATCTGAATCTTTAAACCTTCCTCCCAATCAAATGGAACACATGTTTTCCCCCGCCCCATATATTTCTGTATAAAATATGCAAACAATTACCTGGATTTGGAGGGTATAATTATGAAGAGGTTGATATCTAAGAGGTTATTATTGATTTATAAGGTTCTCTAGTTTAATAGAAGACAGACTCAGGAATAAGAAGCACGTACTGCTTTCTCCAAGAACAATAAATGTCTCAAAGGGGAAATGTAAGATTTAAGAGTAATTTTTTAAAGACATATATACCATAGTTTGTGGATCTAGGAAGTGTTTCTCATTTGAACAACTTCGAAGAAATTGCTCTTATATTGTAGTGAATTTTATAGGTCTCAAAATGCAGTGGTTAAATTCTAAGAGTAATTCTTGTTGAGTCTGAATTCCTGAATTTCTCAATTTCTCAACATTTCATCATAGATTTATACTTCTCAGTTTGCAGGCTGAATTCTATATTCACAATTACAAAATATTTAATTAAGCAAGAAATTTAGCTTAACTATCGTTCTGCCATTCATGTATACATGTTTCTTTTCTCTTGTACACATACTCACACACCCCTAGTATTGACCAATGTGATAATCCTTAATAATAGCAAGCAATAAAAATTAATCCTTGCTTAGGATCCTCGTATTTTAGCATCTAATGTATGTAAAATTCCTGTTGCAATGTAGACATAAAAGAGAAATCTAACCTTCAACTGAGAGGATTACACAGTGTTAATATTCAGAGTAAAACAAAAAAGAAAATTAAATTTTTTTCTTTCAGGGAAAATTTTCATTTACCAAGTCATTTACAAAGCCTTAATCATACCTTATAGAGGATTTAAAATTATACAAAAGCTTCGTAATTTGTGGCTTTTACATAAGGTCTGGCCCAGTGCCAAGAATCTAAAAGCCACATGTTGTAAAAAGTGAAAAACAAAAAGAAAAATAATGTAGTGCATGCCTGGTGGTTACATGTGTTTAATAACATCCCATAACCACATACACACAAATCAGTATAGTCTACAATGTGTCTCATTTGTTATTCCTTCTAGACTGACTTCTAGATGTGTACTGTTTTGTACCTAAAGCTAGCATTCGTAATAATAATAGGCAAAGACTTCTGGTAAAGGTGGAGTAATAAGGACTGGATTTTCCTTCCCATCTTTGGCATTGAGAAAGCACAGAAGGTTTGAAACAGCAGCTTCAAACATTAGACAAAAGGCATCACAGGACTTCAAGCCCTGAGAGAAGGGAAGCAAACCAAAAGCAACTCACTCCTATGACTTCAGAACCAGCTTCATGGCTAAAGGGTCTCCAGAGTGAACATGGATAAGGACAATCAAGTGTTGGTGGTCTAGCTGAGTTGAATAAAACAGAACTGGTGTACAGAGAGGCCAAGACACTTAGAACTTGTAGGGCAACATATTGAAGAGGAAACTCGAGTTGGGGGGCGGTGAAGGTGGGAAAGATAGACATAAAGGAGAAGGGCAAATAAGAGAAAGTACAAAGGAAGGAAGAGACTTTAAATAAATGCTAAAAAAACAAAATCAATCTAAATCTTTGTACACTGCTTCCAAGCAAATGAACTCGTTTTCTCCCATTTCTTGCTGAATCAAGTGTGCACACAATTATCTGGGTTTGGGGGGTGCAGTTATGAAGCAGTTGATACTTATGAGGCTAGTTACCAGTGGGGTTCCCTTGAGTTTATGGTGAAGAGCTGATCTGATTGCTCATGAAAGTAAGGACAAGGGACACTATAAGGTGGGAATATTGTGCGTTCCTACCAGCCATCATGGGAAAAGGTCAGAGCTTGGAAAGAATCAGGTGGAATCTGCACAAAGTTACTGCCTTTCTAGGGGGCTAAATGAGTCACTCTAAAGTTGTAAAGCAAGCTATGAAGTAGCTTATTCTATTCCAGGTAAAGTTATCAGTGGGCCAGATCAAAACCTCAGCCCTAATCAAAGGACACACACAACACCCAGTATTCAATTAATAGCTGATTATAAACATCATTTGTAATTTGATTTAAAAATTTGTAATGACATAAAAATGTTCTACATATATTAGTTTTCTGGTGTTAAAATAACTGGGGGATGGATACTTTATAAAGAAAAGCTATTTGGCTCACAGTTTTGGAAGCTGAAATTTCAAGATCAAGCAGCCCATTGTTTGAATCTCTAGTGATGGCTCCTGGGCTATATTACAACGTGACAAATGTCATCCTGGCTGAAATACACTTCAGAGGGAAAGACCATTGGGTGAGACAGAAGGCCACAGATTAGGGAGGGGGCCAGTTTCTCTCTCCTCTCTCTCTCTGTAATGGGCTTTCAACTCAAGATTTAAGCAAGCACCCCCACTGCCTCCAACCTGTCTTGTTTCTTTTGGAATAACTCATTTTTGCAGGAACTAATCGGGATATACAAGAGCTGCATTTCCTTCTCCCTCACTCCCTCCCTCCTTCCCTCTCCCTCCCTCCCTCCCTCTCCCTCCCTCCCTCTTCCTCCCTCCCTCCCTCTTCCTCCCTCCCTCTTCCTCCCTCCCTTCTTCCCTCTCTCCCTCTTTCCTCCCTCCCCCCCCCCCCTTCTCCCTTTTTCTCATGGGGCCTGAACTCTGGGCCTGGGCACTGTCCCTCAGCTCTTCAGCTCAAGGCCAGCACTCTACCACTTGAGCTACAGCGCCACTTCCGGTTTTCTGGTGGTTTATTGGAGGCAAGATCTCATGGACTTTCCTGCCCAGTCTGGATTTGAATTGTGATCCTCAGATTTCAGCCTCCTGAGTAGCTAGAATTACAGGTGTGAGCCACCAGTGCTGGCTTTGTATTTCCCCTTTCTGAGGGCAGCACCATCAATGAAATAATTAGATCCTATTAGACCCCGCCTACCTCATTATCACATTGAGAAACAAGTCTCTAGCACATAAACCTATAGCCAAATCATAGCCCCAGAAATGTGAAAAGGCAGGAGAATATGATTTATAACTAAGAGAATCTCAATTAGGAGACCATATTAAAAGACAAAGATGGGGGGCTGGGAAGGTGGCTCAGTGGTAGAGCGCTTGCCTTGCATGCCTGAGGCCCTGGGTTCGGCTCCTCAGCACTACATAAGCAAAAAGAAAAAAGCCGGAAGTGGCGCTGCGGCTCAAGTGGTAGAGTGCTTGCCTTGAGCTGAAGAGCTGAGGGACAGCATCCAGGCCCAGAGTTCAGGCCCCACAACCGGACCCAAAAATAAATAAATAAATAAATAAATAAATAAATAAATAAATGAAAGACAAAGATGATAGAGCTAGCAAATAAAATTTAAATAATTATTATAGTCTCTGTGTGCTCCAGGATATAGAGGGAAGCATAAAGAGAAAAATAGAAGATGTAAAAAACTCAAATAGTATTCAAGTTTTGAGTGTTTTTAAGGTGAAAGGCACTGGGCTAAGCCTTTTGTCTACAGCATCTCATTTAACATTAACTTGTTCCCACAAAGCAGATGAAACATCTACTCATTACCTGATTCATGTAACTGTAACACCTCTGTATATCACCTCTACAATAACAATAAAAATAAAATTAAAAAAGAAACTTACAACTTAATAGTAAAATAAAATGATGTAAAACTTTTTAACTCTTTTTCTTGCTGTTCAAGTATTTCTACAACTAATACTTCAACTGTGGCAATAAGAAGAAGAAGAATATTCATTGGGTAAAATTAATGACAGTCACATGTCTTTTTCCATGTTAACACATGTATATAGTGCCATTTTTAGTCCTTACAACAATTGTATGAGGTTTTACTCGTGGGTGTGTGCTGGTACTGGCACACAGCCTTATGCTCTATTACTTGAACCACTCTGGCTTTATGCTGGTATTATTGTCTGCATAGGCTGGCTTCAAACCTTGATTATCATACCTTAGACTCCTGATTAGCTAAGATTATAAGCATGAGCCCCAGTGCTGTTGATTTTACTTATTTGTAGAGTTAAGGAGTAGAGGGAGGTCAGCTGACCTTCCTGAAGTTTCATGAACAAAGTTCACATTGTTTCTTGAATTCAATTTTCTTTGTAAGTGGTTGTATAAGGAAGAAGGGGATAGTTTTTTATTCTTATTATAGCTTTCGCATATGCTTATTTTAATGGTTTTCCTATAAATGAATTTATAGAGACTTTAATAAACCAGCTGTAAGTATAATTAATGCACTATTCATCTGATAAAGTAACAACACATAGAGCTTTTTTTTTTTAAAGCCACATGTCTTAATTACTGCTACAAATCCCACTAGTGAATTAATCACATATCTTTTCTTTTTTAAATGACTATGCTAGAGCTTGAACTCAGGGTCTGGGCACTGTCTCTTAATTTTTATTTGCTCAAGGCTATCACCGAGCCGCAGCTCCAAGTCCACTTCTGGCTTTTTGGCAGTTAATTAGAGATAAGAGTCTCACAATTTTCCTGCTCAGGCTGACTTTGAACCACATTCCACAGATCTCTGTTTCCTTATTAACTAGGATTGCAGGCATGTGTCACCAGTGCCTGGCTTATCTTTATTCTTAACTATAAAGTACCTTAACTTAAACAGTGGGTTTATATGGGTACATTCTGAGATTCAAATATTTCAGCTTCATAACTCTTAGCCTCCACAACTATATCAAAAATGTTTTCGTGAGTAGGGTCCACATACTTAATATCTTTACAACAAGACTCTTAGGCAACAAGAACAATTGGACACTTTTTCATTGCTTGAAGTAAGACAGGAAGTCCACTTGAGTAGCCGTGTCAGGGCACAGAACGAGTCAGAAATAAAATTGGGACTCACTCTCAGGTAGATTCTTATGGTAATAGCTGATCTCTTTATAAAAGCTAGTTTTCATTCGCAAAAGATGGATCGTCCTGTGCTGACTGGCAACTGGCTGGGCAGTCAGAGGGAAACTGCAAGTGACATGGGTACTTCTTTGACCCCTGGATCAGGTCAAGTCAATTCCATTTCAACAGGCATTTACTGAATATGATGGTGTGGACTTTTCAAGTTGAAGATGGAACTGCGAAGTTCCACATGCTATCCTAGCTAAGGTTAGCTAAGACCCTGAAGCCAAGGGTCTATTTAATAAACAAACACTTAAGACTATTGTGTCATTTTATTTTGAAGTCCCAAATTCCTAGGAAATCAGCCATATGAATAGTCACTAGGCTACTGTAGAGAAGAAACATAGCTACTTGTTTGATTGCTGCATTCACTTGGAAGCTCAATGCATTGCTGTTCAGAAGATCATCAGCCCCACAATTTTAATTTTAATTTTAATTTCATGAGCTCAAGTTTTCTAAAAAATTAGGGGCCCATGCAGATCAAGTAGTATAGAAACCAAAGAGCAAACCATCATCAAGGATCACCATCAATACATAAAGACTTCAACACCAAATAAGTACTCAGGAAATAGTCTTCTGTCTTTATCAGTAGAAATAATAGTTTAAATGAAATAAATTCAGATTTGTGGGAAAAAAAACTCATTGAATTCTTTCTTTTTGGGAAAACCTTGTCAGATTGGGACCACTTTGTAAATAGAAGTCTAAGAACCAATCATACTTGGAGGGGAAGGGAAAAAACAAATTGTTTAAACGGGGATACAGGTGGACCCATTGCAACAATGAGATGTACAAGATGCTATGTCAAAAAACGATCTTTACAATTTAGTTGGGGGGTAAGGGTAGGGGGAAGTAGTTGAGGAGGTAAGAGGGATTGCTCATGTAACTGTAACCTCTCTGTACAGTATTTTCACAATAAAAAACTTATTAAACAAAAAAAGAAAAAAAAGAACTAGCCATGCTTGTGGATTAATTTTAGTATTTATGGTAGAAGCAGCACAGCAAAACTAAAATGGAGGTGCAGTCACATACCAAGGGCCATCGTGAAGAAAGAACAGTGTTAGTAAAGGAGTCACAAGTGAGCTGATCAGGCTTCCATCTTTGTAGTAATGTCTCTGAAGGCAGATAAGCTCTCACCGCCAGGTGACTCCCATCTGGACATGAAGATATATGTCAATGCATACCGCACATACATATGTATGTATGTATGTATGCATGTAAACCTCCTGTTACTGATGTATGCTAATTCAAATTTTAAAATGATGGGCAATGTAGAAATACTTGGGTTTAATTGTGTACTATGTTCCAAATGAAGTTCCAAGGTAGGTCAATATGTGTTGTTAATGTAACTACCAAATTAAAAATCTATACAAATTACACTCCTAGTAGTTGGACACATTTTTGGATAACAAACCACTTGGAGAACCTGATGATAGCTATCAACTTTCTTCTTCCTTCCTCAGAAAACTTTACACATACATACATATACAAATACTCTTCATGCATTTCAGGGGCATCTCTGATTCTCATAAATGGGTCCCAGTGTGGTGATCTCAGGATCATTCTAGAAAGAGATTGTAATATTATTCCCTACTACTATCCCAAATTGCCCATGCTTCTCTATACTTGTTTTTAGTTTCTGTAGATATGTAGGAAATCCTTGTCTTTGCAACAGCCTCCTCTAATATCTCCCAATACATACACCTAGACTAGAGGTTACAGTCACATCTTGGCTTCTACTTTTCTCTCAGAGATACTGGCCTGTTATGGACTACATTTGGCTGTGGCCCTGAAAATGCCCAGCTCTTCCATCTTTTCCTCTAGGTTTACATCTTGTTCCTCATCCCCTTACCACAGGTTTGTATTTAGTTTCTGGATTATAGGAAAGAACCATTTTCTTCTCGTTATGAAATCCCAAAGAACCAAGTTGAATATATATGTATATGTATATATATACATATACATATATATATATATATATATATATATATATATATATTCTGCTGCCAAAGTCTACTGGCATAGTGTTCCTTCTCTGAAATCAGACTTCTTGCATTGTCATTGCAAGTTTGAAATCAGACCTGAGATCACAATTCCCTAAGCATATTAAGTTTGAATATTGGCCAGGATATTTAGTTACTTGGCAGAGCTCTTTGTCCCCTCTAGTCCTGATTAACATCTTTCTGCAACATCCTGCCTTATAATAATCTCAGCACACTTGAAAGATATTCAGAGTTGACATTAAGTTCTGCTATCTCTATGAAAAGTATAGTCAGTGTAAAAATGTTTTTTAATGATCATTAAATAATATCAGCCCTTAGTTAAGAGGGAGTGGGTCTGGTAATGTTTAATTAGCTGATCTTCAAATCACAGATTTAAGACATCTTAGTAGTATACAGATCTTTCCTGGAAAGAATTGCCTTTATTGATTAATCATTAGTTACTAGCTGCTAAAAGTGATTTCACTAAGTCCTTCAATTCAGTGATGATGTTAAATTGACTAAATTAAAAACCATTCAAAATGTGATAGGCACTGAGCATGCTGAAGTATTTTAACTGAAATTTGTTGGATGTTTATTAAGTACAGAGAAAATACTTAATACATATTATTATTGTTATCATTATCATTGCTATGTGTATCACACATGAGAAATGCTTTACATGGGTTAAGAGATAGTACATAGGTTAAATGCTGCTTCTTCAGAAACTCTTCTTGAGGCAAGTTCTATTATTTCTAGCACATCTACTTAGAGAGAAGAGTTAAGTAACCTAACCAGGGTCACTGATAGAGATATAATTCAACCCCCTGGTTTTGGGATCTGTGTTCTAAGGTACTGTGCTACATTGCATGTCAATAACACAGAAAATTTTGCCTCAAGTAGCCTCTCAAAATAAATGTAGTGCAGGTGTGGGGGTTCGCGCCTGTATTCCTAGTTTCTCAGCAGGCTAGGCTCTGAGGATCATGCTTCAAAGCCAGCCCAGGCAGAAAAGTCTGTGACACTTTTTTTTTTGGGTCTGGTCGTGGGGCCTGAACTCTGGGCCTGGGCGCTGTCCCTCAGCTCTTCAGCTCAAGGCTAGCGCTCTACCACTTGAGCCACAGTGCCACTTGTGGCTTTTTTCTTTTTGCTCATGTGGTGCTGAGGAATCGAACCCAGGCCTCATGCACGCAAGGCAAGTGCTCTACCACTGAGCCACCTTCCCAGCCCCATCTGTGACACTTTTATCTCCAATTAACTACCAAAAAAGCCAGAAGATGAATCTACTTTTAAGCAAAAATCCGAAGAGACAGCACTCAGGTCCTGAGTTCAAGACTCAGGACCAGCATAAACAAACAAATTAATGTCAACTTTAAAATTATCTTTAGTTGTATAAAGGAGTTACGATTCAACAAAGCCGTTTATGAATGCAGCGCATCTTCATCACTGCCATTCTTTCATCATTCTCCTCGCATCTCTCCCAATCCCACCTTTTCCTTCCATTTTCTTAATTTTGTAGGATGTATAGTGCATTTTATGACTGCCTTATCCCTCCCTTCCTGTTATCATTCATCCCCCATTAGTCCCTTCCCCTTCCAAGTACCCATTTCCTGGTGTTTATTTTGTTGGAGTGTGATTTAGTCTTTCTAAGGAATTACATTGTTTGAATTTTTTCCCCGCATCTACCATCTTTTGGTTAGTATATTTCTGTGTACTTAGATAGTATCCTGAAATGTTTACTTATATATTTATAAACATGCATTCTTTGTCTCTCTGGGGTCTGACTTACTTCACTTAACATGATTTTTTCCAGATCCTTCCATTTCTTTGTGAATGATGTATTATCATTCATTCAAATGCATGAGTACAGTTCCATTTTCCTGGTCCGTTCATTCATTGTAGGGTATCTGTGCTGAAATGGGGGTTTGGCTTAGTTATTCTGGATAGATTGTACCAGTTTGGGACCCTGAGTAAGACTGTAGATTCTGGAATGAGCCAGTATTTGAATCTAGGCTCTGCCACTGAGCAGCTATGAAACGGTTAGCACAAGACTTAAATTCTCTGTTTCAGGTTTCTATCTGTGAAAATGGATCATAGTAACTATCACACAGGCTTATAGTGAGAACATATGCACAATGTATAAAATGCTATGTGACTTATGGTGCATGTTCAAGAAACACAAATTAGGAATCAAATGAATGCAGACTACAAGTGACTTCACTACAAGTGACCCCCCCTTGGATTTCTCAGTATTTTTAGGGACATCCCCCTTTATTCAGCCAAAGATCTAACATCAACTTATATAATAGATAGCAAGGTCTTCTTCTAATGCACTTATCTTGTCCTAATACTGAATAAATTAATCTTGGATAGTTAGCAATAATGTACGTTGGTCATTATTTCTCTAGAAGGAGCATAAGCTTACTTTTAGATGAGTCTCTAAAAAACGTATGATGTTAAAAACATGCCTGTTTACTGAATTGTTAAACTCTTTCATCACCAGCATAACTTCCAAGAATCTATAGTGCTTCTTTTATAGTTACTATAATTTTTTCTTTTCAGAACTAGGGCTTGAACTCAGGGCCTAGTGCTTATGCAAATTGCTTACTCACAGCTGGCACTCTGCCACTGGAGTCACACCTCTGCCCTGGCTTTTTGGTGGTTATCTTAGAGATGGTTATTTTAGCTATTTCTGCCTTGGCTAGCAGGTCTCAGCCTGCTGACTCACTAGGATTATAGGTGTGAGCCACTGGGCAGTTATTATCATTCTTGAATAATGAGAAAAGGTTCCCAACTGAGTTCTGGAACTCAATGTCCATTTTAATATAACAGCATAGACTTGAACTTTAAACCCACTTGCTATTGTAAAAACTCTTCTTGCTAGTTGCCAACATCACTGCTTCCACTCTCCAACCAGTGGGCCAAGAGCTCTGATTACCTGCTGCAGAAGAAAGATGATTGACTTAAAAAAAAAACAAAAGTACCTTCTCTCTTCTTCTTAGAGACTACGTTACGGACTGTATAAACCACTGAGATGGATAAATCATGAAAGTTGGCTCCACAAAGTAAATAACTTTGGAAGTTTCTATTTCATCTTCCTTTAGATGTCTGGTACGCCAAACTAACACATGGTTTCCTAAACTTCACCTCATTTTGTAGCACCAGAGGACTTTTAAATGAACAGAGGCTTCATAATGCTTTAGAAAACTCCAGAACCACTCGATATTCTAAACTGGAAGTCTGCATTAGAATTCCCTTGAGGATGATTGCCATTATAGCTGCGTGAACTCTGCTGCAGTGGTTGGTAGGGAAGGTGCAGGGGTCATGATTCACCAAACCTTTTCTTCAGCAAGGAGAGTAAGGTCAAGAAACTGACCACAAATGTAACCAGACACTGTGGGTAGTGTCCAAGTATCGAATTCATGGCACTCCTGCAGTATCCACAACTGCTTACTTCCTGTTGGGTTTGCCATAGAACCCACTGGTTTATGTTTTCAGCTTTTTTCATTTTCCCTTAGAACAGTAGTTTCTTCAAAGTTGTGGGGGGAAGGGAATTTCTTTATGGGTTTAATGAAAAGGCTAAGCACTTTTGCCTCAGAAATTTATACATACAGAGACTGAGTACAACTTTGGGGTTCTTAAAGATATTTTGAAGTTAACATACTCCAGGGTCTAAACATTCTAAATCTGATGTTGGAGCAGGCTTTATTTTAATGGCTTTCAAAGCATTGCTTTCCTAATGTACCCCTTATAGCATCTGTAAGTCTAGTCTTTGAACCGATAAGCATAGTCTCCTGAGCAAAGAGCAAGGCGTAGTGTCTGAGTTATTTTTTCCTCTCTTTTCTTTTTTTTTTGTGTTCTAATTAAGTTTAAGTATTTTTTTAACCATGGGGTGTTTCAAAAGTATGACAGTAGACAGAATGGCATAATGGATCTCCCTGTACTCATGGAAGCAGCAGTTCAACATTTATCAGCTCATGTCTAGGCTTGTGTCATTTATACTTATTTATGTTTCACCTACTTCTCCTATGGCTTACCAACTAGATATCACAGTATATATTGTCTTATAGTATGTAATATATATCAATTCATTTGGAAATAATTCAATATTATTTATATGGTAAGAAGTCATGTATGTGGCAATAATATTACAAGAAAATCCATAATAACATTTCAAACCTAAAAATAGCTACCAATTCCTAATATTATATATACATATATATATATAGTAAATGTTGACATTTCCAATGGTTTCCTAAATGTTCATTTTAAAAAATAGCTCATTTTTTTATATAATAGAATATTTCCATATTTTGCTTGGCTGTCCTAACTCTAAGACTTCTGATCTATAAATCTTCTCTCCCTTCCTTTTGTCTCATAATTTATTTATTGAGGATACAAGTTGTTCATGTTGTAAAAATTTCCTTGAGTTGGGATTTTGCTGAGTGTATCTTCATGGTGTAGTTTAATATATTTCTTAAATGGCTTTATTGTATTTACCATAAATTAGTAGTTGTATCTAAAGTGTTCTTGAATTCTGTTTTGATTTGTTTTGTCAAGACTATTTCAGAGTGGTGGCTTGTACTTCCATCAGGAGTTCTTTCTGTGAGATATTAGCTGCTGTTGCTAATTCATTAGTTTAAAGATTGTAAAATAGCAATATTCCAATTCTACCTTATTTTCCATTTCTCATTTGCTATATTGTTTTTTTTTTTTTTTTTCTCCAGAGCTGAGGACCGAACTCAAGGCCTTTCACGCACCAGGCAGGCGCTCCTCCGCTGAGCTAAACCCCCAACCCCTATATCCCTATATTGCTTCTTAAAAAAGAAATTTTCCCATGTTTCCTATTTGGTTACTGTCTTAGTCTGTTGCATTGCAATAGCAAATATCATTTACTAGGCTTCGTAGAAACAACAGAAATATAGGCGTTTTGTCTATGTCACCTAAAGAATATCGACTTCAAATGTTGAAAGATGTTTTTGACAAATGCCATTATTTAGTAATGGATCTCATTTATGAAATTTGTTAAAACTCTGACCTAGCTAGTGTTGCGTTTAAGAAGCACATTAATAATTTCACAAGGTTAAGTGGATCATATCCATTTCAAATATTTTAATTAGATTTGAAAAGTTGACAAATGAATTGGAAGCTCTCATATATAATTGAAATGCTATGAATTTGTGCAAATATTGAAAAAAAATTCCTAAACAATGTTAAGAATAGAAAATGCATTTAAAATATGTAGAATGAGTAGATTTTGTAATTTTTTTTTGGTCTGTCACAGGGCTTGAACTCTGGGCCTGGGCTTTGTCTCTGAGCTCTTCAGCTCAAGGCTAGCACTCTACCACTTGAGCCACAGCGACATTTCTGGCTTTTTCTGCTTATGTCATGAGGAATCAAACCCAGAGCCTCATGCATGCAAAGGAAGCACTCTATCACTGAGCCACCTTCCCAGTCCGATTTTGTAAGTTTTTAAATATTCAATGATATTATTATATGTTAGTTAATGATTCACAAGCGAAACAAGACACAAAACATACCAATTCTAGACAACTGGTCATGACCAGAGAAAAGTGACTGACACTTCCGTTATACCTATGGTGCTTTCTTCTCAAAAAAGAAAATTCTAGAGGAAAAGAAAAAATACCAAAGAGAAAGATGATTTGAAAGCTTCAAAAGCAGTTTAGCTTGGAAAACTAGTATGTGGTAAGGTGGTAGGGAATTTTAAGGTTTCAGCCTTTCTGCTCCATTGTTAAAGTGAATATATATATGTATATATATACACACACTTATGTATATATAATATGATATTATATAACCTTTACCATAGCAACATATGAATGTATTCATATTCAGGTGTATACATGTGTATGTACACACATATTTAAGAATTATTAAACTGTTTTGATGCTTCAAAACCAGAAAAAAAATTGGAACCCACATGTATTGTCAAAAGTGCATTGTATTTTGCAGAAATATCCAGGTCAAGGAAATATGGGTTTTTATTTTTGCCAATAATATTTTATTGCTGAAAAAATTACTGAGGGTTAACTCTACTCTGAATCACCCAATATATAACTACTGGAACTTGAAAGGAACAAAGAAAACACAATCCCAAATAGCACATCCTGGCCAATATAAGTGGTTTCCAACCCTCTCTTCTCTGCCTCTTTGCCAATGTGTCCTAGGAAAACATCAAGATTTATCCAAGCAACATGACTATTATTTGTCCCCTTAGAGCCCAATAGTAAATCTCTTCAGTGACTGGCTATTTCTAAGGGTAAAGAATGCTGTGGATGGGGATAGGGGAGCCCATGCTTATGGCAGCCCTAATTGTAGATCTACTTTCTCTGATCCCTACTGTTTTATCACTGGTGGGAGTTTACATAAGGCAGAAGAATGCCCAATATAACAGAAGTCAGAAGAAACATTTCTTTGCTGATCATGAAGAGGAAAACCACTTGGAAAAAGTTCTTTCATTTTCAAGGAAACTCGTGGTTCAGGAATATTCTGCTGTCAACCTTCTTGGTAGGATGGGATGTATTGAGAGCAGTTTTAGTTTATGTGAAATTCTGTCCTGAAGATACCTGAAACTCATCATGTTCTCTAGTCCGTTTCCTTATTTGCTCTTTCTGTTCTGTAGTGCCCTTGTAGTATTTCTCCAAGTGCCAATGCATATCTGAGAAGAGTGTTTCACTGGTGTAGGTTTAAAAAAGAGGGTAGAAGAGAAATGGAGTGAATCTCTAAACTCAGAGGATGTATAAAATAAAAGCAGATGCAACAGATTAAAGATAAGAGAAGAGGGAAAAGAGCTTAAAGATTAAAAGGGACATTAATATTTTCTATAGCCTAAAGAAAAAGTAAGATATATTTATGCATTGCTCATATAGCACAAATATAATGCAAATATAATAAGAAATGGGGAAGGTGAGGAAACAAAAGAAAAAAAAGAAGCCAGGCAATGCTATCATAACTATGCATAGTAATACACTATTGGTGGCAGGGCAGGGAGCAATTTGAGTTCAAGAAGAACAATGCAATTACAAAGCAGTACACTCATGTATACATGGTCTAAGAGATGTAGCCAGGAATAAAACCCAGATTTCCTCATTCTGGCCCTGGGCCTTATGTATTAAATCATGTTGCCTCTGCTGTCAGATAATCATCTTGCATCTGGAACATAAATGCAGCCAATTCAAATATGCATCTTGATCTTATCCTGTGGTTAGCAATCCACGCTGTGATTACTGTCAATAAGACTGCATCCCATTAATACCATGTTGGCTACAGATCTAGTGGCTTGAGGTGGATAAATGGAGCATTTTCAAAGAAAACCATCCTTAATCCAAATACCACAAGACATAAGCAGAAGCACCCAGGTAATACTACTGTGGAGAGTCTTCAAGGAGTGACAGGGAAAGCTGAAGAAATGTATTTTAAATGAAGATAAGTTCAGTCTTGGTAATTCTAAATTATATGCAGTTTTTAAGGACTATGATCTGATTAGGGGCCTATTTTTAAATTGAATGTTAATCTTCACTATAAAACAATCTTTATTATATCCTATACACAAACTTCCACAATCTCCCTTCACATTGTTTAGATTCTCTTTTTATGTTGATGAGTACTCTGTTCTATTTAGACTGGAGACTTGATTATCAGATTGCTATTTAGTTGATGAATAATGATTGATGAATACCTTGAAAGTTTTGACATTGAATCAATATAATAATAAATTCTACTGGCTGTGCTTTGCCTCCAAATGCATTGATTTAATGTTCAAAAAATTTAAAAAGCCTAAACTACTGTTTATACAACCACATTTACAATAGCATTTACAACAGCCAGATTGTGGAAGTAACCCACGTATCCACTGAAGGAAAAATGGATAAACATAATGAGGCACATACCTTCAATGAAGTGCTATTCAACCACAAAAAAGAAGAAAATTGGAATGCAGGTTATTCTATGGATGGACCTTGAAGACACTATGCTAAGTGAAGTTAAGGTTAAAAAATGATAAGTACCATATGATTCAACTTATAAGAGATATCAATAAGCAGTGGCTAGAGGATGGGAAATGGGAAGTATTGAATTAGTACAGAGTTTCACTTGGGGAAGATGACAAAATTCTGGAGTTGATTATAGTTGCACAAAAATCATGAATGCTAATGTACTATATGATTTTTTTTTGTTTCTTTTGTATGTTCTTCCCCCATGGCATAACCCCTGTTGTCACTGTATTTGATTCTGGTGCTCTGCATCTTGTATATACGTTTTTCTGATTTGAAGAGAGGAAGGGAAATAACAAAATGCTGAAACAAGGCTACAGGTTGACCCATTATAACAATGAGATGTACAAGACACTATGTTGAAAACAAACTTTACAACTTCGGGTGAGGGGGGAGGGAGGAGTTGAGGAGGTGGGGAGGGAAAGGATGGTAGGGCACAAACAAAGGGAAGGGGGTAACAATGCTCTTTAGGAAATGTACTCATTACTTGGCTCATGTAACTGTAATCCCTCTGTACAGTATCTTTACAATAAAAATATTTAAAAATTGTGAATGCACTTAATGCTACTGAGCTATATATCTAAAATTCTAAAATTATTATTATATATAATGAAATAAACTTAATATATATATCCTGCACATATATCCTTGGATAGTTCACAGAACTTTGATTTAGCTTTGCTGATATTTATATTGGCATTATGACAGATTATTTTTAGTAGTTACCTAGCCTCTGAAGTATTTGCTTAAGTAAAAAGGAAAATAAACCTTTTGAGATTGTAAATATTGCTCAAAAGAGAAGCTGAATATGGGGTGAGAATTTCAAATGGTATAATACGGACTACTACACTAGCATGCCAATATCATTCCAATTAGGAAAAAAGATAGAAATTATTCTAGCAAATCTTATGGGGAAAAATATGTAGTTTTTGTCCTAGGAATTACAAAGACATCTACTCAGCCGGAGTATACAAATTAGAAGAGGAAAGGTAGCTAGAAAATTAGTTTAGGGATATAATACAGAATGTCACTTTGAAGATTTTAAGAGTTAGTGAAAAGAACAATGATTGTAACCAGAACACAGCCAGGTTCTTATACCAGGAACAAACCTAGAGTAGGGATTGAAGACTAATTGCAGTAAGAGAATAATAACACACAGACTTCTTTCTCTTTGACCACCTTTTACTACAGGTCTCACAGTTTGGCCACTGATGAGAGAATGATTCACACATTGGACAGACTGATCCTTGCTTTCATAAAACTCCTTTTAAATAGAGTTCAAAAGTGTACACGTCAATCAGGAAGATTTCAGATTCTGGTTCAGTAGTTTGGGTTGAGGTTCTGAATTCTGCCATTGGAAGGATTAAACTGGATCATGCCTGTGTCTTTTAGCTTTTAGTTTTGTTTTTCAGATAGGGTCTCATGCTTTTGCTGGGATAGCCTCAGAGTGTGATCCCCTTACCTCCAAGTTTTGAATAGTTGGGATTACATGCATGCAGTACTATAAATTCTGCATTTCTGAAAATGTCAAGGTGACATTGTTGTTCCTAGAAGAATATTTTGAATTAGGCTTTAAAGTCTTTTCAACAACCATTTCATCAACAAAAATCCCTTTAAACTGTTAAAAAGATTCAAATGTTGCAGGTAGTTTTTCTGGAACACACAGCCATTCTCATTGTACTCACAATGATTCTCTACTTCCTAGCCCAGGATCATTATTGTTCAGGGTACCATGTCAGGAAAATGAACTGGGTTTGATCAGAATGGATTGGAGAAGGGAATGCTTGGCTGCAGGTTAGACATATCAAAGGTCCCTGGCTGAAGAGTTACACAAGCACACGTGACATGGTGTGCTTGGATCAATGTGACCCATCTGACTTATGGTATGATCCATGGGAAATTCATACCAATTTTAAAAATCAGATTAGCTAGCAGAAATGAACTACTAAGATAATGAGCCTTCCCCACCTGCTTTATTCTACCTCAAGCTGCAGGTAGCCTGCAAGCAGGCTTAGAACAATTAGTCAATGTAATTGGAGCCAAATGTAATTAATTATATAATTTGGGGCTGTTTGAGCTTAATTTTGCAAAATCACATTATGAAACAGGGGTATTATGAAGGATTAGTGAGAAAAGGCAAACAGGCTTGACTGCAGCTTTCATGGGAGCTATAACACATGTATGATTTCCTGACCTGCTATGCTTACAGCAGATTCCTTACGCTCCTCACTATTACTGACAAATATCCTGGATTAGAAGAATTAGCATGGTAAAAATAGCAATACTGCCCAAAGCAATCTACTAATTCAATGTAATACTTATCAAACTCTCAATAGCATTTCTCAATGAGATAGAGAAAGCAACTCACAAATTCATATGGAACAACAAAAGACCCCAAATAGTGAAAGCAATCCTTAGCAGGCAGAATAGTGTTGGAGGAATAGCAAGGCCACACTTCAAATTCTATTACACAGCCATAGCAATTAAAACAGGGTGGTACTGGCACAAAAACAGGCCTGAAAACCAATCGAAAGAATAGAAGACCTAGAAATAAACCCACAGAAAATTGAGGGAACGCAGTGGGTGAGGGAGGGATGGGTAAGGCAATTGAAAGGGGTGACATTGATCAAGATATATTCATAAACTGATTTGTTAAAAGGCAAGTCCTTTATACTACTTAAAGATAATAATAAGAAAAAGGTTAGCAAAAAGTGAAATGTAAAACTATATTTTCTTAATGGCATTTACTATCTAATTAACACCATGGGTTTAATTGTAGCACCTTTCCCCACAAAATGTTAAAGTCCTCATGCACAATACTTGTTAATATGATTATATTTGGAAATAGGATTTTTGCAGATTATCAAATTAAACTGAAGTCATTAGGAACCCTAACCCAATATGACTGTATGCTTATGAAAATGAAAAGTTTAGACACAGAGAATGAAGACAATGTAAGAAAACAACATCAATGACTCTTTGGGGCTATGGAAATCTTACAGAAAGGAATGAAGGGTCTAAGCTATTCTTCAATAGGTAAGTGGATAAGTCTTCCAACTGTGGTTTGTTGGATAATGAAATATTATTCAGCATTCAAAAAAAAATGAGCTCTCAAGCCATGGAAAGCCATGGAGGGACTTTAACTGCATATGATTACGTGAAAGAAGTCAATTTGAATAGCCTACAACTGGGTAACCCCAAACATGTAACATTCTGGCAATGGGTAAATTATGAGGAGGATAAAAATATCAGTGGCTGCCAGGAGATATGAGGGGAAAACAAATGGTTTCAGCACAGAAGAGGTTTTGTTTTATTTAAAGCAGATAAAATGCTCCTATGATCTTGTAATGGTACTTACACATCTCTGTGTATGTTTGTCCATACTGTAAGTATGGACTTGGGTGACCATTCCCTGTCAGGGTGCAAGCCCACTGTAACAAGTGCATCACTTAGGTGGGGGAATGGAAGCTGTGCATGGCAGGGGGTAAAGGATACGTGGAAAATTTCTGTTCTTCCCTTTCAATTTCACTGCAAACAGGAAAACGCTCCAAAAAAGGTAAATCTTTTTAAAACAGTTGAAACTATATTCAAGAATATATTATTCCTCTCTCCATATATATGAACATATATATGTATGTGTATATATGTATATAAACATTATATATGTATATATACACATATATGTATATGAAAGCTATAAATAGAACTTCAATCCTTTTTAAACACACATCTCTATGGCCACTGGAGACTGAGATTTTTTGTATTTCTGAACATTCTGAGAATTGTCTATTCATGTGATTTACTCTTCTTTAATAGACATCTTTACATATTAATTTATTTAGTATTTTGTATGTTTGAGATGATAACAAATTATCATGGTGGATAGTTTCTCCCATGTATATTATATTTGTTTTACTATGTGGCAAATTCAGTCCTTTAGTATAATCTCTTTGCCAACTTTTTTTTTAATTGTGAAAATACCATACAGAGGAGTTACAATTACATAGGCATATATAATAATGAGTACATTTCTTATCAAGCATTGTTGCCTCCTCCTTTGTTTCCCCTTCCCATCCCTTCCCATATCCCACCCCCCTCCGTCCCCACCCCCCGGCCAAAGTTGTAAAGTTTGTTTCTTGACATAACTACTTGTACATCTCATTGTTGCAATGGGTCCACTTGTATTCCTAGTTAAACGATTTGCTTTTGCCCTTCCCCTCCACAAATTATACTGACATCAAATATAATGAAAGCAGGGGTTATACCATGGGGGAGAGACATACAAAGCAACAAAGAAATCATCTTATAAATATGTTTGAAACAATCCTATGAAAGAAAAATCATTTGAATACTTATCTTGGGGTTCATTTCACCTAACATCAACTTATCTGTCCGTTTCTGCTTGTTTCAGATATACACTAGTTATTGCAAATAAGGGAAACCATGAGACCTATGTTTCTTTGGGCCTGGCTTACTTCACTTAATATAAGTTTTTCCAAGTCTTTCCATTTTCTAGCAAATGGGGCAGTGTCATTCTTTCTGATGGAGGCATAGAATTCCATTGTGTATATATACCACACTTTCTTGATCCATTCATCTACTGAGGGGCATCTGGGTTGCTTCCATATCTTAGCTATGGTAAATAATGCTGCAATAAACATAGTCGTGCAGGTAGCTTTAGTATGGTCTTGTTTGTGATCATTTGGGTAAATGCCAAAAGTGGGATTGCTGGGTGATAGGGAGCTCTATGTGGAGTCTTTTGAGGAATCTCCATACTACTTTCCAAAGTGGTTGAACAAGTTTACACTCCCACCAACAATGCAGTAAGGTTCCCTTCTGTCCACATCCCCTCTAGCATCTGTTGTTATTAGAGTTCTTGATTATAGCCATTCTAACTGTGGTGAAGTGGTATCTCAATGTTGTTTTGATTTGAATTTCTTTTATGGCTAGAGAGGTTGAGCATTTCTTCATGTGTCTATTGGCCATCCTTCTTTCCTCTTCAGAGAAATTTCTTTTTAAGTCTTTAGCCCACTTATTTATTGGGCAGTTGTTTCTTTGAGGATTTGTTGTTGGGGCATTTAATTTTTTGAGTTCCAGGTATATTTTAGACATGAGACCCTTGTCCATTGTGTGGCTTGTGAAGATATTCTCCCAATCTGTGGGCTTTCTATTGATCTTACTAGCTATGTCCTTTGCCATGCAGAAGCTCTGCAGCTTCATGCAATCCCATTTGTCCAACCTTTCTTTGATTTGTTGTGTTTCTGGATCTCTATTCAGAAAATTTCGGCCTGTGCCAAGGAGACCTACTGTTTCTCTTATTCCATCCTGTAATGTTTTCAGAGTGTCTGCTTTGACTCTGAGGTCTTTGATCCATTTGGAGTTGATTCTGGTGCAGGATGATATATAAGATCTAGCTTTAGTTTTCTACAAGTAGTTTACCAATTTTGCCAGCACCATTTACTGAAGAGGCTCTCTTTCTTCCATTTTATTTCTTCGGCTCCCTTATCGCAGATTAGAATCTTTGCCAACTTTAATCATGATTTATTATCTTCTGACTTTAATATATTTGAAAGACTCAAATCTATGACTTGTATGTAACAAGTCATGTTTGTTACATATATACACACAAAGGCATACTTGCCTATATTTTTAAATGTTTAATTATCTGTACTATATTTAAGTGACTGAAGGATCTAGGCCAAATGGGACAAGAAAAATTCTCATAAAGGATACTGCAAGAAATAACTGAAAAGAGGATAAGCTAGTAACAGGATCATTAATTTGGTTAATTTGGTGACTGAAGCAAGCCACACTTTACCTGGTCTTATAGATCACAATAGTAACCCATTTGTTAGGGTCACTGGATATGTGTATTGAAGATATATGTGTTGAGGTCAGAGTGCGCCATCATCATCTTACTTAAATGGGGAGCTGGGAAAGGAAGCATCTGCCAACTATCACCAATTGGCAATGGGCATAAAGAGCTTCTATAATAAACTACAAACTTACATAGCAAAACATGATTTGAATATGTAAAGACTTTAACATGTGAAGTACATATTACAATAAGAAAGATGACAGGTTGATGAATACCAAAGAAAAGTGCATCATTATGTCAAGAACAAGTATTAGGGCTGATGCCCTAGCTAATGATCCTAACTCGCTAATGCCCCCATGGGTGTGGCATTGAAGGTACTATGACTGTTGATGTGAATGTCTGATGTAGTGTCTCTAACTCTGGTTCTAGAGTCATACACAATCAATAACCTTTACTCTGAATTTATATTAATCATGCACCCTTCTGTTTATAATTTTCCAAGCAAATGACTGTACTTGGAAGGCAATGATCAATTAACCAATAGCAATATTCTGTTTATCTTGACCAGAATGTGTCTTTTTTTTGTGAATGATTCAGTCCTTTAGTAAACAAACTGAAGCCAGGTGCCAGTGGCTCATACCTGTAATCCTAGCTATCCAGCAGGCTGAGATCTGAAGATTGTGGTTTGAAACAAGTTTGGGCAGGAAAGTCTGTGAGACTCTAATCTCCAAATAACCACTGGAAGTGGTATTGTGGCTTAAAGTGGTACAACACTAGCCTTGATTCACAGTGCCAAGGCCTTGAGTTCAAGCCCCACAACTGACAAGAAAGAAAGAAAGAAAGAAAAGAAACTGAAGTTTTGTTCTATCTCCACTCCTTTCTAAATTATTTCCATAGTTACTGACTCATTTGGGAAGGAAATTTTTACAAGCTATCCATGCAATGACCATACATGAACCAGTAAGTGCTCCCGAAGCTATCCATGCAATGACATACAGGAGCCAGGAAGAGCTCCTGTGGTCTTCAGGTCTTTTCCCACCTGCTATTCTGTATTATTCTGTTCTTGACAAACATGTAGATTTTGTTTTACTTACTTTTAATCAGTAATATTCTCTGACCTGCATGTGGAATTCCATGTAGCACATGTGTTGGCAATTATTGTGCAGAAAGTAGAGAAAAGGCACAAGTGTCAGAAAGAAAAGAGGAGGTGAAGTACTTCATAGTTTATCAAGGTACAAAAACCAGCCTATTATTTTTTGCAGATTGGAATTAACGATTTTACGTGATTTGGTTCTCCATAAGCAGTTTTTCTGAGAACTAATAGAATGTGGTTGAACACAGAAGCCCTAACTCTGCAGAATGGAGAGAATATGGTCTTGGGATTTTAACTCCATCAATGTCCTCTTGTCCCCAAAGCTACGCGATTAATTAGCTGAGTAGATAATGCACATGCAAATATTCAGAAATAGAGGCCAATCACTGACTTGAGGTAATTTGGTATAAAAAATTTAGTGAAGATTTGTTTTGGGGGGATTTCATTTTTTACAAATCTTCAAAGAAACAACTGCCCAATAAATAAGTGGGCTAAAGACTTAAAGAGAAACTTCTCTGAAGAGGAAAGAAGGATGGCCAATAGACACATGAAGAAATGCTTAACCTCTCTAGCCATAAAAGAAATGCAAATCAAAACAACATTGAGATTCCACCTCACCCCAGTTAGAATGGCTATAATCAATAACTCTAATAACAACAGATGCTAGAGGGGATGTGGACAGAAGGGAACCTTACTGCATTGTTGGTGGGAGTGTAAACTTGTTCAACCACTTTGGAAAGCAGTATGGAGGTTCCTCAAAAGACTCCACATAGAGCTCCCCTATGACCCAGCAATCCCACTTTTGGGCATTTACCCAAATGATCACAAACAAGACCATACTAAAGCTACCAGCACGACTATGTTTATTGCAGCATTATTTACCATAGCTAAGATATGGAAGCAACCCAGATGCCCCTCAGTAGATGAATGGATCAAGAAAGTGTGGTATATATACACAATGGAATTCTATGCCTCCATCAGAAAGAATGACATTGCCCCATTTGTTAGGAACTAGAAAGTCTTGGAAAAACTTATATTAAGTGAAGTAAGCCAGGCCCAAAGAAACATAGGTCCCAGGGTTTCCCTTATTTGGAACAACTAGTATATGTTTGAGTCGAGCAGAAACGGACAGATAAGTTGATGTTAGGTGAAATGAACCCCAAGATAAGTATTCAAGTGGTTTTTTTGGGGTTTTTTTCCCCTTTCATGAAGTTGTTTCTAACATATTTATAAGATGATTTCTTTGTTGCTTTGTATGTCTCTCCCCCATGGTATAACCCATGCTTTCACTGTATTTGATGTTGGTATAATTTGTGGAGGGGAAGGGCAAAAGCAAATCGTTTAACTAGGGATACAGGTGGACCCATTGCAACAATGAGATATACAAGTCCTTATGTCGAAAAACGAACTTTACAACTTTGGTGGGGGGTGAGGGGGAGGATCAGGTGAGGAGAGGGGAGGGGTGTATGGGAAGGGATGAGAAAGGGAAACAAAGGAGGAGGCAACAATGCTTGATAAGAAATGTACTTGTTATCTTGACCATGTAATTGTAACTCCTCTGTATGATATTCTCACAATAAAAAAAAATTAGTGATTCCCTGTATTTGATGTCGGTGCCCTGAATCTTTTTTTTCCATCCATAAATGAGTGACTTTATTAGTAAACATACAGATAATACTAAGTCAAGGAGCTATTTAAATTACTTGACTTCACTTGCATCACAGAAAGGAATCTCTAAGGGATGCCATTTCCATTGGTGTTGTATTTACAGACCAAAAGAACCTAGGATAAGATCCAAATCTATGTTTCTTGTTCACGGGTGTCCTGAATCTTGTATATACATTTTTCTAATTTGGGATGAGAAGGGAAATAACAAAATGCTGAAAGAAGGATACAGGTTTACCCACTGTAACAATGAGATGTACAAAACACAATGCTGAAAACAAACTTTACAAATTTGTGAGGGGAAGGGAGGAGTTGAGGAGGTGGGGAGGGAAGGGATGGTAGGGGAAAAACAAAGGAGGGGGTAACAATGCTCAATAGGAAATGTACTTATTACCTTACTCATGTAACTGTAACCGCCCTCTACAGTATCCTTAAAATACAAATATATATTTAAAATAATAATATTAAATATTTAAAAAATTTAGTGATTCCTAAAGACAGAAAAATGAGCAATCTTTCAGGACAAAGAGGGGTGTATATATATATATGGAGGAGAACATCTTTGAGCACTTATCATATGTTAGGTCCTGGTTTAGGCATTTGGTATACATCAGTGAACAAAAAAGAAAACCAACTTTCTCTTCTCCCTTTTAGGACTTAATTCTTGAAGGAAGAGTCAGATTATAATAAATAGACATACCAAGTAATTGATTACATGATTTATGTGTTATGTGTGGAAGGGAAAAGGGAATGGTACAATGGAAATAAGATTACAATGTGAAGCTGAGGCGGGTGGGTTAAGAGTTCAATAGGCTTATGGTGGGGAAGAAAATGCATTGAGAAGATGAGGTTGGGGTAAAGTCTTAAAAAATGGTGGGAGAGCAAGGCATTTCATATTTGGAGGCAGATCATTCTAAGCTGCGAGCTATTATATGAGACCCCGTACATATCCGAGTTTATTACAGGATTCTATGTTGAAAAGAAAATACTGTGTTTTGAAAAAGTCCTTTCAGATTCTTATGTTCTAAAAGGCCTTCCTGCAGTGGTCGAAAGATAGTATGTACAGAGGTATAAAAGTATGTACAAGTATATATTTCTAGTGTCACATTTCTAGATCACATGCAAAGATGAAAATGAACAAGTTTGTTTGTTGGTGGACAGCAAAAACAATCACCTCACAGTGATTACTGGCAAGGAAAAGAGACAGGAAGAATACATCTCTTCTTAATTAGCAATTTGGCAAATATCCCATTCAAAGAGCAACTTGGTCCAGTCCAAAATTTAGTGTCAAGGATATCCTCATAGAAAGAAGTTTGATAGGCTTCACGGAGTGAAACTTGAGAGAGCTATAAGGAAGATGTCATAGTGATCTCAGTTGAGGAAACCACCACTGAAGGAGGGGTTATGGCTGAATTTATGATGCCAGAGGATGTTTATGGGTCACACATACTATTGTGTTATTTTATAACCCAAGATAAGATCTCATGCAATGACAAGATCTCTAGACCATGCCAGCTCTACCACATACTTTTGTGATTTCTGGCCAGTTACAGAATCAACTGGGGGCTCAGTTTCTTCATCTGTGGGAACTAACACCTGTCTGACTTATTTCACACAGCCTTTGTGAGAATGAAAATGAGGTAAGAGCAGAAATTGCTCTGTAAGTAATCAAATGCTATACAAACAAATGCTATTCTCAAGGCTTTTATTCTCATCAAATAGCTAATATAACACTTGACTCTTTTTAGTTCACACCTGGAAGTAATCTGTATGCTCCAAGACCTAAAACGCCTGGGTCCTGGCGGTTTACTCTCCTGTTCTCCACTCCCCCACAAAGGCTCAAGGCACTACAAGGTGAGCAGAAGGTTCAGGAGAAAATCAAGCTCTGTGTTATAGGTTAGGAAGCAGAATAGGAATAATACCAATGCTCTGTTTTTGATTTTTAGAAATAAGGGACGCCATGTGTATGTATGTGGGAAATCTCGTACCATCTGCCCAAGATTTTCATTTGTGTGTGGCTCAGGGGAAGACAAGGGTGTAGAATAGACTTACTCAGGCTCCAATTCTTCCCTTCCAAGTTCTTATCCTATGTGAGTTTGGCCAGCTGATCTGGGCTTACTTTTCTCCTCCACTGCTGATTTCCTGACTGCCCCATAATTGTCAGGGTCAGACCTTCCTATGCACGGCTGAAGCTGTTAAGTCTAATCTCTCAAGCAAACAGGTTATTTTTCTGCAGACCCTCACAAAGAAAGGGGAGGGACCTTTTTCTTGGCTTGAAATTTTAAGCTACTTTGAGACCATGTTCATGGAGTGTCTCTGTGATTTTCTTTGAGGGGGTTTGAGGGTAAAAAAAAGAGGGATCACCATCTTTCATTCAACAGCCCCAATTCCAGCCTCAGCCAGGCCACTTGCAAAATATTCCTTCCTACTTTATCAGCTTAAACCTGGCACAGACATGCGGTGTGTGAAAGGGTGTAGTTGTGTCTCAGTTCTGCTTGCATATCATGTTAAGATGAAAAACACAAGTTTGCTACTTAAAGGGGAACTGTCAGTCCAAGGTCATCATTCCCCAGCAGGCCGTGGTACAAGCCACACCACAAATACCCATTCTGGGTGTGGGACAAGCGTCTGGTTAGTGTCTCCATTTGGGAGAAACACAGAGAACAGCATTTCCTCTGAATACCAGATCAATCATTTAGGGGCAATTCGTCTTCTGCTAAAATGATCTCAAGTTCACGACTAATAAGACCACAGCTGCCTTTTTATGGTTGAGGTACCCACACACAACTCGGCATCACATTTTAGGTCAGGTCACAACTGCGTAATAGGCCTCAGACTTGGCAGTTTCATGTTCTTCTTGTCTTTTCCTTGCCCAAGCCACATGGAATTACATGCTGACCAAAACTCCCCTGGAGTCACATGGAATGAAGATTTGGCTCCACACATCCAAATCTGCAGCTCAACATGGAGGCCTCCCTGGGCCGACTAAGTTTTTCCATTTCACTTTGAGAGAGATGCCATGCTCTTTCCACAGTCCTGTGCAAAATTCAGGCTGCATTTTCCTGTGGATGGTCCAGGTTACATAAATGTAGACAGGAGAGTCACCAGATGTGTCCAGATGGCTGTTAAACTATAGAGTTACCCAACATTCAAAAACAAAATGAGACTCAATTGTTTACAGAATGAGCTTGAACTGTAAGGAGTACAGGGGGAAATAGATCTTAGGGAAAGAAATGAAAAAAGTAAATAAAAGTTGGTCTTTGTTTCTCCTCTTTTCAAAATCAATTTTGCCAAATTGTTAATTATCCTTGAAAGGATGTAGAGTGCTGTAAGGAGGAAGTTGATGTTAGGATTTCGGATATCCTGGCTTGTGTCATGTGTAGTCTCTGGGACATCCAAGATGACACAGGCTGACATGTTGCTTCGGGCACATGCTCTGCATTACCATTATATTTGCGTAACTGATCCATTCCTGGCACAGAAATCCTTGACCTCTGGGTGCTGAAGGATTAAAGTATCAGTCACGGTGTTCAAACCTGTTGTGGTGGCGTTTGTGGATGTTAGCTTACCCTGTCTGGTTTCTGTATCTTAGACTTTGTTTGTTCTAACAATGTAATACTCAAGTGTGTCATCTAGTGGGCGCTGGTCTGAGGACCAGGGCTTTGGGACTGACTTATCTTCCTTCTCTTGTTTTCACTTTCATATTTCCATTAACACTTGGCCTTGGGACAATTGCTATAACTCCAGCTGCAAACACATGCAGAGCTGAACACATGCTTGGTGCAAAAGCTGTGTTGAGTGGATGACCCTGAGATATTTGCACCACTCCTCTCAGTCTCACCTTTATTATGAGCCTATCCTGCTTCCTGCTCAGACTCCTGTTTAAAAGCATTTAATGATGCACTCTGGCTCATATTTGTGATATTTACCTGACGAGGCTTCCATGCAAAACTTGAACAAAAATAATGGACAAGAAGACACAGAGGGCAGAGCTCTGTGATATTGCACCACACCTGGCCTTCTATTTTTCACATTGTCCAGTCTCTATATTATTTTGTTTATAATCATCTTGAACCTAATTTGACATTTATTGAGATTTAGTAAACTGCAGTAAATGAAGAAAGCATCACTCCAAATTTCAGAGAATTTTCAGTCTAGTGAGAATGTGTGTGTGTGTGTGTGTGTGTGTGTGTGTGTGTGTGTGTGTGTGTGCAAAGAGAAGCTGGGGAGAGGTTCTATAGATACCATGATAGTTGCACTTCAAAGTATACTAAATATTTACCAAAGAAGTACACATTGCGTGAAAGTTCAAAGACAGAAAGATTACATTTGATTGAGGAAGTTCAAGGTCACTTTACAAAGCAGTAGATTTCTTGCATCCCCATGTCATTCTTCTACCTTTACTCCATGACTTCTGTTGGAATTCCAATAGCTTATTTGAATCTTTCCGTTTCCTGACCACGTTACCCACCAGTTCCTGGCTACTCTTCCATTTTCAGCATTGAGTAAGTATCTCTCTCTTTCTCAGGGTTAGTGTCTTACCTCAATATATCAAAAATATTTCAATCTGTGCTATTGATGAGAACCATTGAGTGAGATGTTTAGTTACACGAAGTTATTTTATATTTGCTTTTTTTATACTTACTCATTATTTTGAGATAGGTTCTTACTGTGTAGGCCAGATTGTTCAGACTCATGTCCTCCTGCACCAGCTTGTGTGTGGTAGGACTACAGTATGTTCTAGCACACCTGGACATCCAAGTCTCTGGGACATCCAAGATGACACAAGCTGACATGTTGCTCCAGGCACATGCTCTGCATTACCATTATATTTGCATACCTGATCCATTCCTGGCACAGAAATCCTTGACCTCTGGGTGCTGAAAGATTAAAATATCAGTCATGCTGTTTTAAAATATCTAATATATATTTTAATTCAGACACAGATTTTCATGAGAAATGTTTGATCTATATCCATATTTCAGCAAATATATAGTTGAAAACATATTACATGATTTCATGATAGTGTTTCCACTAACTGGATCGTGTTATCAGTTTTTCAATTTCAACTATGTAAAGAGAATTAAAGATTTTGTGGCCTCAGTCATTTTGCTGAGCAGCCACAGAGCTGGGTATGCAGAATGAGCTGCCTGATGCTTCCCCCAGCCTCATCTGGCAATCTCCTTACTCTTGAAGGCTCTTTAGTATCACTCTTTCCATTGCTAAGGTTGCTTAAGGAAAATATTTGGTCCTCTCATCTACCTACCAAACTCAAGATGCTGCTTAATTACCCTGGACCTTTCCTTATTCTTGTCACTGATCTCTTCTTTGTCCTGACTTCTCTTCTTAAGCTTTATTGGTGCCACAAACCAGCATCACCACATCATCAGCATTACCTGGGAACTTGCTACAGATATAATCATCAGGTCCTGCTCCAGACTTACTAAATTAGAAATTCCAATTCAATGAGTATCTGGCATCCAGCCATAGCTTCCAGCTGCAAGGCTACAATTTGAGAATCACTTGAAAGATAGAAAACAAAAGAAAAAAAACTAATGAAACTGTTTACTTCTGGATAGGATGGAATGAGGGAGAAGGTGGACAGAGAGAAGGATAGAAATGAGGATTTTTATGCTGTGATGGTTTTGAATGATTTAGATATTCCACTTGGATTCAAAAAGGAGGATAGATTGGTGGTCTCTTCTCTGCCATTTAGGCCTTAGTAAAATTTAGAAGTTCTCCAATAAAGGTGATCTTATTTTTTAATTATTTTTATTTTTATTGTGAAAATACTGTACAGAGGGGTTACAATTACATGGGCAAGATAATGAGTACATTTCTTATTAAGCATTTTTGCCTCCTCCTTTGTTTCCCCTTCCCATCGCTTCCCACTCCCCACCCCTCTCCCCTCTCCCCCTCCCACCAAAGTTGTAAAGTTCGTTTTTTTGACAAAATGACTTGTATATCTCATTGTTGCAATGGGCCCAACTGTATCCCTATTTAAACGATTTAGTACACAATTGACTGTTTTCCAGTATACTCAAAATTGAATGACTATCACTTCTATTGATTTAAGACATTTTCATCATCCCTCCAAAACAAAATCTCATACCATTCATTAGCGGCCCGTCTTATTGGCCACAACCAGCCACTAACCCCTCCCAGACTCTTATTTTAAGATGAGCATTTTATTGCTAACAATTTAGGAAGTAATATCACATGACATATTTGAATGCAGTATTTTTATATATTGCTGTTAATTAAAAAATATGGAACACCACAAATTTGTATGTCATCCTTGCAGGCAGAGGGGCCATGCTAATCTTCTCTATATCATTCCACTTTTAGTATATGTGCTGTTGAAGTGAGTACATGTTGCTATTAATTTTGACAATACTAAACTAACCTCTCTGGGTCATAGACATCTCCTTAGAAATATTTATTATTATTTTCTAAATTCGATGACTTATTTCATACATTTATCATTTAAAAAAATTAAAAAGTAGCGTATGGAAAACTTCTACAAACATAGTCAAAACTGCTTTTGACCTGGAGCAGAAATAGGTCCCCACTAGAGAAACAAAATGTCCTTTTCTTGCTTCCAAGGATCAATAAAAGGTTCCTGGTTTATGCGGGGGAGGGAGAGGCACAGGAACAAGTTAGGAAAGTACTCATGAAGCTTCCACCCAAATTAGACCAAAAGAAAGAAAGAAAGAAAGAAAGAAAGGAAGAAAGGAAGAAAGAAAGAAAGAAAGAAAGAAAGAAAGAAAGAAAGAAAGAAAGAAAGAAAAAGAAAGAAAGAAAGAAAGAAAGAAAGAAAGAAAGAAAGAAAGAAAAAAGGAAAGAAATGGGGTCCAGAAGTTTCCCTGGCTTCAGATCTTAAAAAAAAAAAAAAAGCAAAAAGGGAAGCCACCAGGACAAACAAAAGACAAAATACTTAACTCAGCCCCTGGAAGGCAACTTTCCAAACACTGCCTCCCTTGATCTCCTACGGCCAGAAGATGATAAAATGGTTTGTGGGCTCTGGCTGGTGCCACCGGGATGAGAGGCTGCACATGACCCCGGCCCCTCCCGACGCCCCTCAGAGGGGGGCTTTGTTCTTCCCAGCCTCCGGGCTCACATTCAGTGGGAGGCTTGGACAGTTTTTGTTATCAAGTAGACATATCAGTTTCAATGACAATCATTCTCCTTCTCCTAAAAAAAAAAAAAAAAAAAAAAAAAGTTATTTCTCATGATTTCCTCCCTTGCTCTAAAAATGAAAGCTGGAAAGGGTAAGGGAGAGCAATGGAATGGACCAACAAAAAAGTGAAATGACCAGAGACTCTGTTTGAACAGCATTATAGAGTGTGTTTCTGAAATTGTGCAAATGAAGAAATGTATTTCCTCAGTGTCTTGCACCAAGAAAGTCAGCACAGGTTGCCACAATTAAAAAAAACAACAACAACACAAAAATCTGGAGATGAAAGAAAGAATAGATATCTGAGATGGGGGGCAAAGACAGGAAACACCACATACAACGAAGTGAAACGAGAAAGGTAGAGTTTAAAAAAATAAATCTCCAGCTAATAATATGTAATAATATGTTCTTGCTTTCCTCCCTAACACAATGACATAATGATACACGTGACTTAATGAAGAACAAGTTCTGAGACTCATGTAAAAATCTTCCCCTCCCCCCAAAAAAAAGTACTCCATGGCAAAGGCCCCTGGGTAAACGATGTCATTTCTAATTTCTCCTGTTCCCATGATTTAGAGCAGACCCAGGATCTGAAATTCACACCAGCTCTTTGTGCACTGGGTTGGGGCTGTGACGGCCAGGCTGGGGAACAGAGAGAAGGGCTTCCTGTGTGATTTCACCACTGCTACCCTGCTTTGTCTCACATTTAAAATAATTTGCCAGGTAAAAAATAAACTTCTCAGAATCACAAGAGTGAAAAATATATTTAACAATTCAATCCGTGTAAGTTTGGCATTGACGGAGAAAGTGCAGCTGAGGCTAATTAAATTACCCCACACGTATTTGAATGGTGGTTTCACTAGGAGGTTTATTAATTCACCTCGTTACCATCATTATGCTTTTCATGAGATAGCAAAATGTGCAGGCTGTTTAGCAGGCAGTTGTGGCCTGTTTAACTTTTGATTTCTTTCATGACTACTGTTCTTAGAAAGCAAACTTCATTTGTACTAAGTTCTACACCCCCAAATGGCCTGGCTCCCATTTGTTTCATTTGCTTCTCTTAGAAATAAGCAAAACGTGCAATAGGTTTTTAAATTTTTTTTTCTACTCTTGACATCAATTTTCATGATAAGAATATGCATGGTTCATGATGTGAGCTCTTTGCAGGGTGATTTTTCTGCATTTACCTTATTTGTAAAACTCAGACTATCAGGCTCCGGTGCAGAGAAATGAGAATTGTTCTATCTGTCTTGTATACTTTATGATGTGGACAAAGGAATTTTTTACAGTTATATCACCTGATGTATATCCTGAAAAATTAAGAGGAGTGAGAGAAGGGATGGGTAGAGAAGGAGTGGGTGAGTTTGTTGAAAGAGGAGACATTGAATAAGATACATTGTATTCATAAAACAGCTGTTAGATGGCCAACCCCTTTGCTTGCACAACTACTTAAAGATAATTAATTTTTTTATTTTATTTTTTTTATTTTTTGGGTCCGGTCCTGGGGCCTGAACTTGGGCCTGGGCGCTGTCCCTCGAGCTCTTCAGCTCAAGGCTAGCGCTCTACCACTTGAGCCACAGCGCCACTTCCAGCTTTTTTCTTTTTGCTTATGTGGTGCTGAGGAATCGAACCCAGGGCCTCAGGCATACAAGGCGAGCGCTCTACCACTGAGCCACCTTCCCAGCCCAAAGATAATTAATTTTTTTAAAAAAAAGACTTAACTACTCTGAGCAAAACTTAACTATAAATACGCACATCTCTGGCACCAGTGGCTCATACCTGTAATCCTAACTACTCAGGAGGCTGAGATCTGAGGATCACAGTTTGAAGCTAGCCTGGGCAGAAAAGTACATCAGACTCTTTCCTCCCATTAACCACCCAAAAGCCAGAAGTGGAGCTGTGGCTTAAGTGGTAGATCACTAGCCTTGAGCACAAAAGCTTAGAAACAGTAGTCAGGCACTGAATTCAATCCCTAGGATAGATACACAAACAAATGCATTCTGCATGTCTTCCAGGTCTTCTTGATTCAGAAAACACCTATCAAAGTTGTGTAACATGCTCCCCAGTTCTGTGATAAAACAGTGTTGGCTTCTAGGCCCAGTTACTCAGTCTAGGAGCTACTCAGTCTGGGAGCCAGACTAAAAATTGTAAGTATCACCTGGGGGCTTGTTAGAAATGTAGACTCTCATCTAGTCAGATGATGTAAATATGTATAACCTCAGAATTCAGTATGTTAGTTAATATAGGAATATAGCAAATTCAAAGACAGCCTGAGCTACATAGTGAGTTTGAGACTAGCCTGGATTACATAGTAAGACCTTGCATCAAATGAACAGAAGTGAACCAGCCAAACAAACAAAAAGAAAGAAATATAGTATCCCAGCTTTGTCACAGGCCTACTAAATGGCCTCTACATTTTATCATGACTCCTAACTGACTGCTGTGCATATTAAAGTTTGCTAGAGAATTAAGGGAGAGATGTCTCCTCATTCTTCCCCCACATGTGGTGCTCTGCCACAGCAATGTTTTGCACCAAACTTTGAAATATATATATACTGTCCGACAAACTTAAAAATTACATTCTTAACTACATTACCACATTGAAGGAACTTAATATTGATTCCTCACCATCTATCTTAAAAAAATGAACACAAATTAAACTTGTTATTTCCACAATCCTGCATTCTGCAACTCATGATGGTTTGGAGGAAAGAATGGTGTGTAAGATGGCCACTCCCTGTGGCCCTGGCACCTTTTTCCTCTGGCCTCAGGGTCTAGCTAATGTTGCATAATAAGCAAAGTTTTCAGGATATAGCCTGTTGAAGATCTTCCTTCTTCTACTACAAATTGTTGTTGTTGTTGTAAAAGAGAGACTTTTATCATTTTAAAAGATGGAGGAAATGAGTGGCTGTGAGAAGTGGGAAAGGAGAGTGCTGCATAGATACTTTCAAAGATTTAGATGGATAACAGATCTGACCTATGAAGCAGCACAATAACACCCACCAAAGTCTGTGAAAAGAAAAACGAGAGGTGAGGTGGGAGAGTGGTTAAGAAAGAGTAATATAGATAGAGTGAATTTGATTAAAGCACATTATATCCACATTGTAAATATCATTTTGACCTGTTGCAACAATGAGAAGTACAAAATGTCATGTCAAAACCAGCTTTACAATGTCGGTGTGGGGAGGGGGGGGGTATGAGGGGGGAGGCTGGGAAGGGAGGTGAAGGGTAAACAAAGGAGGAGGCTGCGATGCTTGGTAAGAAATGTACGCATTATCCTGCCCATGTAATTGTAACCCCTCTGTACAGTATGTTCTCAAATAAAATAAAATTAAATTAAAAAAAAATATCATTTTGACATTTTTGCTAGTAATTTTCCTTCCTCTGTCCCTCCCTCCCTCCCTCCTCCCTTTCTTCCTTTCTTCCTTTCTTCCTTCCTTCCTTCCTTCCTTCCTTTCTTTCTTTCTTTCTTTCTTTCTTTCTTTCTTTCTTTCTTTCTTTCTTTCTTTCTTTCTTTCTTTCTTTCTTTCTTTCTTTCTTTCTTTTCTCTCTCTCTCTTTCCTTTTTTTTTGTTTGGTTGTGGGGCTTGAACTCTAGGCTTGAGTGCTGTCCTTGAGCTGTTTTTTGCTCAAGCCCTTTACGGCTTTGAGCCACAGTACCCATTCTGGTTTTCTGGAAGTAGAAATAGAGTCTCATGGACTTTCTTACTCAGGATTGGCTTTGAATTGTGATCCTCAGACTAGCTACGATACAGGCCTGGTCCTCCAGCATCTGGGCAAAATTTTTGGAAGAAATACTGTCATGACTTTTCCAGTGTGGATTTCCCACTCACCTTTGCTCTTTGGCTCTTCTTTCCTCTCCCACAATTTTTTTTAAAAAGAAAATGGGGAGGAAAAATAAAAGAGTCAAAGACTATACGTATGAGATAACTTTATGGCTGTACTAGGGCTTGAACTCAGGATCTCAGGCTTGCTAGGCAAGTGTTCTACCACTTGAACCTCCCTCAAAACCAGGTTTTTGGCTTTAGTTATTTTTCAAATAGGGCTTCATGCCTGCCCCCAAATAATCTTTAAGTTAAAAATGTTAATTTATAAAGTATGCACACTATCAGTTTGGTTCCATTCCTTTCTGCGAAAGCCTTCTTAAATTTCATACAATACCTAAAGTAGCTTATTTCACTACCACCACCTTTGTGTGTTATTTGACAGGTAATATGAGCACATGATCAGACATTTCTCTCTAAATTTTTAATTCAAATTTTAAAAATCAGTTCTCTTACTCAAAGTACTTATATAAAATAATCAGGCTTTCACTAACTGTAAGTATGGCAAAAGTTCTTTACATCAGGGATAAAACATAAAGATTCGCATTATTGAAGTTCCTGTCAAGAAAAAACACTTTCTTCCTAGACAAGGGTTCTCAGAAGTATTTTGAGCATGGAAGTATAGCATTTCTAAAAAGGGCCATCGTTTAACAGAAATAGCTTTCTGAGTGTTTTACGCTCACTTCAGCCATCATTGGGGAGATACAAATAAATTTTTCTTAAATAGTAACTGTGATCCTTTTCTAAAAACAAATACACACTTCAGGTTTAAAAATTCCCTTGGTGAGGTGTACAGGAAGTGCCTTCTCTGTGGTATTAATGTGTTACGAATTACTGTGAAGGAGCTCTGGGAATTCCTAATTCCTATCATAAAAAATAGTTGCTCTACTTCCTTCTCAAGACACTCTGCAGAAGATGGTATTTAACTCATGCAAAAACTCTCAGCTAATATTCATGACTGAAGGTATTGCATTTGATTTATTTTAGTGTTGGTTTTGGGGTAGTTGAGCTTTGGTACTTGACAACTTACAGGCACAGCTCAGCAACAAGGAAAGGCTGAGATAGCCGTGTGGCTGTGAGGAAAGGCCACACTTTTCTGGACTGGGCAAGATAATGATGATAATGTTATGGAGATGATGCAGAAAGGGACCTAACAAGAAGTTGAACATACATGGAAAAAGAGTTGCCATCCTGGATGACAACAGAGAAGCTCTAGTAAAAAGCAGTGCTTGGAATTAGAAAAGCCAATCCACATGCAACACAAATGATTGTACCATGGAAGCTTGATTCTCACCTAGGAAACTTGGGAATTGAAACTGGGTCCAGGAAAACAGAATCAGTGCCATTTGCTCAGAAGGTATCTGAGGGGGTCTTTCTGAGAAGACATGAGATAATGTCCTAGTTTAGGGTCTAAGGAAAACATAAAGGAGCAAAACCCACAGGAGATTTCCTCGAAGCCCTAAGAAACACTCCAATATAAGTATCCTAATGGGGAACAATATTAGTGATCCCCCATTCCCCCACAGACTAATGGTTAATGCTTTCCTTTCTCTAAAGTGAGAAAACAATTCAGTGTAGCATTCTTAAGTAAGTTTAACCCTCTTGAATTCCACTGGAATTTTAGATAGAGATGGAAAAATACCGATTCACTGTGGAATCTGAAAGACACCAAGAAGAAGCCAAGATAAGGGAGAGGATAGACAGGACCAATAAGGAGAACTTTACGCTATGTAAAATACAGAATGTATGTGCAGTAGAGTCAAGTAAAATGATTCCTAGTTCTCTAAAGTTAAACTAGGTTTTTTTTTTTTTTTAAATTTTATTTTATTGTAAAGCTACTATACAGAGGGTTACAGTTACATGAGTGAGGTAATGAGTACACTTCCTCTTGAACATTGTTACCCCCTCCATTGTTTTCCCCCTACCATCCCCTCCCTCCCTCCCTTCCCCGAGGTTCTTTTTTTTTTGATTGTGATTAAATGATTACATAATTTCAAAGTCACAAGTTCATTCTAACTTCCCTGGAGCAAATTGTCTACCACAGTCTGTAATATATAACAGTGTTCACATGTTATATACCATGTTTGTGATCAGCAGCATGGGGATATTTAGTAGTGGTTCAACCAGATGAGCGGGAGTTCTTTGTTTCTTAAGTCCTGTTAGTTTTGTCGTATCACCTAACCTTTTGGATTTAGCATCCACTTATCAGGGAGACCATGTACCGTTTGTCTCTTCGTTCTTGGCTTACCTCGCTCAACATGATTCCTTCTAGCTCCATCCATTTCCCTGCAAATGCCATTATTTTGTCATTTCTAATGGCTGCATAATATTCCATTGTGTATAGATACCACAATTTTTGGATCCATTCATCTGTGGTGGGGCATCTAGGTTGTTTCCATATCCTAGCTATTGCGAACAGTGCTGCAATAAACATGGAGGTACACGTGTCCTTGTATATTGGTTCCTGTTGTTCAGGGTAGATGCCTAGAAGTGGTATGACTGGGTCGTAAGGGAGGTCAATCTTTAGCTTTCTAAGGACCCTCCAGACTGCTTTCCAAAGTGGTTGTATAAGTGTACATTCCCACCAGCAGTGTAATAGGGTTCCTCTTTCTCCACATCGCCTCCAGCATTTGTCGTTGGCTGATTTGTGGATGTGGGACATTCTGACTGGGGTAAGGTGGTATCTCAGGGTTGTCTTTATTTGCATTTCCTTCACCACCAGGGATGATGAACATTTCCTCATGTGTTTCTTTGCCATTTTTATTTCTTCATTTGATAAGTCCCTCTTTAGTTCCCTTGCCCATTTAGTAATTGGTTTGTTAGGTTTGGGAGGGATTAGTTTCTTGAGTTCCCTGTATATACAGGATGTTAACCCCTTGTCTGATATATTGCTGGTAAATATTTTTTCCCAATTAGTTGGTTGTCTTTCTAGCTTAGTTGCGATAGATTTAGCTGTGCAGAAGCTTTTTATTTTAAGGTAGTCCCATTTGTCGAGTCTCTCTCCAACTTGTTGTGACCCTGGGACTCTGTTCAGGAAGTTCCTTCCTGTGCCTATTAGTTCAAGTGTCTCTCCTACTCTGTCCTGCAGTAGTTTCAAAGATTCAGGTTTAATGTTAAGGTCTTTAATCCATTTTGAGTTGATGTTGGTGCATGGTGATAGGCTGGGGTCCACTTTTAGTTTTCTGCATGTGGCTGCCCAGTTTTCCCAGCACCAGTGGTTGAAGAGGCTGTGTTTCTTCCATTGTATGTCGTTGGCTCCTTTGTCGAATATCAGCTGGCTGTAGGCCTGTGGATTTATATCTGGATCTTCTATTCTGTTCCATTGGTCTTCGGGTCTGTTTTTGTGCCAGTACCATGCTGTCTTTGTGATTATAGCTCTGTAGTAGAGTTTGAAGTTCGGCATGGATAGCCCTCCCATATTGTCTTTATCCCCTAGAATTGTTTTGGCTATTCTAGGTCTTTTGTTGTTCCATATAAATTTTTGGACTGTTTTCTGTATTTCAGTGATGTACGTCATTGGGATTTTAATAGGAATTGCATTGAATTTGTATATTAGTTTTGGAAGTATCACCATCTTTACTATATTAAGTCGGCCTATCCAGGAGCATGGGAGGTCTTTCTATTTCCTAGTGTCTTCTGCAATTTCTTTCTTTAACTTTTTATAGTTCTCATTAAATAGTTCTTTTACATCTTTGGTTAGGTTAATTCCTAAATATTTTATTTTTTGGGAGGTTATTGTGAATGGGGTTGCTCCCTTTATTTCCCTCTCTTCCTTTACGTTATCAGTGTATAGGAAGGCAACTGATTTTTGTGGGTTTATTTTGTATCCTGCTATTTTGCCGAAGTGACTTATGATTTCTAAAAGTTTGGGGATGGAGTTTTTGGGATCGTGGAGGTATAGTATCATGTCATCTGCAAAAAGGGATAGTTTAACTTCTTCTTTCCCTATGCGGATCCCTTTAATGTCTTTTTCTTGCCTTATTGCCCTGGCTAAGGGTTCTAGGACTATGTTGAAGAGGAGTGGAGACAGTGGGCATCCTTGCCTTGTTCCTGTTTTTAGGAGGATTGGTTGTAGCTTTTCCCCATTAAGTATAATATTGGCTATTGGTCTGTCATAAATGGCTTTTATTGTTTTTAGAAATGTTCCTTCTATTCCTATTTTCTCCAGAGCTTTTAGCATGAATGAATGTTGAATTTTATCAAAGGCCTTTTCTGCATCTGTGGCGATAATCATGTGATTCTTGACCTTGGCTCTGTTGATATGCTGGATTACATTTATTGACTTACATAAGTTAAACCATCCCTGTGTCTCTGGGATGAAGCCTACCTGATCATAGTGTATTATTTTTTTTATGTTTTTCTGGATTCTGTTAGCTAGAATCTTGTTAAGGATCTTTGCATCTGTGTTCATCAAGGAAATTGGCCTGTAATTCTCCTTTTTGGTTGGGTCTTTGCCTGGTTTGGGGATGAGTGTGATATTGGCTTCGTAGAATGAGTTTGGGATAGCTCCCTCCTTCTCTGTTTCTCTGAAGAGCTTGAGGAGTATGGGTATTAGTTCTTCTTTAAAGGTCTTATAGAATTCTGCTGTGAATCCATCTGGTCCTGGGCTTTTTTTTGTTGGAAGACTTTTGATAGCTTCCTGTATCTCATTATAGGATATTGGCTTATTTAATTGGTTAACTTCTTCTTTGCTCAGTGTGGGTAACTTGTATTTCTCTAAAAATGCATCCATTTCCGCCAGATTTTCTTCCTTTAGAGAGTATAGCTTTTGAAAGTAGTCTGTTAGAATTGTTTGGATATCTTGGGTACGTGTTGTGATGTTTCCTGTGGCATCCCTAATCCTATTAATATGGGTTTCCTCTCTTCTTTTTTTAATTAATCTTGCCAATGGGCCATCAATTTTGTTTATTTTTTCAAAGAACCAGCTTTTTGTTTGGTTTATTTTGGTTATGGTTTTCTGATTTTCTAATTGGTTAATCTCTGCTCTCAATTTGGTTATCTGGCTTCGCCTAGTAGCCTTAGGTCCCATTTTTTCTTGTTTTTCTAGCTGTTTTAGTTGCAACATGAGATTATTTACTTGTTCTGTCTCCATTCTCTTGATATGGGCACTGAGGGCAATAAATTTGCCCCTCAGGACTGCTTTTGCTGTGTCCCACAAGTTTCTTTGTGAGGTGTTTTCATTTTCATTGAGTTCTAGGAAATGCTTTATTTCTTCTCTGATCTCTTCTGTTACCCAGGCCTTGTTAAGGAGTGTGCTGTTCAATTTTCATGTATTAGAGAAATTTCTGCGGTATGCTTTGTTAATGAAAGCTAGCTTGATTCCACTGTGGTCAGATAGGATACAGGGGATTATGTCGATCCCTTTGTATTTGCTTAAGTTCCTTGCATGAACTATGATATGGTCTATTTTGGAGAAAGTTCCATGAGCTGCTGAGAAGAATGTGTACTGTGTTGTTTTAGGGTGAAATACTCGGTAGATGTCAGTTAATTCCGCTTGAAGTATGGCCCCACTTAATTCGGTAGCTTCTTTGCCAATCCTCTGGTTGGTAGACCTGTCCTTTGGTGAGAGTGGCGTGTTAAAGTCTCCTAGTATTATTGTATTGGGATCTATTTTATTCTGTAAGTTTGAGAGCATTTGTTTAACATATCTGGGTGCACCGATATTTGGGGCATATAAGTTGATGATGGTTATATCCTCCTCTTGGATTGTTCCTTTTATTAATATGTGGTGTCCGTCCTTGTCTTTCTGTACTGATTTTAATGAAAAGTTTATTTTGTCAGATATCAGGATAGCTACACCTGCTTTCTTATTGGGGGAATTTGATTGGTAGATCCTTTTCCACCCCTTCACTCTGAGTTTGTTTGTATGTTTGTCTGAGAGGTGGGTCTCCTGAAGGCAACAGATGGATGGGTCTTGTTTTCTGATCCAGTCCTCAGTTCGTTTTCTTTTAATTGGCGAATTCAGCCCATTTATATTAAGAGAAAGTATAGAGAGATGCATTGTTGTCCCTGCCATTCCGTTTTCCTAAGTTTTTCTTCTTTCCTTTCCTCCTGTGCTTGCTCAGTTAGACTTTGAGTAATGCCTGTTTGGGGCAGGTCCCAGTTCCTGGTTGCTTTCTTCAGGTTGTGTCCCCCCTCTTAGAATTCTTTGTAATGCCGGCTTAATGTTTATGTATTCATTTAGTTTTTCTTTGCTATTAAAAGTTTTCAGTTCTCCATCGAATGTGAATGCTAGCTTTGCCGGGTATATCAGTCTGGGTTGGCAGTTATTGGCTCTCAGGGCTCGTATGGTGCTTTCCCAGGCTTTTCTTGCATTCATTGTTTGTGTGGAGAGATCTGCAGTGATTCTAATTTTTTTCCCGTTGTAGTATAGCTCCTTCTTCATTTTTGCTGCATGCAGGATTGTTTCCTTATTATTCAGATCCATCATTTTTACTATAATGTGTCTAGAAGTGTTTCTCCTGGGATCTTGCTTGTTGGGTGTTCGATAAGCTTTTGTGATGTAGTTAAGATGGTCGTTTTTGAGGTGGGGAAAATTTTCATTGACTATCTTGTTAAATAGGTGTTGCATTCCCTTGCTCTGGAATTCCTCACCTTCGTCCACTCCGATTATGCGAAGGTTAAATTTTTTAGCATTATCTGCTTGCTCTTGAATTTCCCTTTGGTTTAATTTGGGTGATTTTTCCATATCTGTCACTTTTTGGTCCAGTTGGTGTCTTCTGTATCTGACACTCTACCTTCCATTTCATTCACTCTGTTGACCGTGGCTTCTATTGTGGTTTGCATGGTGGAAATGGATCCCTTTATGGATTCAATGTTGGTTCTCAGAGTACTGATCTCACCTCTCAATGAGGTGAGATCATTATGCATTACCTCTAATTTGGCGTTTATCTCACTTCTTACTGAGGTTTGTGCAGCTTCTATTTTTGCATCCAACTTTTGTTTGATATCCTGTATATCTTTTGATAGTTCATCCTTGTGCTCTTTCAATTTCTGATCCATTTCTCGCTTTATTTCTTGAGTCATTGCCTCCAGCAACCCTTGGATGTAGCTTTTGTCTTCCATTCCTGCTTTGCTCCCACTGGGGCTCTCCCCTGCGTGGCTGCTGGCTTTTGAGGTGAGCTTGCTGTCCTGGGTAGTGGTAAACCTTGTGATTTTTCTCTGTGATTTTTGCATGGGGGTTCAGGAGACTGCTCTTCAATCTTGTTTTGGTGTGTCTGTCTTTGTTTGGTTGCTGATTCTGTATTGGTAGAGAGAGTCTGTGCCTGATCTGGATTTTGTTGGGAACCTATTTCCAGCTGCTATTCTGACTTACTTAGGATTCTCAGCTCTCTGCTGTAGATTGCTGGCAATTCCCGCCTTTGGAAGGGTTGAGCAGCCTAGACTGCTTGTGTTTGCTCCTGCAGGTGCTCTTGGGAAGATCAGATGTTCTGGATGCACTCTCCCAAATACTGGAGTCTGCTATGGGCTCCTGATTTGTTTTTGTTTGTTTGTTTTGGGCTGGTTGTGGGCTTGAACTCTAGGTTTGGGTGCTGTCCCTCAGCTCTTCAGCTCAAGGCTGGCACCCTACCATTTGAGCCACAGCCCCACTTCTGACCCTTTTTGCTTTGTTCAGGGGCCGGTCCCCGGGCCTGGTTCCGGCCCCAGCCTGGAGCGCGCTCGTTAGGCCTGTGCTAATGTGTATACCACCTAGGTTATGCAGCCTGGAGGACACAGTTCAAATTTCTTCTACTGTTGGTAGTCTTGACCCAGGGGCGCTGTTCCTGGCTTGGGCATTTAAGCTCCCTTCCAGGGGCACTCTTGCTCTGGCCTGGCCAGCAGAGTGTGCTCCACCGGCTGGTGGAGCTCTCGAACAGTTCCCAGTTTTAGTGGGTCCTGTGGTCCGGGTGTTGGGGTAGGGAGTCTAGGTCAGGGTCTGGGGATTCCCTCCAGCTCTGGTCTCCCTTGATGGATTCCCTGTCCCCTGATGGGTACTCACCCTGTAGGTCGTCAGTTGTTGTTACAGTCCGTCAGTTGTAGTTGCAGTCCGAGTTCAGCTGGGGTGGTTGCGGGCTGGGTTGGGCGGGCCCCCGCCGGGTCGTTGCGATCGCGATTGGGCGGGTGGTCTGCGGACAGGTCCCTTTGTCGCGCTGCTGGTGCCGGGCGGCTTTGGCGGGATGGAGCCTCTCCGCTCCGGTGGAGAGTGTGGGGTGGGGGTGGGATCCTCGTGGAGACTCCCGGCTGGTAGGTTTCTCTGTTCCTGGCGATCCGCTGTTCTGCAATCCGGTACCTGGTGATCTGCAAGCAGCCCCCTGTGTCTCTGTGGCTCCGGCAGCCCCCGCCGGGCCGGCTGGCCGGCGGCTTGGCGCACTGCCGCGCGGCCAGTAAAGGTTGGGGGAGGGGTCTTCGCTCTTCTCTGTTCTGAAATTCTTTTTTCCTCTCTTTCTTTTTTTGTTATTTTCCACCTCTGGTTTTTCTCTGAGTGTTCGTCTTTTTGTTGTTGTCGGTCTCTAGGGGAGATTAAGCGTTGGAACTCGAACTCTCCTTTTGAAGAGAGCTGTGGCGTTTCCCTACTGCCCTGTCGCCATCTTGGTCCGGAAGTTAAACTAGGTTTTAAAGCATGTGACATTTATGGAGAAAGTGAAAAGAAGCATTTATAGCATACAATTTATTTAGCATGCAATTTATTTAGCCTTACAATTCCTGTGCTGTGCTGGAAATACACAAGAAGCAAGCTTGTTGGCATACTTTGAATCAGTGTCATAGAATTCACCTAAAGAAGATGGACAGCTGATCTTCCCAAGATTGTAGTATTTTATAGTTAAAAGACATGTGAGATTCTCAAATTATTACAAAGAATTGAAAGGGTGGAGCCTTTCCAACAGCATTGCACACTACCAAACCAGACAAGGACACAAAAATAAAAGTAGAAACCAATATCCCTGATGAACACAGATGAAAAATCCTCTACAAAATACTTGCAAATTAAACTTAATAACACATTAAGAAGATCATACACCATGATCAGGCTGGTTTAATTACCAAGATGCAAAGGATAGTTCAATATATGCGAATCAGTATTGGTAATATATAACACAAATAAAGGACAAAAATCACAAGATCATCCCAACAGATTTAGAAAAAGTGTTTGATACGATTCAATACCTGTTCATGATGAAAGCCCTGAACAAATTATGTGTAGCAAGATCATACCTCACATAATAAAGGCTATATGTGATTAAAACATGGTAAACGTCATACTGAAAGTATGTGAGAAAACAAAGTATTTGCTCTATAATCAAGAATAAGACAGGATATCCACTGTCATATCTTTTATTTAGTACAGTATTCGAAATTTTAGCCTGAACGATTAGGCAAGAGAAAAAAAGACGCACACAAATGGGAAAGGAAAAAGTCAAATTATTTCTGTTGGCAGATGATACAACTATATACATAGAAAAATCTAAAGTCCATAAATGACTATTAAAATGGATTAATATACTCAGTAAATAGACAATTTTGTTCATTACACAAAATTAGTGACTTCTGTACATCAATAATTTTCTCAGAGAGAAATCATGAAACTACATCTATAATAGCCACAAAGAATAAAGTACTTAGAAGTAAACTTAACTACAAAAATGGAAGACTATAGTAAAAAAAAAAATTCAAAATGCTGAAGGAAGAAAAATAGAGGGTACTAAAAGGTGCAAATATATTCATGTTAACAGAATAGAGTTAGTATTGTTTAAATATTCCTACTATCCAGAGCAATGTATAGATTCATGAAATCACAATCAAAATACTAATTTTTTCACAAAAAATCCTAAAATTCCTAATTCATATAGAAGTATAAAACACACACCAGGTAGCCAAAACAATAGTGAACAAAATATGGATGCATCATAATACTGTATTACAAGGCATGTTACTGAGCCAGAAATAAAACACAGCATGGCGTTGTCACAAAAACAGACACACAGACCAAGAGGAAAGACTCTAGGATCCAGAAATAAATTCACACACTTTCAACTGACTTATCTCAACAAAGGTGTACCAAAACTTACAAGGTATACCAAAGGTATACCTAAATACAAGGACAAATGGTGCTTGACATGTAAAGAAAGTTGAAATATGACTTCTATTTCTCTATTTAACAATAATTTCAAAATAGTCAAAAGACCTCAATATAAGAATATTTTCCTCTGAAACTACCATAGATAACATAAGAAAAACACTTCAAGAAACTGATACGAATAACAATTTCCTAGGTGGGTCTTCAAAAGTACAGGAAACAGATGCAGGAATTGACAGAATTACAACGAATTGCAAAGGTACTACATAGCATAGGAAACAATGAACCAAGTGAAGAGGCAGTCTACAGGAAGGGGAGAAATTGCCAAATTCATCTGACAGAGGATTTATATCTAAAATGTAAAAAGAGCTAAAGACTTAACAAGCAAAAGACTCCAAGTAATCCAATTTTAAAATGGGCACATGACCCAAGTAGATAATTCTCAAATAAAGAAATGCAAATAACCAATGAATCTATGACAAAAATTCTCACTATTTTTAGCTACTAAGGGAATACAAAGCAAAAAGTAATAAGATTCCATCTCGGGCCGGGCGCTGGTGGCTTACGCCTGTAACCTTAGCTACTCAGGAGGCTGAGATCTGAGGATCACGGTTCAAAGCCAGCCCGGGCAGGAAAGACCGTGAGACTCCTATCTCCAATAAACCACCAGAAAACTGGAAGTGGCGCTGTAGCTCAAGTGGTAGAGCGCTCGCCTTGAGCTGAAGAGCTGAGGGACAGTGCCCAGGCCCAGAGTTCAAGCCCCACGACCGACCAAAAAAAATAAGATTCCATCTCACTGAAGATACAATGGTTATTATATTTTAAAAATCAAACCAAAAATAGCATATGCTAGCAAGGAAGTAGAGAAAAAGAAACTTTTATACATTATTAGAGGGAATGTAAATGAACACAGCCCAAGTGGAAAATATGGAGTTTTTCAAAAAGCTAAAAATGGAACTACCATATTCAACTATCCCATTCCTGCATATATATCTCAAGGAAATAAAATCCATACCTCAAGAAAGTTACCTGTAAACCATGTTTATTTTGGTACTCTTCACTATAACTAAGATGTAGGATCCGCTTAAGTGTCCATAAACAGATAAATGGGATAAAGAAATAGTCTTCACACAATCTTTTTTCTGAAAGCAAAAGGGAAGTTATTAGGAACAGAAAAGAGGGCACAAGAGAGGTGACGGAGGGAGAAGAGAAAAGAAAGTAAAAGGAGAGAGTGTAGAAAAATGGGTGGACATGATCAATACATGTCATATGTATGTTATAAAATTATCACTATCTGTACAGTTAATGTTTGTCATAATAAAAAATATATTGGACACATTATTGTAAATGATGTCATAAGGAGTACAAAGATGATCAAAAATACATGAAAGCATTTAGAAAATTATCAAATGGCATGCACATATGAAAATTCATCCTTTGATAGGAAAACTAGGAGTGCAGATTCTTTGCATGAGGTTCAGGCTAAAGGTTTTGCATTGAAAATGCACAATAATTGCCCATGTGTCTATCAATCTTTCAAAGAAAACTTCCCAAAATAAGAATACATGATAAAACTCAGAATGTTAACTGCTCTCTCTATAATCACCGCTCGTTAATAGGGCAAGAATATAAACATTTCAGAATTTCTGTGTGCATTTCTTGAAAATATCACTGGCGATCCCATGTAACTTTTGTGTTGTAAGAATCAGGACATTGTTTAAATCTCCATATTTTTAGCACCTTGGATTTTTATCCCTTTGAAGTGTCTTCACAGATCGAATTCAATGTCATATCCTGTTCTTTGAGGACTTTTTTTTTTTTGTCAGTTGTGGGGCTTGAACTCTGGGCCTGGGCGCTGTCCCTGCCCTCTTCAGCTTAAGGCGAGCGCTCTACTTCTTGAACCACAGTACCACTTCTGGTTTTCTAGTGGTTTATTGGAGATAAGTGTCTCACGGACTTTCCTGCCCAGGCTGGCTTTGAACTGTGATCCTCAGATCTCAGCCTCCTGAGTAGCTAGGATTACAGGTATGAGCCACCAGGGCCTGGCTTCTGAAGACTATTAAAACATCTTTTAGGAAGTTACTTTCTCCTTTCTTGGGATCTGATGGTTTCTATGTGGTCTTCTCTTTGAGCAGTGTTGAGTTAGTCACCCTCTTTCTGTTTTGCCATTAGGTTCTACAGTAGGAGTCATGTCAATATTCTATAAGTCTCAGCAATATATTGTGAATGATTTGTAGGATTTGATTTTGTCAGATCCAGACAGGTTAAAACACGTTTTCAAGAATAATTCATTTACAATTATTTTTTTCTGATGTGAGTTCAAACTGTTGTTTACATTATGTCTTTCTGAATTAACTTTTTTTTCTCCCATTGCAAGGGTAACATAGGTAAATTATACAAATTAGGAAATATTAGGGGAAAAAAATCCCTGGTCCACAGCCACTGCCAATATTTTGGTAGGAGTCACTAGCATTCAGTGTTGTCTCTGACAACACTGACCCCAAATAACATTTGAGGTTGTCTTTGTGGGTGCTTTACAAAATAAGCATTAATATTTACTATGAGAGTTTGAGTGAGGCTCTTCAATTTTGATTCTTTAAATGCCTCACACAAAATATTTCTTAACCTTCATTACTGGAGACCATTTAAAAATGATGTATGTTCGTTGTCGCCAGCAATGCTGACTGGTAAATTGATTAAATAAAAAAATGTTCATCCTCCTGCATTTCTTGCACCTGCGTAAGTCTGTATTCTCTAACATTCTCAGCCAGGGTGTAGCAGATGCATCTGCTTTACAAGTTAACTGACAGAATTTGTTTATAAACCCACTGAAGAGCTAAATGAAGCAAACTGCATTATGTACATGCTAATTACATTTCATTTCAGCTGAAGGCTTATTACAGATACAACATTTTAAAAAACTGATTTTTTAACTTTGTTTACATCCACTTCTGCTTTGACTTCAGGCCCTACATGATGCTTTTCTCCATAAAACTCAAAAAGGATGGAAACAGTTGACTGGTAGATGTTATGGTATTATTGTTAATGCTTCCTGAATCCTTCTTGCTAATAAAAAAAGGCTTTAATGCTAGAAACCCCTGCTTAGTCTAAGTGACTCCTTAAAAAATCCAGAAATGTGCTTCCTATCTTCTACCTATCTTTTAACTCACCACTCTCTGAGGGCAGTTTATGTCTCTTACAATACCACATGATTGGAGGGAAGAACCTCATTCTCCAAAACAGGCATACCTGAACAAGCCTTGTGATCCTTATCACATCAGCTCAACTCTGCTCACTGCCCAATAATTCATTAAGTAGTAGCTTTGTGTTTTTTTTTCAGAATACCAAGACCTGTGCTGACTTCCCCAGCTCTGCCAGGTTATACTTCCCAGGGTCCATTTCCTTTTCAGCAGTTTGCATCCCACTCCATCTCCATGAATACAAAGTAACTAAATGTGGACAATACTTGCTGATAGCTTCCAAAACCATCACTTGCAAAATCATTGTACTATGGTGACCCAGAGTCTGCATGCTGTTGGGTTTAGCACTCATTTAGCATTTCTCTTTGGTAAGATTAAAATCTCCTGTCTTTGTGTGTTGAGCTTACTTTTCCTCAGTGTCTCCACTCTGCCATCTGCAGATGCTTCTCCTGGAGGTCATCAGCTGCTTTTCAAGGCCAGAGGAACTGATTATTGGGATAGGACTCACTAACATTTAATTTCTTCATTGATCTTCCTAAGTGGCAGTTTTCAGAGTTTCTGGGACTCTTTTGATATAGATTATGTCTTATGGCACCTGTCATATTAGAAATTAAAACAAAATGTTTAAAAATAAATCAATAATTTATAAATACACTAGAAAGAACAATAAGAAAGATAAAATCCCTTGTGTCCCTACCTTGGGGTTTATTTTGCTTAGCATCTGGTTATATGGTCATATGTGCATAGCTTTTGATCTCTCCTGCTTGTCCTAGACATGTATTAGTTATTGCAGATAAGGGAAACCATGGGACCTATGTTTCTTTGAGTATGGCTTACTTTACTTAATATATTTTTTTCCAAGTCTTTCTATTTCCTAACAAAAGGGGTGGAGTCATTCTTTCTGATGGAGATATAGAATTCCATTGTGTATATATATCGATATCTATATCTATATCTCACATTTTCTTTATCCATTCTTCTACTGAGGGGGTCTGGGTTGCTTCCATATCTTAGCTATGGTAAATAATGCTGCAATAAACATAGTCATGCTGGTAGCTTTAGTATGGTCTTGTTTGTGATCATTTGGGTAAATGCCCAAAAGTGGTATTGCTGGGTCATAGGAGAACTCTATGTGGAGTCTTTTGAGGAACCTCCATACTGCTTTCCAAAGTGGTTGAACAAGTTTACACTCCCACCAACAATGCAGTAAGATTCCCTTCTGTCCTCATCCCCTTCAGCATCTGCTATTAGAGTTCTTGATTATAGCCATTCTAACTGGGGTGAGGTGGTATCTCAATGTTGTTTTGATTTGCATTTCTTTTATGGCTAGAGAAGTTGTGTATTTCTTCATGTGTGTACTGGACACTCTTATTTCCTCTTCAGAAAAGTCTCTCTTGGGCTGGGAAGGTGCTCTGTAGTAGAGCGCTTGCCTTGCATGCCTGAGGCCCTGGGTTCGATTCCTCAGCACCACATAAGCAAAAAGAAAAAAGCTGGAAGTGGCGCTGTGGCTCAAGTGGTAGAGCGCTAGCCTTGGGCTGAAGAGCTGAGGGACAGCGCCCAGGCCCAGAGTTCAGGCCCCACAACCGGATCCCCCCCAAAAAAGTCTCTCTTACAAGACACTATGTTGAAAACAAACTTTACAATTTTGCAGGAGCAGGGAGAGAGAGGAGTTGGGGATGTGAGGAGGGAAGGGATGGTAGGGGAAAAACAAAGGAGGGGGTAACAATGCTCAATAGGAAATGGACTCATTACGTTGCTCATGTAACTGTAACCCCTCTGTACAGTATCTTTACAATAAAAGTATATATTTAATTTTTTTTAAAAAATCAATAATTTAGACTTTATTTTTTCTTTTTACAAATCTCTTTAACATGCCTTAACACAAGATAAGTAGAAACTCAGATAAGCCTCTGCAATTTGTCAGGTATTTTGTTTTTATAGTAGTATGTGAAGAAGAGCCAGCTTTTCACAAATATGCAGCTAGGAAAGATTACAGTTACTCTTTGATAATACACCAAAACTCAATGAGTGGCAGTTGGTTAAAGTACACTTGCTATGAGGAATCTAAAGTTATATTAGTGAAGTATTCCTGTTCTTATAACCAACACTAAAAATCTCCAAAGGGGTTCATAGAATCAAACTCTTTGTATAAAACTCTGAGGGCAGTATCTGCCTTAGATTCAAAGTGATGGTTCAAAAACAATGGTGAATGAGATTGCCAGGCTCTTAGTCCATATGGAGGCCATGGTATCTAGCAGACTATGCTCTTAGAAGTCCTGCTTTTCCTTTTTACCACTGTGAACTCATGGAGGAAATATAACAGTCAGTGTCATTTAAGAATATCTTTGCTGAAGTAGAAACAATTTTTAATTTAGATAAATCCTAACTCTTAAGTATAACAAAAGGGGGGTTATGCATAAAACTCTTGGCTGAATACTGAAGCATAAAACACATCTGAGAGCTGAACTAACTGAGCCTTTTATTTTTCTTTTCATTGAAATCAGCCATTTCATTTGAAAGAATGACTGACACACTATGGTTATTCATACTTAGGTATGTGGCAGACATTTTGTCAAAAAAGAACAAAGTGAACTTGTCACTTCAAGGAAAACAACTGGCAGAATTTGTTGCCAACAGTAAAATTTGAGCTATCAAGAAAAAAATCTGAATTTTGGAAAAATTTGTATCTGCCACTGTGAGTTTGATAGCTTTCCAATATGTAAAGGCTGTTCTGGTAAGACTTAGTGTGACATTCATGAATACAATATTATTAACTTTTATAATTGTTAACTTTGGAAAGTACATGTGACTCAGTGAGGACAGTTTTCCAAATGATCAATGTGTGTTGTTACAAAATCAGACAAATAAGGGTCCCTTCAACATGCAAACGAGACCAGGTGATTTTAATGTGTTGGTATAAGAGCAGGAATACTTCATTAGCATTCTTTCAGCTTCCTCACAGCAAGTGTACTTTAACAAACTGCCACTCATTGAGTTTTGGTGTACTATCAAAGAATAACTGTAATTATCTGAAAGGAATCTTTCCTAGCTGCGTATTTGTGAAAAGCTGGATCTCTTCACATACTACTATAAAAACAAAAATACATGACAAATTGCAGAGGCTTATCTGAGTTTCTACTTATCTTGTGTTAAGACATGTTAAAGAGATTCGTAAAAAGAAAAAATAAAGTATAAATTATTGATTTATTTTTAAACATTTTGTTCTAATTTCTAGTATGACAGGTGCCATAAGACATTACATATCAATAAAAAGTTCATTAGGGTTATTAATAATTTTTAAAAGTACAAAAGAGTCCTAAGACCCAAAAGTTTAAGGATACCTACTGCTCTCAATCATGCCCTGGGTTGGACAGTAAAATTAGGATAGCTTTATCTCTGCAATGTTACCATATCATACCCATCTATACATACAGGTTTTGTATTTATATACCCAATATTTAATATTTAAATTAAAAATTTGGTGTGTCTTAATAATGTATGTAAAGTTGAATTGTAAAATTTGGATCTGTTAAGTTTTAGATTACATAATTTAGGAAACGCTTTCCTGGGCCTCTATATTCATTACATTGAAAAAAAATTTCCTAAACAAAAGTCATCAAGGAAGATACCCTTAAACTTTTTTTTCTAATGCCATAAAATGTCCTCTAAGCCCCACATTTTACCATATCACACACATTTTGATATCATATTCTCATTTCCATCTAATTTAAAGTATTTTAAAACATGAGAAGTTTTGACTCATTGGAAATATGTTTAGTAACCAAATATTTGGGAGTATTTCCATTATTGATTCCTACTTTAATTTTATTGTGAACAAAAAACATAATCTGTATTATTTTTATATTTTTAAAGTTCTTTGTGGCCCAAAACTTTCTCTCTATTGGTGAAGTTCATGTCATCTTGAAAAGAGCATGTGTTCAGCTTTTACTGGATAAAGTACACTGTAGATTCATGAGATGAAGTTGATACTCACACTGTTCAGGTCACAAAATGTTGGCTGATCTTTCTTTTGGATCTAGCGGTTACGATGGAGGGGTGCTAAAGTCTTAGGCTACAGCAGGGAATATGTCTATTTTTATTAGTTTTGCCTTATGTGTTTTTAATCTCATTAGTTGTATACATATTAAAGATTACATTGTCTTGGAGAAATGATCTCTTTTTTTATGATGAATGCTAATTGTATTCCTGATGACTTTCACTGTTCTGAAATAAACTGTTCTGAAAGTAATATGGCTGCTCCAGCTTGCTTTTTTTCTGTGTGTGTGTGAAAACACTGTACAGAGGGGTTACAATTACATAGCTTTTGGACTAGATTATATATGGCATGTCCTTTTCCATTTATTTGCTTTTAGTCTATTTGGTCTTCATATTTAAAGTTGATTTCTCATAGGCAACGTAGTTAGACTATGTTTTATCCATTTGAACAATATCTGTCTTTAGTATATGTATTTAAACCAGTCACGTGGTGACTTGATGAACTTGGGTTGACATCTATTCATGAATGTCCTGTTAATTGCTTTTCCTTTTATCTTTCCCCCCTTTTTTCTGCCTTTCTTGGTTTTAATTAATAATTGCATACCAATTCCATCTTACTTAACCTGTTATTGTGTCCATTTTACTTTTTCTGAAAAAATTGAGATTGCCTTATATTTTTTGCCTTTACTTATTTTTATCATCTTTGAATAGTTATACAAAGGAGTCTCAATTCAACATGTCAATTTATGTGTACAATACATCTTGATATGTGTAATACTTTTAAAACAAATCTTCAAACTACAAGTAATATTCAGTGCAGCTGTCAAGTTTTTCTCACCATAGTTCTTTGCTATGGAGAACACTGTGATCATATATACAATGATTAGTCTTCCCCTTCTCCTATCAGAATCATGAAGAATAATTTCTCAGATTCTTACTGAGAGAAGCTAGTAGTGACCTTAGAAATGAAAATCTCAGTCCCTTAAAGATTGTCATGTAGGATGTGCTTTCTTCATGTTAACACTCTCTTACTTTGTTTTCTTTGTATGCTACCAATTTGCAGCCTCCCATCCAGCAATGCAAAAGGGGATCTCCAGTCAATGGCCCATAAGGAACTGAATCCTGCCAGCAACCATGTGAATCAACTTGGAAGTTGATCCCTATTCAGTGAACCCTTCATATAAGACCACAGACCCTGGGTCAACACCTTGATTGCTGATATTTAAAAGAGATTATAATAGAAGACTCAACTAAATAAGCCATGGCCATTTTTTGACCCACAGAACTTGTGGAATAATACTTGTATGTTATGTTAAGCTGCTTTTGGTATAATTTTGTATGCAGTAATAAATAGCTAATATAATCTATACCAGAAATATCACATTGGACAAAAAAATCTATGTACATTTTTAATTAAACAAAAATTTATCTATTCATTTTATTTTGTTGATTTTGTCCTTACAATATGCCAGATCATTGAGTGGGGCACTTAAGATGTAATGATAAGGTAAAACAGACATATTGTGGAATTTGGACTAACTCCAGATGGAAATGATGGGAACCATGTGTATAAAGTTATCCATATGCATAAAGTTAGCATAGCTTACTAAAACCATATAAAAGATGATTAGAAATCGCATGTTAAGGGGCATTCAGTGTCCCTGGGTGATAAGTCAGCCTTGTGGGACAAGAACTTTGTCTTGTGCACTATGGGAGCCTCACACACAGACCAGGGGCTTCTCTCATGGTGCATGCTCATCAGATACTTGTTGAGTCATGAGACAGTAAGAAATACATTCTTCCCAATGGATTCATGGATTTAATGTAATCTTGATAAACTCCAATTCGATTTTATTTTTTAAAAAAGAATTCAACTATCCATGGAAAAAAAATCAAAACATAAGAGTAAAAGTCAAACTTCAAATTTACTCACTTATAATCAAAATGCACAAGAGTAGCCAAACTTTGTCTATATGCAAAAAAGGTCTATTGTTTCATTTTTAAATTGGAAAAAAGATATAAAATGATTCCTAATAGAAGACAAGCAAACAAAAAGTAAAAACAGAAAAAGTTTAATCTCAATACTAGAAAAAGATATATTAATTGAAATAATGAAAGAACATTTATTTTATCTTTGAAAACTGGCAAAATATTAAAAAAATATACATGGCTGTACTTAATGCTAATGGGGATACAGTGGCTATAAATCACATATATATATATATGTGTGTATATAGATAGATAGATAGATATATATGTAAGTTTCTTAGTGTTTAAATGGCTGCAAACTTTTTTGGAGAAATGAGTGATATATATCAAAATCTTCAAAACTCTCATATTGTTTGATTAAGTTAGGTCAAATAATGTAGACAAAGTCCCTTCCCTTTCCTTTCCTTCCCTCTCCTCTCTTTCTCTTCTCTCCCTTATCCTCTCCCACCTTTTCCTTTCTCGTCCCTTATTTTTCCCCTTTCCCATGTACCCTTCCCCCATCCCGTCTCATCTCACCTTACTTTACTGCACCTTATCTTTTCAATTTTTGTTGTTGTTGTTGTTGTGCCAGGGCTATGATCTACCATTTGAACAATGCCCTAGCCCTTTCTCTTTAATTATATTTTGCATAGAGTTTTGTATTTTTGCCCAGGGTTACCCCCGGATTATGATCTTCACACCTGTGCTTTCTGCATAGCTGGAATGACTGGAATATACCAACACATCCAGCTTGCTGGGGATTTTTTTGGAGATGATATATTGCTAACTTTGTGTCCAGATTGGCCTTGAACTATAATCCTCCCAATCACTATCTTCTGAGTGAGTGTTTAGGATGACGGGTGTCAGTCACAGAAACTTGTCTCTTTCCTTGTGAGACCTTAATGACCCCACTTGAACTTGTAAATTTCAGAATCAGAGTGTATATCTCTTTCTAAGGCCTTTCCTCATTGAATATTTGCCAGGGGAGGGGGTAGAGTGGGTAGGTAGTACTAGGGATTGAACTCAGGACTTTGTGTTTGTTAAGCAAGCATTCTATCACTTGAACTACACCCTAAGACCTTGATCCAGAAGAACCATGTTCTAAGGTTGTAGAGTTTATAGTCAAATTATATTGCTTTCATCAAAAAGGTATTTCAAAATTTTAACCAAATGTTTTCCAGTATTCTTGGTAATCTTATTGAAAAGTAGCTGCAGTTTCATTCTTTTCTTTCTTTCTTCCTTTTTTTAAGGAACATAGATTCAATGAGGGAAATCATAAGCTGGCCAGAGCTCCTAAGGCAGTGGAAGTGACATTGCTTAAAGTAGAAGTAGTAAAACAAAAAAAAACTTGCTAAATAAAACATTGTTAAATAAGAAAAAAATAAGACCAAGGAATTAGTATGCTGTTGATATAGAAAATGTTTTGCTCCCCCTTGGCTGGTAACTAGTTTTGCGTTATTACCAATTACCAATTTCTTAAAGATTTTTCAGTGCTTTGCTAATCCATCTCCTTATTGTTATAAGATAAATATATAAATATTTCCAGGGGTAAATCCAGGCTTCTTAGCCATATGTGTTAGTTATTTTAGTGTGACACATAAGGCCTTCCACTGTCAGTATCTAAAATGAGTTTATGAGGCTATCACCTATGTCCCATGGAGATAAATGAAAAAAAGTAGCATGAATATTTCTATTCTCTGCTCTAGATCTTCCAGCTTAACATTTTGACTCTGCAACAATTATCATTAGAAAGAGATTTGGAATCCAAATTACCCTGCTTCCATTTCAGCTTAAGCAATGCTATGAACTAAAGAGATACCTCAGCCTACCAGATTCTCTTTAGGATAACTCATGAATCTAATTAGCTTAAACATTTGTTCTCCATCTCTCAAATCAGCTAGAAGGATAAGCAACAGCTTTGAGGATTTCCTTGTTGCTCTAAATAATCCTGTTCTGTTTGCTTCTTAGCCAAGCCTGTTAACTCTTTTGAATTTTGAATGCCCCAGTGAAGCAAATTAAGATGAGGGCTCTGCAGATGAGAAGATTTTTTGGATAACTACTGTGATATGTCAGGTATGCAAAGACGAGGAAGATGGTTCCTAATCCAAGAAACGCATCAGTTTAAGAGAAACAAACAAATAAAAATGACAAGTCATAAATGCTACTCACAAGTTCCTCACCTAGAACTAAATACTTAATCCTCACACTCAAACTAATTGTCACATGCCTTATTTTGCGTACATAAGTTTCTTTACAACTTGAGAAGTAAAATGGCCTTTGAAAACTATTTGTTTAATACTCAACTGGCTTTCACATGAAGAAAATACTGATCATTTTTAGTACCCACCTCTCATACATCCACAAAAGCCAGCAGAGTCTTCTCAATTGTTTCTGGACCTATGTTTAGGTGTGATTAATTAATTGAGCAGAAGAAAAGAAGGAGTTGCCAATAGCTAGTTTTACAACTCAGCAGCAACTACATGGTTCAGTTTACTAAAGCTCAAACATGCCTCAAGGGGGATCTTGACAAAGTCATTGAACAGATTTTTATTGATTTATTTAAGAATAAAATTCTTCTCAGTATTCTTACACTAATAAATGCTATTTGGTTATTTAGAAATAGCAGATCCATGTATAAGCCATGGTCCAAGGATAAACTGTCACGCTCTAGCTCAAAGCAAATTTCGCTAGAGGTCATTACCCTACATCTAATTGGTCAAAAGCCAAGGAGCTTCTTTGCTGCCACTGGAAACCACCTACTCTCTGTGAGGAACAAAGAGCTATCATTTGGTTATACCTGGGATGAAGATTTATATATATATATACATATATATATATACATATGTATGTGTATATATATATATATATATATATATATATATATATATATATTATGTGGGGAACCCAAAAATTCTCTAGAGCAGATTATAGCTGAGGATGCAGAAATGTGTTTAGGCTGCAGGAGCAGACCAAGTCTTCTCTGAACATCTGTTTTTTATTGAGACAGCAATTACTGGATAGCTGAGAGGGGAGCTGGGAAAGACACCCCAACTCACTGTACTCTGAATGTGTAAGCTGAACCACATATTCATATGCATTTTAGAACTGATGTTTCTTATGTTTCCAATGTTAATTTTTCCTTGATTGATTGTCTACAAGGCATCTAGGAGTCTTTAGCAAAACAGGTCACTTAAAATTGCATAAGCTCGAGACAGTCACAGTGTATGAATAGGAGCTCGGAAGCTCTGGTCATGCTTTAATTGCCCTGTGAAGACTGCTAAGAAAGATGAAGTACAATGGTTGGATTAGTACCATGCCATTCATGATCCCAAGGAAAAGAAGTGTAGTAGTGCCACATTGGAAATGAAACGTATTGGCATATGTGTTCCTAGAAATTATATCTTCCATATTTATTATTCAAAAGATGCAGGTGTGGGTTTTTGAACAGTGTCCAAGGACAATGTGCCTGACTGGCAGCAGTTCCTCAGTGAGTCATGTTTCACTGTCTGTCGGTTTTTATAACTGTTTTCACTACTAATTTACTTCTGTGGTGCAGTGTGCAATTAGCTCTATTGTGGAAGCAGCTGTCTTCAGTTTTTACAATGGCACTTGCCCCTTCGGCTTGCACAGAGCTTGTTGTGGTTCTGCTGATGCGATGATGGGAGTTGTAAAGTGGTACCGAGATGAGCCACAGTGGGATGGGGTCATCCACACACACAGGATTCCTGCTTACTCACTGCTACTCTAATACCATTCCTCACAACTCAGCAAAGAGACTCACAAGGGAAGTTGCCCCTTTCAAGTTCCCACAACACCCTGTGGAGGGAGTATCTGGTGAGCAAGTCTGTTGTTTTACAAATTATGTTTGTAAGTGATATGCTAGGTCAGAGTTGAGATGGAGAGGTATGGTAAGAATAATAAAAAAAGTTATATTGGTTCACTTTCGGACATGAGCTGTGATTTATTATTACCAAGATGAAGCACGTGTGAAGTAAATACTAGTATGCAAACAATAAAAGAACCTGACTTAAGCCTTGCAGTTGACTGGAATATGATTATATGCTCTAATCTCTTCTGCTCTTTGAAAGAGCATCCAGTACTTCTATTTTGTTTCCATGTTCTTTATTCTCAATATAAAGTCCATTCTGGTGTCCAGCATTCTCCAGCAAACACAGAGCAATGTCTTATGCTGAGTCTGTCTTTCCTAAGTCAGGCCAATGTATGAGATCTCCCTTCCAAGTATAAATCTTTAGAATCTTGTTACTCAACTATGGTCCCTAGATCAAAATATTGTGCCCATGGAGGAAGCATATGGTCACAACTCATGAGTAGACTCACCTGTGTTCTTCAGAATATCCTAGGCCAAGAGACAAGACAAAGTCTACATGTATCTCTGGAATATAACACCTAGCCTTGCTTAATCCCTGTGGTCAAGAAGCTACCTAAAGACCTCACCCAGATTCTGGGCCCATTACATAGTCCTGCCCAACTATAGATAAAAAACAACCATCCTTCCCAGCCAGGAAGAAAATCTGAAACTGTCTCTGATCTGAGAAGATGCTCACAGAGCCCAGTATCAATCTAATGGTATTGGAGAAAGGCCAGCATTAATTTGACTAAGAGCACAGGAGACAACCCAACACAATTATAGAACTCACTACCAAGAATTGCTTATTTAAACTTATGCTCAGCTAGCCCATCTAGCGAAAGTCTATTATCGCCAGTAAATATTTACAACGGTCAGAAAAGCTGACCATTTTCTCAGATGTGCAAGCATCAACAAGAAGGTGATGGGAATTCAGTGCTAGATTAACAAAAGGAAAAACATGAATGAAAAAGAATTAAAGAAGGGTCGTAAAGATTATGAGATACCGCAAATGAACTAAGTTTCACAAATGGGAATTTCTAAAGGGGAAAGAAAGGTTCAGAAAGCATGTTGATGGAAATAATAGCTGCAAAGTACCAAGATCTCAAGGGAAGATGTTGGCAACCAAGTACAGAAGACTCGGAGCTCACAATCAAATTCATCTTAAAGAGGAGTTCATAAGACACATTATAATCAAATTATCAAAAATCAATAACAATGTCCCATGGTATAACCCCTGTTTTTACTGTATTTGATTCTGGTGCCCTGCATCTTGTATATACACTTTTCTAATTTGGGGAGGGGAAGAGAAAAAACAAAATGCTTAAACAGGGATACAGGTGACCCATTGTAACAATGAGATGTACAAGACACACAACTTGTAGTGGGGGAGGGAGGGAGGAGTTCGGGAGGTTGGGAGGGACGGGATGGTAAGGGAAAACATAACAATGCTCCATAGGAAATGTACTCATTACCTTACCCAAGTAACTGTAACCCCTCTGTAACGATTTTTACAATAAAAAATGGATAAAAATCAGTAACAATGAAATATATTAAATGCAGCAAAACATGATTTTCATGAGAGCTTCAATATAGCTTTCAGTGGTGTTTTCAACAGAAACTCTAGGAGATATTAGCATGATAGATTCAACATTCTGTAAGGAAAAAACTACCAACCCAGAATGTCTGGCAAAGTGTCATTCAGAAATGTGAACAAAATCAAAACTTGCCCAGACAAACAAAAGCAAAGAAAGTCTATTATTACTAGGCCTGCTTTGCATATGGGTGTTTTTTTAAGTAAAAAAACACCAAAAACAGAAACCAAAGCCTGCTCATTAATAACTTAAATATGTAAAAGTGTAAAAATGAACATGGTATATGTACTACATAATTATATCTAGAATTCTCTAGTACTGTGAGGTTACTGTATAAAGCACTTTTATCCTACTAGGAGGGTTAAAAGAACAAAACTTCTAAAAATGGTTGCAGTTACTTCAAATTAAAGGATAAATTACAAAAGGCAAAATTTGACATTAAAATGGGGAGTAATTAAGGTGTAATTTCCGCATGCAATTAAAGACAAGTTGTCAGCCTATAGAAGCCTGTTTTAAGGATAAGATGTTTTATGGAGCTTCATGGGAAATACAAAGAAAAAAATTACAGTGGCTATACCACACATCAAATAAAGGATTCAAATACAAAAACTATTAGGAACACAATTATAGCAAGAAAACAAGTAATCTGATTTTTAAATGGGCAAAGGATCTAAACAGACTTTTCTCAAAAAGATGGTAAAATGGGGCCAGTTGCGAGTGGCTCATGCCTATAATCCTAGCAACTCAGGAAGCTGAGATCTGAGGATCGCAGTTCAAAGCCAGAATGGGCATAAAAGTCTGTGAGACTCTTATCTCCAATAAAAACCACCAGAAAACTGGAAGTGGCACTGTGGCTCAAGTGGTAGAGTGCTAGCCTTGAGCTGAAGAGCTGAGGGACAGCACCCAGGCCCAGAGTTCAAGCAGCATCACTAATCATTGGGGAATGGAAACTCATATTTCAGTTAGAAATGCCTTCACACCTGAGGAATGAAATATGTGTCATTGACTCTGAAATCAATATCTGTATTCCCAAGCTCATTGCAATGTTATTCACAAGAGCTCAGACATGGAATCTAAGTATTCACCACCAAAAGAATTGATAAAGAAAATGTGGTGCATATATAGAAATGGAATAATATTCAGCCTTTTCTTTGGTTTAGTTTTTTTGAAACAAGGTATCATTGTATGACCCACACTGACATTAAACTCACTATATAGCCTAGTCTGGTCCCAAACGCATGATACTCCTACCTTTGCCTCCCACGTGTTGAGTTGCAAGCATTGCTACGACACCCACTATTTAACCTATAAGAGGGTATAAAGTCTATCAATCTGAATTCTATTATATGAATCAAAAGGGCATATGCTAAGTGAAATAAGACAGGTAAAGGAAGACAAATAGTGCATGATCTTACTCATATGTGTAATTTAGGAAATTTGAGCTAATAAAAGTAGAGACCAAACTGATGGTTGGCAGAGGAAGGAGCATGAGGAAGGGAGGGAATGGGGAGTTGTTGATCTAATAGTTTCAGTTAGGCAGGATGAATACATTTTGAGATATATTGCACACTAGTCAATAATAACATATTTCAACATGTAGTAGTCAATAACAACATGTTTCAAAATAACAGACTAAATTTCAAATGTCTCACTGCAAAGAAAGATAGGTAAATGAGGTGATAGATATATTAATTACCTTGATTTAATCATGCCTATATATATATATATATATATATATAAACATCACACTATATCCTTTAAATGTATACAATTATGACTCGTCAATCAAAATATTAATAATTATTTAAAATGAAATAGTATACTATTTTCTCATGGACTTGAAGTAGAGAACACTAAATATGATACATGGCTCTATAATTGAAGAAGGCTAAATAAAGCAATTCCCCAGATTCATGTTTAATTGTTTAACATACCTGAGTGACTTTAGAATAGCTTAGTACTGTATTAGTGAGCACTTGATAATGGCAAACGCAATTACCAACTGAAGTGCATTAATATTTTCAGAACTGCATTTATTACTTTGATTGCAAATGGTTTATTATTTCATTCATAAGCTGTAATTTTATTCTTTGCATTCATCTGATGGACATTATTGTGGGCTGTGGATTTTGTGTTTACTATAATATTCTTAACTATGATGTTGCAACACCTGGTTGTCAGAATAAGTTTATTAATGAATTTGTACTGGTAGTCAGAAAGGGATCCAAAATTTGCAAATAATTTGCTCTTTAAAATAATTTAAAGTAGCTTCTATGGTTGTATGTCCTGGAGAGAGAAAGAAAAGAAATGGAGCTTGAGGTGGCTGGACATAACTAGCCTTAATTTGCTAACTCTTTTTGTCTGGGATGGGTGGCATGTGAGAAAATAGCAATTGTATTGAGAATGCTTGGACTATACTATCAAAAAAAGAAGAAATAATGATATAGGAAAATTGGATTACATATAAAAATCTATTTCCTCCTGCATTGAAGTGCTATGAAGGAGTCACCAAGTGGAGCAGATATGCAAGATACTACCTATGAAGAATAAGATAAAATAGAGTAAGTAGTAGGTATAAACAGAGAGAACCTTCAAAATAATGGAGGTCTGACACTTGTAAAAGGAGACAAGGAAAAATTAAATAGGAAGGTCTCCGTCCACCAGAAAGTTTTGAGAAACTTTTGATGAGGTGGGTCAGAAATTCCTGATCATAGTCAATTGAGTGTTGTCAATTTCTCCTCACCTCCCAAAATATATTGACCTAGCATGTGAATGTTGCCTAATTTGGAAAAAGGGGTCTTTGCACATGTTATTAAGGTTCTCAAGGTGAGATAATTTTGGATTATCCAAGTATGCCCTAAGTCAAATAACAAGTGCTAAAAGTAAGGAGAGAAAAAAGAGAGAGGAGAGAGGAGAAAGAAAGAGGAAAGAGAATAGTAAAAGAGAAGAGAAGAGAGAAAGAGAAAAGAGAGACAGAGCAGAGGAGGAAAGGAGAGGTAAGGCATGGAGAAGGGAGCGGAAAGATGGAGGAGCCTGTAAAGAAGGGGGAAAGGGGATGAAAATGGGGAAAGGGTTGACAATGACCAAGATATATTGTATTCATAAACTGTTGTGTTAAACAACTCCTTTGTACAACTGTTTAAAGATAATAAAAAGAAACAAAGAAACAAAAAATGAAATAAAATAGAAAAATAAGTCGCTGAGTAATCGCACACTTTCACCATGATTTACGTAGCAAAAACACAGGAAGCCCTAAGCTGGGATAAAAAACTTCTCATTGGATTCCAGAAATATATTGCATTTATTTTTTAAAAAATTAAAAGGAAGCATGGTATTTGGGGTTTATAGCCTTTACACTGGTACTTATTAATTCATGTTGACCACTTAAGTTCTGAGTTAGATTTTCATAAGTGAAATGAAGATAATTTTTTGATATATGAAGTTACTTTTTATATAGTTAAAATTATTATTTTGGGAGGGGGCTTGAACTCAGAGCATTGAGCTGTCACTTGGCTTTCTTATGCTCAAGGCTGATACTCTACCAGTTGAGCTAGTCTTCTACTTCTGTTTTTTTTTGTTGTTGCTGTTTTGTTTTTTTTTGCTGGTCAGTTGAGATAAGACTCTCTAAAATTTATCCATCTAGGCTGGCTTTGAGTCAGCATCTCTAGATCTCAGTTTCCTAAGTAGTTAGGATTACAGGCAGGAGCCACTAGTGCTCAGTAGTTTTAGTTAAAATTAAGAATCTCCTTTGTGATGTCTGCTTTTAATGTCCTATAAGCTGTCTAATTCTCTATATCTTATATTAAAAAAATCTGTCTATATTTCATTGAGGTATTTATAGAATTTAATTATTTACACTTAAATTATTAATCTGGCAATGGGTTCATAAGGTTCTTATGGTGAATAATTATCACATTTTATTTGCTTTGAAATAATACCCTAATGTATAATACATGTCTATGTGTTTATAGATTTCTGTACTACTTAGTTAATCTAGATGTCTTTTCATATGCCAGTTCATAGTAGTTCATTTACCAGAGGTTTTTGCACTGTTTCTAAACCAGTGCAAACCTATTCTCATAATTCTTTTTTTTTAAGTAGAATTCAGTTATTAAGATCTCTAAGATAATTAGAACATCATAGTGTTCTAAACAAAAAGAATACATCTTCTTGTCAAGGAAATCTACAGAAGAGCTGAGATTGAAGCCATAGGAACAGCAGCACAGTGAGTTCTGTCCATGGATCCCTGAGCACCCTCTAAGGAATGATTTGAGAAAACACTGCTCTGGGATTCCTCCTCTCTGGGACATCCTATCCCATCAGCAAACAAGGTCTTCTTGCTGTTCTGAGGTCCTGGTCCCCTCACAAAATGCTGCAGACTCTTTTGATAACATCTTTTGGTAACTGTCCCCTTCTGCTTCTTCTCACTGCAGTTGCTTTGATTACAGGTGCTCTCCAGCATCCATTTGACCTACTTACCCTTTTATCTGCATTTGTACTGCTCTAAAACGGTTTCTCTTTATTGCCCTAAGTACTTGAACATCTGTTCCACATTTGAATATTTCTCTTTACAGTAGCTTTGGAACCACTTAAATAACTAACCATTTCCATACTTAGCTGATGGGAATATAAAATATAAAGCATTAAATATATGCTGTAGATGGAGAGGTGACAAGGGTGTGATGACACACTTTCTCTGGGTAAAAGGAAGAAGCTCAGTGGTAGTCTGACTCTCTCCTTACATTTATATAGCTTTGTTTTTGAGGTGGGAAAGTTAAGAATCCAACCTTCTTACTATGTCTGGTATATTAGTGTATTATTAGGCCCTACAAGGGATATGACACTTATCATTTGTTTCTTTCTATAACTGTAGTACAGAGTAAGGACCAGTTTTTCACTATTTAAGGAGCACACATTCTAGTTTTAGTGATGATCAAATGAAGATCTATTCCACTCATTAAAATTCCTCTGTCCATATTAAAGTAGAAGGAGAGCTAAATGGAATGCCATCTGTCCCTATACATATACATCTTTACGTCTAATGTAAAGTAAGAAGTATTAACTTGGGAAGACAAAGTAACAGGAGATAGGTCATAATGAGAGGATTAAACTATCTTCATCAGAAAGAGTTCTAGGGATGCTGCAGGAGAAAAATTCAAAGTTTAGCAGGAAGAGATTTACAAGCAAGTAAGCAATAAATAAGAAAAACACCACACACTCGCTGACAAGAATTTACTACTAAACAGTGCAAATTCTACTTCCCATTATTTTCTACCTTATAGCATTAAAATAGATTGAGATATGATGGAAATTGTCTCCTTGGGACTGAATAGTCACAGAAACTTGGCTTTATGCAAAATATGAATGCAAACAGCAAGGCATCCATTTGCATAGCAAGAAAAGAACCTTAAAGAAAAATCATCAACTGCTTCATTAAATAGTAACTCCTCTGTACAACTACTTAATGATAATTTTAGGAAAAGGAAAAAAATAGTAAGAAAAGAATGTTGCAGGTAGATAGAAAGATTGGATTAAAACCACAGCATTGGAGAGGTTTGGTGAGTTTTGGGAAGTTCTGTCCCTAGATAAGTGAATAAGGTAAAAGGTGCTATGAAATGAATATTGTTGGGCTGTGAAGGTGGCTCAGTGGTAGAGCGCTTGCCTTGCATGCCTGAGGCCCTGGGTTCCATTCCTCAGCACCACATAAACAAAAAGAAAATAAAAGCCGGAAGTGGACTGTGGCTCAAGTGGTAGAGTGCTAGCCTTGAGCTGAAGAGCTTGAGGGACAGCGCCCAGGCCCAGAGTTCAGGCCCCATGACCTGACCAAAAAAAAAAAAAGAATATTGTTAAATAAGCAGGGGCTATATGACAAAGAACTTTGCAAACTAGGTTAAAAAGCATTTATTTTATCCCAAGCATGATGGAAATCCATTGGAAGATTATTAGATGATGAGGAAAGTACTCAGTTTTATATCTACAGCATGCCTATACAAAAATCTAAACTCCTAAAGTCTGTTGGTGCTGCTCAGTGGTAAGAATCTATCTAATAAGCATGAAGTCCTGAGTTCAAACTTCAGTACCATCTACAAACAAACAAAACCACAAGCAAAATATGAAAAGGTCAGAGATAATCTCATACTAAAGTAAATGCTTTAAATTTGCATGTATATCTTTACATTAAACAAAAACTATCCCATCTTCCTTCAAATTCCATTAGAAAACAATCTAAGAATCTCATAGCAGCAGGAAGCTTTACGTTCTGACCTTTAGGGTTTCAATTAAACTCATCAACCAAAGATACAGTACTTTTTTTTTAAGTTCCTTTATTGCTAGGTGACCATAGTGCACTCCTATAATTCTAGCTACTCAGGAAACAGTGATCTAAGGATTATGATTTGTAGCCAACTCAGGCAAAAATGTCTGTGAGACTATTGTCTCTGATGAACCTGCAAAAGGCTGCAAGTAGAGCTGCAGCTCAAGTGATAGAGCACAAACCTTGGAGGAAAAGAAATGCGAAGAGGGCACATCCAGGCCCTGAGTTCAAGTCCCAGGACTGGCATGCACACACAAAAATGTCCCCCTTTCTACTCAAAGATAAATTTGATTTTTAAGATTATCACTTTCTACAATACAAATCTCCTAAGAGGGCTATTGGATTTGGCTTTTGGAAGGAAACCGAAACTTACGAGTTAGGTACTTTGTGCTCTAAAACTCTGTAACCTTTCCTTGCAGGATGAAAGATTGGAAAGTATTTGCCCTGTAAGTTGTAATGGCCCTGAGGAAGCCATTATAGTCTAAAGGTCAGTGAGCTGTGAGGTATCAATTTTAGTAAGTGGATTCTGTGATTTAAAAAGAGAGGAAGAAGAAAGAAAGCAAAGAAGAAAAGAGTAAATTTGCCTAGTACAGTTCCTACAGTTAAGCTCTACAAGGTTCCAGAAAAAAGAATTCCTTGAGTTCTTGCTGTTCACTGCCTTGCCATATACCATGATACCTGATTTGGGAGTGCTTCTTCAAATCATGGACCCCTTTGACCTGTTGCCTATTAACTTTAGATGTAAGGTTGTTGGATACAAGGGAATGCAGGTTTAGCCCTATCTGCAGGCTGTCACAATGGGGCGGCTGGACAAGTCTCCTCCTAAGAAGGAGCTCTCAGAACTCCCACAGGGGATGTGATAGATCCCAGACAAGTCCCCAAATTGATGGAAGTATCTCAGGATGCTGGGGTGTCATATAGTAATAAGAACACCAACTCAAAAGGAACTCAGCAACGCAAAGTTCTGCAAAGCTTGCTTTTTCATAAGGGTATGTTACTGGCGAGAAACCAAGTTAGCAAGAGTACTAGGTGGGCAGTTCACCCACATTTTATCCCTAACTACTGTCCGTTTTCTTCTGATTGGACAGAACTAGGCTCACAATCTTACATGATTGCCTAGTTTGAAATGGGTTAAAATTTTTCCTGGACAATCAGCCAAAACCAGAACACTAGGCTAAAACAGGAACTTGACAAAAAATAATTCTTACTCAGCTGGCATTCTATTATTTGAGCCCTGCCTACAGCCCCTCAAAAAGCATATGACAAGATACGGCTTAACTGACGTAGCTACCTGTAAGATGGCAGCACTGTCAAGCATCCAAGTCCGTTTCAATTCCTACAGAGACCAAGCGTTAAAAGACTCAGTACTTGTTTTGAGAAGTGATCATGATGTTTAAAATTAGCTGTAATATATTTGGCAGTTTAAATGCAACCAGGCATCAGTTAACATTTGTATTTTAGGGCTTTTCATCTTCACTTTCTTCATATGGACTCATAAAATTTAGCTGTTAGATCTATGGCATTTATTTTACTTGATTTCCTTTTTGATTGTTTGCTAATATGGACAGTTGTTAATATCTTCAACAACTACCTGAAAAGATTTAACTATACTTCCTGGTAAAAGCCTGGGGTAACTTCTGAGGACTTAAGCAACTGTCAACCATCATCACAATGAATTTCAAGCAAGCTGAAAACGAAGTTAGCTTATCTGCCTCCATCTAACAGAATCAAAGTTTTCCCTGAATTAATACATGCATTACATATTTCCAAGAAAAATCAAATGACAAGTTTTATAAAAGTTGCCTTAACTGAAGCTACTTAGCTAGAATACAACACAAAAAGGACATCCCCATGTAAGACTATGATTGCATTCCAGTGTTAGGGTCAGTTTTGGTCAATTCTTTAACCCTGAGTTCTTAAACAATTTACAGCTTCTCCTTATATTGGCTTCTGATGGGGATGGGGCAGGGAGAGGCAGGGAGGATTGTCAGGGCATTGAAGGCTTTTCCTTTCTCCTTCAGTCCTATTCTAATTCAAAGCCTTCCTTCAGTAAAATAGTGTGAAAGGAACCTCTAGGCAATAAGGATTCCCGCCCCCCCCCCCCCCTTTCAAGACAGTAAGCATTTGCTAAGATTCAGGGAAGCACCTGTATTAATTGTATTTCCTGCACATGTGTTGCTTTTGTTTGCAATGAAAGAATTCATCTCAGGTGAGTTAACCTTGCTTTTTAGAGAGGGCACCTGTAGTTATCTTGGTTCGTATTTTAAATCAAAACATGTTGAGCCTTTAAAGAGGCAGATAAAGAAGTGCTGACAAGAGGGGATGCAGGTGGGATTAGGGGACTTTCTCACCACTTGTATTATCAGGACACAGAAAAACTGAGTCACATTAAATTACAGGGGGGAGAAAGATTCCCAGAAATTCCACAGATGGGAGGTTGACTGGCATCTTGAGTAGGAAGGCCTGAGGAGTGGTCTGAGAGCAGGTATGAAAAGACACCTCCTTCTTAGCCTCGGGCTTCTATAATTGACCAAGAATTTTCAGCTTGTGATTTGATCCAGCCAAACCCTGTTAGAGGCACTTGCCCCCAACCGAGACCAAGGCTGGAATGAATAAGAATTAGGTGACTCATGGGTATATACAATACATGCATTCACATCTATTAGGATAAATGACACGTCGCTCACTTTAAGCACAGGCAGCTGGAGATTGTCATATTCTGAAAATGACAACTGTTATTTATTTATTGAGAATATTTATACAGGTTCTTCCTGGGCACAGAGAATGCATTTTTCAGCAACACTGTGACACCAGACTGTCACGTGTCTAGAACAGACTGTAGAAAACCATTAAGTACAAGGGGAGACAAAGCCCATGTACTAGGGGCAGCAATCTGTAGGAGCAGAGATTTCCAAGGTTGGATGTGGCAGCTTTTTAAGTGAGGCCCAAGTGATTATCTTAACAGGGTTTCAAGCTATGCTAAAGGAAAAAGATCAGGTGTTTTTTTTTCCCCAGTATGATTATGCTAACTGCAAAAGGGCTAGTTGGGAAGCAGTGATTAATTTGGTTCGAGGGTTCACTTTATACATGAAGAAAGAGGGATGGAGAATTACTTAGGATCAGAAGCCATTCTTGCAGCTTATTTTCCACACATCCTAGTCCTTCTACCTCTAGCAAAGATTATTTCTCCGTGCTATAATTTCCCCTGTATTAAAAGAGATGCACTTCAGGAAATGGAAACATGAGAGATTTTGTTGCTATTGTGATTGTTGGTGGTGTTTGTTTTTGCGTTGGCTTTTTGTTTTTATTTTTGTTTTTCTTTTTCTTATGGAAGGGTAAAGGGGGTGGAGCAGAAAGGGAGGGAGGAAAGGTAAACAAATGCAATCATGCTATTCAGTATGTACTAGGTGGAAAATGACCTATTGTGGGCAGGGATGGGAGGGGGGAACTGGGGGAAAGTAAAGGAAGGGGTGACATCAGTGCAAAAAAGAAATATTTTCATTACCTGACTTTAAATGGCAACCCCTCTGCATAACACCTTAATAATAATAAAATTACTTTTCTTAAGGAAAGCGACATACTTGTGTGTGTGTGTGTGCATGCACGTGCACGCGTGCATGCGTGTACACGTGTGTGTCTGTGCTCTTGGATGTGTACCAACACACATGCTTGTGCAGTACTAAGGCTTGAACTCGGGGTCTGGGAGCTCTCCCTGAGCTTTTTCACTCAAGACTGGCAAGCTAACACTTACGCCACAGCTCCATTTCCAGCCTTTTGGTAGTAATTAGATAAGGGTCTCACGGACTTTTCTACCTGACCTGGCTTTGAACTGAGATCTCAGCCTTCTAAGTAGCAAAGATTACAGTGAGTCACTGGAGTATCCAGTGAGACACATTTTTCTTAAAATGGTGTTTCTCAGGCAAAAGTCCCCTTTCAAATAAGCCATGCTGGGGTCACATCCCTTATTTATGGAGATGACTAGTAGTGCAGCATCAGAATGTGCATTTTACCAAGTCTCCTCAGTGGGTTCTTTCACACATGAAGGATTGAGATCCATTAGAAGGATTGAATTTATGTGAAGAAGCAAGTTCTGTGCTGCTGCATAGATACTAAGTGCTGGTCAACAATGAGTCACAATAACTAGTGATTGATGGCAACTCAGATGAATGTAGCTTATCTACACCCTCCTCCGTTTCTGAGGTGCTGCCCTTCTTTTCTAGTTATGCATGTAAGTGTGGAGGAATACGTATAATCCTTTCCAGACAATACTTTTAAATAGCTATATGTTCAGAAAATTTCAATTAAACATAAAACATTTTTCTTACAGTCACCTGGAACTAATTTTTTTGGTAAGCTGGCCTCTTACTCAACCACAGGGTGGAATTTGCAGATTCCAGTGTGCAGATTCCACATGAAAGACTGACCTGCCTCCTGTGGCCAGAGGATTCCCAGAGAGTGAGCCATCTTAAAAACAAGCCAAGTGCCCATGGCTCATGCCTGTGATCCTAGTTACTCAGGAGGTTGAGATCTGAGAATCCAGGTTCAAAGCCAGCCCAGGCAGGAAAGTCTGTGAAACTCTTAATACACTACATTACAAAAAAAAAAAAAAAAGCTGGAAATAGAGCTATGGCTCCAGTGGTCGAGCGCTTGTCTTGAGCAAAAAGAAGCTCAGGGACAGTGTACATGTCTTGAGTTCAAGGCCAGGAATGGCACTCCCCCTCTCCCCCACACAAATAAAATAAAAATAGATTAATATATTTTTATTGTGAAAATACCGTATAGAGGAGTTACAATTACATGGGCAAGATAATGAGTACATTTCTTATCAAGCATTGTTGCCTCCTCCTTTGTTTCCCCTTCCCATCCCTTCCCATCTCCCACCCTGCCCCCAACCTGGCCAAAGTTGTGAAGTTCGTTTCTCTACATAATGAATTGTACGGCTCATTTTTACAATGGGTGATTAATATCTTTTTTAAAAAATGAAGCTTTAGCACATGTATAGATTTCACTTTCAGGACGGAATAAGTGAAACCCTAGGTCTCCTTGGCACAGGCCAAAATTTTCTGAATAGAGATCCAGAAACACAACAAATCAAAGAAAGGTTGGAAAAATGGGATTGCATGAAGTTGCAGAGCTTCTGCATGGCAAAGGACATAGCTAGCAAGATCAACAGAAAGCCTACGGATTGGGAGAAGATCTTCACTAGCCATACAATGGACAAGGGTCTCATATCTAAAATATACCTGGAACTCAAAAAATTAAATCCCCCAACAACAAATCCTCAAAGAAACAACTGCCCAATAAATAAGTGGGCTAAAGACTTACAGAGAAACTTCTCTGAAGAGAAAAGAAGATGGCCAATAGACACATGAAGAAATGCTCAACCTCCCTAGCCATAAAAGAAATGCAAATCAAAACAACACTGAGATACCACCTCACCCCAGTTAGAATGGCTATAATCAAGAACTCTAATAACAGGATGCAGGAGGGGATGTGGACAGAAGTGAACCTTGCTGCATTGTTGGTGGGAGTGTAAATGTTTAACCACTTTGGAAAGTAGTATGGAGGTTCCTCAAAAGACTCCACATAGAGCTCCCCTATGACCCAGCAATCTCACTTTTGGGCATTTACCCAAATGATCACAACCAAGACCACACTAAAGCTACCAGCACAACTATGTTTATTGCAGCATTATTTACCATTGCTAAGATATGGAACCAACCCAGATGCCCCTCAGTAGATGAATGGATCAAGAAAATGTGGTATATACACACAATGGAATTCTATGCCTCCATCAGAAAGAATGACGTTGCCCCATTTGTTAGGAAATGGAAAGACTTGGAAAAACTTATATTAAGTGAAATAAGCCAGGTCCAAAGAAACATAGGTCCCATTGCTTCCCTTATTTGCAATAACTAATATATGTCTGAGACAAGCAGAAAAGGTCAGATAAGTTGATGTTAGGCGAAATGAACCCCAAGATAAGGACTTAAATGTTTTTTCTTTCTTGCTATTGTTTCTAACATATTTATAAGATATTTCTTTGTTGCTTTGTATGTCCCTCCCCCACGGTATAACCCATGTTTTCACTGTATTTGATGTTGGTATAATTTGTGGAGGGGAAGGGAAAAAAAACAAATTGTTTAAATAGGAATACAGGTGGACCCATTGCAACAATGAGATGTTCAAGACGTTATGTCGAAAAACAAACTTTACAACTTTGGCGCGCGGAGGGGGTGGTGGATGGGAAGGGATGGGAAGGGGAAACAAAGGAGGAGGCAACAATGCTTGATAAGAAATGTACTCATTATCTTGCCCATGTAATTGTAACCTCTCTGTATGGTATTTTCACAATAAAAAAATGTGAAAAAAAATATTGTCAAAAGAAGACTGAACTATTTTGTTTCTTTTCCCTCGGTAAAAGTTCATTGTCACAAAGAAAAATAATCTCATAGGAGAGTTAGGCAGGTAATTTTAAGTGATATTTATTTTGGATCTTGTGATAATTGTATATTTGTCAGCTTTTAAAAATTCATTTCTCATTTCAAATGTATTTCTGGTGCCTAATTTTGTATTCCTAAATTTTCTTTCTTTCCTTTTTTTTTTTGGTTAAAAGAAGGCCTTCCCCAGCTTGTATGAGCTTCAGATCTCTACATAATTTGGACTTGGCCCTAAGATCATCTAAACCCCTAAAGCTCGGCTGCACTAGCATTCACTTACACACAGATGGTATTTGTGACCCACAAAAGGAACAGAGATTGGAGAACACGTGGAGGGTTAAGGCAGAGGGAGCAGGGACAGTCAGAGTACATTCCCAGGGTACAATGGATTTGGGAGAGGCTTTGTTAACAGGTGAAGTAACTTTCTCAAGCAGCACCTTAGGTCCTTAAGTGGTGCTTAAACATAGCACAAAGGTAGCTGATGAAGATCAGATTGTTAGCCAAACAAGTTGCTTGTAAAATCTAAAGAGCAGTAGTTGATCTGATAACTGGTGGATTCTTAATAGCTCAACACAAATAAACCACTTGTAAATGCCCCCGGGCTGGCCTGCCTCACCAGCCTTTTGACGTGGCAGTAATATATGGCCAGTAATTACCATAATGAGCTACCAGAAGGCATCTATTTGTTAGCCCTAGAAGAGCTTGCATCTGGCTTTTAGGTGTGAAGCAAGGAGAGGCTGAATGACAAGGAACATTTGAATATACATTTCCTCTGGGCAGCTACTTATTTGAACAGCTGCTCGGGAGGCACCCAGCAACATTAAGAGTCAGTCCAATTGGGAAGGCTGTGTGCATCTTGATTTCTATTTTTTTTCTTTGAAGTACAAGACCAGCCTATTTTCTCCCCGGGGTAATAATTTCTCCAAATTAAAAGTGGTTACCCGACTTAAAACCTGTGACAAGTCTATTGTATTGACCTCTACAGCTGGGCGAGGGTGGAGGTTGCCAGGGAAATGGGCTCTAACACACTCAGAAGTCACGTGCCAAATTGTTTGGTTTTAGATTAAGTTTCATAGGAAAAATGATCCAGAGCTTGCTTGCTTTCTCTCTCTCTCCTTTTTTTTTGTCTTTGTCAAAACAAAGACTGTACAACAAAGGCAACATTTTGAGACATCTGCTGAAAATACAAAAATATTTTCATCAAAATAACAAACTCGTGGTTTGTTGTGTCAGGTTGTACATTTAATAATTCGAATGATAAGCGTTCCCCAGATATTAGAGGCACATTTGCCACCTGAAGAAAATAAAGGCATCAGCTATGTAAGAAATGAGCTTGAAAATAACATCTGAGGTGGCAGTGCGATTGAAGAATGGGGAATGTATAGAGGAAAAAGTATTGTAGAAATTGGCAAGAGGGCAAAGTATTTGAATCTCTAAATTCTACAACTAAGAAACAAAACAAATACAAGCTGTCCTTTGCCACAGAACATTCTGTCAAGGTCAGGGCCAGTTTGTTCAACATCTTATGTTCTCTTTAGGAAAATGTATTTGAAATGAGCTACTCGGAGGATATGTGAAATAATGCCTCTAAGACCCTTGGCTTAAAACAAAAGGTCACAGGTATTTCTTATTGACCCCAAGTTTACCTGAGATAAACAGGTTTACATGGAATCTGGTAGAGGCATATCAGAGGTTTGTCTTGACATTCATGGATCACTGAGCAGCTCCAAATGCCTCTAAGAAGATTATCAGGTGGTTGTATTTCCTGAAGTTTCCTGATCTCCTTTTACCTGGGGGTCAAATTGTAGGCATTTGAAATATTACTAAGAAACAAGAAGATAGAACCTACAAAAAAATACAGGTTAGTATTATAGGTTTATCTGCTTGCAACATTCTTTTGGACAGTTGTATTTTATTTTATTTTTTGGTGTAATAAAGAACATTAACATTATATATCAATATATATGATAAACATATATATATATATATATATATTAGTTGCATGGATACAGAGCCTATCAGTGTAAAAATAGTAAAAGAAAATGTCTCCTCATCCATATATGCAATCAATGTGGTTATCTCTTGTCCATTCATCCTAAATAATCACTTCATTTCATATATGTTCTTACTGGGTTTCTTGACTATCCAAGTAAACATACGCATCACACACACACACATACACACACACACACACACACACACACACACACACACACACACACTATTCTTGCATATTTATGCAAAAGTCAGCAGATTGGATACTGTTTCATATGACTTTGTTGGCATTTAATTCTCTTGGATTCATTTTTTAAAATCTCTTAATTCTCTTGGACTTACTTTTATTTTATCTGTCACTTTTTATAGTTGTATAATTTCCCATTGTTTGGTAAGTTATTGCATCCAAACTGTGAATTTTAAAAAAAAATCCTAGTGACTCACAGAAATGTAAGAAATATGATGTGGCACATTTAAAGTATTTTTATTTGTATTAAACTCTAATTTAAATTGGGATTTGCCCAAGGCCTGGGTTTCTATGAGTATGAAAAATATAGTGAACCTGTGGAATCATTTAAAGGAATAGCCTCATTCATGAGTTAGGGTAAAATGCAAGGAATTAGATCAGAGACTCAACAAAAATATTTAAGATGTGCATAATTTTCAATAGGCTCTGTCCTGGAGTGTCCATATTCTATGGAGTGTTTGTCATGCTCAGTTTATTTTCTTTAAATATTATATAAACATTCAGACTTACTTTGATTCTTTCCCCCCCCAAACATGAGAACAGCTGCCCTACAAGGCTTTGTCTTTCAGACCACAGAACTAGTGTTTCTCTACGGCCTTCCTACTTCTCAGATCCTACTTTTACATTTTAATTAAGGTAATCCTTCAATCTACATCCTCTTCCAGACCCCTTTCTCCTTTCTTTCTAAGCTGTTATCCATGTTCCACCTGAAGCAGGAGATCATATTGCAGTTTTGGTCCTAAGCTCATTAAAGAAGAATGCATCTGGCATTTCTCTTGGAGGAAAATAGGCTTTCAAGTTCTAATTGGAAAGATCTGAAGAGAGTAGAACTCTGGGGTCTTTTTGACCACAGGTCCCAGACCACTGAGTCTATACGTTCACCATGCAGAAAACATAGGGCCTAACATCTTAACTGCAGTTGTTGTTGGCCTATTATCTAAAATTAAATTTAAAAAATTCAACCTCCATTCTGGTATGGGCAAAATTGTGTTGGGAGGTGGACTGTCTTGTTGAGATGAATATGCTTTTTTCTTTTACTTTTCAAACTTCTATGAAGTTTGTAAATAAGAGGGAGAGTATAGGAGGAAGGAGAGAAGGAAGGAAGGAAGGAAGGAAGGAAGGAAGGAAGGAAGGAAGGAAGGAAGGAAGGAAGGAGGGATGGAAGGAGGGAAGGAGGGAAGGAGGAAGGGAGGGGAGGGAAGGAGGGAAGGAGGGAAGAAAAGGAAGGGGGGGGGAAGAAAAGGGAAGGAGGGAGGGAAGAAAAAGGAGGGAGGGAGGGAAGAAAAGGGAAGGAGGGAGGGAAGAAAAGAAAGAAAGGGAAGGAAGAAAAAGAAAGAAAAGATGGAAGAAAGAGAGGTAACTGCCTTTGCTTTGCTGCCTGTGTTGGGGGAAGATTTAGGGCATTACCAGAGCTAAACCATAAGTACTTTGTTTTGCCTGAGGAAAAAAACTAATGAGTCCTCTCCTCTCCTTGTCTTCCCTCCCTGCCCCTCCTCTGTTCTTCCCTCCCTTCTCTCCTCTCTTCTCTCCTCCTCTCTCTCCTCCATCTCTCCCTCTGTCCTTTCTACTTTCTTCTCCTTCCCCCTTCCTTTTTTTCTTAGCCAGAGGGATATGCGAGGGAAACTCCTTTTAGTATAGAAATAGAAACACATAATAATAACAACAATAAACTTGTTCTCTGCCAACACATTTACTGAAGTATATACTGTCAGTCCAACACTCTTTCTATGTCCCTGCCTATCTACTGCTTGCCTCATTCCCAGGCATATCTAATAAATGTTACCTGATGTTATTGGTAGCCTGTTGTTCTCTTTCCCTGCTTGGTTTTACACAGGACATAATGTCATATTTATAAGTACTTTTAAGGATTGTAAGTATTGTTCTTTTTCTAACAATGCTACTTTTTCCAAGTCCTTTTTTAAAAAATGATACATATTTTGTCCTTAAGGGACTTTAAAAGTGAACAGAACTAGCAGATTCCCTTCCTGCCCTCCTGACCCACACCCATCCTGGGGTCAGTGCCCTGGCCTGTCTTTATATAGTTGCAAGAAAATAGGTGCCAGATTCTCTTCTCAGCCTAAATTCTGGCTCTGCATGTATTTATTTTCACCTGGTGAGAATGCAGTTCCACAAAAGTGTTGAAGTAAACATACAGATCCTTTATGAAATAATCATAAAAGGATTATTTTCCTTCAAGAAGTCTAAGCTTTTCTAAACATCTGCTATTCAAAAGTGATTACTTGGGAATTTCCAGGTCACGCCACAACAAGGGAGTCTGTTGCTACTGGATTCATTTAGACAAAAACCAGGAACCAAACATTTAGGGATAAGGAAGAGAGCATTTTAAAAATTAGTTCATGTCTAATGAACTTAAATTATGAATGTTTACATATTTTTAGATGCTGCTCCTGATTTTGTTGTGTTGCCATTAATCTACATAATTGGTTTTGCTGCTAAAGCTTTAGGTAATAAATATACAGAAACCACAAGTCCTGAACGGATAACCTATCACATAGCAGCAGCAGAAAACATTGAATTTTTATTTATTCATTTGTATGTATGTATATATGTATACATGTATATATATGTGCATGTACATATGTATGTATGTATATATATATATATAAAGTATCTGAGAAGGGACCCCCAAACCAAGGACAAGGAAATGGATCAAAGGAAAGCTGTAATTTTTGACAATAATGTATTTAAAGACAGTAGTAATTCTGAAAAGTGATTGAGAAGGGGAAGGACCAAATTCCCTAGCATAATTTTAGCAAACATTTGCTTGGGGGAAGAAGCACAAGCAATCATTAATTAAGTAGTTACTCCTTGCCAACATTTGGCATCTATTACCCCATGCAGTCCTCGAACTTAGGTAACAAGTCCCATCTCACAGACAAGGATCTACAGCTCGGGGAATCTCAGGGAGATGTGCAGGGGTTGTGGCAGGGCCTGGACTTCAAGGTGGCCCACCTGCTTCAGGATCCATTGTGCATGTCAACTAGCATTCAGATTTTATCATAAAACGTTATTTCAAGTAACAGTGTATCTTTTTTTTTCTTGTCTTTTTTTTTATGGTCATGGGACTGCTCTGGCTCCTGGTCTTAGTTTCCAGCTTCCTATCTGAAGAGAAGATAAATAGCCAGGTGTCACTACAGGCCCCACTGCATTTTTCCTGGCTTCTCCCTCAGTCCTCTGTCTGCAGGTCAGAGTCTACAACGTTGTCATCTGGCTAGGGCCAGTTTAGAGAGCAGTGAAAGAAGAGAACTCACAAAGAAAGCCAGCTGTATGTCTATAATGATCTCTATCCCCCTCTCTCCAGGTTTTGTGTGCTACTTGCTTCTGAAATCTGGAATAGATGCTTACATGGTCTGGGTATACCAGAAACACTGATCTCTTTTCTTTCTATTCTCTTCCTTTTCTCTCCCCTCTCTTTTCTTCCTTTTCTCTTTCTCTTCACTTTCTCTTCTCTTCTTTCTCTTCTGCTCTCTCTTTTCTCTCCTCTTCTTTCTCTTGTCCTCTCCTCTTCTCTCCTTTCTTCTCCCCTCCTTGTCTCTCCCTTCCCTTCCATTCTCCTCCTCTCTTCTCCCTTCTCCTCTGCTATTTTCTTCTCTCTTCTCTTCTTTCCCTCTCTCTCTTTCCTACTTTCTCTCATTTCCTTTATTTTAAGTGGGGTTGTAACCCTGGGTCATGTAGTTTCTAGGAAAGTACTATACCATATGATCCATGTCCCTAGCCCTTTTTGAGTTCAGTTTATTTTCACATTAGATCTCACTTTTGCTTAGGTTGCCTTTAAGACCATGAGTTTCCTATTTCTGTCTCTTATATAGGGGCTATTATAGACATAAACCCCACACTCAGAATGTGATGCACTCTTTCTTGGTCAGATGCCACCTATAAATTTTCCATAGTCTTCTCTTTGTGGATTATTGAGTTTAGCCTCCATGGTGCTTGTTTAAATTAGACACTTAAAATTTTTTTTAAGTAGATGTTACAGTGTCTACTTAATTCAACAACTCACAACACTTAAAACCTCATTCAACAACTATCTACTGGGCATGTGTCAGGCATTGTTTTGAGAGTGTAGGATTTATCAAAGAACAAAACAAAACAATCTTCATGGAACTTACATTCCTAATAGGGGGAGACAGGTATTAAATAATAGCCATACTAAGTAAAAAAACTTAGTGAAGTGAATGCTAAAGAAACATTTGAATTAGGTTACTGGGGATTTAGAAGGAAACAAGAAAGAAAAGAGGGCCCTCATAAGAAGATGGCGTGTGAATTGGTGCTTGCAGGTGGTAAGAAAGCCCGCTCTGTGAGCAGGGTTAGGAGGATTGAGGAATGGTCCAGGCCAAGGGAATAGCCATTGTGAAGTCTCAGACTGGAGCAAGGATGGTTGCTTAAGGAATAATCAAAAGATTAGTGGTGTTGAAGTGGAATAAATAAGTGAAAAGACTCAAAGAAGGGCTGGGAAGGTGGCTCAGTGGTAGAGTGCTTGCCTTGCATGCATGAGGCCCTAGGTTCAATTTCGCAGCAACACATAAGCAGAAAAAGCCAGAAGTGGTGCTGTGACTCAAGTGGTAGAGCGCTAACCTTGAGCTGAGAGCTGAGGGACAGTGCCCAGGCCCAGAGTTCAGGCCCCATGACTAGAAAAAAAAAAAGAAAAAAGAAGATTCAAAGAAATAGAGTGAGTCAGCGGGCATTATAGGGTGTTGCCAGCTTTGATAAAGGCTGATTTTTACTTTGATTGAAGTAGGAAAGTATAAAGGGCCTGAGCAAAGTGATCTGATTTTACCTCATTTCTCTGTTTTCTCTGTTGAGAATAGACTACAGGTGGTTGGGGCATAGCTCAGGGTAGAGCCCTTGCCTAACATGTGTTTGATCCCCAGAAAACAGAAAGAAAGATAGATACATAGGGAGAGAGTCATGAAGACAGAAAAAGAGAGAGAGAAAGGAGGAGGAGGAGGAGAAGGAGAAAGAGGAGATGAAGGGGAAGGAGAAGGGAAAGGAGAGTAGAAGGTGAGAAGGAGGAAGGGGAGGGGAAAGAGAGAAGGAGAGAAGTGGGGGAGGAAGTGGTATGTTCTCTAGCTCCCCAATATCCCAGTCAGACTGGTTTTGGTCATTCGTGGCACCTGCTTGCACTCCAAAGGCATGTAAGTTTGTGAATCCTGATACAGACTTATGTTTATAGGTGGTAACAATATTCCCAGGTTGGTGCCATCACCAGCATCTTAAGGGTGAAAACACCCAGCTTGAAAGAACCTGGCTTTCCCCCTAATTGTATTTGGAAAATATAGCCAACATTCTCAGGATATGGTATCTGTCCCATTGCTAAGTTCAAATCTAACATTCTTCCCTAAAAATAAGAGAAAGGATAGTGCCAAGAATGCCAAATATATTTCAAAGAATCTTGGTCAGCTTTGAAACAGCAGCAAGCATTGTAGACATGACCAAATAGAGGGTCATGTACAGCTAAAGAAAAGGAAGAGAAGTCGAGGGGAGAAGGGGTTAAGAAATAGTTCTGATGACAGTTAAACCTGAAGGGGTGAGACCATGGGCATCAGCACGATGACTGTGCCTTCACAGGAGTAGAGAAGTGAATACTCGTTGGAAAATTAAAAATAATGAGTTTCGTTTTTAGCCGGATTACTCCCTCAGAGTGTAGCTTCATGCGCAGAGTGAGCAGGAAATTGAAAAATAAGCTGTGGCTTCGAAGAAATGTGCTAGACTGTCAGAATTTGAGGAAGAAATTGTCTTCTCATTTGAGATTTCAAACCTATGCTGCACCAAAAGTCTCTGCTTACCGGCCTTAAAAGCAACATTAAAAAGAAAAATTCTAAGAGATGGGATGATTGGGTATTGAACAAATATACTGAAAATCGACTAAGTAATTCTTTAGGGTAGGTTAAAAAAAAAGGAAAAAAAATAATTTCAGTCAAGTTTATTATCATTCTCCAGACCTCCCCGCTGCCTAGCACATTTCTACCTGCTCTTTGAAAGACAATGTTCACCACATTTTGGACAGATTCCCTTCCTAGCTCCCCAAGAAAAGACTTTTTTTTTTTTCAATTTCCTGCACATCAAATAGTGTTTAATTTTTTTCCTAATGTCAGATTCTTTTGGTTTTTTTCCCATTTGTTGTTTTTATTTTGCTTGCAACTCCTGTATTCTTTGGGAACTGATATCTTGAGAAATTGGTAAATGGTTTCTATAGCAACAGTCACCAGGCAAATCTCTCCCTACTGTGCTCCTCCCTCCAACCCCATCTCAGTGTTTTTTGTTTTTTGTAAATCTTTCCAGTAGTGCACATCAATGTATTTGGATAAAGTTTCCCATAGCTAGATTTTCAAAACTCATTCGCTATACATGCTTTCTCTGATTGAATGGGAATTTCACATTAGAGGGTAGTTTTTTCATTGTAGACAGGTTTAAGGTCGACTTGGGTGCCATCTATGGTGTATTAGTGGCTGCATGTGAAATTGTAAGGTTATAGCATTCAGGTGTAAGTTGATCCTATACTTAAATATTGTCTGAAATATTCATTAGAGGATGGGGAGATTAAAAAAGAAGTTTTGAGTAAATATTCATGTGACTTAGCAAAGAGATGGATACATGCATGAGAAAACAATTGTCTACTCTATGCTGGCCATCACCATGGTGGGAAGCTTGCAAAGACCACTTAAAAATCATTAAATTAATTCATCCTGTAATAGAAGTGTGAGACTTTTTGCATCAGTTCATATCTGGCTTCCATATGTCTCTGGTTTATCTGGAATGGGGTCATTAAAGCAGAATATGAGAGATACTATGTTTGTTCTCAGTGATCAGTGTCCATGAGATCATATCTCCTATAGACCCTAAAGAACTTTATAACATAAATGCATTTCAGCATTCATGCTTTCAGTAGTCATGCCTATTTTTCACATCTTGAAATAAAGAGTTCTATAAAGTTTATAAGTTTTAGGCTTTATATCAACAGTTGAATTTAATTCCATAAATACCAGAGGCCATTTCATGTGGTAATTATGATAATAATCTTCAGTATAAGCTAGCTAAAAATAAAACCTCAATTTTGCCACTCATAAAACTTTGGGAAACTTAACCTCCTTGCGTGAAATGAGCTAATAACAGTACTTTTTAATACAATTAGGAGATTCAATGAATTAACCTACATAGATTACTTACAACTCATAAATTAATTGTCTTAAGAATCTCTTTACTTTTCTGTTACATTCCTTACTTCAATAGCCTCTTCACTTTTGTATCTTACATTCCTAATTCAAATAAAAATTAACCTAGTGTGGAAAAGCATCTATTTTTTTTTTTTTTGTCAACCAAAAGTTGCTCTTCAACTTTTGAGTTCTATCTGGTTATTCATGAAATACAGAGGCAAAAATCATATGGACTAGGAAGTCTTCCCTTTCCTCCTAAGAAAAAAAAATAGATATTAAGAAAATTATTGGTGAAGAGCCACAGCAAAATCCCACAGAGTAACATCACAGAGATTTGCAAATCATAGTTTGTTGACAGAAAGCAGCTCCTTTTTCCCCACTGAGGATTCCACAGCAATGCTTGGGGAGCCGGCCCGGGAATCACCTCCAGCCCCATCTGGGATGAATATTGCACCAAGGCTCTCAAGCTACCGACTAAGCGACATTTGGATTGGGACAGCTTCCAACTCGATTAAAGTATTCAGCTCTTTCCAGAATCAGTTTCTAAACCTTTTCACCAGTTGAATCAGTTTACATGCACTTTGATGCAGAATAATATAGAAGACCTTTTTCTTTCCTATTTTTTACTTTCCTACTTTTGATTTCCTACTGATACTCAGGGTTTCCTTCCCCTCCCCCATCTTGATTGCAGTAAATAAAAATGCACTCAAGCTAACTTTAAGTAAATTCGATTTATACAGGCATCAGGGGAAAATACAGATAGTAAATACCATTTAGATTATAGTTAGCTAGTGCCTGAACATATATATCTTATGCATATTAGGTAGATCTATCTAATTCAGGACAGCTACGCCTACTACGGCAAAAATTGCAGACGCCTTGCTCACAGAGTAGGATTCCTAATTGTGTCACCTGAACTGAGGTTAGTCATGCTTTCAGTGAGGCTAAATAGGCCCTCAGTAATAGAGAGACCACAGGCTTCAATGGAGGACATAAGAAGATCGGAGAAATACATTTTAACACAACATAAAAGTGATTTGTTTAATCTATGGATATTTGTTTATTTTCTATGGATATTTTTTCAAATCCAAGCCGACAGGTGCGTAATTAAAATAATGTGCGAATGTTTTTTTCACTACATGGAAGTTGAAGCATAACCTCTGGGCATAAAGTATACTGCATTCAACAACTCATTCAGGTTCTCTGGCTCTCATTTGATATCTAGGGCCCATTATCTTATAGGCACATTTGTACCATTTTCCCATAATGTGTTATCATCTTACATTAGTCTATATGGAACTTTTTTTTTGCCATTTTCCTCCCTACTCATACGGCCAAGTTACACTTTGTACTTAATGCTTCACTATGTCACACCAGAACTTTGTGAACATTTTCATTCTAGCAGGAGTGTTTATGGATTACTTATAACAATGTTAAGTGAGATTGATCCAGCACTAATTCTACACATAAAAATCATCTCTCATATAGGCTCTCCTTTCCTTTCTCCAGCAGCATGTCTTTAGTAAGTACCTATAATGTCACAGAAACTCTTCTAGATTTCCAGAATCAGTGAACCAAAGATTCCAATTTTCCTAGAGTTTACATATTACTGGGAAAAGATAATCAATAACAAATAAACGAATGTTTAACATATTGTGTGGCTGCAGATAGGCTGTTTCTGCTTTCACTTAGTTGATCACTTGAGGTAGTTCTTCAATGACAAAGTACTTCCTCCTTGATAAAATTCACCATATGCATCTCACTGGGAATGGGCTACTTCCTTCCATTTTGTGTTTCATTTGAAAGAGCATAATGAATTAACGAAAAGGAAGCAATGTTCAAGCATACTCAGGAGAAAATACTTAAGCTAAATTTAACCCATTCAATCAAAATTTGGTTAGTATTTAAGAAAAATATAAAAAGAAATTACAGTCTAGACCTTAAGGACTTTATAATCAAATTGAATAAAGTAGACAACCAAGCAAATAGTCTATATATTTTGACTGTACTATCCCTAGAAGCTAACACCTGGCTTTACTGGACTTTGAATACTGGTCTCAAAGATACCTGTAGTTCCCTGAATCTCCTTCACCTACATCTTTGGTAGTCCCTATCCTTTGATTAGACTTCTCACACAGCTTTCCTGGCAGAACTATGGTCCTGGGCTTTGTTTCTGTGTCCCTAATCTTAATCTCTATGCAGTGTTCAGTCTAATTCTTAGGCACTTACCCTTTTTCTCCATTTAGCAAACATTTATTGAATGTCTACCTGGATTACGCATTCTGCTGCCAAGTCCTGGTGATTGTAAAATGTTAAGGAACTAGTCTCAACCCTTGAAGGGGTCAGCTAATTGAAAGGAGCTTTTCAGAAACAAAAACACACATAGTATGATTCCATTTATGAAATACGTACTAATCTTTGGAATTGTTAAGTAGGCTACTGATTGTCTAGGGATGCACAAGAAAGGGAGAAGGGGAATCACTATTAATGTGTACAAGGCTTCCTAATGGGATGATAGAACAGCTCTAAAATTGTATGATTCTGTAAAGTGCATGTAACTTTACAAATTAATAAATTTGTAGGTATTGCTTTCCTTTGATCTGTTGATAGTTTATTTCATGGAGGCTTATTGAGCCAAGAAGGTTAGAGGAAAATCTTTCCTCTCTTACATCACCTAGAAAGGAAGAGACAAAGGAGGTAAATGAAGCAAGTCATCCACAATGGTTAGTTATATCATGAAAAAAGATCGAAAAGTGACATGAGAAATGGAGACCAGAAGTTCTTGGACTTAAGAGGAAAGAGAAGCAGCTGTCAGCTGTGGTGGGCAGTGAAAGAAAAGTCCATGGATTGATATAGTGAGCTTGAAAATGAGTGGGTTTCAGATAAAGATAGAGGAAGGAACAAAAGATCATGGAGATGAGTTCAATGAGTGCCATGGGTTTTTCTTTTTGTTGTTTCTTGTTTGTTTGTTAAGATTATTCTTGTTTATTCTCATAAGATCTTTCAGGTCAGCCTAACCTACAAAGCAATCACAGAATCCCTAGTGTAGTACTCTTCATCCATTTATGCTTGTGAATAACTCTTAACAAATGAAGATCTTTCCAACCGAGAACTAGCTGCCCCACTCTAGTTTTGTATAAATTACTACCTTTTTTACCTTACTGGATTCTTAAGTTGGTCAGGCCTTTTGCCTAAATGCCAGTTCATGACTCATAGGTAATACCAGATTATTTTCAAACATTTCTTTGCTGACAGAAGAGAAGTTTTTCTTCTTCTACTTCCTCTGACCTCAAAATTGTACTGTAATTTCTATCATCTATCTATAGTTTTCTATGCATATGAATGTATAGAATTATGTACTTGTTATATACAAAGCCAGGGTTTTCAGTCTTCTTTTCTTTGGTAGAGAACCAGGTCCTGGTTTCAGGCAACAAGTCTAGCTTACATCTCTCTCATCTTGGTATAGAAAACCTTGGGTTTTCTGCAGTCTCATAGTTGAGTATTCTGACATTTTCCTTCTGTAGGTAGGGCACATTGCACTTGCTTAAGCCCAAATGACAGCTCTAAGTATCTGCTCCATTTCTAGTCCATACATTCACCTTTATTTTTACACAAATATACACACAAACACATATATACATATATATATATATATACATATATATATATGTATATATATATACAATGTGACAACCCTAGGTAGATATCTATCTATCTATCTATCTATCTATCTATCTATCTATCTATATCTACAGATATAGATATATCTACCTAGGGTTGTCACACTGTGGCCTATGAATCAAATCTGGCCTCTGACTATTTTGTAAATAAAAGCTTACTAGAACACAACCATAACCATTCTTTTGTGTGTCACATAGTCTCATTTCATGCTAATAAATTCCTTTCTCCCTCTCCTTCTTACCTCCTCCTCCTCCTCCTTCCTCTCTCTCTCTCTTTTACTCTTCCTCCTTTCTGCCATAGAATGACACAGCAAGAAGGTCCTCACCAGACGTAGCTCCTAGATCTAGACTTTACAACTTCTTAAACTATGATCCAAATAAATTTCTGCTCATTACAAATTACTCAGATATTCTGTAATAGCAAAAATATATAGATTAAGGTTGTTCACTTGTTGGGAAAGAGCAGTCCTGGAAAACTTTGACTTGTTACTTTCTCTTTCAATAATAATAATAATAAGCACAAGACTCACTCAGCAAATAAGTAATAAGGAAGGGTAAGTAAGCAGTGCCACTCACACATTCTGGAAAAGAAAATAAAGAACTTACTCTTTGCAGCATCTACATATTTGATTAAGGTTGAGCTTTGAAGTTTTAGTAGGCTGACAGAAAGTCTTCTTGTGGGTTTGCTTTGGATAATTGAATACCTTTGTTCAAAAAAATCCTTTCTCATTCTAGAAGATCAGCTTAAAAGCCATAAAAAAGATTATAGGGCAGCCCGAGGGGAGGTAGCTTTGGAGGAAAAATGTTAGTAGAACTGAACTTTTTCCATGAGTGAGGACAGAATTTATTCTGTCATATATTCATACTTCATGGATTTTCTGATTCCATTCTCTTCTGTCCCAGTGTATTCAAGATACAGAAAATAATGACTTACAGAGTTAAAATGAATTCAAGTATGGGTATTGATCAGACACAGCTGTATATATAATATATGAAATGAAAACCATTGGAAACTGTTAGCTAATTTATTTTGGATATAAGAACCTCTAATTTATGAATATAATAAATTCAGATTTCCCCCTTTTAATCTTTGTTCTCCACAGATTCCTAAATTTGGTATAATATTCCTGTAAATATTCCATTGTTGATTTCTTACACAAAGACTCTCATTCGTTCTTCCGTATGCCTCAAGTAGAGATCTGGAAACACTCTGAAATGCTGTATAGATCTAAAATTTAATGTAGCTTTTAATAATGACCCCCAACCTCACCTCAAGTAAGCAGAAGAAGATGACCAGAAAATGACCTCTGAGGGGTTACCTGTCTCACTTGTGACCAGGTATCTATAGATGTAACCAGCAAGTGATGAAGTCAGCCTCCTCACTGAGAAGTTTGCCGTGGTATCTTTCCCATAGCTCAGAAACCCAGACAATCTGCTACCTTCATTGTACATGTTGATGTTTCCTTATCTTTATGAGGAAGGGAAATATTTAATTCTTCTGGGAATAAGCTTTGGATCAAACTCTCAGAAGGAAACCAGTCTCACCTAATAAACTCACCAGAACATAAAAGGACATGGAAGAAAACAGTAAAACTAATGTGCTAATCACTTCAATAACTGCCTAAGGCATACTTTAAATCAAATAAAAGACAAGAAAGAATACCTTTTTCAGAGCTTGGAAACACACTGATGATCAGAACACTACCTTGACTGTGTCACTGGGGGAAATATAGTCATCAAGATGGTCAAGAGACACTAGTGGCAGTTTTTACACAAGGAGAATGATTTTCCTTTCAGTTCTCTTCCAGAGTTAATGGGACTGAGAAACCTTTGCCTTCTTTCTCACTAGCTGCACGATCTATGTCCAGTCTGACTCTTCAGTGTTGAAGTCTTCCCTCTAGTTCCAGATTTGTTTCTAGCCCTGGGCAGAATTACAAAATAGGTAGCTTTTTTTTTTTCTTCATTAAACACTTATTAGACTAAAATTGCTTTGGATAATCTGGGCAATGGAAAAGCTTTGTATATCATGCCATCAGTTCATATCACAATATCTACCCTAGGAAGTGCAATGTCCTGGGTTTGATCCCCAGTACCAAAAAAAATCTTCCTCCTTCTCTTCCTCTACATTATCTTTCTCTGGATAATTCTGGCTTCAGTGACAAAGGATTCTTGTTCTGCCCTTACTCAAATAGGCAATGAACTTTATGTTTCAAAGAAAAGAGAAATGTAAATTCATGGAGAAAGACCCAGGATAATTCCAGCTAGTGGACAAATATCTACCTACTCTGTCACTGCCTCCATCAATTCCTCCTTTCCTCAGGTAGACTTCTGCAAGAAGAATGGGATCCAAGAGGTCTTTGAGAAAACCTTCACCTAGCAGAATCATTACTCTGCAAAATCCTCTCATTCTCCCAATCAGATAACCCCATAATACAAGTCATTTTTCTAGGCTCTTTAATAAATCAGTGCCATGGTAACAGGGGGAAGTGAGGAGAACACTTTTAAAAATAGAATTACAAGGCACAATAACTAAATCGAATGTATGCTCCTTTATTGGATCCAATTTGAACAAACTGGTCCTTAAATCCTCTTGAAAACAAAATTTAGCTCAACTGAACTCATAAGCTGGTGTCAGTTTTGCTGTATTGCCTATATGTAGAAGAACATCCTTACAAAAAGTGCTACCAGCACCAAGGACTGCTATGATAAATCACTCTTAAGCTTGGTAGCTTAAAACAACAAGAAGAAATGTGTTATCCCTCTACTTTTCCCAGATAAGGACATTTGTCATGGGATGTAGAGCCCACCAAGATTTCGTCATCTCAAGATCCTTAAGTTAATTTTATCTGTGAAGAACTTTTTTTGTGTGTGAGAATACCGTACAGAGGAGTTACAATTACATGGACAAGCATTGTTGCCTCCTCCTTGTTTCCCCTTGCCATCCCTTCCCATACTCCTCCCCTCCCCCCACGTAATCCTCCCCCCACCTCCCACCAAAGTTAAGTTTGTTTTTTGACATAACGACTAGTACATTTCATTGTTGCAATGGGTCCTCTCTATCCCTAGTTAAACGATTTGCTTTTTTCCCTTCCTCTCCACAAATTATACCAACATCAAATACAGTGAAAACAGGGGTTATACCGTGGGGGAGGAACATACAAAGCACATAGAAATCATCTTATAAATATGATAGAAACAATTGCATGAAAGAAAAAAAAAACAAAAAAAACCATTTGAATACTTATCTTGGGGTTCATTCCACTAACATCAACTTATCTGACCTTTTCTGCTTGACTCAAACATATACTAGTTATTGCAAATAAGGGAAACCATGGGACCTATGTTTCTTTGCACCTTCACTTAATATAATTTTTACCAAGTCTTTCCATTTCCTAACAAATGAGGCAATGTCATTCTTTCTGATGGAAGCATAGAATTCCATTGTGTATATGTACCATGTTTTCTTAATCCATTCATCTACTGAGTGGCATCTGGGTTGGTTCCATGTCTTAGCTATGGTAAATAATGCTGCAATAAACATAGTTGTGCTGGTAGCTTTAGTGTGGTCTTGTTTGTGAAAATTTGGGTAAATGCCCAAAAGTGGGATTGCTGGGTCATAGGGAAGCTCTATGTGGAGTATTTTGAGGAACCTCCATACTACTTTCCAAAGTGGTTGAACAAGTTTACACTCCCACCAACAATGCAGTAAGGTTCCCTTCTGTCCACATCCCCTCCAGCATCTGTTGTTTAGAGTTCTTGATTATAGTCATTCTAACTGTGGTGAGGTGGTATCTCAATGTTGTTTTGATGTGAAGAACTTTTTTTAAAAAACAACAACAAATAAGTCAACAGTCCATCTTTCAAGAAATAGTGATGGTCCCAGGTTCTAGGAAAGGGAGTTAGAACATAAACATTCCTTCTTCTGACCACCCTTCTATGCAGAAATATAATGAAATCTGAAATATAAGAATACCACAATTTAATTTATAAAGATATTGATTAATAAGCCTAGGTAGGTAGGTATAGTATATAGAAATTTCTTGTTCTATTAGAAGAGTAAACCACATTTAATACAATTTTGTCAGAAAAATGTCATTTAGAGAGGTAGTTCAGGGTACATGGTGGGACCCTAGACTCTGGGGCCAGAATGCATGGCAGACTTTGACTAATTCTGGGATCTTAGGTCAGATACTTAAGTTTGATACCCATCAATAAAGATATGAACTTTAGATTGTTGAGAACCCAACAATATTGCTTATTTTATTAGGTCTTCCAGGATAATTCTCTTTAACATTCCTCTAGTGTGTGTGTGTGTGTGTGTGTGTAGAAGAGAGGAACAGCAGGTGTATAGACTGTAAATGACTGTTTTGTATGTGTGCTAGTACTGGGACTTGAATTCAGACCCTGAGGACTCTCCTTTAGCTTCCTTGGTCAAGGCTGGTACTCTACGACTTCAGCCATACCTTTACTTTCAGCTTTTTATCTAGTTGACTAGAGATAAGGGTTTCATGGACTTTCCTGTCCAGGGTGGTTTTGAACCAAGATCCTCAGGTCTCAGGCTCCTGAATAGCTGGGATTGTAGGTGTGAGCCACTAGCATCTGGTGGGTAAAAACTACCTGCATGGAGAGTCATAGAACAGACTTAGGGCAAAGAGTGAGGCAGTGACTGGAGAGGCAGTGGCTGGCAGAGACTGGGAAGGCTCTGAAACAAGGGCAACCCCTTGTAGACTTTCAGGCAATTCCCTGACAGCTATTGTTCGGCACCCACTTCTTAGTCATAATGCTGAAGGAATGAATGCAAATTCCCAACTACCTATCTGATCTAGAAAGCTTTTTCCATGCTAAGTGCCTGTGACTCAACCTAAATGGAAACGTATTTTTTAGGACTCTACACTAAAACACTTGCTGAAAAGCAGCTTCCTCTGCTTTTATGAGTAGGCTGCTGCTTTCCAGTGTTGGAGGAGGCTCCAATGTGCCACTGCCATCCCACACCCCAGGGTGTCAGCCCATTGCCACGTAATTCACACTTCATTTCATTGTTAGATGATGAGTATGAAGGCTTCTGCCTCCTGCGCATCTCACTCCATATCATACTTTCCCTCAACCTCCTGCAGTTACCAAACACGCACAAGACCAGGAGCAAAGGAAATAAGTACCACAAACATTTAAAGAGAAAACTAGCAGGAGCAAAAGACATAAAATGACATCCCTTCAGAGACATGCAGTTCTCTGAGTAGCTCTGGTTGCTTTTGTGAAATAAATCTTTGGGATGACTCCCTTGTGTTGTCACTTTTGACTCCTTACGAGATGAATTAAAATAACAAATGACAAAATAACAAATCTCCAAGTTTAGAGACTAAACTACAAAGATAAGTTGGCATCAGAAAAAAAACTCAACCCTTTAATGTGACAAAATCATTTTAGGTAGACCCAAGACAACAGTTTTAACGAGCTTCCAGTGATAAAAGTACTGTTGGGCCAGAGACAATGAATTGAGGGAATTTAGAACACTAGTTTAGAACACTAGTTCTTAAATTTGCCTATACACTGAACTTGGGACATCAGAATAAGACTGATGTCACTAAGAGTTGCCTGTGTACACACACAAACATACACACACGCTACTTTCCTTGGTATTTTGTATTAACAAATCTAACTGCTTTTGGGTTAGATGATGATTGGGATGGAGTAGCATTAAGCATGGGTTCATTAAGTTAGCACATAGGAATTTAAATTTCCCATTGATTAGCTTATTGCAGAGCTAAAAATAGCAAAAATGTTTTACTCATAGTGAGTACAAGCTTGGTATTTAATGGCACAGGAGATAAAGGCAATAGGGTAATTTTTCCTTGGTCTGCTTCCATATGCTAAAATAAAAGTATGGCAGAAATGAGTGCATTACCCTCATAAAGCTATAAAGCAAAGAGGAAGCCCAGTCTGTTGCTTTAAACAACATGAGGTTCTGATCAGTATCCCTATCCAAAGTGGAGAAATTGTAAGACAAGCTGTGGATGTGAGGTTTGGAGAGGAAACAATACAACCTCTTGATGCAAATGTCTTTTGAATACATGTTGAAAAGATATCCTAGACTTAATTCTAAGGAATGGATAGGAATTGGTGTAGGCAGAAACCTCTGTCAGCCATTGTGCAATTATGATCACTAATGACTGAAAATGTAAGAACCTATAATATTTTGATATAATAAGAAATATGGAAGCAGTTTTTGCCCTTGATTCTTGCCATAAGAATGTCTATAAACATGAAACTTCCAGAGCCATGACTGTTCTACTTTTTTTTTTTTTGGGTCAGTTGTAGGGCTTGAACTCTGGGCTTAGGAGCTGTCCCTGTGTTCTTTTAGTACTCTACTACTTGAGCCACAGCACCACTTCAGGTTGTCTTGTGGTTAATTGGAGATAAGAGTCTCATGGACTTTCCTGCCTGGGCTGGCTTTAAACCATGGTCCTTAGATCTCAGCCTCCTGAGTAGCTAGGATTACAGGCAAGAACCACTGGTGCCTGGCTGACTGTTCTTATTTTCATTCTTGTTGTTGTTGTTGATATCTTAATGAAATTTATGATGGCTAAAGGCCACTTAGAGAGTATCAGGATGTGGTGGTCCCCAGAAAAGCAAATACATAGTGAGAGGCTTAGAACTTTCAGTTTCATCCCCTGACATGGAAAAAAGAAAGAACATTTAGCTTAAGTTTAATTACCAAATGTCAGTGGTTTAATAAATTATGCCTACATAATGGAACCTCCATGAAAGCCCTAAACAATGGGATTTGGAGAGCTTTTGAGTTGATGAGTGTGTTCATTTACATGAAAAGTGGTACATCTCAGCTCCACAGGAACAGTAATTTTTGCCTTTGGGCCCCTTCTGGACCTTGTTCTAGTAGTAGTAGTAGTAGCAGCAGCAGCAGCAGCAGCAGTAATAGTAGTAGTAATAGTAATAATAGTAATAGTAATAATAGTAGTAGTAGTTGTTGTTGTTGTTTTGGCTTGGCTTTTTACTTGTCTTCTTTATGATTCCTTCTAATAAGTGAGTAATAGTAAGTAAAACATTTTCTTGAGTTCTGTGAGTGTTTTACTACCGGAGGAGAGAGTTGTACAAACTGTCAGTTGATAGACAAGATGTATAACTTGGAGACTCATTACTTACACTAGAGTGAAGGAATGGGCAGTTTGGGGGACTGAACTTTCATGTGTGGAATCTGATACCACCTCTGGGTTACTATCAGAGATGAATGGAATTGTTGGACATCCAATTGATAGCTGAAGAGAATTGGAGAATTGCATTGTGTGGGGAAAAACTCAGATCTATTCATTCTCAGATGTTATGAGTAGAAAGAAATCAGTATTTTGATGGTTTTTTTTTTGGGGGGGGGGGTCCGGTCATGGGGCCTGAACTCTGGGCTTGGGCACTGTCCCTCAGCTCTTCAGCTCAAGGCTAGCGCTCTACCACTTGAGCCACAGCGCCACTTCTGACTTTTTTCTTTTTGTTTATGTGGTGCTGAGGAATTGAACCCAGGGCCTCATTCATGCAAGGCAAGCAATCTACCACTGAGCCACCTTCCCAGCCCTATTTTGATGTTTTTTAAGTCAAATCGAATGAGTATAAACCTTAAAAATTCATTATGTAATTACCCAGTTTTAGACTGGTGAACTACAATGGCTGTCAGAGAAATACATATGAAATCTTGGAGACTTTTATTTTTATTTTTTGTTGGTGTGGGCCTGAACTCTGGGACTGGGCACTGTCCCTCAGCTTTTCAGCTCAAGGCTAGGGCTCTACCACTTGAGCTACAGAGCCACTTCCAGCTTTTTCTGCTTCTGTGGTGCTGAGGAGTCGAACCCAGTGCCTCATGCATGCAAGGCAAGCACTCTACCACTGAGCCACCTTCCCAGCCCTGAAATGTTGGAGGCTGTTTTAAAATAGTCTTATGTGCTTACAAAATAGTGTATGCCTTAGTTAAAGAAGATAAACACTTGTATAGAAATACTGCCCCAGTGAACAGGCAAAGCAAATGAGGACCATGAAGACAATAGAGAGAGATTGACAAGGACTTGACTCCAAGCAAAAATGTTGGCTTGATGACATATGGCAATGTTCACATTATCTATAAGGTTAGTAAAATTACAGACAGCCTAGTTCTTCCACAATAAGGGATGTCATTTATTTAATTAAAGTATATGAATGCTAATACCCCTGCATTTTAAATATGTACTAGTAGAATATTTATCGTTATTGTAAAACATTAATAATCAAGTTTTGAGTGAGAAGAGAATATAAGAAATATGGAAAATATAACCATAATTGTTACTGTATAGGAAAAGGATTAGAAAAGCATAAATTAGACAGTTTACAAATGGGAAGAATATAAGTGATTTTGTATCTCTTTACTGGAACTTTTCTACATTTTCTGAGTTCATGCACATTTATTTTGTAATTTAGAAAAAGTGAACGAGAGAGAGTTTAAAGTAAATGTTGCCAAGTAAAGAGAAAAATGTCCTTGGTCAACTTAGAAAGCCCAAATATGAATTTATGTATTTCTTGGCTATGAGGTTCTTTGGAGCCCAGAAGAGAGAGGAAATTATCACATCATATGACAAATGACAGACAAAAGGGATATTTGAAGAATGAAGGTAGGTTGCATGAATTCTTGACTTTAGTCTTCTCTGAAAAAATGCTGAGAAAAGTCTTGATTACAAATTATCTTGCAAAGGGTGACAGGAGGAATATGGCTCAATGGAATTGCATGTGGCTAAAGAGTATGAAAACAATGACATGTAAGACTATTTAAAACTTAAAAATAATGAGGCGGCTAATAAATCTATTAAGCACAAGCTGTGTCTACTCATTTTTGTTCACTGCTTGCTATGAGCTGTGGTCTCTATACCCAGGTTGCCACAGAAGTATGTGAATGAGCTTGCCATTCTCCTTGGAGGATCTGGGAAAATGACAGTGAGAGAAAAAAAGTTGACAAACAGAGACAGCCTGAGGATGTACTGGAAGTACAAGTAAGAATTAGTCAGAGTGGTAAGAAGGAAGAAATAATCAAAGTGATAGAAAGTTGATAGAGGATGACAGCCACAGAAAGAAAGGGATGCTTGGTCCAAAGAAGGGCTGCTGGTAATCCCTGGTTCCCAGGCAGATGAACAAGCAAAGTGCAGTGCAGCTACCACACGTGAAGCTAGTTCTTCCATGTTATGCAGAACCTCATCATCTGAAGGCTTTAATTGACAGTGTACTAGTCAACTTATTTTGCTCTGCTAAGAACCCACCATCCCGAAATTAAATGGAAAATGGTGTCAAACACATCGTCTACAGGCATAAAAATGTGTTTCCCTTTAGGAAGATGATGTAGAAAAACAAACTTACCAGCGATGAAAAGAGAGAATAATTTAAATAGAAAAGGTTCTAGATATATAAACACAGTTAAAGCACCAAGACAACCTGTTTCTTCAGATTATAAATTAAACAAGATGGTGCAAGTTAGGGACACACCTCTAGATAACCTGAGAGCTAAAATGAAAAGTGCATTTCTATTTTTGGCCATGAGAACCATGCGTCAATCTGTGTGAGTGAAGAGCACACAGATAGACCAGAAAGACATGTGAGTAATACTACTGACATTTAAAAATCTTTTTTTGTGCCTTAACTACACCCCAGCTTCCTGATAGACGCAACATAGTCATAACCTCACCTCATCAGGCCATTTACTCTGAAGCACTTCTAAGGGCTATGTGAGAGGCAGGGACAGTAGCTAACAATAGCCCTACACTCATTGTTTCTGAACGAAATATGAATAGAATTTGAGTCATCTCTTGCTTGTTTGCCTACTTCTTTTTCCTTATCACTCCACCTTCCTCCTCAGAGAAGGCTTGCCTCCGTTGTGAGGAGGAACCTCCCCTCCACCTTGCAGTGAGTCAGAAGCAGTAATTCAGATCTTTCTCATCTTTGTGATACTCAAAACCAGGTAGACTTCACCCTTCAACTTGAGCTATAGGCAGCCCAGTCATTTCCAAAACCCACGGTAAAAACAGGCACTGTGTAGAACAGAGACGAGGAGTGCTTCTCCCCAACCTGAGCTTTGAAGTCTCCATTTTGTGGCCTCTTGCACTAGCCACCCTTCTTTAAATACAATCAGAGCTAACCCTTCCCTGGTTGGACCCGGACAAGCTATGTGACATGGGGACACAGATCTAGAAGGAATTTAGAGCTGTTTATGAACAGCTGATTATGACTTCGTGTGGAGGCTGCAGGCATATTCACATACAGTGTGGATATCCGGGGTTACCCACGTTGCATACATATCCTCTAATTAATGAGCAGGCATTCCAGAGAGAAAAAGAAGGGGAACCTCTTGGGTATCCCCTACCTCCACACTTCTAACTTTCCTGAAGAACTTGGTTTGGCCACTGTATCCTGTGTATTTCTCCCACAGTTCCCTATGAAAGACAAATTCTTCCTTCCCATTCAGAAGATGTTGCTCATAATGATACGATCGCCATATTCTTCCTTTGCCAAACCTTTTCATTTTCAGACTTACTCTAAATTGAGTAACCAGGAGTTCAAGCTTTTTTTTTTTTTTGAGTTCTTCCAGGTTTGCTATGTTTCAGTTAGGACATTCACCTTGAAAACTTTATAACTCTGCGCATTCTCATGTTTCACAACTTTTTAGATAGTTGGCTCCCAATGCAATACCAATAGTCTGTTGCATTCGATTTGAGTTCATTTTGTTTGAGCCTAAATAACTTGCTAAAATATGGTGGTTTTTTTTTTTAAAAGATACCTTTGACTAAAGAAGAATACATCAAAGAAAAATTTTAAAAAGTGTAACTACAAAATAAAAACATCCAATTATTCCTGCTTAGAGACAGGCTTATTATACTTTTTGTAACATTGCTTTTCTTTCTTTTTTCCTAAAACTTTAAACATTTTTTCCCAAACAAGAAATTATACCAAGATCATTAATAATCATCTTTTCCCTAACTGATTTGGACTGTCACTTCTGACAAACTAAAATACCTTTTTGTATTGAGATTACTGAAATGAACTTTTAGTCAGGATAGAAAGATTTCAAATGTTTTCACCAAGATTACTGTAAAGTAAGAGCAATAAAGAAGTTGCATTTGACAATAAGGGACATCATGGCCTTTGGATACCACCTTCTCATTAATTGTAACTCTATCTAGCTAGAAGATTGCATGATGGTTTTCTTTGTTTTAAGCCCAATCTTAGATTATAAACTTTCTGTCCTTGCCCATTATCCTTTTGTGATAACTAGTTCTTAGTATCTACCATTTTGCTGGTTACATCTCTTTCTTAGACTATTATTTTCTGGGCACTGCTGCTTTAAATGACATGGAAGGATAGAAGCTAGTTTGTACACCTTGCTCTGAGAGATTACAAAAGCAAATTTGTGGAGGAAGTACAACTTCACAATTCTGGGCTCAAGCAAGCCCTCTGGGTTATGGTCTCTGTCTCATGAATCAGTTTGGGAATGCTGCCAATAAGAAGGTTTTAGATTATCTTGGCCAAGCTCTAGCAATTATGTATCTATCAAGCTAACAAAAGAGCAAAATAGAGATGAGCTAGAAATTGAGCTAGAAAAAAGAGGAGTACAGGAGTAAACAGTAGATGACAAGTAGTTAAGATGGTAGCTCTAAACAAAAAATACTGAGAGTAAAATTCTAGGAAAGTGTTCCTAGATTCTGAAATAGTATTTCTATTAGGTTTGGTTTTCAGTCTTGATAGTTTTACATTGTTTTTCTGTCTCCATAGGCATTGGAGGAGAAAACTGGAAGATGCTACCTCAGGATAGCATTACAGGAAGACAAGTCTCCTGCCTCTAGTTCTCAGGACAACTGATAACATTGTAAATGCAATATCTCGAGGTAAGGAGAGATTGTCCAAAGCATGCTGGGCTCTATTCCCATCACTTCTAAAATAGACTATCATGCAGTGCTTTAACCCAGTGACCCCCATGGTATAAACCCCATAGTGGAATGAGTTCAGGATCCTTCAGTTGCAGTATAGCATGCTCCATCTATTCTGGAAGTTAGTCACTAGTCCACCATGAGTCATAGGATTTGATTGTCTCTTGCTGCCTATTTGTGGATAAAAACCCTTGCTCAATGAACTTGTGTGAACATTTTGTTTGCTAGGACTCAGGGATGTGATGGAGTAACTCTTAGATGGCATATATATATATATATATATATATATATATATATATATATATATATATTACCGTTTTATCATAAAATGAGTACATTTATAGCATAGGAAATACAGTTGGATAAAAGGAAGAAATGTGTGTTTTATGGCATAAATACCCCAAAGTTTACAAAGCAGCAGTATGTTTGTTTCTTCAGCTCTCTGCTCCTCTTTTGTTTCCTTGCACTCCAAATTGTTTGTTCATGGACTCAGTGGTAAACTACATATCGCACACTCTGTTTGTGAGACATTAAAATATCATGGTATAGATTCAGAGTCTGAGATACAACTGAGTACTGTGAGCCCACTTTACTCGGAGACTTATTACATGCAGTGTCGACGAAGTTCCCGCCCACACGTCACACAGTTCAGCTGCTGGAGAGAAGTGCTCAGCTAGTCCTGAGTTACCATCTGCTGAGTGTTTTCTTGTTCTTAATTTAGTGAAAATCAAAACCAAACCAAAGGAAGCCCCCAAAACATTGGAAAAGTTCCTTATTTCAGAGATATAGTGAAAATCGGAGATGTGTTGAAAGGTGGCATGTTTTTAAAAGAAGTTGAGTGGAATTATGGGGAAAATGAGTCAAGCATTCCCAGTAAAGTACTGAAGTCTGCTTTCTGAGCCTTACAGGGTTTTCCCTTGTGCTCTTCTGGGAACAATTTACCTAGAGATACCAAGGGTCTACTATAGCATTATTATACTATCTCAGATAGTGTTTGTGAGATTCTATGAGGTGTATTATTACCTCAAGTTCTTACCACAGGACTTGGAACACAGTAAGTGATCAATAAATATTAGTCATTACTGTTGTTTATGAAACAAGTACCTTTTATTTAGAAAAAATACACATCTTATGAACATTTACTCATGTTTGGTTTCCTTTAGACATACATTTTTAACTTGGATTGGATTTTTTCTAATTGTTTTTTTTTTTTTTTTTTTGATTTTTAAGTCAAGATCTCCTAGGCTGGCTTTGGGCTGGTCATGCTTCTGCTTTAGTCTCCTAAGTGGTGAAATCAGAGATGTGCCCCAGTATGCTTAGCCTAGATGTAGATTTGACAGAATACTTGAAACGATGCCTGTGACTTAAGATCCTAAATTTCTCATCAATGAGATAAAACACTTTACTTTTGGCTTGGTGTATTACAAAATAAGAAATAAGAGCTCTTACTGTCGTATCAATTGAATACAAAAACCTCTTAAGGCCATATCTAATATAATAAAAAATTAAAGACATTGAAAAAATAACCTTTCCAACATCACATCCCATAAACACATTGGAATTGTATTTCTTTTGAATAAAATAATAAATCTTATGTTAATATAGCCAAAGACAACCTGGAATATGCAATGTGCAAGCACGGAATTGCAAATGTTTGATCAGGATGGCAGGAAGCACACAATCTGCCACTCTGCTCCCAAAATAGAAAACCTATTTAGCACTTTGTAAAACACGCTAAATGAAGTTTGCTCTCTCCTGCAGATAGATTTTACTTCATTTTTGTGCCAGGGAAATTTTTGAAAATTGCATGAGGAGAGAGCAATTTTTGGCACTTTGGCTAGGAGTACAAAATGTTAGCAAATGGTGCTGAAAGGATCGTAAGTGTAATGTTGGAATAATATTCACCCAACACTGCTACATCTTCATTTTTAACCGATTTACATATTCACAGGGAAAAATGCTTAGCAGTTATTTGTCTAAAGGGGCCTATTTGAGGGGAAAATGGCATTCACAATTCTTGAATGCATTAGTCAAGAAGGTTGCTGCGAATAACAATTCATAAAGAAAAATATAATTTCAACTGTCCTAGGAGAAATGGGAGGATATAGGCAGAGGAATTTTGGACAACAGATACAGAAAGAAAACAAAGAAAAGGATTAAGAAGTACATGCTGGAGTTGTTCACAGATTAAGTAGAAACTGAGAAAGCTTCCATCTACACTGTGTAAGACTGATAATTTCCAGAGTTCCAATCTGGCTTTCCTAATTGTGAGCACTTGTTAGGTACAGATGTTTTCCTACAATAGAATCTACATAAAAATACTATGTTTTCATTCATATATCTTTAACAGCTAGCTTCTGTATCTATGGCCCAGTAATAAAAGTGGTGACAAATATATAGAAATCTCTGTATTTATTTCATGCTCACACAAAGGACTTATATTTGAGTTAGAGTATACAGGATTCATGAAATGGTAAATGTAAGTAGAGAGGAATCACCAACCTGTGGTGGTACGGTCACTTCTCCATAAGAAGATGTTAAGATGAAATATGGAATCTATACTTGAGGGAAAAAGTAGAGGAAATAAGATTGAATTTTTTAAATTTAATTTAATTTTATTGTAAAGGTGATGTACAGAGAGGTTAGAGTTAAATAAGTAAGGTAATGAGCACATTTCTCATCAAACATTGTTCAATTTTTTTTTTCATCTTCTTTTTCCAGACTATTGCTAAACAAACTTTAACGTAAGGTTAACAAAGCCTTAGTTCACGGAATCACTACACCTTGCCTGTCAGACTCTGTAGGTTGAGCTATTTTATTCTTGCCTGGATCAGTCACTGGATGTGGACTATCCTGGGAAGGTTATCACCTCCAGTAAGGTGCTGGAGCAGTGGAGGTGGCCCCTCCGGAAGATGTGGCTCTCTGCTAGATGGTCCTTCACACTGTTGGGTGACAGCATATCCTTGAACGGGCTCGGGATGGTGCAGCATTATCTAAAGTTCACTCTTCCTTTGAAGTTCTCTAAGAACTTCAAATGAAAGCATCCATTAGTGAAGGCAAATGGAAATTCAGCAGAGGGATCTAGCCATGGACGCATGAGGAGTCAGCAATATATAACTACATGTACAGAGATAGGTTAGGATAGCAATTACTCATAAACTGTGATTTACATGTCTTATCAATACATCCTGTGTGTTTTCTATAGCCCATTGCTCCCATGAAATCCTCATATTTGCATCAACAAAAACAATTTGAAAGTTGAGATTTTTTGAATTATAATAAAATATCTAAGTATTCCAAACCACAGGCTTAATGTTCATTTGTCAAGAAGAGCCCAATTCAGCCAAAGTTGTACCAAAAATGTATTCTCTTTTATATTATTTTCTTCAAACACTCAGGAACTCTACGAGGCACATATTATTGCTTCTAGACTTCTGATAAGAAAACTGAGAATTAGAAATGCAGAGATATAGAAATAAAAAGGTGGTGCCGCCAAATGCATTATGCTTCTCACAATACATTGGATCCAGTGGTGCCATGAACTATGAATAATACTTCCCCCAAAAGAAGGTTCTGTGGTCAAATAAATGAAGAAATCACTAAGATAAACAAAGTTATACTTAAAAATATATACACAGGAAATCTCAGGACATATGCATGTAAATTTTTTCTGGGAATTTATAAATAGCTCAAAGGCAGAGGCTTCCATAACTGACTTGACCACAAAATCCTTTTCTTTTCTTTTTTTTTTTTTCCTGTGGGCATCTTACAAAACTGAGGGTTCACAGAACAAACTATGGGAAATTCTGCCTCCCATGACTCAAAACAACAGTCCTTTAACTAGATATTAGGAAAGTCCTCTATGGATGGGTGAATTACACTATTGCTAAGTTAAAGATAGATTTTCACCGCTGGAGGCAACTGGTTCAACCCCTGAAGCATGCTCTCCAGGCAGCAAGCGGCACCTCACAACCTAACAGCACTTCATTTGACTCATTTGTACCAAGTTAATGACAACAGAGAGCCATTGAGGAAGAGTCTTTTATGGCAGAAAATTCTAAGGGAGAAATGGATTTATAAATACCAGTAATATTGTTGCAGATGTGTTCTGCCTTGGATGGGCTAGAACTCCAGTGAGAACTGCTAACTTTAAAGGAAAAAAGCAAGTGGAAGGTTTTACACATGGTTACACATGCTCACAGCTACAGATAAAATTCCCAATTCTGCCATGTAGAAAAGTGGCCTTTATTTCTTACCTCTTTGCATCTCTTTTCCCTCCTATTTTGAATATTTGCATTATCTTTAAGTAGTTGTACAAAGGAATTGCCATTTAGCAAAGCAGTTTATGAATGTAGTATGGCATTTTTCTCCATTGCTTTTTTATGTATGTATGTATGTAAAATTGAGATAATAAAATTGTCTGTAAAGTGTAAATACCTCTGCATTTGTAGGTTCAACTTAAATACAAATTAATTATAAAGAACTGTGAACTAGGGCTGGGAAGGTGGCTCAGTGGTAGAGTGCTTGCCTTGCATGCATGAGGCCCTGGGTTCAATTCCTCAGCACCACATAAGCAGAAAAAGCTGGGAGTGGCACTGTGGCTCAAGTGGTAGAGCACTAGCCTTGAGCTGAAGAGCTGAGGGACAGCACCCAGGCCCAGAGTTCAGGCCCACGACTGACAAAATAAACAAATTAATTAAAAATAAATAAATAAATAAAACAATGCAATAATCCTTAAAAAACTGTAAACTAATATATGCCGAAGTCAAGTAAACCTCTTATGTTTAAACATTTATTGCTTTATTAATTGTATTTCTTTTTTTTTTTTTTTTTTTGTCGGTCGTGGGGCTTGAACTCTGGGCCTGGGCGCTGTCCCTCAGCTCTTCAGCTCAAGGCAAGCGCTCTACCACTTGAGCTACAGCGCCACTTCCGGTTTTCTGGTGGTTTATTGGAGATAGGAGTCTCACAGTCTCTCCTGCCCGGGCTGGCTTTGAACCTCGATCCTCAGATCTCAGCCTCCTGACTAGCTAGGATTACAGGCGTGAGCCACCAGAAATTGTATTTCTTTATTTGTATTAACTCATCACTTTTACTTATGTTCTGAGTTGCCTGCTTATTCTTGTCTGTTTCTCATTTGTTATATGAGGGTGTTTTTATTTTTCCTATTGAGTTTTTATTGTTAATTCTATATTAAGGATATAAGCAATTTGTCTTGTTATATTTTGCTACACTATTTTGGGCATAGCTTCTCTTCCTGTTAAAGGAAAATGAAAAGAAATAAGGAGAAATATAACACAAAAAGAATGAAGAAAATTAACTTGTATCAGATTGTATGCTATATAAATAATCCAATCTATTATTTAAATTTAATTTTATTGTTGTTTCCTTTTCTTTTTGGCAATATCACCCTTTTCTTCACTTTCCCATCTGCACCCATCCTGTCCCTGCCCACAAGTAGTTCATTTTCCACATAGTATATACTGAATACCATGACTGCAGTGTTCTATTCCTCCTCCATCCTTTGCTGTACTCTCTTTTGCTGATGACAAAACAAAACAAAAACACCACCACCAACAATACTAGGAAAAACAAAAACACCCATATTTCCATTTCCTGCAATGAATTTCAATAAATAGCATTTTAAATGTTCAGAGGAGTTATACACCTTTGGATTCCTCCTCTAAGGATATCTTCCTTTAGTCTGACTGGGTGTGAATCCTGTATAAGTACCATGTCCAGCTGTATTTTAGATCTAGCTTCCATGTACAAGAAAAAACATACACCATTTGTCTTTATGAGCATGGTTTACCTCACTTAACATGCTTTGTTCTAGGTCCATCCATTTCCCAGCAAATGACATAATATTATTCTTTCTAATGGATGAGTTAAATTCCATGCATATATGTACCACATATATAGATTCACTTATCTCCTGAAGGGTTGTTTTTATAACTTGGCCATTGTGAATAGTGCAGCAATGAACATGGATGTGCAAATGTCTTTACCATATTCCTGACTTGTAATGTTCTAGGTAGATGCCCAAGAGTGGTATGGCTGGGTGATAGGAAAGTTCTATCTTTAGGTTTGTTTGTTTTTTTTCTATCTTTAGTTTTTTGAGCCCTCCAAACTGCTTTCCAGAGTGGCTAAACTAGTTTATATTGCTAAGCTGTTATTTTTATGGTGACAAAGTAACCAATTTTAAAACTTTGAGGATATAACAGTTGTTTAGTATAATAATGTTTAAAATCCAAAATGAAATCTCAGCAACTTGAGGAAAACTTTCTTTTTATTCTTGTTATGTTTCCTAAAGGAGAAAGTTTAGTTTCTTTCTTCCTTTGTTCTCAAACTGAGATGTGAAATGAAAAGCTAATTGTGTGAATTAAACTTAAACTTAAAGCGTACATACTCCTAGAGATAATTACTCAAGCATGCATTACGACGAGTCTGTGAACAGAACAAAAATGTTTCCCTTTCCTCCTTTTTGTTTCCATTTATTTTCTGTGGCTGTGACAGTACTGTTAGTATTGACATAGGAGTACAATTGGGTTTTTTTTTTTAACAACATTATGGTTTTGGAGATTCCTCAATTCTAGTAACAACAGTGAGGAAAAAAATGGCTAATGTGCCAAGCATAGAGCAAGATGCTTTTCGTGTATTATCTGCATTAACAAAATTTAATGGTGGCAGGCACTGTGATTATCTTCATTTTACTTTAACTAATGTAGGCACCGTGGGCTTACATAGTCATTTGACAAGACACACATAACAAAGATCAAGGCTGTGTGACTCATGCAGGCATCACTGACTGTAGAACCCAGGCACTTGAGAACACTGCCCCTAAAACATAGAGGTACACTATGTTTTAGGGCACATTGCAATGTTACCACATTCAGCTTATTAACACAAGAAGTATGTCCTTTTCTAAGTTGAACTTGATTAAAAATTATGCCTCTACGTATCAGGATTCACCAAGATGATCACAGAGGAAATACATATATAAATACCATTTGGCCAGGTTAGGTGTGACGAGTTATAAGGTGAGGAAACGGAGAAACCACATTTTGAGAGGTCGAATCTTGGAGTCTTTATTAAAAGGCAGGTGACTGCATGGTAGACTCCTCCTATCTGAAAGACCAGCAGCTAGCAAATACACTTAACATTGTTAGGAAACTGAGCCATGAAGGCCAGAGAGGAAAGAAAGAAAAAAACAGTACCAACAAACCATTCAGCTCCAATGGAGAGCTGAGTTGGGATGCCCTAGTGACTGGAGAAAAGCCAGGAGCCAGGAGCCAGGAGAGGAACATGGAGACACAGGGCATGATATAATGGCACCTGAGCTGGTGTGGGCCTAACTAGGTCAGGTCAGGGGGCAGGGTCATAGGAAATTCCCAGTCCAGGGCACTGGATCAACAAGTTTAGTAAGCTAACAGATGAGTGCCCACCCCTGCCTCCAGGGATTCAGGCATGCCCATCACCTGGGAAGTTGGGGCTTCACCTCTCCCCACCATGAAGACAAGATGCCAGACCCTAACATCCACCATGTAGCCAAGATGACACTGGCCAGACCTGATTGCCCTATTTCAGACAGAAAGGCAGGAAGGGACTCTGGACTAGAGACAGAAATGGTATCAGGGGTCAAATAGAGGTAGGCTAAGAATGAAGTCATCACTATCTTATGTAGGTTAAGTACCTGTTACCCATCAGATTCTATATTAAACATTCCCTCTTTCATGTATTCCTCCATATGAATGCTATTATTATCACTGCATTATAGATGTGTACATTGAGACAGGTTAGATAACCTTCCCAAGGTTAGCATGCTACAAAATATTGCAGTAAGCCAGGAAAGCAGGCCATCCTGCTCCTAACCATCAAACCACACAATCTCCTTTTTATCTTTGGGAATAAGAACAGATGAAAGTATAGTGAGAAATGACAGAGACATATTTATCTGTGTGAGAGAAGTTGTATTTAATGGTATCTGTTAATCTGTGTAGGTGAATACTAGGCTATTTGCTCAAAATAAGAGAATTCAATTGGGTAGGAGATGACAAGAGTTGTGAATATTCACATCTAGCAAAGAACTGACTAGGGAACAGTATGTTTTGCAAAGCAGCCATGAGAGTGCAATTAGGAAGAAAAACCTATGCTTAGGTATTCAATGTTATGCAAACATTGGCAACTGAGCAAGAGGCATGAGAATTCACTAGGGAAAATTCATGGAGACAGGAGATAAGAGTCCTCACCTGTCAATTCTTCTGCACAACAGAAAGACACATCAGGTCAAATTTCTGATTCAAAAAAGAAAGTATGATCTTTAGTGTTTTCAGTTTTTAGACTTCTTCAATAGAAAGCAGTTGTCCTTTTCCTGGTACAATCAGGGCCAGAATAAAAATGTCAAATAGTATAATGAGATCTTGGGGGTAAACCTTTCCTGCCAGTCCAGGGTTTATTACTGAGAGGTGAACAGCCTCTTCTTGATATGATCAGGGATTAAGAACCACACATTGGCCTGGTATAGGTGGCTCATACCTGTAACCCTAGTTATTCAGGAAGCTGAGATCTAAGGATTGTGGTTCAAAGCCAGCCCCACCAGGAAAGTCCATGAGACTCTTATCTCCAATTAACCACCATATAACCAGAAGTAAAGCTGTGGTTCAAAATGGTAGAGTGTTATCCTTGAGCAAAAGGGCTCAGGGACAGCTCCCAGGCCCTGAATTCAATGACTGACCACAAAAAAAGAGAACCAGGGATGGGAAGGCGGCTCAGAGGTAGTGTGCTTGCTTTGCATGCATGAGGCCCTGGGTTTGGTTCCTTAACACCACAGAAGCAGAAAGACCAGAAGTGGCACTGTGGCTCAAGTGGTAGAGCACTCACCTTGAGCTGAAGAGCTGAGGGTCAGCACCCAGGCCCAGAGTTCAGGCCCATGACAGACCAAAAAGAGAAAGAGAGAGACAGAGACAGAGAGAGAGAGAGACAGAGACAGAGAGAGACAGAGACAGAGAGAGAGAGAGACAGCGAGAGAGAGAGAGAATCACACATCGAAGTCACATGTGTGTGATATATCACGCTGCTCAGCATTCACCACATCAGTGGGACAAGCAGATGCTGACCTCTTGGCTCAGGAGTGAGCCAGAATGATTGACTGTTGTAAAAAAAAAAACCAGAGCCCAGTCTGTTCCGTGAAACTTTTTAACTCTTTTCAGGAAACCAGCCAGCATAAGTTCAGTCTTCCACAAGTTTATCCTTATCACTCATTTCAGACAATAAGTTTGAAATGTTCCACCTCAAAGTCTGGGAGAGGTAGAAAGGAAAAGGCCATGAGAATCATCTTGCTGAAAGCAAGAACAAAGAAGAATCTGATGCCTACAGTCTCCTGCTTTCATTGACTCATGGTTTTACAAACTTTTCACCTTATTTCCAGCTACATTCATGAACTGTACAATCAGTTGTTTTATTTCTTCAACATCTCAACTGTAAGTATCCAAACTTTATAATCTGAAAAGTTTCACTTGTTTTTTGTAGTACTGGAGATTGGATCCAGGGCCTCCTACATGCTAAAGCAATTGCTCTACACTTGAGCTATGCTGTCAGCTCTAAAAGATTCTGATGTATGTCCAAACCTGTGAGTCAAAACAACTACAAAAATAATAAACAAATCTGTTTTATCTGTCATTCCTCCCATTCAAATGTGTCCTCTTGCCCTTTTATAATTCAGCCCACTTTCCATCTCAGAAGATGCTGGGTGACGTAGTTTGTTCCTTTAGTTTCATGACGAGTTAACAGTGCTTTGGGTGATTACTCAGTTTTCATTTTACATCTCCATTCTAAACAAGAATATTGTAACACAAAGGAGTAAACACACAGTGGAAAATTAAGAAGCCAGTAATTTTGTCAGAAACTTTGAGCCAGATTCTCACAACAGACTGTATAAGGCCTCTAATAGAATCATTCACAAAGGGAATTTATCATGTATGGAATTTTTGGCACACTATCCTTTTCTCTCTATGTCCTGAGCAAGATAAATATGAACTCTCTACACCCAAATCCGAGCTCCAAATCAAATTTTGTTCTTGCTGTTTGTGCCAGGATATTATTACATACATACTACTGCTGTGCCCTCTCCTTGTCTCAGTCCTTGGCTTCAGTTGCCGAATTATACTATCTCTGAGTCACAGTTCTCAATGCCCCTGCTTGATCATCACCATCTCTGGTGAGTTCCATCTTGAAGCAGAACACATCAATCCCCATCCTGCCTGTCCCAGCCCACCTGATTTGACCATCCAAATCAATCCTAGCATGACACTTTTGTCACCATAGAAAATGGATCCTCCTGTGCTCTCGTTAATTTTGATTGTAATCTACTTCTATGATAATTATAGTTTTTCTTTCTTTAGATACCAGAATTAGGATCTAATTAAGCAAAAGCTGGATTCTTCCATTCAAAAGCTATCTTTATGCATCAAAAGTTATTTTTATTTATTTATTTAGGGATACAAGATGAAGTGCTAAGTGAATCTGGGTCCCATGATGTCTGTAAATGAAAATGGGGATGCCCCTCAGTAGATGAATGGATCTAGAAAATGTGGTATATATACCCAATGGAATTCTATGCCTCCATCAGAAAGAATGACATTGCCCCATTTGTTAGGAAATGGAAAGACTTGGTAAAAATTATATTAAGTGAAGTAAGCCAGGTGCAAAGAAACATAGGTCCCATGGTTTCCCTTATTTGCAATAACTAGTATATATCTGAGACAAGCAGAAAAGGTCAGACAAGATGATGTTAAGTGAAATGAACCCAAGATAAGGACACAGGGTTTTTTCTTTCTTGCTATTGTTTCCAACATATTTATAAGGTACCATGTGATTTTTTTTGTTGATTTGTATGTCCCTCCCCACAATATAACCCCTGTTTTCACTATATTTGATGTTGGTATAATTTGGGGAGAGAAAGGGAAAAAACAAATAGACCCATTTCAACAATGAGATGTACAAGATGTACAAGATGTACGAGACACTATGTGGAAAAACGAACTTTACAATTTACGCAGGGTGGGGTGTGGGGTGGAGGTGGGATGTAGTTGTCGTAATGGGAGGGAAGGGATGCTAGAGGAAAAACAAAGGAGGAGGCAACAATGCTTGATAAGAAATGTACTCATTACCTTGCTCATGTGATTGTAACCCCTCTGTACAGTATTTTCACAATAAAAAAAACTTATTTAAAAAAATGGGGAGGAAGTGGCGCTGTAGCTCAAGTGGTAGAGCGCTCACCTTGAGCTGAAGAGCTGAAGGACAGTGCCCAGGCCCAGAGTTCAAGCCCCACGGCCGACAAAAAAAAAAAAAATGGGGAAAAAGAGTGACATAGTCTAGCACTTCCCACATATCCTCTAACTGAGTAGCCATGTTAAATGTACATACATAATATAAAATATATTTTAAATTTACATATAAATTGGTTTACTTATATGTCGGGCCAATTCATAAGTTGGGCTATAGCTATGACTATAAAAATATGCAGACTATCATATAAAATTTTGATTATACAGCCTAAAGAAATATTGTCTTTGAGCGCTTTAAAATGTAAAACATGTGTTTCCTTATCCACACAGACAAGAAATTGAAATGGCAGCAAGAAAATTTAAGCTGGGCATTTTGAAGAACTTTGGAACAGTGGGAAGGAATAAGCAGGCGCAGTCTGTACCATTGATGACAGGACTGTTGGACAGTTTAAGCAATGTAATTTGTAGACTGGAGGCTCTATGTCAGATATGAGGATGATTCTAAACTGTGGGTGTTTTACACTTATAGAGTGTGTACTTCACAGACATGTATGGTTAGCAATAAGGTGCTTATAGAGATGAATGAAAAATACAAAAGTGAATTTTAGACAGCTTTCTTCTATCCTATGGCATCTTTCTCCAGAGTTATTGCTATTTCCTCATATTTGGGGATAGGCTATTTCTACCCCTCGTAGAAAAGAGATTAAAATGAAGGAAGGAACAACTACCCCCTGGGACTCCAAAGGTTTGTTTTTGACCAGAGTAGAGGCTCCCAGTTTTACCTCTCACTGGTGAAATTCAACAGGAAGAATTGCACATTCCTTAGAACCACCTCTAGTGGGTTTTCTCAGTTGGATGGAAAACCTCAAAGGTAGGATTTAACGAGGAATTCAACATTGGCTTCGGAAAAGAAATCACAACATCTAGGTATTTCGCAGAGGAGAGAAGTTTGAGCCACTCACAAAAGAGTCTCTCCTGCTACCAATTCTTCAGTGGCATGGAGTGTGTCTCACTAATTGGGATGATGACCAAGACTATGCCAATGGCCAGCCCTTTGCCCAGGGTGACTGCTTCCATTAGGAATGGCAATACGCCCTTTTTGTACACTCTGAAAGGTGCCCAGTGGGGAGGCCTGAGGAGCTACAGGGGCCTTTGTGGAGAGGGCAAGTCTAAGCAGGCCATAGGCCAGCAGGACTGAGCAACCACCTGCCGACAGTGCCTTTCTTTCTCATGAACAGATCCAGGGGATTCCATTAGTGAAAGTGCTGCTTCAAGCATGCTGTGGCCACCTTTAATGATTTCTAGGGAAGGAAATGAGTCTCCCAAGTCAATTATGACACTCAATTAGGTTATTTAGGTGGATGCATCCCAAGTGAAATCCGAGGATGGAATATGTAATTTAATGGCCAGCAATTCTGCTGGCTTCAGGGCCCTGGGACTTCCATATTACTAATTTACTAATATTCCTACAGTACCATGAAGTGCAGTGCCTAGTAGCACCCAGTTAAATGAGCACCCAGTTAAGATGGGCTAAGTAGAAATCCCAATAGTATTCTTTTCTGGAGTTGTTTGGTGTCTAAGCACTCAGTTGGAAGATCAGGAATGCTATGTATGCATATTTCATATAAGAAAGTGTTCGACATCTCTAACCTACATTTTCCATTTTGTTACTGATCCAAATTTTAAACTACACAGGTGTCTTTTAATAGCAAAAAAAAAAAAAAAAAAAAAAAAAGGCCAGGCCAGTTATGCCAGGTGTGAGTGCACTTGCCTGTAAACCGAGGAGGAGGAAGAAAGAGAATCCTGAATTTGAACTCAGCCTGGGATATATAGTGCGACTCACTCAGTACCTCCATCCAAAGACCAATGATTTATTTTTCTTAGTCTCATAATGAATGAAGGTGGAGCCCAAGCTCTGGCAGCTCACATCTGTAAGACTAGCCACTCATGAAGCTGAGAGCCGTCGGACTGTGGTTTGAAGCCATTCCAAGCAAAGAAGTCCATGGGATTCCATCTCCAATCAACCACAAAAAAGAAAAAAAGAATGCAGGTAGGAGAAGAAAAACTAAATCCATGCATAGAAGCCACATCATTCCTAGGAAACAATGCCTAGCAATTATCTCAGTATTAGTACATACTTTACTACTAGAGGCATAGTGTCTGTGACAAACGCTATAGAAGAGATAATAGAACAGCTTTTGATCAACAGGTCTTCCCCTCATGCATGGCATGAAGATTTCCCTGTGATTTTGTAGGCTTTTGGGGTCCCTCCTTGTGCCTCTGTTCCTAACACAACACCCCTTACTTCAGGGCTGCTACAAATGCTTGTGCCAATTGTGGTCAGCAGAAAGAATCTCAGCTAAGGGCACTTAGAGGAATAAACCCAATGCTGATCCCTACTCATTGAACCATGATCTTGAATCACTAAATTAAATGCTCCATATCTAGTTAAAGGTGATGAGGTTTTTTTCTAGTTTGCACAAAGGCACCATAGGATCCATCTGAGTTCTTACAACTGTAATTCTGCATTATTGTGAATGCATCTGAATTAATAACAACACAGTAAATTCACTGAAAGTCTTCCTAGATGTTCCTGCAGAGGTATATTGCTTCAACCTCACAGTATTGAGAAAGCCCATTTCCTAATTATAAAGGCCTAGAATTATCTAGAAATGAGGAAACATGAACTCACAGACATGGGAGGCAGGGAATATACCAAGCAGCCTAAGAAAGAATGGCATACCTGGTTATATTTGGTGAAACTATAGAACACCAAAGTGTTCTACTACAAGAGGAAAGTGTTAAAACTACAAGAGGAAAGAAAACATTCTATAAATTATGGGTAGAAACATACCACAGCAATAAGGGAAGCTAGAAGACAGTGAGATAATATGTTTAACACCAACTTATGTCTGCAGCACAATGTTCCTCCAGAGCAAAGAGCCAACAGTAAGACATTTGTGGCAAACAAAACTTGAGATTAAAACTAAAAGAATTTTCACCTAAAAAAAAAACTTCCAAAGAGTGATTTCAAGAAAATAAAAAAAAATGATCCCAGAAAGAACTTCAGAGAACACAAGAACAAAAGTGAGCAAAGAAATGTCGAGGCATGAGGTAAACCTAACTTTCATTGTTTGCATAACATAGTAACCATTCTGAATTTGGTGACTTAAAAAAAAGACCCCTTTGTACACTAGCTTTACAATTAAAAAACGTTTTTAAAAAAGAGAGAAACATTCATTAGAGTCAAGAATTCAGTGATTCTTAGGGTGATTAGGAATATAAGGGTCCATGCATTCTCTCAAAGAAATAAAATATTAATAACTGATTTTGTTAAACTTACCTGCAAAATTTTAAGAGTAATAACTAAAACAGACAAATGAGTATTTTTCAAACCAATAGAGAAAAACAAAAAGAAAAAATATAAGTAAAATATTTCATCCACTCCCCTAAGAAGATAAATTGAAGTACCAAATCTAGTAAAGGAAGATGAAAGAAAACAAGTCTGGTATATATGTATCAATAATTATAATAAGTGTAATGTATTAAGCTTTCTGTTTTGTTTTTTTTTTTTGTCAGTCATGGGGCTTGAACTCTGGGCCTGGGTACTGTCTCTGAGCTCTTCAGCTCAAGGCTAGCGCTCTACCACTTGAGCCACAGTGCCACTTTCTGGTTTTCTAGTGGTTTATTCAAGAGTCTCATGGACTTTCCTGCCCAGGCTGGCTTGGAACCGCGATCCTCAGATCTCAACCTCCTGAGTTGCTAGGGTTACAAGCACAAGCCACTGGCATCTAGCCTTTCTTTTGTTGTTGTGGTGGTGGTGGTGTTTTTTGTTTTTTGTTTTTTTCAGAATGCAAGGCTAGGTTCTGGTGGTTCATTCTTGTAATCCTCACTGCTCAGGAGGCTGAGGATCACATTTTGTAGACAGGCCAGGTAGGAAAGTCTGTGACATTTTTATCTCCAATAAAAACTACTCCACCAAAAAGCCAAAAGTGGAGCTCTGGCTCTCGTAGTAAAGCACTTGAGCAAAAGAAGCTCAGGCGCATTGCCCAGACCCTGAGTTCAAGCCTTAGGACTGGCCCAAAAATAAGCATCAGATTGGATAAAGATTAAAACCTTCCATTGTCTATAGGAAATATAACAAAAAAGTATCCTAAGGATCTAGACAGTTGAAAACAAAAGGTTAGAAAAAACTGACTATGTAAATACTACTAAAATGGAGCTGCAGAAACTCCAGTAATAGCAAGCGAGACCGATATTAGATAAAATCCATTCTTAGGGCTGGGAAGGTGGCTCAGTGGTAGAAGGCTTTCCTTGCATGCATGAGGCCCTGGGTTTGATTCCTCAGCACCACATAAGCAAAAAGAAAAAAGCCAGAAGTGGCGCTGTGGCTCAAGTGGTAGAGCACTAGCCTTGAGCTGAAGAGCTGAGGGACAGCGCCCAGGCCCAGAGTTCAGGCCCCACGACTGGACCCCCCCCCCCAAAAAAAATCCATTCTTATAGAAGGTCCCAACATAACGACAAAAGTTTCAACTCCCCAGGAAGATCTGACAATTCCAAAATTGCATGTTACTAATAAAATAGCTTCAAATGATATAAGTGAAAAGTGGACAAAACCTTTCATCAATTGTAATGGCATTTCAACACATCTCTCAATCCTTGATAGGTCAAGGAAAAAATTTTAAATTAGCATAGCCATAAAGGTCATTTTATTATTTTATAACTTCATTTATTTTATTATATTTTTCAACATATATAATTCATTTTAATTTTTAATGAAAAATATATGTAAGTATCACTGGGAACATAAGGACTTGATCTAATCTCAGCCAAGAGCAAAGAAACTTTATGCTTTATTTGAGAAGCCACATTGTTATTGTATATATAATTTCCAATATGCATTTAGAAATTTTAAAAATTGTTTAGGAATTTTCTACATTACTCTCTTCATTTCATCCACAGATCTAGCGAAACCACAAGTTAAACATAGTATTGTATAAGACTTGAACAAACAATTCATAAATTTGGTTTAATGAACTTATTGAAAAATCTGTCTCCAATAACATAAGGATATACATTCTTCTGAAGAATTTGTGGAATACATAGGAAATTACCAAATGGAAAAATTCTGAAGAAATTTTAAGCAAATGGTATCTGACCACAGCAGAATCAAGTTTTAAGTCAATATACAAAAATCATTTACATGTAGAAATAGACCATTGTATGCTTCAAAACTCTACTTTATTTGAATAGAGTAACAAAACTAAGAATAAGTAATACCAGTAGCAAGCATGATTCTTATTACTTACTAACTTGTTTATATAGCTACATATACATTTACTATTTATAGCAGTACTTTAAAGTGAGCCTAATTGTGAGCTCAATTTTTTGTGTGTGAGCTCCATTTTAAGGATGAAGAAATAAGGCTCACAGAAGATATGTAAGTTTACACAGCTAGTATATGCCAAGATTCAAACCAAGGAAGTCTTCAGTAAAATTCTGCACATTTTGCTACTATTTGTGATTATATATTTCTCATGAATTACTGGGAAATCCATAAAGCTTATTGTAAGACATTCACATCTATGACAAGGATGAATATAACATATTTCTGAATCAGTAAGTCCTGTTGAAAATAAACTGAATTGAATTTAAGGACAATTTTCAATCAAAAGATAAACAAATCACATCATGAATTCAATAACTACGTTTTAAACTTTATATAAAAAGATCAAATAGTGAATAAAGCTTTAATATTGCTGGAGAGGAAGAATAAGGAAAGAGATTTGCCTTACCAAATATAAAAACTTATTACATGTTGTATTAATTAGGGTGATGTGGTATCAATCTGCAAGTCCACCAATAGAATAAAATGGAGAGTATAGAGAGAAAGACTCACAAAACAATGGGCATTGGTATTACAAAAATAGCACTAGATATAGAGTATTCAATATGTGGTATCTAGACAATTGGCTATTCACATGGAAAAATTGAATTCCTACTTCATATCCTACACAAAAATAAATTCCATATGATTCATAACTTAATAATGGAAAAGCAAAACAGTTTTAAAAAAAAAAGAGACCTAGAAGGCACTATTGGAGAATACTTTACTGACTATCCAATTGAGAGAAATTCTTGAGAAGACAGAAAATTCAAACCACTAAGGGTAAGATGATTGATTTACTAAATCAAGGTATAATACTTCTGTTCAAGCAAAAGAATGGGAATACATATTGGGCATTAGATAATTTTAAATGACTAGCAATTTTATTAGATATGGTACTGGTGTTAAGTATTTTTGTTTTTATGATTGTTATGTCCTAGTGAAATAATGCTCTAGATTTTACTTTAAGGTTAAAATTGCAAAGTTAATTTCATAGAATTTGAGTATATAATGGTTACAAATATATGTATGTATGTATGTATGTATATATGTATGTGGTGGTGGTGGTGATAGTCAATATCATCATTGGGTTTGAACTCAGGGCCAGAGCACTCTTCCTGAGCTCTTTTTCAAGGCTAGCACTCTACCACTTTGAGCCACAGCTCTGCTTTTGGTTTTTGAGTGGTTAATTGGAGATAAGAGTTCCACAGGGGATTTTCTGCCAGGGATGGCTTCGAACTGTGATCCTCAGATCCTGAGTAGCTAAGATAACAGCCATGAGCCACTAGCACCCAGCATATAGTTTATATTTATTACATACTTTATACTAGAAACAGTGACTCATACTTTATCCTAGGTACGTGGCTGGCAGAGAACAGAAAGACCAAAGTTTGAAGCCAGCCTAGGCAAAGAGTTCATGAGACTCTCAACCAATAAAAACATGAATGAAGTGGCAGGTGCTTGTCATTTCAGCTATGCAAGAAGTATAAATATGAGAGTCATAATCCAGGCCAGTCTGGACATATACATAAGCCCTATTTTAAAATAACCAAAACAAAAAGTTCTAAGGGCATGGTTCACTTGGTAGAGTACCTGAGCTCAAATCCCAGTACCACCAGGAACAAGATCTAAAGATATGATCATTACACATTGTATATAAATATATGTATGTGTACATATATCAATGTATCACATTGCATCTCATAACTATGTATAATTGTGTCAATGAAACATTTTTAAGATAGTTTACATTTTAAGAAAAAAATCAGTCTGGGTGCTTGTGGCCCGCACCTGTAATCCTAGCTACTCAGGAGGCTGAGATCTGAGGATTGAGGTTCAAAGCCAGCCCAGGCAGGAAAGTCTATGAGACTCTTATCTCCAATTAACCACCAGAAAACTGGAAGTAGCACTGTGGCTAAATTGGTATAGTGCTCATCTTGAGCTGAAGAGCACAGGGACAGTGCCCAGGCCCGGTGTTCAAGCCCCATGACTGATATAAAAAATCAGAATTTATTGGAAACATACTTCTAAGTATCTTTGAGTAGATCAACTTGTCATTCCTCAGGGAAACAATATGCATTAGAGTCTCTGGAAATGAAGAATAAAACAACTTGAAGACAAATCAGCTGTGAAGGATAGAATTAATAATACATAAAACGATGAAGATCTGTATGTGAGAATGCTCTGTACCCACAAGACTGGAGTGGCACAATTTCTAGTCTCTAGTTCCCCAAATCCCAAGAACATGATTCTTTGAACCAGAGCACAAGAATATAACTGTGACCTTGCATGACTAGTGTTATTCTTGGGAAAAGGCTAAACATGTAGAATCAGGTCACAAGAAGAGTCACACCTTCCCTTCCAATGATCTCCATAGGAGAAAATTTCCCTGCAGTCTGCAGACTCAGCAAGGAGCACCGGACCATAGACCATTTAGAAACAGCTGCATAAAACCTTACACTACTTTGAGTCTTACAGGTCCTTCAACAACTTTCTACTAACTGGAGAGGTAGAGACACAAGACATGGAAGCTTCCTCAAAGCAAATATTTGGTTTTTGATAAACAGAGATAAGCACAAATATTCCACAAGTCAGCTTGATACCAACTACTGGGCACAGAAGTGGAAAGAGTCTTAGGTCCCATTTAGAGTCCCATCACAGGAAGAGAAGGAGAAGACTGAGCTGAGCTTGTTCTGCTGCTAAGGTCATTGTGGCCACACATCTTTCTCCACTGTTGTCTTATTTATGGGTTCATGTGCTGCTGCAGATGTGCTGCAGACGGATCCAGAACTTTTCAATTTTCCCTAAGGCCTCTGGATACAATAGTGCAATGTCCATCTTCTGCAAGTCACCTGCCAATAAAGCTCATATGGCTGACTACTGGCACCATGGAGATCTAACTCTTTGCTGTCAATAAGAGGCCTGCTATTGCTGTTATTGGCCAATATGCTGTAAAATCTGCTCTCTGTCTTCTGGAGTGCCCAGCAATGCAGTCTTCAAGACCCTGAAGTCAAACCTAAGAGTCAGGCCTGGGGTTAGTTTCATCACAGACAATTCTCTAGTGCATGCCTCTGGGAGGGGTCACAGTGTGGTCATGGCTTGATCTTCAGCTTTTGCCTTTTGTTATATGGCTGGGTTTTCCATTTAAATGGAGGATTCCACTTGACTCCTCTCTCTCTCTCTCTCTCTCTCTCTCTCTCTCTCTCTCTCTCTCTCTCTCTCTCTCTCTCTGTGTATGCTAGTATTAGTGCTTGAACTCAGGGCTTTGGTACTCTCACCTAGGTTATTTTTTTTCTCAAGGTTAATACTCTATCACTTGAACACCTGCATTACTTCTGGCTTTTTGGTGGTTAATTAGAGATAAGAGTCATCGATTTTCCTGTACTCATGTTTGAATCAGAATCTTCAGATCTCAGCCTTCTCAGTAGCTAGGATTTTAGGTAGAGCCATCAGTGCCTGCCTCACTTTTTGACTCCTGTGATTTGAAGATTATGTTTATTTTTCTTCTTCCATTATCATTTCATTGCCTGTTGGTTTTTTTTTTGAATATTATAGAAACATCTGACTTGTTTTTTTCTCCTAATTTATTTATTTTCTGTGATAACCATGTCAGACATATTTTCTATGACCTGTTTGTGTGCTATAAATGTGAAGTGTTTGAGCGACTTCATCTTAAGTGCCTCCTTCTGGAGGTTCTGGAATCAGAAATCCAGGAAGTATTGAAGAAAACATGTCTGGAAAACAAAAGCGAGGAGAGCCCAGTGTGTAGGGAGAGCCTGGGAGTAAGACATAGCTCAGCATACTGAGGAAGTCCTGGTGACCTTTTAGTGCCACCACCTTCCCTCAGAACTTGGCTAGTAGCAGGTGATTGAGAAAATACAGCACACGAAAGTGTTCACTTCCCAAGAGCAAGTTCTCTCTGATCAATGTTCTGCCATGGTTAAAATGGACACCAAACAGGAAGTGAAAAGACAGCTCAAACATGATGGAGAACTCCTGCAAAACTACTAAAGGCAAAATAAATACAGAATAGAAACATTATGTCAAAAAATGAACTTTACAACTTTGGTGTGTATGGGGGGAGGATCAGGTGGGGAGAAGAAGGGAGTATGGGAAGGGATGGGAAGGGATGGGAAGGGGAAACAAAGAGGAGGCAACAATGCTTGATAAGAAATGTACTTGTTATCTTGCCCATGTAATTGTAACTCCTCTGTGCGGTATTCTCACAATAAAAAATAAAAATAAATAAAAAATAGAAAAGAAACGGGCAAAAATGAGATACACACTCCCCAGAAATATATGAAAGGTCGCATAAGTGAGAAGATGAAAATGAGATACCAGTCCAAACCCACAAGATCGGCAAAAATACCAAGTGAGTGTGAAGCTATAAATTAGAAACACTCCATCTAGTGACGGAGCACTTTGGAAATCAGAATGTTGTTAGCTAATGAAGTTAAAAACACATTTGCAGCCCAGTAATTTCATTTTAGTAATATACCTGCATTACTTTTCTACTGCTGCTAAAACAACTGACTATGAGTTTACTGGCTTAGAACAGCATGGATTTATTAACTTACAGTCCTGTAGGGTAGAAGTTTATATGTGTCTCATTGATCTAAAATTAAGGCTAAATTCCTAGAATCTTTCCTGTGTATTCTTTGATTGGCAAAATTCAGTTCCTTGCAGTTGTAAACCTCACTTGCTTATTGACTACAAACAGAGCTGTTCCTGTTGTACAGAGGCTGATATCATCCTAGGCTTGTGCTTTCTGCTCTCCATCTTCAAACATAGCAATGAAAAGTTGAGGACTGGAGATGCAGCTCTCTGACTCATTCTTCTGCCTCCATTCTCTGCTTTAGGACTCCTGTGATTAGACTGGGCCTGACTGGATAATCTTAGACAACATCTTTATCACATCTGCAAATTCTCTTCTGCCAGGTAGTTAAATAATGCACTCATGTACTATGATTAGGACTTGGAATTTTTAGAATGTTATTTGGTTTACTGCATTATTATAAAGAAACTTAGAACATATGCATATGAGACAGAATCAGAGATGTCTCTAGCCATGTAGTTCATCATAATACAATCTGAAAACAAGCAAAGGGTAGTTTCAATTGTCCTACTGGACAATTGTGCTTTCTTCATACATAGAAGACTCTACAGTAGTGAAGTTTAAGAATAAATCATAGACACCCAAAATAGACTGATTTACTTTTAGATATATAACAGTGAAAAAAGAAAGTCTGAAAAGGACTCTTACACAATCACATTTTAGCAAAGTTCAGAACAAGCTTCCATGAAAAGATTCATTGTTCAGCAATGCAAATAAAAGGGTTCTTTTTGAAGACCAGAGGACAACAAAAACAGAATATCTACCATAAGGATTACTTCTGGCAGACAACACAGACATATTAGCTACACAGGTAGCTTAAATGATGGTGGTGGTATACAAACCCACACCACTTGATGAGTTTTGAGTGTCTATTTTATTATTTTACTGTAGCACTTACATATCTGTTATTATATGATGTATTTAATATATATTATACCTATATATCATATATAAAGTTTTTACATAATACAAAAGTCTTGGTCAGGCATAGTGTTACATGATGGTACTCAGGAGGGAGGAAGATTATTATGAGTTCAAAGCCAGCCTGGGATATATACTGAGATTTTGTCGCAAAGATAAAAGAAAAAAAATCTTTAAAAATATAATGTATTCTGTAATCCTAGCTACTCAGGAGGCTGAGATCTGAGGATCGCAGTTTGAGTCCATCCCAGGAGATAGGAAAGACTCCTATCTCCAATAAACTACTCAGAGAAAGCCAGAAGAGTCTCAAGTGGTAGAGTGCTAAGTCTTGAGCACAGAGAGCTCAGGACAGCATCCAGGCCCTGAGTTCAAGCTCCAGGACTGACATAAAAAAAGGTTGGCAAAAGTGAAGAAAAAAGTTGTAGAATTTGGGAAGCTAGCTTAATTTTTAGCAGTATTGAAAGGGTCATCAAGCACCAGTGATGAGGGAGGTCACCAGGCATACTGGTAGTTCTGTAAGTTCTATAAGTGGTTGTTCCTTTTTCTTACCTTTCTTCTCAAAGGTAGACTAGGTCTTCAATGAGTGTAGAGGAGTAATCAGGATGTCAATAGAGCATGAGACTAAATAGATCAGAGGAGAGGACAGTCAAATGAGTCCTGACTTCATTCTGGCTTTAAAGACTTGAAAGCCATTTCCCACAAAACAGGCTTGTCTAGAAGCATAGACCCATCGAATGACATACTTTACCTGCCTGATCCTTGTCCTGAATTCCTTTTCCTCACCTTCTACCTGCTTATTGTCCTTCTCTGACCTTTTGAACACTTTTTTTGGTGGACTCCCACACACTGCCCAACTTACTTTTTTTGTTCTCAGGGAAACCCACCCTTCCTATTATAGCGGGTTACTAGGACCCTCCCAGACATCAGGTCTTGCCAATCTGCCTGTCTACCCATTCCCATACTAAGCCAGAATAGTAGAGATAGGAGCCAAAAGATTAAGCATGAGAAAGAATTTTAGGCTATGTGGGTTTTTTCATAATGCCAAAGAGCCATTTCTTTGCTTCTACTGGTCCATTGACTTTTTAAAGTACTTATTAGCTAGTGTTAAGTACAGGATTATAACTTAAATAAAATTTCACCCTGTCACATTTACCTATATCCATAATGAAAATAAATGCCATGTAGCAAATGTTTCACTTTGTGTTATAAACTAATGAAGTATTTGACCATATCCCCACTAGAAATAATGACAAATTCTTGCTTAGCTTTGTGAAAATCCTTTGGATTCTGAATAACTATTCAATTTCAAAGTTTAGTTGTGGCTTTTAAGAGCTTTCAATTTATGGAATGATTGCTCCCTGAAAATACCAGTTTCTGAGTGCGTGTGTGTGTGTGTGTGTGTGTGCTGGTCCTGGAACTCAAGGCCTGGGCACTGTTCCTGAGCTTCTTATGCTCAAGGCTTGAACCACAGCTCCACTTTCAACTTTTTCTTAGTTTATTGGGGATCTCAGGGACCTTCTTGCTTGGGCTGGCTTTGAACCATGATCTTCAGAACTCAGCTTCCTGAGTAGCTAGGATTGCAGGCATGAGCCACCTGTGCCTGACAAAATGTCAAATTTTTGGTGAACAGTTCTTAGTTAGGTTATCCTCAATTATGGTCAGCCATTTGTTTTGTAATCCTAAGTAAGTACATTGAGATAGTGTAGCCAGTCCCAATTTAGGGGACTACAAACTTCAAGACACCCACAGGCACATATAGAGACATTTATCTTTGTTTTGTTCTATTTTGTTATTTCTTTATTTCATGTTTTTAGTTATTGACTTGTATCTTGATATTTATTTATTTTCATTTTAATTTTATTGTCAAGGTGATGTACATAGGGGTTACAGTTACATAAATAAGGTAGTGAGTACATTTCTTGTCAACTTGTTACCCCCTCCCTCATTTGTCTCCCACTTTCTCTCCCCGCCAAACCCCCTGCAAGTTGTACGGATCATTTCCTATTTTGTCTTGTGAGTATCACTGTGGCATTGGTTCCCCACTTTGTTCTTTGTCTCAGCATTTTGTTGTTCCCCTTTCCCTCTCTAATTCAGATCAATGTGTATACAATACCCAGGGTACCAACATCAAACTCCATAACAACAGGGGATAAATCACAAGGGGAGGGGAACACAAAAGAAAAAAGAAAATCACATACATTAAAAACAACAACAACAATAAAGAAAAACCTCTTGTGTCCATGTCTTGGAGTTCATTTCTCTTAGCATCATCTTATATGGCCATAGCTATTGAGCTATTATGCTCATCTGCTAGGACTATCCTAGACCTATACTAATTATTACATATGAAGGAAACCTTAGAGCTTATGTTTCTTTCTTTTTTTTCAGGTAAGGGGTAGGTTTATTCAGTAGACCTGCTGGGACCAGGCAAGGTTGGCATTCCATGCGGCTGGCAAAAGAGCTGGGAAAGAGCTGAGAAAGAGCTAGAAAAGAGAGGAAAGAGCTAGAAAAGAGAGCATCTGGGAAAGGTGGAAAGAGAGAGCTAGGAAAGAGAAGGGAGCTGGGAAAGAGAAGAGAAGGAAAGAGCTGAGAAAGAGCTAGAAAAGAGCAGAGAGAGCAAGCCTATGTTTCTTTGGGTCTGGATTACTTCACTTAATATGATTTTTTCCAAGTCTGTCCATTTCCTTATGAATGGAGCAATGCCATTCTTTCTGATAGAAGCATAGAATTTCATTGTGTGTGCGTGTGTGTATATTATATATATATATTATATATATAATATATATACCACCTTTTGAATGTATATATTGTTAGTGGGGTTTGGGAGCAGGAAGAGATAGAAGATGATCATTATTTAAATCACACTCTTGGTTTCTTATTCCTGTCTACTGATGAAATTAGCTAAACTAGAACCTGATAAAGGAAATGCAGCAACCTTAAATTTCTGAGAGTAAATATGAAAGGTTAGCTTCATTTATAAATATACTCTATTTATGCTTAAGATTTAGCTATCATTTTAACTCATGATTTCTCCAGTTTTTTACTAGATTGAGAATGAAAATAATCTTTCATTTATACAAGAGAAAAAACAATCTAAGGTAGTTTTAAGTTGGTCCCTAACCTTTACTGCACACTTCCTAACAAAATATCATTAAAGAAATACTAATATGTGTCCTCCTGCCTAGAAATTATGAACTAATTGATGTTGAGTGTGCTTAGGCATTGGGATTTAAAGCCTTCTAGGTGTTTCTAATATATAGCTAATCTTGAGGTCTGCTAAGAAGTTTGTCACTACGCTAAACATGTGTTCACAGGTCTTTACTGACTCATCACAACAATCCTGTGAGACACCAGCTCTGTAGATGAGGAAGCCCAGGGCTCAGAGAGGTTAAGTAACTTACCATAACCATGCAGCTTGTAAGCATCTGAAACAGGATTCCAAATTGAGTCCATATGACTTCAAAGCCTATGTATATAACCACAAGTAAGTGAAGAACAGCTGTCACTGAGGGAAAGAACAGAATTAAATATTGATAAGGACCTACTTAGGAACCTCAATTTCCCACTCTAGACCCATTACATTCTTACTTGAAGACACAGCAAAGGCTTACTCTCTAAGACCAACTTGTTTTGGGAACACACTTAAAGTTTCCCCAGTGTGTCCATGAGCCTTATACCGTAGATCTGGAAACTTATGCATAGTACAGTAAGAATAAACATAAACCATGGAAGTAGAGTCCCCAGTTGAAGCCCTTTCTCTACCTGATGTGTATTATTGTGACATTTATCAAGCCAGTTGATTCTTCTGAGTCTCAAGTTTATTTACAAATAAAATGTAAAAATTAAAACCTGCATGGTACAACTGTAGTGATGAATGAAAAATAGCTGGGCGCTGGTGGCTCACGCCTGTAATCCTAGCTACTCAGGAGGCTGAGATCTGAGGATCTCGGTTCAAAGCCAGCCCGGGCAGGAGAGACCGTGAGACTCTTATCTCCAATAAACCACCAGAAAACCGGAAGTGGCGCTGTAGCTCAAGTGGTAGAGTGCTGGCCTTGAGCTGAAGAGCTGAGAGACAGCGCCCAGGCCCAGAGTTCAAGCCCCATGACCGAAAAAAAAAAAGAAAAGGGATAATATCCAACTCATAAGGTGCACAAGAGTATATATAGTACACCTAATACTATAAATTAATGATGGAGCCAGGTGCCAGTGGCTCACACCTGTAATCCTAGCTAATCAGGAGGATTGAGGTTTAAGCCAGCCTGGGCAGGAAACTCCATGAGACTCTTATCTCCAGAAAACCAGAAGTGGCACTATGGCTTAAGTGGTAGAGAGCCTTGAGCTGAAGAGCTCAGAGACGCAGGCCCAGAGTTTAAGCCCCACTACTGAGAAAAAAAATAGATATATGATTATATATGTAATGGCGGTTATTATCAAGTAATCTTCCAGTAGAGTAAGAAATAGCTCTGCCATCAAAAATAACCAGGATACTAACATTGAAAGTTAGTTTTTGAGCCTCAACTCCAAAGGCAAATGGTCCAATTCCTGTTATGTTTGAGACAGTTTCCAGAACTTCAGCCTGGTGCTCATAGTCAGATCCGCCTTCTGTGAGTCTACTCATGCCTTCTCTCCTGACTGTCTCCCAGTGACACTGAAGGTTTTCCTCGTGCAAAGCTAACGTCTATCTAGATTCCTATCTAGATTATCCATAGGGCCCTAAGAATTATATGCTCCCAGTTCGCGAATCTACAGTTTTCTCTTTTCTGGCCTAACGTGCAATACGCATTGCAAACTATATATTTTGACTTCTGCCAAGTAAAAAGTAAAATGCTAATAATGTATTCATTTGTGCATCATAAACTCAACACAATTGATTTAAAAATCAGGGCAAACCCTTCCCGCTTCCTCAGAGAGACCTCAACCTAACCCCAAGCCACAAATGTGGTGGGGACAGAACCAACGGCTATTCCAATTGTTGCATAATCAACATAGATAAAGATGCATAATACTTTTGAGAGATTTTCAAGGTCATTCTTAAAGTGTGTTTCCCTCACAATTGTGGTTCTAAACTATGGCCACAGCCTCAAGACCAAATTACAGGCTTTGGCGGCTGGTTTCAGTCTGGTGGTTACAGCAATGAATTTGGAGTCAGGAATCCTGGAGTCCTAGCCAACTATTTCCTGGATAACCACATGCAAGTTAGCTGCCCTTGTCTCAGTTTTTCTATCAATCAAATGGGGCAATTTCTCCTCCCTTCCATCTACATCAAAGGAATAGGTTAGGACAATTAATTACCCCAAGCCACAGTAAATTTGGAACTTCCTATGCAGTAACAATGCATTTGTCAGCTTTTTCCTTCAAAGTATATATATTTAATCTAGGGCTTATTTTAGGCTTTGGATACTGAATGTCATGACTAGAGGTTCCTTTGGGTTTCTTCAGGGTTTCTAGCCACATACCCAGCTCTTGGTCCTGGCTGATGGAAAGAGGTACATCTTCCAAACATTCAACCAAAAGACCTAGACTCAAGCCAATAGAGCATTATTGCTAAATCACACAGGGTGATTTCTTAGTCCCATTTGCCCAGGCTTCCCCATAAAGTAAGAACCTAATGCCATTTGAAAAATAGGACAAATATAGTTTGCTATTCACAGATGAACGATGTCTTGTAAAATATTTTATTTTAATCTCCTCTTCATGTCCTAGTATAAGATGAATAGCTTTGTCTGCCATTCTTCTGTCATTTAAGGTTCTAAATGAATCTCTTTAGATTCCATATTTGCAGTGATATATTAATATTGAGAAATTCTATTATCTTTTTCCATACAAGGTTTAATATATCTAATGGAGATGGGAACCCACCTTCAAATACTACTTCATAGAAACTTTAAGAAATAACTTTAAGTTCGAGTTACCATGGCTAGTAGAAGTGATATCCATTGAGGCAAAACATTGTTCAGCTAGCAGATATATTTTAAAACTTTAAACAAGTTATTATGTTGCTGATTTTTTATCTTTTTAGTATTGTTTTTATGATGTCATTTTGAATGGAAATATAAACTTTGGACAGGGGTAAAATATTCAAATGTTGCCACATACTGTAGGTTATGAATACATTAAATTTTGTTTCATAGGATGACTTACTAACAACTTAAATAGGAAAAGGAAGAGAGGAAGGAAGAATGAAAGGAGGGAAGGAAGGAAGAGACAAAAGAAGGAAGAAACAAAAAATGTAATACTGAAGATTGTAGCCAATTACAGTCCACAACTTTAAATAGTTAAATGCTGAATATGGAAGTTTAATTCACTTTGAACTCATGTGGTTACAGGTTCATCATAACAGTTTCTGGTCTTTGGCACTTTGGGTGAGCCCCTCTGTATTTCGGTGATTGAGGGTTCTAATTGTCACAGGTTAAGTTAGGTTTCCCTCCTTTGTCTTTTAACCAAAAAAGACTATGTTGAAATCCTTGCTCAAACAATGAGATGTACGAGACATTACGTTGAAAAATGAACTTTACAACTTTGGCGGGGGGGGGGGGGGGGGGGGGAAGGAGGGCAGGGATTGTAAGGTAAACAAAGGAGGAGGCAACAATGCTTGATAAGAAATGTACTCATTACCTTGCTCATGTAATTATAACCCCTCTGTACGGTATTTTCACAATAAAAAACATATATATATATATATATATATATAAATATATATAAAGAAATACTTGCTCAACAATGCCTCAGATGGGGATATTATTTAGAAATGGGTCTTCACAAATGTAATTGTTGAAAATGAAGTCAAATTGGAGTAGAGTGAGTCCCTGATCCAATAGGACTGGTGTCATTATAATATAGCCACGTAAGACAGAACAAATACCACATGACAATGAAGGCAAGGTTAGAATTTGCTGGGGAAAAAAAAGAATAGCAAGGATAGCCAAGAAACTACTAGTAGCTAGGAAGAGACAAGGGAAGATTCTCTTATAGGTTTTGAAAGATCAGCATCCTAGACACTTGGTATTGTACTTCACGTGTCTAGATCTATGAGACAATGAATTGATTAGAGTACCCAAGCCGTAGTACTGTGTTCTGGCAACCCTGAAACCAAAAACACCAATGATTAAATTGAAGTGTTGGGAGTCCGAAAACCTCATCCAAATATATTTTCATTATCCTACATCAGCATTAACAAACTGCAAACAGCCAGATGACAAATATTTTAGACTATATATGTCACACAGTTTCTGTCATAAATTGCAATTCTAGTAGTTAAAAGCTGCCATGGATAATAAAATGTGGCTTGTGTTCCATTAAATTTTTTATGGACACTGAAATTTGAATTTCATATAATTTTTTCTGATCACAAGTGTTTTCTTTGTTTTTGTTTTTTATTTTGTCAATTGTAGGGATTTAACTCAGCACCTGGGTACTGTTCCTAAGCCTCTTTGAGCTCAAGGCTAACACTCTACCACTTGAGTCACAGTACCACTTCTGGTTTTTGAGTGGCTAATTGGAGATAAGAGGCTCATGGAGACTATTCTATCTGGGCTGGCTTTAAACTGTGGTCCTCAGATCCTCTTGAATAGCTAGGATTACAGGTGTGAACCACTGGTGCAGGCTTATAAAATATTTTTTAGAAGTTTTCCACCACGTTAAAAAGTATTCAAAGTATTCTTTACTCCCAGACTATATGAAAAGACAGAATTTGCTCTGCAGTCTGCACTTTGTTGAAAAAATTTTCAAGCTACTGTTATAATTTAGATGCATTTTATGAAGTATCCTTTTGCTGAGACAATGTATCCTCTTACTCAAGACACATGGCCATGTGGCCTGACTCATTGTGAGTGATAATTGTAGGGAATAATAAATGAAAATAATTTTGTATAAGACCATCTGAAATCACTTTTCCAAATGTATATAGGATTAGCACTCTTTATGTTTTGTGTTATTTTCTCTCTTTAGCCCTCCAAGTTATTTTTCGAACTCTGTCTAAAAATCCCTACTGTGTATGTACTAGACATGTGAGTACAAATATGTATACATGTTTATATATATGTACATACAATAACTGAATTATATGAATAATTCAGTTTTAGTCTTAAACTACTTCTTGGCCCTAGAGTAAATACTGTATTGTATAAATCTAATTTATTCTTGTTTTACCACTCAATGAAAAAGAAAGTAGGGAAAAACAAACCTGTTGATAGCAAAGGTGATTAAGTTCCTTATGCAAGTATATTGATGGATGGTAGAGAAGAGAAGAAAGGATCTAGATACTACCGGCAAGATGGAGTTTGCTGTAATCAAATTCAAAACCATCTGGATCTCGTCTTTTGTGACCTAGGCATTTGTGTTTAAGTTAAACCTTTTGTATCGTCACCTGAAAGATCACAGACTAAAATTTTAACCTGCAGCATTGCTTCAGCAGGCACAGAGGAACAGTAAAGGTTAAGTCAATGAAATTATTAAAATGGCAGAACAGGATTTGAGGGCTTAACCTGCAAGAATGCCATTGTGCTTGGCACAAGGAAAGCATACAAGATGCCTGATATAAAATATCCAGCAATCTGCTTCATGTTACTTTCTAATGAATGTCAGTGGGAAAGTGTGTTTAGAACTAAAATATAGGGGAGGAAGTCCTGTAGATTGCCATATATAGGAATGCATCCAGGAAAATGTCAATTCAGTGCAACCACTCTAAGAGTCAGCCTTCATTTCTGCATTGATTAAGCCACACATGCTATATTTTTCAGGATGAACTTACTCAAGCTAACTGAATAAGAATAGCAAGCCTCACAGCTATTTTGCAGCTAGATAAATTAAGACACCTTGAATAAACAACCTTCTCTCAAATGTGTTAAAATTGGAAGTCAGCAATAAGATTCAAGTCCAGCTTTGGTGCTTTTTATTTACCTTTACTGGGATAACTGGATTGTAGGTTTTAATTTTGGTTGTGTTGTTTTAATAATGGTCTTAGTAGAAACTGCCTCACTTCCAAAGCTTTAATAAAATTATGGAACTCTCACTTCCTCTTACTGGAACTGTTTTTACCTATTTAATTTAGTTTGCCTGACATTTATTAGGAATGTTACCAGGTGAAAATTTTGAATAAAGACAGCCCATACCCGGGAGGACATTGGGTTTTAATGAAATTCTCTGTGAGTGAGTGAGTGTGTGTGTGTGTGTGAGTCCCCTCAAAGCAGATAATTTCACTTAAGTGAACTCGAGGAGTAAGCTAAAGATATTGGCCACAATGGTGGATGATGGGAGTGATGCATTAGACTTATAACCCAACTCATGGAATTGAAAACCTTTTACAAAACTACCTTAATTTAAAAAAAAGATATTTAGTACAATGAAAAGCTAGAGGAGGAGCACTGACTCCAAATCTTTGGTCCTTAAAAGTTTCCAAGAAAGCCCGGCACCAGTGGCTCACCTGTAATCCTAGCTATTCAGGAGGCTGAGGATCACGGTTCAAAGCCAGCCAGGGTAGGAAACTACCAGAAAACCGGAAGTGGTGCCTTGGCTCAAGTGGTAGAGTGTTTGCCTTGAGCTGAAGGGCTTAGGGACAGTGCCCAAGCCCAGAGTTCAAACCCACAATCCCTTCCCCCCCCCAAAAAAAAAAGTTTCCAAGAAGTTGAAATAAAGAAGAAAAGTTTTTTTTTCTTGGAGGTATTTCATGGAAGGCAGAAAGCAAACCACATCATACTATGCCTGTTTATGGTGCTCTTCAGGATGTTCTTCAATTCAAGGAAGCCTCCAATTCAAGGATATTCTTAAATGAAAAAAAATGATGTGTCCGGACAATACTTTTAAGATATTTAAGTTCACTGTATAAACTGTACTTGGAAAATGTGTTGCTGCTGTTGTTATTATTATGATGATATCATGTTCCTATCATGGTGTATTGTCCTAGAAATAATTTTAGGAAAAAAAGATTTATTTTAGAAAACTAAAATACTCCTTTTATCCCTAGGCTGGTGACATAATCCAAGCCTGTATTTAGGTCAGTGTTCTCATTGAGTTGTGAGAAACTTGCTGTGACTCTACAGAAGACAAACAAAACCTCAATGGCCTCTCAAGTGGGCCCCTGAAGATTATTTACTGATTTCCCTACCAGTATTCCTTCTAGGTGGCACACTGCACTTCATCCTGAAGTCACTTACTACAAAGAAAGAACAGTAGTGTGCTGGGTACCAAGATTGGGGCCAACGGCTGGGCCAGCTAGAAGTAGAGCTATGGCTGAAGAGGTAGACTGCCAGCCTTGAGTGAAAAAGCCTAAGGACAGCATTCAGGCCCTGAGTTTAAGCTTCAATACTCACACAAAGAAATCCTCCAGCTTCATTCAATTGAGGTTTTCTCTCCTAGTTTGTTATGCCTTGATTATGGGCACCATCAATGCCTAGATAGTTCCACTATGATTTGAGCACTAGAGTACTGGAGGGTACCTTTGCTTCTTGTACTGCAAGAGGCTAAAGTACCCCAAAACACTTACTTATAAAAGAAAAACAATGAGGGGCTGGATGTGGTTGTATGCACCTGTAATAGCAACTACTCAAGAAGTAGAGATCAACAGGCATCACAGTTTGTAACTGAATTATATCTTTAGTGAGATCCCACTTAAAAAAATTCTCATTGAATCTTTCTTAGTGAGACATTTTAATATATATAATATATATATATATATATATAGTAAAGATACTGTACAGAAGAGTTACAGTTACATGAGTAAGGTTATAGGCACATTTCCTATCAAGCATTGTTACCCCCTCCTTTGTTTTTCCCCTACCATCCCTTCCCTCCCAACCTCCCCAACTCCTCCCTCCCCACCCCCAAAGTTGTAAAGTTCATTTTCAAGTGTCGTGTACATCTCATTATTACAAATGGGTTAACCTTTAAAAATATGGAACACTTCACAAATTTGCATGTCATCTTTGTGCAGGGGCCATGATAATCTTCTCTGCATCATTCCAATTTTAGTGTATGTGCTGCCAAAGCAAGCACTTTAGTGAGATTTTATCTTAATAAATATGTTGGGTATCTAGGATGAGTCTACAATCCCAGTATCAGAAGCATAGGCATGAAGGTAGCTGTATTAGGGTATCCCAGGCAAAAATTCAAAACTCTACCCCAAAAATAATGAAGGCAAAACAGGCTGGGGATGTGCATCAAGTGGTAGAGCACTGGTCTAGCAAGCAGTTTGAACTAAATTGAACCCCAGTGCTGACAGAAAATAAAAGAACAAATTCTATTTAAGCTACCAGACCTCTTCATCACCTCAAATCCAATAATTGGCTTTCAATTATTAAAAATGTTGGAAATTAAATTCAAAAATTGTAACACACATCTAATATTTAGTGCTATGTTACCATTTTTAACAGTCAATCCTTAACACTGGCAAAAACATTGTTCAAATGAACCCAAGAACTTTAATGTCCTACAAGCTATATTTCCTCTGCCTTCAAAGATAAAGACATTCTGGAATGGTAAAGACCTCAAGTACTTCCAATGATCTGTTCAATTTTCCTATGATTGTTTTACATTTACTTTGTGTCCTTTTCTCCCAGTTTAGATTACAATTTATCAGGGTAATGTGCGCTAGCATACACGATGCCTAGTACATGAACACATTTGTTTAAAAAGGAAACTAGACTCACCCTTCCTTTCATTAGAAATCTAACCGTTGTTCTTCCCTTCCTTTACAAAGTTTCCTTTACCATATTAAATCCTCTAGTCTTCCTTTCATGTTACTTTAAGACACTGATCAAAATCTTTTGTTTCTACTTCCCTTCCCCATAAAAGAAAATTAGATTTGTTTTCAGGCTTTAATCCTGCTAAGATAAAGTGAATCAGCTCTGTTTTCATTACTGTCCAGTCAGTTCCATCAATCATGGAAGGGAATCACTAAAAGCAATCAGTGAACAAGGTCAACAGCACTCAGCAGAGGGCCAGCGCCATGGTACTTTAGCAGATCAAAATGAACACTGGTAACAGGATGACAGTGCTTCATGGACTGAGAGGACCAGGATGGCTACTCAGGAAGTGGTCTCTAAATGGGGAGAAGATAAGCAAGGAAAGGGAATTATCTTTATTGCGTAACAAGTCTTCAGTGCTGAGCTTGTTAATGTAACAAAGAGCTAAAAAGTTCACTTGGAGGTTAGGATCATCTTTTCTTGGTACAGTGACTCAGGTTTTAAGACTGTAAGATAAAAAGCCTAAATTTTCACGAATCTTATTCTTCTCCAGCAGTCTGTGCTTTCACACCTGAAAAAGAGGTGCAGAATCCTTCACAGACCTCCTTTACCAGTTGGGCTAAGTTGGTTACAAGCAGTATGTACCAACTCTCCAATTGACTTTACAAAGAATTTATTTGAAGGGAGAAAGTTCTCTTTCTGTCCCTCTGTCTCTGTGTCTCTCTGTGTGTCCTGGGGCTTGAACTCAGGGCCTGATTTTTTTTCCCTAAATTATTATTTGCACAAGGCTACTATTCTACCACAGCTCCACTTACTGCTTTTATATATTTCTTTTGGTAGCTAATTGGAATAAGAGTCATTAACTTTCCTGCCTGGGTGGGCTCTGAATGGCTATCCTCAGATCTCAGCCTCCTGAACAGCTCAGATTACTGGCATGAGTCACCAGTGCCTAGAGAGAATTTTCAATGAGGCTGATAAGCCAGGCTTTAAAAAGATAGGATCCAAGATGCTCTGGTGGGGAAAAGGTCCCAAAACTATTCAGTGGTCTAGGCTAAATGGATTGTGAGTTTTCCTCATTTGCATCCTTCTGCTTAAGACAGACCCAGTAAAAGAGTTCAGTTGGACTGACATTAGTTATGGGGCTTCATTCTCTTGCAGGGCTAGACAGAGGCCTTTAATTTGGGTCCACATTAACACTCCAGAAAAAGGAAGGGTTGAAGCCTAGAATCTGGAAGTGGTAGTGTTAATTACTCCAATGTAAGAGACAATGGTAACAATGCTGTTTAGGAAATGGGCTCATTTACCTTACTCATGTAACTGTAACCCCTCTGTACAGTATTTTTGCAATAAAAAAAACATTAAAAATTCTAGCAAAAAGAAAACAACAGAAACAACAGAAATTGTTTTAATCCTGAGGCCAGGAGTCATATACTTAACTAGCATGAACAATTGTCTCATAGAGCACATGAAGATATTTTTTTGTGTGTAAACTGTCAGACTAGTTTTAGTTAGTGAACAGTACTTGGCGCATGGTATGTATTCAAGAAATGTTTAATGGGTTTCCTTTTTGTCATTTATATCTTCTAATATCTAGCAAATACTCTTTACTCCAAATTGACAAAATATAGTCTAAAACAGAAAGCTCATTGCATTGGCAAGAATGCTATATTGGAATCTTTTCTTATTTCTGCCCAATGTGACCTTGGGAATGGGTCACAACTACTGAGTTTATTTCTTCATCTGTAAAATGAAGTGGTAGAGGCAGATGCTCTTTAAGAACCTGTCCAATTCTATAAGTTGAACATCATGGTCACAAATATATAGATGACAGAGACTCAGCAAACTAAGAAAAAATGTTTATAATTTTCACAGTATGAAGTAGCTCTACCCTGAATCTGGACAGAAAGTAAAACCTAACTTACTTCGTAGTATTTAGGAGAAATTGCCAATATTGTAGAAAATCTAGATCACTGTTATCAAGCTTTAAAGGAAGGGCAGCAGAATCAGTTTTTCAAATGAAATCTTACATTGAATCCCAATGTATCAAACAAATAAAGGTCAAACTGCTCTCACTGAAACCAAGGACATGTGTGGATCCCCATCTCACATATTCTACCAATGTTGTTGAGCACCATTGCTTGCCATACTCATTCATCTAATTCCCATGACTATCTCTAGACTTTTTTTCCCTAACATAAGTAGTTTTAAAACAAAGTTAAAAAGTGAGAGAAAATAAGAGAGGGGGTATAACACTGTTCAAAAAGAAATGTATTCATTACCTTACTTATGTAACTGTAACCCCTCTGTACATCATCACCTTTACATAAAATTTAAATTAAGAAAACAAAGTTAACCATTTTATTCAATGAAAAATAAATGGAAAAATAGTGTCAGCTAACTTAAAATTTTGTAAACTTATCAGTAATTCATCTTAATTTGATAAATACCTATCGGTAATTATCCTTCACATTGTTTAATAGTGATGTGTACACAATTAACAGTAAAAGTTTAGGTTTCAAAAATTAGGTTTCAAAATTAAAAAATATAAAGTATGAAGAAACTTTTCCAACGTATAAGCCATAGTTTTAAAATTCTGCTTTTATTTATTTTGTTGGCACCAGAGATGGAATTCAGGGCTTTTAGCTGATTAGTTTGGACATGGAATCTAGTGGACTTTTGCTGGCTAGGCTGTCTTTGAACAGTGATCCTGTAGCTCTCAGCCTTCTAAGTAGATAGGATTACAAGGCTATGTCATGGGTGCCTGGCATAAATTTTGCTTTTATTTCTTAAGGCCTTTTTAAAGATTTTTTGCTTTCAATTTTTAAAAAGTTTAGTCACCTTCTATAAAACTGTTTTCTAGTATTACTTCAGAGGATGTATTTGTCTGAAGCCAAAATAATTTAGTACATACTATGTTTTTAGCTACCAAGGAGTAACTTAGTGGAGAATACTTATATAATAACACAGATTACAACCTCTATAGTTAATGGTAATGACCTTCTTAGCCTCATTAGAAAGAAGCAATTATTCTTTTTATAAAATTAGTGTTTGTCCATTCCCCTACTTGGAAATGTCATGATTAAAATCATTAAAACACATACTACTAGTTTGGACCATGGGTTTCATATACAAAATCCTAACCATGAGTGTTTGATTTTGAGAGTAAGATATGAAAAATTCAAGCATCCCTGTTAAAATCACTTTCATTCATTTATAAACACTTAGATAAAAAGCAGTTTTACCTAAAATAAGGAACTAATTTTGAAAACTGCTAAACAAGATCTATTTGGTAAATTTGTTTAATGGTTACTGAGTTTTAATGATGCTACATTTTGATCAAAGAAAAAGCTTCAGCTTTTTCTGAAAGACATTTCTCCATGGGCAGTGACAAAAAAGTACACTTCAGTCATTAGTAATCCTACTAACCTAACTTGAATTATCTGGCTATAAATGATTAGAGATGAAATGACTTCTTAGATGGGTATGTGCCCTCAAGCAAAAAGGCAAAACCATCTTTCTTATAAAAGGTCCCTTCCAGTTTCCTGGTCTATGTTGATTTTGTCAAACTTCTCAATCTACTGCAATTGTTTCAAGATTTACTTTGCAACAGATATTCAATATTCATCAAATTATAGGCCAGGAAACTTGTTAGTCATGCTATTGATGTTCTGCCCTTCGCCCTGCCTCATTTACCATTTCCAGGCAAAATAGATTCATGTCTAACAATCAGCAATTAAGATTCATCCTGAACACTTTCTCTTAGTAACCAAAATCTACTCTGCCTGTACATGGGCCATACATACTAGAAGATGCTGGGGATGCTCCTCTAGTAGCCCTCAACCAATTACTGAAGTTGGTAAATACCCTGGCACTCCTCCTCCTTGGATATGTTGCATATTGCTACTCACATCCCAGGTGGAGTTAACTGTTTTTTGGTTTTTTTGGTCAGTTGTAGGTCTGGAACTCTGGGCCGGGCGCTGTCCCTCAGCTCTTCAGCTCAAGGCTAGCACTCTACCACTTGAGCCACAGCGCCACTCCTGGTTTTCTGGTGGTTTATTGGAGATAAGTCTCACAGACTTTCTTGCTGGGCTGGCTTTGAACCATGATCCTCAGATCTCAGCCTCTTGAGTAGCTAGGATTACAGGCGTGAGCCACCAGCGCCTGGCCTGGAGTTAACTTCTAATTGATTAACTTTCCTTCATTAATTTTCCTCTTTGTTGCTCTATTTCCTCCCTTTTCCTTGTTGAAATAAACTACAAAAACTTGAATCTTTAACTTTATCTTAAGTCTGCTTCTGAGAACACAAACAGAAAATGTAAAGATGAACACAATAGTAGTCTTAAGGGTTTCAGTCTAAAAAAAACAAACGACCAAAACCTCTACAAAAACAGGAGAGACAGACAGACAGACAGGCAGACAGGCAGACAGAGAGACAGAGACAAGGAGACAGAGACAGAGAGAGACCAAGAGAGAGACAGAGAGACAGAGAAGAGAGAGAGAAGAGAGAGAGAGAGAGAGAGAAAAAGAGAGAGAGAGAGAAAATATATTGTAAATAGTGTTGGCCCAGGTGACCTGGAATCAAATTCTAAATATCCTCATTGGAGAAAGCTGTGCAGGACTAACAGTAACTTCATTTAAGAAGCCTTCTTACCTGCTGCCATCACCAGTGATGTTCTAATTGATTATGAGAACAGCGAAAGTACAAGAAAGTGGGCAGGGTTACTACAAGCTTTATTCAGTTGCAGTCAGGTATGGAATAAAAAGGAAAACCAGAATGACAATATAGTGATTCTGATTCTAAACTGCTGTGAAATGAAACGAAACCTTCACATCTCTTTCTGACTATCCATCAAGGCAACTATACTGAGTAAAATGAAATCAATATTCTGGCCATTAGCTATTAACTTTGACACTCAAGGAGGTGGTCATTTGAAATACAATTGTCATAATAAAAACACCATGTAGTATTTTGGAGATTTTTAAAGCATTGTGTTGGTTAGGCCTGGTGGTACATCCCTGTAATCCCAACAACTGGGAAACTAGGGAAAGGAACAAGACCTTGTCTCAAAAGAGAGATGAGATATAGAGACTGAGTTAGCAACCTGCATCATTTGACAGCCAACAAAATACTTCCTCCTGGACGATCTGACTTGTGAAAGTGACAGCAAGCATTCAGGAAAAAACTGGTAGAAAGACCTGTTTCAAGAAACTCATATTCAAATAACTGCATGTAGCTTAATAACTTCCTTTTTAGGCAATCTTTTGATTTCAGAAATGACTAACAATTTTACATGTCAAAATTGTCAATGAGATGGGCAAAATATGTCAATACTTTAGGCTTTACAAGCACTTTGGATTTTATAGTACTTTGAGAAGTACTGATGGCATTTAAGAAAATGAGTAACATGATTCAAATTTTAACATGCAAAGTAATTTAGAACAGAGAAAGAGTAGAGCAGTCAGTCAGGTCATTGCAGTTTGGAACCTAATCAGCAATGTATACACTAGGAGTCTAGTTAGTAGTAAGAGTAGATATTCTGGTTATATCGGAATATGTTCCTAGGTACACAAATACCCAATTTTATGTCTCAAGTAAGGAAATCTGTAGGCTTAGTTTACAGAAAGCCTAGTCCTAGAACAGACTCAAAGATGTCATACAAGAAACTTACCCTTCCAAACCTAATCATACCCTAATCATACCCTCAACCTGAAACTTGTTAGATGATTGTAACTAGCAGTTTTTAAGAGGAACAAGAGTGGCTTCGTGTGACATTTTTTGAGGCTAGCTCCTTTAGTTTCATTGGCCCAGTTATTTAAATTTATTCTTTCCTTATGTAAGTATTTGTAAGGGAGTTCTTCGGGTTCCCAAGATTGGTTTAAGATTAAGCAGTGCCCACCTTGACTGAAAGCAGTGTCCCTGTTGGCTTCTCCTAAGGCACACTGCCTACATGAAAGATGGATGAATATCTGAGGTGGAGAAATGAGGATCTCTTAAGAGGAAAGAGGAATGGGTGCAGAGTATACATATTGGATAGGTAAGAGATTACAGTTGTGTTTTGAATTTCAACAACTGGTTGAAAAGGTGAGCTGGGGTAGACAGGAGGGGAGATCCAGTTTGATAATCAAGACTTGTCTTTGTGACTTTAACTCCTGAGACAAAAGGCAATCATTATTAGCTGGATGAATTTAGAGTTTCAAGGAAACAATACAACTGAGAACAGAGACTTTGAAATTATACATGTTTTTTTTCTTAAGCACCTGAGATTGGATATTACTAGAGAATGTGTGGCTACGAAGAGTTAACTGAAGGCACAGTCTTCACGCAAGCTAAGATTTAGAAGTGGAATACAATGCAAGGAATTAGGATAGCTAGAAACTGAAGAGCTATGCACCAGTGTCAGGTGAGGGTGGACTAAGCATGGTGCAGATTTTCAGCTCTTTGCCAAAGGGATGGGGTATATTACATGTCTCAACTTGGAAACTGAAACAGAAAGAGTATGGATGTCTTAAAAGTAGAGAGTAGACAAGGACATAGTATAAAAAATATTAGTATATTATGAAATATTTCAAAAGGTAGTTGGTTGTGATAGTTCTCTACAATAAATATTTAGTGTTTTGAAATAAGATGAAGCATGTATGGCATCCCATGACAATTCTAAGCCAAAACCTAATGAAAAATGCTGATCATTCTTACATCTACAACTTGATTTCAAATGGAATTGAATTACAGAAAATGACTGGGAGATTACAAAAATTACAAGGGAAAAAAGGACTCGCCACTCAAAGAAACAACTATATCAATAAAAACTTCTACAATGGAGCAAATTGATAGCAACTTCATTTCTCCACATATCCACTCAACTAAAATTTAAAGAGTACTTCTATCAGAGACTATATTAGATGCTATTGAAAGAAGAACTCAAGTTTGTAGAATAGTCCCTTATCCCTGAGGAGTTCTTTTCCATTTCCTAGCTGAGTGATTATGGGCAAATTACTCAGCCTTTTGGTGCTTCAATTTCTTTGTGAAATGCAGATGACAACTTATCTCAGGGTTGCTGCAAAGATTAGGGCATAAAATAGCTTATACCAACATTTGATACACAGTAGGCACCACAAAAGCACTAGTTATTAAGAAGAGGTAAAGAAATTTCCATAGAAGCAGTAACATAGTTAAGAAAAACCAAAACCAAAACCAACTACTGATTGGTCTCTACTATATTGGTCATCATGTTATTTAGGATTTAGTTTAATCCTGCAGGTATTCTACTTTACAGAACAGGAAAACTATTACAAGGATGTTTTGAAGATTAAAGATAACACAAAGCTAGTAAGTGCCTGATTATGAATCAAATGTTGATCAAAGACTAGAATTCATTACTTCCCAATATTTTCAGTAATAATCCAGAATTCTGGATTCTAGAGCTATCTACTGCCCGCTAACTAGGAAATCTGGGTCCCTGGGATCTTTGTGTCCTAACTTATTTGGCAACTTTTCTACCTGATAAAATAGCTTTCTAGAAAGAAAAATTTACTGTTATCATAAAAGTGATATACAGAGGGGTTACAGGTAAAAGTAGCTCCTTTTGTCTGCTTACTAGGATCAATGTGAAAACCCAAAGTTAAAGAAAAAAAATAAAATGTAAATTCCATCATTTTTTTCAGGTACCTAACTTGTTTCACTTCTTTCCTACTTCTAATTTGGTTCCTTGCCATGATATCAAATACTAATTTCTATTCAAATACTAATTTCCAAGTAGCTAGTCCCTAACAAAGAAAACCACCAAAACTTAATTCTGATATGTAATGAAGGATAAACCCACTTTGGATAAGTACAGGTAATTACTTGAGCCTTTGCCCAATTCCTGTTTAAAACTGTACCTCATGAATTTAAACATGAAGTAATACAATTATTGTGGGTACTGACCTGGTACTGTCAGGGTGGCCATGATTATGAGGTCTAATAGTGATGCTGGAACCACTAACCAGAATCTTGAAAAAATACTTCATTGTGTTTATAAAAATACTGCTTATATGTATAAGGTTTCTCTACTTTCCAAAGTTGTTCTGTTTTCCTTATTCCATCTGATCACCTATAGCTCAGGCAGGGCAAAGATTATGTAGCTCTAACCAAGGAAAAAACATACTAATGTTCAAAATAATTATGACACATGATTTACATTTGAGATGACTAACTCCTAGTGTGGTGCCTATTTATTGCACTGTTAAATAATTTTTTATTTTAAATTATTCAACAGTACTGATATTTTGAAAATATTCTCTCAAAAAAAGAATCCTTTACAGAGTAGGCAACTTAAACGCCCCACTCATAAAAGCTGATGTAGCAACAGTAATCACCATGGAGAAACTTTTTTGTATTAATCTGTAGTACCTGAGAATATCACATATTGATATTTTATGGCTAATTACCTAATTTTAACAGAATATGCTATTTTCAGGACTGTGATCAAACATCCAATGGACTTTTACACATAACATTCATCAACAGCATTAGTGGCTCAGGAACTACCTAAATCACAGCAATTTAAAATGATTAATATTTTAAAAACACAGGTTTTGAAGGGTCACCTTGTAAATGTCAGCAAATGTTGCCTAAACTATCAAAATACAGATGACATTAAAGTTTAATGTAATGTAAAAGCAGTACCCCATAAAATGGGACCAACATTTAATTGATGTTGCTTAAGAATTTTAGCTACAAGGCAGAGTGCCAGTGGCTCATGCCTGTAATCCTAGCTATTGAGGAGGCTGAGATCTGATGACTGTGGTTCAAAGCCAGTTCAGGCATCTGTGAGACTCTTATCTCCAATAAACCACCAGAAACCCAGAAGTGGTATTGTGGCTCAAGTGGTAGAGTGCTAGCCTTGAACTGAAGCATGCAGGGCCAGCGCTCAAGCCCAGAGTTCAAGCCCCACAACTGACAAAAAAAAAAGAAAAAAAAAAAGAATTTTAGCTATAGATGACTTAACCTGAGCTCTCGTTAAAATTAAAAAAGAAAGTTTCATAAGGTGGAATTTTATTGTCACATTGTAAGTTCATCAAAAACATGAAAATAAAATTAAAAAAGAGTCAAAAGATTAAAGCACCTTTACAAATTACAAAGCAAGATTACATCGAAATGTTTATTTTTTGTTACAAAAACAAATCCAAGCAGATAATGAAATATGCATATTTTTAGAAATATCCCATCCTGGTTTCTGTTCTAGAATTTAGTGTACAGTTAAAAGTTTACTTCAATACTTCTCCTAGATGCTATGAAGTCTCCATCTTATAACCATGTTTCTCTAGTTCAGCTCTGCAATAAAACACAAAGAACAACATCACTAAGCATTCTTTATAATAACTCAAAGAAACAGATGTTTTAAAAAATAGTTATAAGTATTAATACAACAAATATTAAATAAATAAGTTGAGCCTGGGCACCGGCTTGAACTCTTGTCCAAATAGGTTTATTTTAGTTCCTAAATAGAAATTTATGTAAGGAAGGTAAATACATATTAATAAGGCACTAATACAATTTTGCTTTCCTTTTAGTTGGCTGGGAAGGTGGCTCAGTGCCTTGCATGCATGAGGCCCTGGGTTCGATTCCTCAGCACCACATAAGCAGAAAAAAAAAAAAAAAAGCCAGAAATGGCGCTGTGGTTCAAGTGGTAGAATGCTAGCCTTGAGCTGAAGAGCTGAAGGACAGCGCCCAGGCCCAGAGTTCAGGCCCCACGACTGGACCAAAAAAAAAAAATTGCTTTATGGAAGAAATGTGAGAGACTACAAATGTACTGTTCCTAATAAATCTTTACACATAAATCATTGTTTCTGCTTTGGTGGTGGTAGGAATTAAACTCAGGGCTTCACACATGCTAATTAGATATTGTATCACTGAGCCACATTCTTGTGACTACACATGAATACCAAATCTTTACAATTTTACAACAATCACAGTTACTATTTACAGAAAGAACAGATTGTATAATGATATTTACTGTTCTAACCAAAAGCATTAACAAATGTAAAGATGTGTAAGTTTTCTGTATATCCTATATGCTGTTAAACTAAATATAATAAATGTCAAAAAATATTAAAACTGCCTAATTTTAAATGTGGATTAAATCTGAGGTTTTCAGTGCTATAACTACATAAAACACTTGCACAAAAAAGTTTAACCCTGTAATTAACTTCAGCTATTTAAATGATCATTTTGAATATTACCAGCATCTCATTTACCACTATCCAGATTTTATCAAGGTTCAAGACAAAACTATTGGAGGACTAGTCTCTGTATAGATGTATAAATGTAAAGTATGGTTACTATGGTCTACAGCAGTAAGATACAATAACATTTGTTCTCAAGTATAATTGGCTTAGATGCTCTTACACTATCAAATGTTAGCCCAATGCAAAGAAACATATGATAGGAAAACTGTGTATTACTCAATTGCCAAACTCTTTCAATTTTTTGACATTTTTTGTTATTTATAATCCAAATAGTAAACTAATTTTATGACCTATCAAGGTTAGGAATTATTTCATCCTGTCTTCTGCTTGGGTGTAGAGTACAAATGGGCAGTGCAAATCAAACTCTGGTTTCTCTTTTGGTAAGTTTAACTAAATTGCTTCATTTGGGAGCCTTCCTCTCCCCTCAGGGAATTAAAAATTATATTATCTGTCCTTCATTATAACAACTTATCCTTTTTGTTCTGAGGGCTAAATGAAAGGAAGTTATATAAATGTAATACAATATCATGATAAGAACTAAGGCTGAAGGGAAAAGCTAAAATAAAAACTAAAAGCTTTTATTTTTAATCACATAGAGCCCCTCAAATGTTTCCAACAAAAACTTTTGTTGCCACTCTTCATTGAATATAGAATTGTCTTTATATTTTATCTCGAGCTAAAATGTTATACTTTTCCTATTTAAAATGGAAAGAATTGCAAAGCGCTCTTAAACACCAGCTTTCTGCTCCCTTTTATAAACTCCCTACAGATTATTCAATTTCTTTTATTTGGACAAAAACAATGCCCTAGAAATTCAACCTAAGATTTAAACAAGTACATCAAACTTAACCCTTCAAGTTTGTGTAGTCTTCTGCATGGGAAGTGGTCACTAATTAATTAATTATGAGTATAACCTGCTTTTAACATAAAGGAAATAGGGCTGGGAAGGTGGCTCAGTGGTAGAGTGTGTGCCTTGCATGCCTGAGGCCCTGGGTTCGATTCCTCAGCACCACATAAAAACAAAAAAAAAAGAAGAAAAAAGCTGGAAGTGGTGCTGTGGCTCAAGTGGTAGAGCGCTAGCCTTGAGCTGAAGAGCTGAGGGACAGCGTCCAGGCCCAGAGTTCAGGCCCCACGACCAGACCCCCCCCCCAAAAAAAAAAAAAATAAAAATAAAAAATAAAGGAAATAATGAAATGCTATCAGCTAAATTCTTGGGGACTATGAAAAGTTTTTTGCTAAACCTTAAAAGTGTAACAAACTAAACATAAAATAAATTGAGGCTATAAAGTACAAAACCAAACCATTGTATCATGAATCTGCAGTATGAAAAATACCCAACAGAAACAAAAAAAAGGGAAGACGCTCAGAACAGTTGAACTATCAGAGAACACATGCAATAAATATAGACTGCAGCAAAGGCAGCCATATTTCCCCTGCAAACAAAATAAGGGGGGAAAAAAACGGCAAAAACTAGGTTCTCAGTTTTATTTTAATGACTACGTCTGGCATGGTAAATCAATAATTATACTGGCTTTTTAAAATTTAAGACTTGATACAAGTTGAATATACTTCATAACACTATTTTTACTTATGTGCAGAGAAACAAATAGTATCAGAAACAAAAATGACTCTTAATTACTGGACACATAAAGCCTTACTATATTTCTATTTGTTAAAGGTAATTACACTGTGAGAAAAACAAATGAGAAGTGTGATATGTTGAATTTTTGTTTATTTAACAAACACCACAACTATTCATACCCTACAGTACCAATTCATTTAGTGACTTGCTTAAGGTCATTACAACAGATTCAAAGTGAAACTCAGGCACTATGACTAAAGTAGAAGCTGCATCTCAGGATTAGAATAAAACAATGTTAGAAAACAGTGAACTATGCTCTTTTTCACTGTTTTTGATACCATAATAAGGGCTTCCATGCATTTTATAAAGACCTTATAAAGAACACCTGCAGGAGACTTGTGAATCAATACAAATGTCTTAAAGAAGGAATGTCTGAGCTTATATTGTTCACTATGGTAGTAATATATGATTATTTAAATGAAATAAAAATTTAAAAGCAGTTTCTCAACTGCCCTAGGTATATTTAATGGCTCAATAGCCATATGTGACTGTATTGGATTGGGTAAATTAACGAACATTTCCATTCTAAGTTCTATTTGACAGTACTAGTAATATATCAATAACTTTAAATGGGAAAAACCTCATGATTCAAATTGGAAAATAGAGCAGCTGGAAATATAATGAAACATTACATCATAAGAAATATACAGATTATACTCTATTTCTAAGCCAGTAAAAAGACAAAAGGTGGTACTAACGATTGATCAGTATTTACTACTGAAAGTTCTGATTTAAAAAAAAAAAAACCACAAAGGAGGAGGCTGCAATGCTTGGTAAGAAATGTACGCATTATCCTGCCCATGTAACTGTAACTCCTCTGTACAGTATGTTCACAAATAAAATTAAATTAAATAAAAAACAAAAAAAAACCTTATATTCAATAACAGTTTTTTTAGGATAAGGTGCTCTTATGACCAATGAAAGACAAAACTAGAGAAATCTGATTGCTGAGTAGTAAAGGAAGAAAAATTCATTTAGTTTCAATTTTTAAAATTTAAAAAAAAAATCAAAGAAGAAAAAATTAAGAACATGGAATAGCACTGGAAGGTCTGAAATTAAATATTCTAACAGCATATGACTATAATGAGAAGTGAAATGATTTATAATCAAATTTGTTTTTAATGGTGGTATACTAGCTAGTCCCTGCTGTACAATGACCTTTTCTTTTCTTTAAGATTCCACCTACAATAAACACCTTACACAAAAATGGAAAAGCTAAGTGGGGCATTGGTAGCTGGTGTCTGCAATCCTAGAGCTTCAGGAAGCTGGGATCTGAGGACTGAAGTTCAAAGCCAACCTGGGCAGAAAAATCCAGACTATCTCCAACTAAATAGTTTAACCTACCAGACTGGTAGCTCATGCCTGTAATCCTAGGAGGCTGAGATCTGAGGATCAATGCTCAAAGCCAGCAGAGCCAGGAAAAACCATGAGATTCTTATCTCCAATTACCCAGCAAAAAGCTGGAAGTGGTGAGGCCCTGAGTTCAAGCCCCAGGATGGGCATTAATAAACAAAACAAAACAAAAAACCAGCATACACACATTAATGAAGCATTGTTTAGCCATAAGAAGGAATAAAATACTGATGCTTGCCATCACATGGATAAACTCTGAAATTAAGTTTTGTGAAGAAACTTCTTCCATTTATATGAAATATCCAGATTACAGTCTATAAGGTAGATTTGTATTTAAACATGAAAAAGTACATTCCCATGACCTCAAACTCTATTCAGATTTGGGAATCACTAATCTATGGTATTCCAGCACTTTATAATGCTAATTTCCATCAAAATACTCAATATTGATAGAATTAACCTCACAAAAACCACCAACAGGCTTCAATTTAAATACCTTTGTAAACTAGAAAGACCAAAAGTCCTATTCAAAAAGATAGAAACTTCAAGAACGTAATAATGTCTTATTTTACATAATTCAAAAATCTATTTATTTCAAAGGTTAAAGTACAGTGTAAGAGAACAATTATTTATACAAGTTACATATTCAAGGCTTACAATTAATACTGAACTATAATAAAACTTCAGCTTAAAACCTACCTTAACTGATTGGAGAAGTCATCTTCTACATTGTCATCATCCCAGTTATCCTCCCAGACATGTGCATCTTCATCTTCATCCAAACCAGCCCAATCTAAAAACAGAAACAGAGTTTGTTAAAGACAGAGCAAAGGTCTCAACAGTCCTTTCTGAAAAAAAAAACAAAAAAAAAAACCAAAAAGCAGCAATTGTGGCGAAGGGATCAAGTGGCTTACCTAGCAAGCCTGAACTCTAGTACTACTGCTAAATTAGTAAAAAATAAATATAGAAACAGATGTCTAAATACTTCTCCTTTATAGCTCAATAAGTTAAAAAAAAAACTTCAGAAAGTTTGCCACTGAACATTCAGAATTCAAAAAGTATCACAGCTATAAGAAATTGTAACTTTCCTCCATAAATCTGTTTCCCTGCCTTGTTTCTTAAATTTACAGATAATCCAAAACAAGCCATAAAAAAATTCTGTGTTTCGTGAAAACTTACAATTTCTGGAGGATAAACTTCACTGATTTTTATTTTTCAAATGCATTACTGAATTTATTGACACAATAGTTGGATGGGATAAATTTTGACTTTTCTTTGAGCTTTTGTACAGTCTCTTATAACCTTTCAAAACATACATACCAGCAACCCTAAAACAAACTGCAGATACCGGAATAGAATGTAAAATTGTTAAACATAAAAGGGCTAATAATTCACATATGGAAATTAAAAAGTACGTAAAGTTGTAAGTCATCACTAGTCTCTGATAACATCAATATAAGACTCAGATTCTTTCTCTTTTTAATTTATGTCTGTGGTAGGGTGTTTGCACTCAGGGCCTTCAGCTTGCTAGACAAGCGCTCTTACACTTAAACCACACTCACAGTGCTGAAATTTATATGCATCAGGAGTATTGTTGCAGTTCGTAACTTTCTAAAATTTCCTTCTCCTTTGGACGTAGAGGGAAGGTGTAGATTAAGATTTCAGCTAAGCTTAGTTAGAAAGACATTCTAGTACTGGAGTAAAGAATAGCTATTGAGAAAGCAATACTAAGAACACTGATATTCCATACCACTAGATATATAAGAAAGAACTATCAATAAGATACTATCATCAAAACTAAGTATTGCTTCTATTTCAGAAACTAAAGAGCATACAATGAAGTAAATTTATAGCCAAAAATTCTTTCATTTACGCTCTTGAATACAAATTCTTTGCAGAATATCTGAATTAGGAATGCATTGTTGGCTGGTATTCTCCTTTAGTGCTTTCCTGAATGATATTGTTTGGTAATACACTGCTGATTTCCAAATCTGTTTGCAATGCAGAACTCTACTTTAGGTTTTAGAATTCTACAAACTCCTTTTCATACGCCTACTGAACTCAAGCTCAAGACCACCAAAACTTAACTATATTCTCAATTGCTCCATCCCAAATCAACATGCTTTTCTGTCTTGCTGCATAGCCACAGCTAAATAGGGAGACACTGTTTCAAAGTTTAAACAAAAATATTTAACATTCAAATCCACTGTGTTAAGTCCCTTGTTGTTAGTCATGCTGCACGAAATACTCGTAAATATAATCTCCTAATGTGAAAACTGTAATGAAAAATTAAGCACAAGATCATCATTTTTATTTAACCTCTAACTTCATACTTCATGTCTTTAAACTGCTTAAACCATTTCATGCTGTTCCTCATTTCTCTTTGTACTATCTTCTCCTACTCTGGCCTGACTTATACTTATCCTCAATTGAGTTCAAATGTTATTTATTCATTATCCTATTAAAAGTAATCCCAAATCCTTTTAGAAATGGCTGATTTCAGATCTGGGACATTTCTTTTTAATACCAAAAAAATATGTCAAAAGAAACAGACGCTGGCTTAAAATAATGATACACTGAATTTAAAAAAATTTGTGAGTCCAGAGAAACACTTGAGGGATACTAATATTCTTTTTTACAGTTCCCATCCATAAACATGTAAATGAAAATCAGAAAAATCACCATTTTGAAAACAGTACCTCAGGCAAGGATCAATTATGTATGTTAAAGTTACAGGGTGAAAAATGGTTGGGTAAGAGGACAAAGTGCTTATTATTTTAAAATTGAGAGACATATGGTCACCATGTTAACGAAGTGAACAATCTCATTGCCAATAAACTGGAACAACTTAACGTATTTCTTGATATAATGTAGTATGAAATACATAGTATTTTATAGTATCTTGCTAACAAACTTTATTCTGAATCTAATCATGAGGAAACTATCAGACAAATCCAGAAGGCAGAACTTTCTAAAACTGGCTTCTTCACATAAATTAATGTTTAAAAAAAGAACAAAACAAACCCAAAAGATGGAAACTGTTTCAAGTTGAAAAACTGAAGTGACATAACCAGCAAATATAGTATGTAAAAAATTAAGTAAATCCAAGACTGAACAAAAAAATGTTAAAGCTGTTTTTGGGGAGAGGAGCTGATAAAATATCAACTGTTTTTATTTGGACTGCTCATATATGCACATATATGCAAAACAGAAATCTGGATCAATTTCATTAATTACTTCATAATATTAATATAATTTTTAAACTTAATTCCTTATTCCAGAAGATGTATTAAAGTCTTCAGTATCATACCATCCATCCTTTCAGCATTACAAATGAATTTGAGAAATAACTTTTTTAAAGTCATAACTAAGCATTATAAATTGTCATCTGTTTACAGGAAAACAAAGATTTGGCTTATCAACAAGAAATACCTACTATGTGGAATCCAGCTTAAGTGATATGAGCTGAACATCACAAAACAGCATTTCCAACATTTATAAATCCTCCACACTGTAATACATATTACACACAAAACATGTAAAACATGCAAAACATATAAACTCTGTACAAAATGTAAAGTCCAAATTAAGTCCAAATAAGTCCAAATTAAAATAATAGGATTTAATTTTTCATTTATAAAGTTGGCAACAACTTTATGTTTAATGTTTAGTATAAGCAAGTTTATGAAAGATAAACTGTGGATGGAAATGCAAACTGAGAGTATCTGTCCAAATGTAAAAATGGGCCTGGTTCCAGATGAGGTGTCAAGAGACCAAGCTCATCAGTCCAATCTGGTACAGGAGGATGGTACAGCTGGTTTGTCAGAGGATGAACAAAATGAAGAAGTCACTCCAGCAAGGAGGAAGGCTTCTGACAAAGGAAGAAGAGAATTTTTTAAAAATGCAAAAAACTGTCTTCTCATTTTTCTCTCATCTACATCTGTCAGAGGAAAAAAAAAAATCAACAAGGTTGTGTCTTGTGTGAAAAAGTATTCGAAGCAAGTTCCAAGCAAATTATTTGTTTTCATCTCCATTCTACCAAGAACCTGACTTTACAATGGATGAAAAATGAAAACCTTCTCCACTAAGTTGCTCTCCAGTCCTAAATATCCAATCATGTAAAAGCCTCCCAAAACATACTTAGATCAATTTTGCCTAGGAATTTGATTTGACTTCCTCATAAAGTCCAGTTTCAGTTTAAATAATCGAGAATCTGGAAAATGCATTTCACAAAGATCCTTAACACATTAAGCGCCTGCTTAACGACCTGAATATTACACAGCCACCAACTAGAATTTACTTGTAAGGAACTGTCAATGTACTTTAGTCCCCCAAAGAAATATTAGCTGAAATTGTAGCTTTCACCTACAATGAGAAAACTAAAGCTCCTCTACTGCTGGGAAGTTAATGAACGTGTAGCAATCTAGCGTCCTGTAAAGCCGTGAGGAACCAGCAGAAGTCAAGAAGGAGGATTCAACACCCAAGCCAATATCCTAGAATCCTGCTCCCTCCATCCCGGGCTTCATTAGCTTTAGAGTCCTAGGAGAAACCGCACTGTCTCAAGTAGGCGCAACAACTTCATTCCACAGAAGTTGAAAAGCCAAAGAAGGCTGCTAAACCAAGGGAATGTGAGGCAGGGCGTGGAGACGGGAGCGAGGTGGCGGGTCAGCTGGCTGCGCCGCCGAGGGCCCATCCGCACCGGGCCGCGGGTTCGCCTCCCCCGCCCCCAAGCCCCGCTTCGAGGAGCACCGGCTACTCAAGAGTGGTGATCCGGCAGCCCCGGGCCTCGCCAACGGAAAGGTCACGGACCCCCGGAGCCGAGCAACGGGAGGGGCTGAGGTCCCCTCCCTCCCCGCCACCCCGACCCCAGCTAGGCCCCGGCTCCCGCGCCCCCACCTGCAGGCCTGAGTCACCATCCACGCCACCCACCACGCTCACCTTCGGCAGGAAACTCCTCGAACTCGTCGTCCTCCTCCAGGAGACCCAAGTCTACCGGCTGCTTTTTCTCGGACATCGCGCCCCTCCACGCTCGGCCCCGCGCGATCCGGCCGCCAACTTAGAAGACGTTTACCGCACTCAAAAGTCGCCGCCGCCGCCGCCAAGGCCCTGGCGGAAGCTGGTGCTCACCATCGAGACGACGCAGGGCGAGAGCTGCTGAGGGAGCGCGGTGAATGCTGGGATAGCGGAGGTCCTCCCAGCGCTTTCCGAGCCCTCAGCAGGCCTTTGGAAGTAGAGAGGTGGATTTTTGTCTTGCCAATCTCTTTTGGCACTCGGAGTTAAGAACTATATAGGTTACCTTGACTAGAAACGAATCATAGTGTGTTAAAAATAAAACTTAACCATTTTTACGTGATTTACAACCAAGAAAGGAAATCTAGAAAGATGCAAACATCAGTTTTCTAACTGCCAGGTCCTTCACACACATTATCCCAGTCTTTTAACTAGTGCCCTGCATATGTCACAGAACACTTGGGCTCTGAAAAGACAGCCCAAGTTGTTCACATAGTACAGTTTGGTTTATCTGATTCTAGTCTCATGTTTCCAGTGTGAATGGTTAGTGGCAAATGACCTAGAAGAATTTGTGTGTAGTAACTACAGTATAAAACAATAGTATACAAAAATGGAGGGCTGGGAAGGTGGCTGAGGCTCTGGGTTCAATTCTTCAGCACCACATAAGCAGACCCCATTACTGACAAAAAAAAAAAGGATATATTTTATGCTGTTCAAAATATACCATTTATTTACTTACATACTTATTTACTTATAATGACATTGCCTAGCTGTGTGGCCTAGTCTGGTCTCCAACTTACAGTTCTTCTGCCTCTGCCTCCTGGGTGCTTGGGAAGACAGGCTGGGGTGCAATTCTTCCCTAAGAGCAGGTTTTAAATAATAATGAACCAAAATTTTAGTTCTTGGGCCTATTATTTAGTTCTATTTTTATTTTATTTTTTATCAAGAGGAAAATCAACAGAAAGAAAATGATACCCCCCCCTACACCAAGTTATATTAAAGATTGCAATACTCTCCCTCATTTAAGGGGTTTTGAACTCAGGGCCTCATGATGGCAAGTGCTATACAACTCGACCAATAGGCTAGGCATTTTTGCTTTATTTTTCATATTGAATCCTGAATTTTTGCCTATGGCCATTCTCAGAAAGTGACCCTATGTTCACCTCCCAAGTAGCTTGGATTATAGTATAGGCTTGAAACTCTAAATTCAGTCTCCTTTTATTGCAATTGTAGTGGTTCATGAAATATTTAGAACTGGAACCAGTGATAACTTATCATTTTAATTATTGTGGCACATGGAAAAATATTTGGACAGTAATAAATATCAAAGTGTGAAAGGAATTATTGGTAAAATACCTAAAAGTACATATTTGCAGAGACGTTTATAAATTTTATAAATGAAGGCCCAATTCCTAAGGAGGGGCTTAGACAGATTACTTAATTTCTTGGTGCTGTAGTCATTTGCAGGAACATAGTTAAGATCCAATGAAATTCTATATATGTGTAGCTCAATTTTTTTTACCTAATAAGTGATCAATGCATGCTAGCTATTAAATAAGGTGTTTATATTTTTAAAAATTTAGGCCAGGTGTTGGTGGCATGCACCTGTAATTCTAACTACTCAGGAAGCTGAGATCTGAAGATCACAGTTCAAAGCCAGCCCAGGCAGAAAACTCTCCATAAGACTCCAATTCACCACTCAAAAACAGTAGTGGAGCTGTGGCTCAGCCTTGAGCAAAAGAGCTCAGGGACAGCACTCAGGATCTGAGTTCAAGCCCTGTAAACTCCCCCCCCCCCCCCCACACACACACAAATAGATACCTTCTATCAACTGTAATAGTATTACAAATGTGGATTTTGTTTTCTGATTATACTTTATTAAGAAGTCAGTGCCTCTCCATGTTAATGATAATTAATAGCAATAATAACAATAATGTGTAGTGTTTGCTTTGTATCAGGCACAGGGCCAAGCCCATTTTGTGCATTTACTCATTTAATCCTCCACATAGCAGCCCTATTGAGTAGTGCAATGTAAACGGTTTTGTACACTTGAGGGAACTGAGACAGACAACTTGGTATCTTGATGAACGTGAGTGCCTATTTAGTAAGGAGGTAATATGGACCATATCGAATTGAGTTTTTCTGTATGTCTACCAAAAGAAAATTGATAATAAGTATTAAGAGATTGGTACCTGGAGGAAGGCACTTTGATTTTAAAGGTACTTTCAAACAGAAAATTTGAAGTCAGTTTGAATAGTTAGTAGTCAATTTGAATGGCACTTTCAAATAGTCAGTTAAAAGGTAGAGCTAATTAGCTATGGAGGGTTGAGAAACTAGCCCATACTTAGACTTCTATGACATCTTTTCAGAGTATGTAAGAGGTCTGGACTCCTTAATTCATCCTTCCAGGTCCACATTCAGACTGTACTGTTCACTAGCTGTGTGTCCTAAGGATATTTACCTTTTGTGCCTTAAGTTTTCAAACTTTGAAGTGGGAATAATAAAACTACCTTCCTCCAAAGGTTTGGTTTTTTTTTTTTTTTTTGCTTAAATTACCTGTATGGACAAAACACTCATAAGGTCCTTGGCATATGACAAATGCATAATGAATAATAGCAACTTGAAGCAGAAAAGGATGATAATGATAATTTCCACTGTCCAGCAATGCATAGAGGGTCTCAAAGTTGGAGGAGAGGTTGACTGTTTTGAACAACACTGATGCCATAAAGACATACAAAACATTTGTGGTATTGAGTATTCTAGCTATTTTCTCATCTGCCTTCTTTAAAGTCTGGGAACACTACTATTTACTGAAGCTTCTCACTAAGTCTCCTAAGGGCATGTCCTAAATAAAACTATATCCACAAAACTGGTTAGTAGAACACCTTCAGGAACCTCATTTCACCAGTAGTTCACAGCATTTGGGCAGCTATCAAAACCATCATCAAAATTTTACATGTGTTGGTGATAAATGAAAATGTAACTCTATGTGAAAAAATGGAAGTTTTGGAGTCGAACAAATGAAGCTGTATGCAACTTCTAGCCATGGATGTAAATAAGGGACTTATATAAAGTATCATATAGAAGAAATTAGAGATTAGATTTTTTTTATAAGAAGCCTCTCATTTCATACAAGTCCATAGCTCTTTGTTCAAATGTCCATTCTTTCTGTACCTTTAAACATTACCTACTTTCCCCTGAAGCAGATCCTTAGAGTCTCAACTACTACTATTCAGGTGAGCTTTGCATATTTAAAGCCATCTCTAAACCCTACTGTGATACACTTTGGAGGATTTTTATTACTATTTTGGTAAGAAAACTACAATCTTGAAATTTTAAGTATTACTGGATAGCAATAGTAGTACTGACCTACTAATGGTACTAATAGTAGTACTATTACTACTATAGTAATAACAGTACTGACTACTCTTTAGGTGCTATGTTGTATAGAATATCTCCATAACATATTTATTGTGTATAACTGATTCTTTACAACCAGTGAGCAATTCTTCACCCATCCTAACAACAATCATTCTACTCCATTTCAATGACTTAGACTGTGGTTTGGACCTAAGTGTCCTTGCAAGTCCAATATGATAAAGGCTAGGTTACTAGCTTATGTGTGGTACTGTGAGAGGTGATGGTAACTTTAAAAGATAGGATCTATTTGGAAGAAGGTAGGTTCATTTGGGGGACATACTCTTGAGAAGCACATTGTGATCATAGCTCCAGCCTCCCTCCTTCCCTTTTTCTCTCCCTTTCCTCTCCTTGTTCCTTAGCTGTAAGGTGAGTAACTTTGTTCTACCACATGTCCCTATCATGAAGTTATGTCTCCTTAAAATCACATAAAAGAGAATTCAACCAACCATGGATTAAAATCTCTGAAACCATGAGCCCAAATAGACTTTTCATCCTTCTAAATTGCCTTTTTCAAATATTTTTCTACAGCCACTGAAATCTAAATAGTCATCTAAGTGGAATTATAGAATGTTTGTCTTTCTATGGCAGGCATCTTCATTCAGAATAATGTCGTCTACATCCATTCATGTTGTCACACATGATAGGATTTTAAAAAGCTGACTAGTATCTATTTGTATGCAGATACCACTCTTTTTAAATTCATTCGTCTGCTGGTGGATATTTCGGTATCTCAGTTGTGCAATGATCATGGATACAGCCATCCCCATCAACAGATGTTATCTTTTTGACTAATAACTCTTCGAACAGATGTAAGATATTATCTCATTGTGGTTTTGATTTGCATTTTGCGAACGATTAGTACTGTGGAGAATCTTCTTGTATACCTGTAAGTTATTTTTATATCTTTGGAGAAGTCTGCTCAGATGTTATTTTCCAAGGTTAAACTGAATTATAAGAGTTTGATGGTTTTTAAAATTTTTATTGTGTTGTGTGTATTTGTATGTGTGTATGTGTATATGTGCATGTGCACACTCATATGTGCCCACATTCACACTGTTACTGAGGCTTGAACTCGGAGACATGGGCTCTTCCTCTCACAGCCAGCGTTCTATCACTTGAGCCACGCCTCCAGTTCCATCTTTTGGCTAGTGAATTGGAGTTATGAAGCTCATGGATTTGTTTGTTTGGGCTGACACACAAAAGATCTCGGTTCCTGAATAGCTAGCATGAGCCACAGGTAACGGACTGAATTGTAAGAGTTTTGACTTGTTTTGATGTATATTAGATATTAAACTCTTATCAGATATATGATTTACAAATATTTTTTCATATCACATAGGCTTCCTTTTTATTTTATTGTTTATTTCTTTGCTTTATAGAAAATGCTTGTTTCTTGTTTTTTTGAAAGGCTAGAGATCCAAACCAGGGCTTTGCATTTAGTAGGGAAACAGATACTTAACCATTGAAGTACATCCCCAGTCTTTTCCGCAGCTCTTGAGATTTTAGTTCCACCAGGGTATTTATTTGTTTTTTGGTGAAATTTACTTCTGCAAAAGTGTGCACCATCAGCCACAAATCTGGCAAACAAGCACACACAAAGCAGGTAGACTGTTCCTTTGTGTATCCCTACACAGTAGCCCCCATACCTCTGCTCATATTGGTGGAGCCTAATTTCATCATGCTGATCAAGACTGGCTAGTTTGAATAGGGCAAGATATATTTGCATAAAGTGACAATTAAAAGACTTTGAAGTAAGATGAACAGTACATAGTGGCTTCAAAACATACCCACATCCTCTGCTGTTTCTTGAACAATCTGAGGTGTGTCATCTGAGGTGTGTCTACTTTTGTTAAGATAGTTGAGTCATATCCAAGAAATCATTGCCTAGACAAATGTCAGAAAGCTTTCTGCCTATGTTTCCTTCTAGGAGTTTTATAGGTTATGTTTTACGTTTAAGCTTTTTAATTGATTTAATTGATTGTGTGTGTGTGTGTGTGTGTGTGTGTGTGTGTGTTGTATGTAAAACATTTACCAGTTGAGTTTATTGGAGGAGAGGTTAAAATAAAACTTAAGACAATTTTATTTTAAAAGCATAATACTTGAAAACAGAATATATCACTTTTGAAATACAGAGATATCTTTCCATTCTCTTTTGCCCAAAATTATTTTACATAGTTTATAGATTTTTCTCTGCATGTGACACTAGGTGTACCATTGTAGAAACAGCCCCTTTCCATGAGGGTTTATATCATAGTGAGTTTGGTTCATTTCCATCAGTCCATCTGGAGTAAAACTTCTAATATTTCTGGAACAGATATTTGCGGCTGGCTATGCTTTTAATCTTTAGTGTGCATTTAATTCTCTGATGATCTTGTTAAAACTCATGTTCTGATTCAATCCATTTTTGTAGGGCCTAACATTCTTAAACAAGCCCTTAAGCAATGTCGATGTTGCTGGTCTGGAGACCACACATTAAAAAGCAGGGGATTAGTTGAAATCAAAGTAAAAGGAAATATCTGAGTTTTGAAATAGATCCAGGTAACAATATGAGTCTATAACTTGTTGTGGTCCCTTTAACAACCATACTAAATATAAACATTTGCATCTCACTGTTGGAACTTTTCCTCTAAATGTCTTCTTTAGAGAGAGAGAGAGAGAGAGAGAGTGTGTGTGTGTGTGTGTATCCATAAACAAATCACATAAACATCTTCATTAACATTATTAGTACTCCTTATTCGATAATATCCAATAGTTCTAGACATGGGGAAGAATTCCAATTCCTGTTGGAGAAGCTTTTTTGGTTCTTTTGATAGGACAAAATGCTTGGACAAATAAAATGTGAAAATTTATAATTAAAAATATTCTAAAATACCTATATTTTATTGTAGAGCAAGTATTAATGAATAAAAACATTATATTAAACCCAAATGCTAAAAATGAGAAGTACTTAATCCACCATGAAGTAAAAGCCCAGCCAAAAAAGACCTATCTTACACCAAAATACATGTTTGATATTTGCATGCCCAAGACTTGTTTGAAAAGGTGATTATGGCCTCACAAGTAAATCATAAGAATTTTAAAAATTTTGTAAATGCTGTATTTATATGACAGACAAGAACCACTCTGAAGGAATCATTATGGTTTGGGAAATGATATGCAATTTCAAAATCATCTAAATCATTTCAATTGCCTGTATTTACATTTATATAATGGGTATTTATAATGGTGATTATTTTAGAACTTACCTTGTTTTCCAGGATCTCACATTGGTTTCTATGGGAACAAGACTGGCTGTGAAGAAGAGCATTTTGAAGAACTTGTTTTTACATTCAGTGACTGCTAACTGAACTGTAAATTCTGTTTGTCTGTTACATGGTTTTTAACACAAATTTTAACACTGAAATAAAAGCTGATCATTCTAGATTCATAAATCATTTTAACTAATAAACATTAATTCTTTTACAAAACATCTGGTATATTAAAACATTTTAAAATGAAATAACCAGCTTTAGGAGCTAATAATCTGTTCCTTTTATTAAATTTATTAATGATTAGTCCATATTGACCATGTGCTTGCTCTTGGAAAATTGTGTAAAGAAAAATTTGACTTGATATATCGTTTCAATACATTTTCTCTGATCTCTCTCTCTCTCTCTCTCTCTCTCTCTCTATATATATATATATATATATATATACATATTACTTTCTTATAACTTCTTTAGAAAAGCAGTGTAGAACATTCTGCATTAAAACTTTCCTTCTGCCAACACCTAAGCTGTCCTGGGCTATTATTTACTCAGGTACAATGTTTTACCTTGACTCTGAGTTGGGACTCTAGCCTTGTTCTCACACCAGCTGGAACTTATTTTTACTATTTTTTTAAAACAAGCTCATAAGTCTTCAAATTTCAGTTTTTTCTTTTTCTTGGAGTAGATTTTTTAGATCATAAAAATCCAAATGTGTAACTTATGTATTACATTTGTTCAGCTTACTGTATTTAATATTTCCCCACATTTCATGTTTCCTCATAAACTTTATTTACTTCCCTGGAAAAATGAAATTTCAGTATATTTTTATTCAATTCCCTCAAAGTAATGAAAACCCACTAAAAATAAAAGAAGCCTATTTCAGAAGAGTGCTAAAACTCATTTTTTTTTCTTCTCCTCAAACTTTAAAAGATGCCAGTTGAAAAGCACATGGCATCCCTTAACCAGCTTATGTAATAAACTACTCCAGTTATTGCTGATATATAATCTGCATCTGAAATTCCTAAATCCAGAAAGTACAGGTTGATGGCAGGGTGCCAGGTGGGCTAGAATGAGTACTTTAAAAAACAAACAAACAACCTTCCTTTATGTTACAGTCTTTCAATGGGTGACTAGTGACATTACACATAGTGCAAATCAAGGGGAAGAGGAATTCAATAACCAAACTTAAACAAAGAAAAGAAGAAGTGGCACTGTGGCTCAAGTGGTAGAATGCTAGCTTTGAGCTGAAGAGTTCAGAGACAGCTCCCAGGCCGAGAGTTCAAGCCCCAGAAAAGACAAAAAAGAAAAAAAAAAAAAAAAAAAAGAAAAGAAGAAAGATTAAGGTAGTAACACATGTATAGTTTGGCTTAAAAAAAACTGATTTAGCAGAAATATAAGTCCTCACCTTCCTGAAAGGTATAAAATGGCAAAAGAGAAAGGGCTTGCTAACTTGGAGTGCAAATAGGAGAAATAAAATAGAAATAAGAAAGGCGACGTTTAGACAAAACATCAGGAATTTTTGCTAGTTGTCAAGAGTATTAGGTTTTTTAAGTGGGCGCCCAAAGGAATCTCTGGAGACATTTAAAACCTCATTGAACAAAGCCATTGACTTTGTATTGTGGAAAGCAAGACTTAATAGCAAGAGAGATGGCATAGACCAACCATGAGGACGTTTCTAGCTTTAATTTCTACTACTTCATAGCTCTCTGAAGTATAGTTGCTAAATTTCTTAATCAACCCTGACAAATAGAATTCAACACAGGAATAAAACCCCAGACAAAACAATAAAATCATACAAAATTGAAACCTGCCTCTCAAAACAATAATAATAATAATGAAAAACACAAAATTGAAATTTTGCATCATACCCTAAAGACAACAAATTTAGATTCTGGCAATCTGCCCAGAAGAATAAGTTCCAGAGATCAGATCCTTTACTGAGGAAGCCCTGTCAAAGCAATAGGTTGGGAGAGTCTGACATCCTTGCAAATCCTCCCAACTAGAACAGAAGAAAAATAATAATAAAAGAGAAAAGGATTATTGTATAGAGCCTGGTTTATCAGTGAATTATTCACTCTGCAGTAATTTGTGAATAGCCTAGTATCTGCTGGGCAGTGTTCTAGAGCAGGGTACATGAGTGAACAAAACAGACAAGAGACCTGCTCTTTGCAGTTTTCCTTCAAATATAAGGCATAGTAAAGACCATTTACTACTGTACCATAGGTGGGTGAGTGCTCAGACAGGGTAGGGGAGAGGGAGAGGTGTGCAGTCAGCATATTTAGTAATGCAATTACTAAGAGCTCATGAGAAGTGATGGAGGAGAGACACTTGGGCAAGACTAAAGTGCAATGCAAGCTAAACTTGGAAAAAGAGCATTTCAGGAAGAGAGAATCTGTAAACCTGTTTTTGAGAAACAAGAAGACGAGGTAGTTATTGATGGTGTAGAGAAGAATAGTAATAAATAAAATCAGGAAGTTTTATGAGGTGTTATTAAGGTTTCATCTTTTTGTCTGAGTAAACTACCCACAACATCTCCTTTTTGAGAGCTCTCTAATGAAGAAATTAATTCACATGAGGTGCAGTGTCAGCCTTCCTGGGAAACCATTGAACCTCATATCAGTGACATTTGTGTCCCCATTCTGAATGTCTAAGTGTTAACAAATCACCCAATATCATGGGACTTTAAAGTTTCCTGTGGTTAGTGTTACTGAAAATGTAGGAAGAATCATAAGTATTAAAACTCTGGATATTTTCTTCTATTATTTTCCTAGACCAGCAATAAAAAACTATCCAAACAAAATCATTTGTGATCTTTGCATGACATTCATATATTTATGAAATATATATTCTCCCACAGAAAAACTGCTAAATATCTGCATTTCTATTATAGGCTCAGGTTGCATGAAACCTAATATTTACTAAGGACTTGATAAATATTTAAGGATGACTTCAGGAAGCTAAAATCAATTTAAAAGACAAAATGGATCTATTTGTGAGAAGTAATAGTAACATTAAAGGAATTGTTAGATATTTTCAGGTATTTTAAAAGATGGTTCTTAAATATTAAGTTAGTAAATCACTGTTTGTGTTCATTAAATAATTAATTAATGCTTTGTGTTAGGTATTTTTGTTGTTATTGTTTTTTGTCATTTTGTCAGTTTTCACCCTTTGATTATAGCACTGAGTACCTGTTGCCTGTTGTCTAATGTTACTTCTTTAAGATTCTTCTCAGATAGATCACTGATTCTTTCTGGTATAGCAATATACATAGCCATAGTGGACCCATTAAGATTATGTGCAAGCCAGCATCATCTGTTGAGATGATCAGGCGCTGTGCACCAGTAGTTCACAACACGGATCCTAGCTACTTGAAAGACTAAGGTTGGGAGATAGTGGTTCTAGGTCTCCCTGGGCAGAAAGGTTCATGAGTCCCCATGTTAACCATTAGCAGTTCACAGTGGCAGGGCTTCCAAGCTATGGGGGAAGCTGAGATTGGGAAAATCACAATTCCAAGCCATTCAGGGAAGAAAGTCTCTGAAACTCCTCCAGGGAGGGAAGCTGATCACAATAATGTGTTCCTGTAATCCCAGAAACCATGGAAGGCTTAAACTAGGCAGCTGGTGGCGGGGGGGTACATCGGGAGGGAATGTAGATCCTATATCAAAAATAACCAGAAAAAGATATGGGCTAGAGGAATATCTCAGTGACCAGCACTTTTCCAGCATTTATCTGTGATAAAACATTTAATCCTCACAATAAGCTTGTGAGGAACCATTTTTCCAGACAAATAATTTCAGGCAATGAAAGGTCAAGAAATTTGCCAAAGGCTGCAAATCTAGTGAGTGGTAGAGTGATTAAGCTTTCAAAACTGTAACTAACCCAGTGGCTCCCAAATCTGAAAGTGCATCAGAATCGTCATTACTTGCAAGGCTGGTTAAACCACTGGTGCTAAGCCCAGCCTCAGGGGCTCTGACTCAGTGATGTAACATGAGATTGTGCATCTCAAACTGGCTTCCTCAAGGTTGTTGATGCTGTTGACCTTCATTAGCTTAAACAATGCACCTGGCTGCCTCCCTCCAATATTGTGAAGTCCCCAGCCTTTCCCAATCATAGCTACTTGGTAGTATGGGCAGTCTTAATGTTTACTTTACACGCAAAGTGTTCAATTCACTGGTTTTGGCATTTTCACAATTTTGCTACTATCAGCACTAATTCCAGAACATTCCTCAACTAGACCCAGGTGACTTCTGTCTACTTTTGGTGTCTTATTTGCTTTAGTTGGACATTTCATATAACTGGAATAATACAAAGCTTTTGTGTCTGATATTTTTTACCTAATTAATATTTTCAGGATTCACCCATCTGATAGCATATACCAATATTTCATTCCATTGTATGCCAAATAATAAGCAGTTGTATGAGCATAAAACATTTTGTTTATTTGTTCATCAGTTGAACTCCATTATGGGTAGTGACAATATTTTGGCTATTATAAATTTGTATGGGCACATATTTTCATTTATTTTAGAATATAACTATAAACAGGTCCAGTAAGAATGGGATTGTTGGGTTTTATTATGATGTATTTAACTTTTCAAAGACTTGTCCAATTATTTGCAAAGTATTGTATCACTAGCAATCTATCAGGGTTTCAATTTCTCCACATCCTTTTTAACACTTGTCAGTGTCTATTTCCCATCTTAGTAAAGAGTTCCATTTTATTGTAGTTTTAATTTTCTCATGACTTATGATATTATATCTCTTTCTTATGTGCTTACTGGACATTTTCATATCTTCTTTGGAGAAATGTCTACTCATCCTTTACTTACTTTTAAATTGGGTTATTTGACTTATTATTCAGTGATAAAGAGTTCTTTATATAATCTTCATACAAATCCCTTAGCAAATGTATGTTAATAATTTCTCCCTTTTTTGGGTTGTCTTTTCACTATTCTAATGTCCACTGAACTAAAAATTTTAATGTTGATCAAGTCCAAATTATTTAATATTTCTTTTGGCATGAGTACTCTTGTTTATCACATCTAAAACCATTGTGTAATCCAAAATCACAAGGATTTATCCTGTATTTTCTTATAAGAAAATATCAAGATCTATGATATGTTTTGAGTTAATTGCACGTGGCTAACTGTCCAAGCACCATTTGTTGATCATAGGATCCTTCTAAAATTTAGGTGAGAATGTTCGTAGGTTCTATTAATTAAAATCCTATTATTAATTACAATACTGTTTTTCCTCTAAATGGTTATCTGCACTTCTGTTAGTTAAGTATTTTAGTTGGAACAAAAATAAAGAAAGTCCTTTGAATTGAAACTCCACATTAGTAATAACTGACCACAAATAGGCTTGTTAAATTTCACCCTGTCATTACTGTTATATAACACAAAGTGCCAAGATCCTCATCATTATGTCATACTATATTAATTCTCACAGTGACAGAGCTAGGATGAGAAACAAAGGTATGTTTATCCTATGTGATACTCCTTTGTGTTTTACAATACTATTTTATTGTGCTCATGGAACTCATTTAACGGATGTTACAAACTTGAAATGTGGTGAATTACTTCCATATATTATTGTTATAAATTGATACATAGTACAAAACAACTCTGATAGAAAATATGCCAAAAAGCCAAGTGCTGGTGGCTATAAACCTAGCAACTCCAGAGGCTGACATGAAGCCAGCCTGGGCAGGAATGTCCACGAGACTCTTATCTCCCCCAATTAACTGCCAAAAGGCCAGAAGTGGAGTTGTGGGTCAAGTGCTAGAGCACTAGCCTTAAGAGAAAAAAAAAGGTCAATGCCCAGACCCTGCGCTCAAACCTCAGTACCAGAGCATAAAGAAAATATCAAAAGAAAAAAATTCCTGTCTAATTAGGACTGAAGAAAATGAGTAAATCATACCTGATACTTTTTTCTGTAGTGGATAAGATTAAAGGGGACCTAAAACCCAATGGAGACCTTGTCTAAATATTGTGAGAAGGTTGCAACAAAGGGGGAAAATACAGAATTTGAGAGGTGTTATGTCATCATCACATCTAGAAAAATAATTATAAGGTAAGAATTTGGGGGTGGGGTTTTGCCAAACAGAAAAGCTTTTAGGTAGGGAAAATCCTGAGGTGCCATAATTATAAGCATTTCAGCAAGTTGTCTCAACTTAAAAAAAAAAAAAAAAACTTTTCTTTATTTTCTGACTCCAAGCTTATTAATGTCCTGAGTTCATTTCTAATGTCAGTATCTGGAGAAAAAAGAAAATTAACTTTCTTAGTAGAAATGTTTTGTATTCAATAATAATAAATTTCAGGATGTGGTGGCTCATACTTGTAATCTCAACTACTTGGGATTGAGTAGCTCACATTGCCAAAATGTGAGCTAGATCTCATCTCAAAAGATAAGCCAGGTATGATAGTGCACACTTAAAATCCTAGCTATGTAGGCAGCCTACTTACAAGGAGGCTCGCAGTGTGATGTCAGCAAAAGATCCTACATGAAAAAATAAAACAAAAAAGGTGTAGAGGTGTGTGCCTCAAATGGTACACCTGCCTAATAAGCTTGAGGCTCTGAGTTCAACCCCTAGTACTGTCCCCCAATATCAATAAGCTATGCTAGTGAGTTTATGAAGCCTATGTTCAAACTGTCAGATGAGCTTCTAATCTAAGGACTGAGTAGGAAGAGAAATCTTTGAGTAATTCAAGTCTAAGTAACATTGCTAAGGAAAGTGAAAATGGAAGTAGAAGCCAAGCCACAAAGCCTTGGGATGTGCTTCAAAGTGAGATTCTTCTTTCTTTCCCTCCCCTCCCCTCCTCTCTTCTCCCATCTCTACTCTCCCTTACATTCCTCTCTTTTCTTTTTGCCAATTCTGTGGCTTGAACTCCACCTCATACTCAGCTTGCTTGCTCATGGCTGATGCTCTATTCCTTGATCCACACCTCTAGCCCATCTTTTAACTGGTTAGTTGAAGATGAGTCTCATGGACTTTCAGCCTAGACCAGCCTAGGCCTATGGTCCAGTCTCAGGTCTCCAGCGTAGCAAGGATTATAGATGTATAATTAGTTATTGGTATAATTAGTTACTGGTATAATTAGTTACTCTTATAAGTCAAGTGATAGAAGATTTAAAATGTTGAAAGGGGTAACATTGATCAAGATGCATTGTATTAATATGCTGTTTTCTAAAATGGTAACTCCTTTGTACAACTACTTAAAAGATAATTTTTTTAATTTAATTTTTTTGTGAACATACTGTACAGAGGGGTTACAATTACATGGGCGTACATTTCTTATCAAGCATTGTAGCCTCCTCCTTTGTTTACCCTTCACATCCCTTCCCAGCCTTCCCCCACCCCCCTCAACCAACGTTGTAAAGTCCTTTTCGACATGACAACTTGTACTTCTCATTGTTGCAACAGGTCCACCTGTATCCTTAAACGACTTGTTTTTCCCCATCTCCTCCACAAGTTATACTGACATCAAATATAGTGAAGGCAGGGGTTATACTGTGGGGTAGGGACATACAAAGCAACAAAGAGATAATCTTATAAATGCGTTAGAAACAAATGCATGAAAGAAAAAAAAACATGAAAATACATATCTAAGGGTTCAATTTCCTAACATCACATTATCTGACCTTTTCTACTTGACTCATACATATACTAGATATTGCAAATAAGGGAAACCATGGGACCTATGTTTCTTTGGGCCTGGCTTACTTCACTTAATATAATTTTTTCCAAGTTTAAAAGATAATTTTTTAATAGATTTGAAATCATGCTGGGTGCCGGTGGCTCACACCTGTAATCCTAGCTACTCAGGAGGCTGAGATCTGAAGCTCGAGGTTCAAAGCCAGCTCTGGCACGAAATTCCATGAGACTTTTATCTCCAATAAACCAGTAGAAAACTGGAAGTAGCGCTGTGGCTCAAGCGGTGGAGTGCTAGCCTTGAGCTGAAGAGCTGAGGGACAGTGCCCAGGCCCAGAGTTCAAGCCCCATGACCGACAAAAAAAAAAAAAAAAGATTTGAAATAATATTCTCCTTTTTCAGCACACTGAATGGATAACTCCGTAACACTGAATTCTGAATGAGTGGAATTATCCCTACAACATAGTCATGGGAAATGATTCCTGTGTTGTGAAAACAACCACAGAATTTAGTGACACATGTGAAAATTCCTGAAAGATAAACATTACTCACAAACAGGAACCCAATCAATCTAGTTCTTTATTATTTACTCTGAACTTCATACATATGAACAATAACTGAAAACTAAAGGATTATCATCAACTTCTGAATAAGGAAGACTTTTATATAATTTTAAGGCTTTTACAATTTCTGTCATATTTATTACATTTTTCTATGGTGTCAATATTCCTACCATGGTAATTAGCACTAATGTAGAAATAGCACACATGTCTTCACACTTGGCAAAAAAATATTAGGGACTACAATTATAATTCTACTCGCAGTCATCTTAGAGATGAATCAAGAATGGGGTCTCTAGTAGTAGAAGCAACAGGGCAGCATTAAGGAGAAAAGGAGTGACTATAGGATTTGGTTTAGCAGCCCCAAGTCACGTAGTACTTGGAGTCATGCTTTAAATATAATTATGTTATATGAAGTTCTTCTCAGTAGCTTCCAGGAATTACAAGTCATCATCCTAAGTTCCTGAGGACTACACTAAAGAGAGAAAAGGTACTCTGAAATGATCTTGGACCAGACACCAGACTTACTTGCTGTTTCTCCCATGGGTTGCAGTTCTCTTAAATCAGACAGTAATGGCACAAAGCATAAGAGCATCACAGAGATTATCCTATTCCACCCCACTGCCTCGTTCCTTGTCTAGACCCAATCACATCTCTTTTCAAGACCTGCAGCCAGTACTGCCTGGTGGCTCCTCTAATTACACATGCTATTGTTTCTACATACACATTGTGCTTGAATTGAATAGCTGATTGCCTCACTTTACCTTACATTACCCGAAGAGATCAAACAATGCTCAAGTCCCAGGATGGTTGTATAGAGGCAGAATCTGTACAAATTGACAGAACCTGAGATTTTATATATATTTTTTAAATTATGCATTTCTTTAATATTAGAGAAGTAAGCTCTAGTTAGCAGAATTCTGGATTCTTGGGCTTAATTCAAATAAAGCAAAACTCCTTAATCCTGGGCAAAGCAAGTCTGTACATGTGGTATATAGGCCTGATGTCTTCTCCCAGCTAGTCACTTCCCTCACCTTGAATCAGCATGGCCAGTTTGCCAAGGACTTGTTCCCTCACATGGAGGGGCTGATTCATGAAGCAGGGACTTGCACATCTGGGTCACACAGTGTCCTGGATTTTAAGAACTAAGCAGGAGCCAGGGTGTGGACTGTCTATGCAATTCTACCCCCAACTTGTGTCAGCATGTCCTGGTATCTAAGCAAAGTTTAAGTGCATGTTCATTTACACAAAGAAAAATTAAATTTTTTAAGAAATGTATCTTGACTACCAGAAAGACAAGTCTGGTTGGCATTTGAAATTGCTTAAAACTGATTTTATTTTAAAAAGCTCTGATCTTAGAATGTTGGTCCTAAAACAACAATTATTTTCATGTACTACTTCATTTCGTTAAAGTTTATAAGCCTCCTCCAAGGGAGGATTTTTATCTGCTTTGCCAATGCAAGATGACATTTAAAAGATAATTGATCAATAACAAACTAAAGAAAAATAGCCTTGAATTTCTTACTATTTGTGAAGACAAGATGGAACAAGGCAGACTTATTTATTATAATTTTCCCTGATAAACACATTTCTTACGAATAAAAAAAAATGCTGTCCTTGCTTCATCCTTCAGATTTTTCAAGAAACATGAAAACAACAGAAAGAGAGTACATTTTTAAATGAATTTATTTAAAGCAAATTCTTACATGCTTTTTTTTTAAATGCTGGTCCTGGGGCTTGAACTCTGGGGCTGGGCACTGTCCCTGAGCTGCTTTTGCTCAAGGTGTGCACACTATCAAGATGTGCACACTACCACTTGAGCCACTCTGCCCCTTCCAGAATTTTTTTTTTTTTTTGTCAGTCATGGGGCCTGAGCTCTGGGTCTTGGCTCTGTCCCTCAGCTCTTCAGCTCAAGGCTAGTGCTCTACCACTTGAGCCATGGTGCCACTTCCAGCCTTTTCTGCTTATGTGGTACTGAGGAATCAAACCCAGGTCTTCATGGAGGTAAGGTAAGAACTCTACCACTGAGCCACCTTCCCAGCCCCCCCTTCCAGCATTTTTGAGTAGTTTATTGGATATAAGAATTTCACTGGAGATAAGAGTCTCAAGGAGTTTCCTGCCCAGGCTGGCTTCCAAGCATGATCCTCAGATATCAGCCTCCTGAGTAGTTAGGATTACAGGTGTGAGCCACTGGTGCCTGGCTTCTTACTTGTTTTTAAAAAGTTATTTTAATAATCATATTTTTAGTACAATTTTACATTAAACTCTATGCTTCATTCAGATTTCCTTCCTTTCTACCAGTGTCCTTTTTCCTTTTTGAGATTTCATCCACGATATTGTATTGAGTTCAGTCACTACAGTCATACCATGTCTCTTTGGAATCCTCTTAACCATGACAGTCTCTCAGAATGTTTGGCTTGATGATGTTGATAGTTTTGAGAAATACCTATATTTGGAGGCATACATACATATAGTATTTTATAGGATGTTCCTTTATTGAGCTTCTCATGCTATATTTTTTTCATAATCAGACTGAGTTTATGTTGTTGGGGGTAAATGACCACAGAGGTGGAGTGTCATGTTCATCCCATTATATCACATTATCATTAAAATGTATTTAATTATAGAGCTTGATTTCTTCCTTAAAGTTTTTAATTTAATTTTAAACGTCATTAGAACTAGATACCAACTCCAAACGTTACATACAATACCTAAGAGATGACATTGCACATTTAGGAGAGTAACAGGAGGAGAAATTACACAATAAGAAAACTAGTTTAGTTTGTTTTAAAGTTTACCATGTGCACAATTCCTATGGAACAAGGCTAGATACAATCAGTTCTCCACTAGCATATATTAGTTTGGCAAACACATGGTAATCACTCTTTGGTTTTGCTTTTCCAATATCCTTATGAAGAAGCAAAGCAGAGCTTGCTTCTCTTCTGGAGATTAAGAGATAACTTTGTGAAGTCAAAGAGATTTGTGTTCAGTATTGAGCATAGCCAATCTTACTGCTTGAACTTTGGAAAAAATTCTCTGTTTTTGGAGCACTTCATTGATAAACTGGGGAAAATAATACAAACTTTATAGGTTTAAAAAATGTAAGGGTATCTCAAACTAGCTTTTCAGATACATATTCAGTAAATGTTAGTTGTGGTTCTGTTCCTTCTTTCTCTTCCCATTTACCAATCCTCTAAAGCTATATATTAAAACTTCAGGATTTGGGAATTATAAAGACATATGTATGATTTAACCACGTATTAACCATATAAATATCAAAGTTTAATCCAAAAAAATTCAGCTAATGGAAAATCTTATAGGAATAATTAATATAATTCTTGCCTTTACCCAAATAGTAATATAGTAATATATACTATAGTTATGAGGATAACATAATTTCTACTAGTTCTTAGTCAGAATTCTATATCTCCAAGGTCTTACTTTTGGTTTTCTCTATTTTACAAATAATAAAAAATGAAATGTTAATCCTCTAATCATCACACTATCTTGATTGGTAGCATCATGACATTATTGGTGTTTCTGTAATATAACTTTCTGACCAACAATGTATAAGTAGGGAAGTCGTACCATGTGTACATTTAACTTAAGAGAAGGCAATGGTACAGAGAACAATTTGGTATCCATGGGTGATTGTTTCCAAGCCCCCCCCCCCCCCGCAACTCCTTTGCTGCCAAAGACACCAAAATCTTCGGGGGGGTTATGTTTCTGATATCAAATGGCATAGGTTTGCATATTAGGTATGCCTATCTTCTCATGTACCTTAAATCAGATTTATATTACTTATAATACCTAATACTATGTGCTTTGCAAAAATTATTATATTGCATAGTTTATGGAACAATTACAAGAAAAAGTCTGTATGTTTAGAACAGATGTAGTTTTTTTCAAATATTTTCATGATTAGTTGGATCCATGGATATAGAACTCACAGACAAAATGATATTATATTATATATACCAATTATATTCTGAGAGAAGGGGAGAGAGGGCGACTATTTGGTCATTCTCCTCACTGAGTGTAGGCTTTAAAGTAAACATGAGTTGGAATTAAGTCCCTATAACAAATCGTCTAGATGTCAGCCAACTAGTTCATCTCCATACCATATTTAAGGAATTGAAATATGACACAAACACTGAGCAGTCCATATTATAACTGTTTATCACTAATATAGGACCTCTGGAGGTATTTTCATGGTCAATTTTGACTAAATATACTTTTTACCTTAGAAATTAATGCCAATGTGAGACATAATTCTATCCTGTCTATTATTAATTTATGTTTAAATACACACATATTCATTCTATGGTTCTTTTTTAAAGAATAATTCCTTAGCCAGGTGCTGGTGGCTCATGCTTATAATCTTAGCTACTCAAACTGGAAGTGGCTTTGCAGCTCAAGTGGTAGAGTGCTAGCCTTGAACTGAATAGCTCAGGGAAAATGCCCAGGCCCAGAGTTCAAGTCCCATGACTGACAAATAAATTCCTTTAGGAAGTTGTTTGATTAAAAAAAAAAACACACTTAGCTAAATTGGAGTAAATGCTATGCTCTGTATGGCTTCTAGGCAAATGTCATTTTCCCTTGCTTAGGCAGCTTAAATTTCTCTCCGCTTGATCAACAGGTACACGAGTATCATACTTGTGTACCCCTACATCAATACCGTGTGCTTCACTGTGAAGGCTCAGAAAGAAGCACCATCAAACCTCTCATCTAACCCATGGATTTTAGGAGAAATGTTTTTAATAATTTGACCCTTTTTTCTTCTCCATCAATGTGGGGAGGGTGGGGGGTAAATAAATCTTCACTCTACTGAGAGTCAGAGATGTTGGAGGAGTAGTTCTCTGGAAGGTATGAGTTATATCTGAGGTGAGTAAAGAAGAAATCCTCCTCTCCTCTCAGTAAAGAGCTAGATGTGCTGTCTTCTGGATCGCAGGAAAAGTTGAGATGACAAAGGAGAGCGAACTCAGAGTAATCAACTTTTTTGTCCAGGGATGATATGTTACGGGGGTATCCAATGACATGTTTATGCTAGGGCTAGAAAAGAAAATAGTCATATGGTGATATGAAGTTACAGGGTGATATGAAGGAGGTTGAGCCAAAAGGCATGGATTTCAACAAAGGGGAGAGCATGAATTCTATGGCTCTTATGTCCATCCATAAATATGCAGGCTATTCACATACCCCTCTATTTATGATGCAATAGAAAACAAGGGCCAGTCGTTTGCTAAGGGCTATAACATGGTGGAGAGATGCAAACCACAAAGTAATCATCTTCTCCCGTCATAATGAGATGAGTGACATTTCAAGAGCTCAGGATTTAGAATCCTCATAGGCCTGTCACTTTCTACTGTGTGATACTGGGCATGTTTCTGAACTTGGCATTGTCATCTATGAAATGAATACGATTTGGTAGATAAATTGATACATCTAACACATTGGTGAATTTTCATACAGTTTGAATTTTAATCAACTTTAGAGAAGCTAAGAGACAACTTCCCTCTGGAATAACTAGAAGAGAACTATAGTGCAATGTTAGTTCTGTATTTTTGGTGAAGGAATGGGACACAAAGTACCTGAGAAGGCCATTATTTTGACATTTTGTTTAAGGCTAGTTGTTAACTTGATTCAGTTATTTTAGGCAAGAATGCTTTCAAAAGACCTAAGTGATATTATTAACAAATGGGTTACATCTTCTCTTCACAGAGTTAAGCCTCTAATTATATGTTGAGCTGATTTATTGGTACTACAGGCTTAAACATTTCCTAACTATTAAGACTGACTAAAGACACAGGATAACTGTCCATATGTAAGCGATCTGAACAACAAAACTACCACAGAGGAAGAGGTGATACATGGTGGATGAGTCACAGGGAACAACTCAGAGAAAGGTATTCATTAGGGTAATAGGAAATTATAAGAAGTAAAATATGGGTTAAGTATTAGTGAATTTCCCTTAAGGACATACTTCCTATGATAGTAGGGAAGAGTCTTCTAAAGGAGGTGATTACAGCTTCTAAGCTTACGACCTTTTAAAACTAGACTGAACAGAGTCCTTATGAACATACCAGAGAAAAGAATCCTACTCAAGTTGGGGGTGGGGAAGTGGACGAGAACCTAACAACCTTTCATATCTGTGAGGGCCTTGAGTGGCTGAACTGCTCAGAAATCGAACGCATTGCAAACCATCTAGTACACACATGGATCTTTCTCTCTCGAGAATGCAAGTGTCTTTCCTATTTGCACTAATTTTGGGGGGGAGATCAATCTTCCAATATCATTGATATTAGTATAAAAACGATTAATGTCTGCTTTAACTTTTAAGATATAATGTATGTTTTGGTTTCTTTAAGCAAAAAATTATCTCAAGATACATAAAACAGTTATTATTTTAGTTTCCATAAAAAAGAATGGAAAATTTATAAAAATGTAAAGCTAATCTTAGCTTCTTTAGATTTAGTTCTTTAACTTCTTGCTTTGTAGAACACTGTTAAAGTGCATGGATGAGCTGGTATCTTTCATAGACCTTACCAATGAGTATAGTGAAATAGGAAATTGTTATAACTATCATCATTCTATTTTTTTTTTTTTTTTTTTTTTTTTGCCAGTCGTGGGGCCTGAACTCTGGGTCTGGGCACTGTCCCTCAGCTCTCCAGCTCAAGGCTAGCACTCTACACTTGAGCCACAGCGCCACTTCTGGCTTTTTTCTTTTTGCTTATGTGGTGCTGAGGAATCGAACCCAGGGCCTCAGGCATGCAAGGTAAGCGCTCTACCACTGAGCCACCTTCCCAGCCCATCATTCTAAATCCAATATGGAGAGAATGCACAGAAATTGACTATTACCTTTGGGCTCCTCTCTGTGGCAACCACAAATGGTCTGATCTGCAGCTCAGACAACACTGAATATGGCACTCTTTCTTGACCCAATCTCATTTGAACCTAACTTTATTCATGAACAGATGTGGCCACCTATACCCGGAATGCTGGGAGACCCTTGTTATCTATCTACTTGGTGATATGTGAAACAAGGATTATTCTTTAATTAAAATTAAGGATCAACTTCTACTTGCATCATCTTCTACTTGTTTATCATAACCTGGCCTATCCTGCCTTTCTCTACTTCTCCCCTCTTTCCAGGCTCCTCACATTAGTAGTACTGTTATTTACTTAGCCACTACCGAAATCCAGGCATATCTTGGCACTTTTCCCTCTCACATACTTAGTTCATTTAATTAGTCTAGTCTTTATTTCACTTACTCAACTTTCAAATGTCTTTGAAGTTATCTACTTTTATCAATGACCTTAGTTTGATCCATGCTTACTTCTCTTAGATTGTCCTAATAGCCTCTTGAAATAGTCTTCCTGCTTTTCTTCTTGACTTCTTCAATTCATTGTTTGTACTAATCTGCTAAGTCAACTCCTACTCAAACATAATAATTCCCTACTTCCTTCAATGTGAGTTTCTTTTGTGTGTTTTTTGCTCATTTTTGTGCTGTTGGAGACTGAAGCTGGGCTTTAGGCATTATTGGCAAGCACCCTACTACTTGTGTCCTCTCCTCTCTAGAAACTTCATTTTATTTTGATTTTGAGATGGGTTCTCACTAACTTTGCCTGAGATGGGCTTAAACTCTAGATCATTCTGCCTTTATCTTTCAAGTAGCTGGGATTATAATTTTAAACAAGGCATGTACCACAGCACATGGCTTATTTTAAATTCTTTTCCAGTTGTGTTTTTCTGTCTTTGTCTTACATAAGTATTCTAGGTAGTTTGAGTCATCGGTAACTTTCCTGACACTCTGAATCTTTCTTTTTCTCCCCTTCACTCCATCTATCCCAAATACTTACTGCTAATCTCTTTCCTACTAGCCAAACTTCCACTGGAATAACTCATTCATCTCAAAGACTTAAGCACAGACAACTTACTCTGGAAGTGTCTTCCCACAGTTTTCAAAGGCAGGATTAAATCCCTCCTTTACACCAATGTTTGTACCTGTATAGCACTAGCACTTTATAATCCTTCTCAAGAGATTGTCAGTCTGCATATGACCATGGATTGAGTGCTTTCCATTGTGTTATTTCCAACACGTACTACAATCTTGGCTTGTCTAGTGAATAAATGAACAAAGAATCTCTGCCAGTTACAAAGGGAAATTTTACTGAGCAAGAGCACTATGGAGAGAAAGAACCATCGGGATAAAAGAAATTGTGCAAATAAAGGCACCAAAATAAGGATGGATAAAGACTTAAGAAATAATGAAAGGTTTGCCTTGATTAGAGTGGAGAATGTGTTCTAAGAAAATGGTCAAATTCTAAAGTGTTATAAAAGATAGGGAAAAGATACTAGAAACCATTTTAGTGGGAAATAGTGACCCATTCATGATTTTAGAATAGATAAAAGACATGAAAAAAAAAGTGGTGGGGGATTTTTGCTTTGTTCTGTTTTATTATTTTCTGAGATAGAGTCTCACATATCCTAGGTTGGCATCTAATTCTTGATCTGTCTCCACCTCAAGAGTTAGGATTACAGGCACACAGGGCCACATCCATCTCAACGGAAATGTTTAAGAAAGAACAATCTATGGAATGTACTCAGGAAACGCTAGACAAGAACGATATTATGGTCACTGAAAGCCACATAGAGATTGATGTATTATAATACGTGAGCAAGAGAGTGTGATAGGATGGACTGCTATTTCAAATATGTACTCTTCTCCCCCCCACTTCATACCTCCCAACAGTTGACTCTGTACTTGGTCATGTGACCTGCTATTTCAAATATGTACTCTTCTCCCCCCACTTCATACCTCCCAACATTTGACTCTGTACTTGGTCATGTGACCTGCTATTTCAAATATGTACTCTTCTCCCCCCACTTCATACCTCCCAACATTTGACTCTGTACTTGGTCATGTGACCTGCTTTGGCTGAGAAAATGGGAGTGAACATGATATCAACAGAAGCTTGAGCACTTGTGCTGGTTTTTGCCATCACCAAGAGAACAACAAATGGAGGGAAAGCTGAGAAGTTGCTGAGCCTCAGTTAAACCTAGTCTTAATCAGCTAACCCCCAGCTAGCCCACAAATACAGGGAAAATACTAGCTAATTGTTTTAAGATTAAATTACTGTTTGTTAAACAGCCACGGTAACAGTTAAAGGAGATAAGGATGAGGCAACGTAGTGATAGAAAAGAATGAATGATTATGAGATGTACTTTGAAGAACAAATTAATGGTTCTTTAGTGCTAACAGATACTAAGGTTAAGAGGTAGTTGAAAATTTACACCAAGTTTTAAAGTCTGATGTGATAGAGGAGTGGTTGTGTTTCTATAACAGAGAAAATAAGTGTCTAAACTTTTGATTTGTTGAATTTGAAGGGAGGGTGGGAGAGCTAAGGGGAATGATGTTGTAAAAAATTAAAATGAGGAAAAGAAGCTTGAATTCGAGTGGAGAGAATATTTTCAGTCACAACTTGCTGTGGACTAAATCATATTCCCCCAAATTCCTATGGTGACATCTTAAACCACAATGTGACTGTGTTTGCAAGTAGGGCTTTCAGGAGAATGAAGCCATAACAGTGGGGTCCTAATCTAACAGAACTAGTGACTTAAAGAGGAGGAAGATACCAGAGTTCTCTCAGCATCACACAGAGAGGAAAAGGCCAAGCCAGGACACAGTGAGACTCCCATCTGGACCCTCATGGCATTCTGATTTCTAACTTCTAGACTATAGAACTGTGAAAAAGTTAATTTTCATTGTTTAAGCCACCCAATTTAAAGTAGTTTGTTATGGTAGTCTAAGCAGTGTAAAGACAATTCTAGACAAAGCCTTAAAAGGATGAAAAAGTAGAACAGAGCGCTGGAGCCTAGAAGTGTCTGAAATGATTAAATGATGTGTGTGTGTGTGTGTGTGTGTGTGTGTGTGTGTGTGTGTGTGTGTGTGTAAGTGGATCCAAAGGAAAATAAGGGATAAATGGGAAGGGACAAAGAAAATACACCGTATGAAGTAAGAGTGTCAGAGTAGTTGGGAGTAGTTGGGAGTGTCAGAGTAGTCAGAGTAGTTCCCATACTAGGGAATATTGAGCAATTGCTTAATCCCTCCAGACTCCATTATTTTATCTTTCCAATGGAGGTCCTTAACTAATATGCTTATTTGAAATATGTAAATATTAATGTGGACAAAATGCTAAATAGTGTTCATGCTTATCATTAATTCTTGTTAAATGGCATGTATTATTTCAAAGTATAGTATCAACAGCATCAAATATTACAGATGAGTCAATACAAAAGATAGTAAGAATCTATTCAATTTTATAGACCAAGATTTTTTAGGTCTTTATGTTTGGTATGCTGAGGCATACCAAAAAGACAGTAGCTTACAGAGGATTAGGAAGTGTGGGTCAAATAGAAAGTGGTATAAATGAACCTATTCATTGATAAAGGACAATATATTAAAATAAAAAACAGAGGAGTAAGAGCTGAAGGGACAATGAAGATAACTGAATTTAGAGTATGGTTGTCTTGTTAAGAAAAGGAAGACAAAGGTACATGTAATGTCAAAAGAAAACAAGATAAACTGCTCACAAAGCTTTGGATTCCAGTTTTGTGCAACTCTAGGAAAAATTACCCCCTCATTACTATAAATAATCCCCAGTGTTTACTTTGTCTTAACAATTTGTCGGTCTGCTCTCTGTTTCTGAGGCCTGTCCCTGCTATCCGGTAAATTTGAAAGCCCAGGGAGAGTCAGTCACATAATCAGTTAGAGATGGATGATTTCATTTTCTGGGCTGGCCATGAAATAGTCTAGAGAGAGGGTAAGAAATGATACCAGAAGGAGATCTCAAATGAAGCCAAGATTATTGGTCTCTTTCATACCCATTTCAAATTTATCATTTGGACCAAGGCTGAAAACCATTTTTTATGACTCCATTGGAAATATCTGAACAAGAACATCCAAAGTAACATTATTATTCCTAAGACACAATTACTTAGGTATCTTTTTTCCCTTTTGGGGGTAAATTCATTTCTTATATTCATAGTGTGTGCCTCTTGCTTTGTGCATTTGCATTCACAAAGCCCCTTATTTGGTGAAATCCTTCTTTTGGAAAATGTACCCGGCAGTTAATTATCTACTTACAAAGGAAGGAGGATGATGTCATTGAAAACCACTTATTCTTGTGGATTTACATAAATGCCGAATGCAAATAAAATAACATTTTCTGAATCGTTCCCTGTACATTTTTACATTGGGAGCAAATAAAAATTGCAGATTTCTGGTATTTTTTTTCCTCTTCTGTAGACTATAGGTAATTTGGAGTGACTAATCTGGCTGTCTTTATTCAATTATCTGGCTTGCTCCTGGCAAGGAGAATGTTAATGGTAGAAATAGGAGGGGACAATATAATTAGAGAAGCAAAGAAAAACTCTTATAATGCTTTGCTTATAAGAATTGCATTTTGTTGTTGGAGAAAAATTGCATTGCAGCATCTTAATTTCAGAGTCAAATCAGTCATCCTTGTCTAGACATAATCCTTTGACCATGGCCAAAAGTGATTCCAGTTACTTTTCCACCAAACTTCCTGCTGCAAATCAGCTTCTACATGCACCCCACTGTGTGGATTCAAATTGCTGTGGCCAAACAGCTGCTGATTGTTTTCCATGTAGAAGGAGAAGGGGGAAAAAAGGAGAGGAAAAGGGAAAGGTAGAGAAGGAAAGAAAGAATGATTGAAGATTTTTCAACATGTTTTTGAAGGGCAACAAAATATATGCTTGAGGTACCTAAATTTGTAAAATCCTGTCTTACCATCTGGTCCTAGATACCTTCTTTCTCAAATCTTAGCATAAAGCTGTTGCCTCAAGTTTATGCGACATATTTATCTATTATTACAGAGCTGAAGTGTTCTGGCAGAAAGACAGTTTAATGTATTACATACATAAACATACTTTTATTTATTTTTATTGTAAAGAGGCTGTACAGAGGGGTTACAGTTACATGAATAAGGAAATGAGTACATTTCTTGTTGAGCATTTTAAACATATTTTTTTAAGCAAGAACTGTTATGCAGTTAAGAATTCCTAGAAAGTAAATAATTGGTCCTCTCAAAGGTGAACTAATGCCAGGTATTGATTTTCTCTGAAACAATCCCTGGGAAGTCAAAGGGACATAGACTGGTTGAAGAATCTGAAACCCAGACAGGAAACTGTGAGAAGTTCTTGGAGCAACAGAGTGTGGGGCCAAGTGTGGGAGCCTGGCATTGAAGAGCAGAATTAATCCTGTGCTCTGAATCACTTAGTGGGGAAGAGCTCGGGAGGAGAGCAACAGAACACATGCAGGAGAAGCTCCTGCCACGTCCTAAGCACTCTATCTAGCTCCCTCTCCCCTTTTCCTTTAATGCTCCCGTGGAACCGGTGATAGTCATTTAGACAGGAAACTCCTGACAAAGAGTAGTTTCACCGGCCAAGTTACATGAAGGTTTCAGAACAGTAAAAGTGATGGGAGAACAAAAGAGTAAGTGATAGAAGGTGAGTTAGAACACCAAACACATTCTTCCTTCAGAAGCATTCTTCCGCAATGCCAAGTATATGCTGGTAGGTAGAGATAAGATAGCCGCTCAGAAAAGGTTTCTTGAATTTAAGTAGTATAAAATGATATTGTTCTAAACTGATGATGAAAACTGAAAAATCTTTAAGAATTTCTGTTCAGCTAAGCATGGTGTCTCAAGCCTATGATTCCAGTTACTTGGGTGACAGATAGGAGGATCTTGGTTTGAGGCCAGCTTGGGTAAAAAGAAGTTCATGAATCTCCATCTCTACTAATGTTTGGGCACTGTGCTTCACATTTGTCATCCTCAGTGACATAAGGGATCATCTTAGTCCAGGCTGATTTGGCATAAAACAAGACACCACCTTGAAAATAACCAAAAATGGTGTTGAGGGCATGGCTCAAGTGGAAGTGAACCTACCTACCAGTGTGAGGTTCTAGTGATTTGGTGGCAACTTCAATCTAAGGACCAGGAGAGTGTATAAGTCAATATATATTTGTTAAAAGCATTACACTAAACAGATGTTGGTGGCTCACATCTGTAAGTTTAGCTATTCAGGAGGCTGAGATATGAGGAACACAGCCCAGGCAGAAAAGTCCCTGTGAGACTCCTATCTCCAATTAACCATCAGAAAACCAGAAGTGGCGCCATGGTTCAAAGTGTTAGAGTGTTAGCCTTGAGCAAAAAAACTCAGGGAGAGCACCCAGGCCCTGAGTTCAAACCTCACAACTGACAAAAAAAGTAATACATTATATCTCTACACAGCAATATAAATAGACCTTAAAAACATTTTGCTGAGTGATGAAGGTTATATATATATTAACACTATAAATTCAAAGATATGTGCCTATCTAAAGATCAATTAGGCAAATTAAATGGCTATTAGAATTATTGTCAACTAGTGTAGGAGACATTGACTCTGAAAATGAAGAAATAAAAAATAAAACAAGATAAAAGACCTGCATAGACCAGAGGTCCAAGAGTATAATGCATATATGTGTGCTACTAAAGTACAAAAGGGAAAACCCATCAATGCTTTGTTGTTAATTGTTCATACAAATTCTCCCATAATCCTAAAACATGCACATGTGAATGCAGACACACATGAGTATGTACACACACACACACACACACACACACACACACACACATGCACTCTGAAAGAACCAAGCCAAGCTACTTTGTTTTTTTGAAACCTTTACTAAATGAGTTTATTTTTATGTCTAACCACTAGTCACATTAAAGAAGGCAATTGGCTTCTCTGTACTTTTTAATTTTTCTCTTCTTCATAGATTTCTCAGCACAGTCAGTACCCATCACTTTACTCCTCCACAGCTTTTAGGATCAATAACATCAAGAGCTGGAAAATAACTTGCAAAACTAAGATATAATTCAAATTAATGTAGCTGAAAATGTATCCACTCCATGTACTGAATCTTCTCTGTACAATTAATTGGAGGATGGTGTGATTAAGCAGCAATTTTGATTAATAGTTTGCCAACATGAAATTAAACCCCAAGTTCCTCCCTTGCTTGATGGTAAAATTCTCAAGAAGTAATGTCAAGATGTTTCTTCTAAATTAGTGAAAGAGAAAACTCAGTTTCTTGCTTATTAATTCCTCAAGAAATTGAAAAAATATAACCCATTATTACATTATTATGAGGCTGAGGCACTGCAGCCTTTCAAAATAAACTCATTAAAACATTCAAATGTTAATAGCTAATTCTGACTAAAAGCTTATTAGGGCTGGGCTGGTGACTCATGCCTATAATCCTAGATATTCTGGAGGCTGAGATCTGAGGACTATGATTCGGAGCAAGTCCTAACAGACAAATCCGAGAGACTTATCTCTAATCCCCTCCTCCTCTACCATGTCACCACATACACTCCTCTCCCCTGCCAAAAAAATCTGGAAGACTGGAAGTAGAGTTTTGGTTCAGGTAGTAGAGTGCTAACCATGAGTGAAAAACTAAGGGACCCCAAGTTCAAGCCCCAGTACTATACATACATACATACATACATACATACATACATACATACATGCATGCATGCATGCATGCATGCATACATACGTATTTACCAGGACTCATGCAATAGTGAACCATCTTACATTCACCTTATGAAGTGGTTACCGTTATCATGACCTTCTTTTTCAGGTGAAGAAACTGTTTTTTATTTAACTAACAATTGCATAACTTCTAAATGTCAAAAATGACAAGAGTGGGTCAGCTTTAAGACATGTTTTCTCTTTCTCACGTGAAATTCTTTGTACACAGCTATAAGGAGACAAAGACACTAGCTCTGAACTGCATGCATTAGCTCCAAGTAGAAATATAAGCAGACATACCTTTTTACCAGTGTGTTAGGTGAATACTTTCTAATATCCCTTTTAAATATTATGTGGCCTTCACCAATTTAATATATTATTAGAATCAAAATTGGATGAAACTAAATAAAGAAATGCTCAGGATTCAATATCTGTTGGATACTGAATAACAAATGTGAATTAAAGGTCATGAAGGGTAACAGGAAGTAAAAAAAATTGACAAAACCTAGGTTTGATACTCAGAAGAAAATTATAATTGTATAGAATTTTAGCATGTGTCCATGTAGCCATTCTTTAAATTAGTAGCCTTAGATATAAATGATCTTATGACAACTAAAGGGTTATCTGGTTGCTTTAAATATTCATTAATTCACACATGTTATTCAATCCCCCAACAAATGTGTATTGATTATCCTCTGATGCTAGAAATCCAGAAATGAAATCCAATGTCTACTTTTGGAAGTATGAGTTGGTAAGGGTGGCAGAATACTAATAGAGGCAGCATGTGCCAAATGTAGGATATCTCTGCCTTGATATTACTGACGTTTTGAACTGGATTTTTTTTTGAGACATGTAGTCTTTATGTAGTGTCAAGTGGTCTACAAATAGTGATTCTCCTCCCTCAGCCTGTGTGTGTGTGTTTGTTTGTGTGTGTGTGTGTGTGTGTGTGTGAGAGAGAGAGAGAGAGAGAGAGAGAGAGAGAGAGAGAGAGAGAGTGTTGTGGGGCTTGAACTCAGAGTCTGGGCGCTGTCCCTGAGCCTCTTTGTGTTCAAGACTAGAGTTCTACCACTTGAGCCACAGCTCCACTTTTGGTTTTTAAGTGATTAAATGGAGTTTCATGGGGACTTTTCTGCCTGGGCTGGCTTTGGATTGCAATTCTTAGAGATCAGTCTGAGTAGATAGGACTACAGGCCTGAAACACCAGCACCAGGCTTCCCTCTCTGACTGTTGGGATTATAGTTTATATAGATTATAGATTATATGTGAACCACAGCACCCAGCTTCAAGTGATTGGGGTGGGCAGGGGGCTGTGCACGTATGCATGTGCTGATCCTGTGGCTTGAATTCAGGGTCTGGGTGCTGTCCCTGTGCTTTTGTACTCAAGGCTAGCTCTCTCAATTGGAGTCTCATGGACATTCCTGCCTGGGCTTAGCTTTACACTATGATCCTCACTTCTCTGCCTCATGAGTAGCTAGGATTACAGATGTGAGCCACCAACACAGGTTAAAGATGATTCTTTATTTTAGGTTCTAGATTGTGCATTGTAAGGTCTTTACTGGCATCTCTGGCGTCTACCTTCTACATGTCAGTGGCAGCCCCTGTCCCAGATGAGACACCGAAATTAATGATTTCAGACATTGCCAAATGTCATCTAGGAGGAGAAGCACTCCTGACTGAGAACCACTGGTGGGACCAAGTGCCTCTGAGTATCTCAGCCAACATTAAGGAAAGACACACAGAGAAGTAAGCACCTAAATGAGGCCTCTCTCTTACTTCCTGTGTCCATATGGGGGAACTTCTCTCTGCCTCTTTCCTCACTTTGTTCCAGTGCAAATAAGATGACTGGTGTGAGATAAGTTTGCAGAAGATCACTGGGCTTCCTAGGCTCAGTTTCTCTTTTCCTGCTCTTGGGATCTGCTGACAACAGTGAGCATAGCTCCTCCCCAAGGTCCCACCAGCTGTCAGGGAAGATGTATTTCTGACCAGCCTGCTGGAGTGGGCTGTTGATATTCCTCATTCTGGGGTTCTTTATTAGCATCTCCGCTAGATTCACAGCACTGAAGCAAGTCTTTTTGTTTAGATTCTAGTCCTCATCTAAGTGCAATTTTTATATCCTAATCCCTTCACTATGCATTTCATTTTTCAATAGAATGGAATAAAGCAAAATAGAGTGACACAGAGGGACATTTGATAAAGTCCCTCAAAGACCTCTTTTCCCAAGAGTTATGTAGATCACCCAAGGGAGACATCCCAGACAAAGGGAATATCATACCTATAGAATTAACGGGGCTGTGGAAACTCAGAAAACTCCAAGTAGTTGGGGGCTTGGTGGTAGAGAGAATCTAAATTACAAGACCTAAGAGTAGTAGTAGGTGAGAAGTTAGACTGGACAGGAGGCAAAGATCTTGTCAATAAAATCTTTCCACACTGAGGAGTCTAGGTGTTCCCCCTCCCCCACCCAGAATAATTGTGGGTCACTGTGGAAAAGAATTTGATGAGGCTGTAGCAAGAAAAGGAGATGATTAAAGTGGCTATCATAGAAATCAGGTCAAGAGAGAATGAGCCATCAACAAATATGGTGGTTGTGTAGAAGATTTACATGATGTATGGTGTGTGACAATTGTGTTTGTTCTACTAATTATAAGATAAGTTCAATAGCTGAGTATGATGGTTCATGATTAAGATCCCAGCACTTGGGAGGTTGATCTAAGTGGACTGTGATTTCAAATTCAGCCTGGACTACATAGAGAGACTCAATCCTCCCAAAAATAAATAATAAAATAAACAAGTCTAAGATTACAAGTATGAATGAGTGGGGAAGAACTCTCCTTTTGTGTTTTTCATTCATCTTAGATGAGTGGTTTCTGAGTGATCAAAACTCCCACTCGAGAAAGAACTCCTTACTGGAAAGGATACAGGTGTTCAACAGGCTTTTCAGAAGAGCCATAGAGTTGCAGACTAAATAGGTGGAAACCAATTCAGAAAGGGGCCCATTCTCTCTCCCTCTTTAAAAACAAACATGAGGAAATGGTTTAACAGAGACCTCAAAGTCATAGGTGAGTTGGATTAGAAAAAGGTTGTGAGGTGCAAATTAGCTATGGAGTGATTGAGAGAATTGTGAAATCTGCTTCTGCAGAGATCTTTAAAAGTAGGATATATATAACTATAGAAAGTGTTGGAAGTGAGACCATTTAAAATAGATAAATAAAGTGTCATCACTTCAAGCAAAAGTGTTGATTCTGTTATTTTGCTAACATTCTCTTGGATTCATTCATTCAATTTTTAAAAATTTCTTTGTTTGTGTGTTTGTTTTTTCTTGTGGTAGTGCTAGAGATTGAGCCTTTGGCCTTGGACATGCTTGGCGAATGTTCGGCCACGGAGCAACATTCCCAGTCAACAAATATTTTTGTACAGACCCAATAAGACATTTGGCATATAAGTCTGAAAAAAGATAAGAAGGAAAACATGTTTACATGGACATTACAATCTTATTTATCAGAGGGAGAGAGAGAGGAGAGAGAGAGACAGAGACAGACAGAGACAGACAGAGAGAGAGAGAGATAAAGAGAGAGATGTAAGCTATAGACACTTTATATGTCAGTGCTAAATAGAAAAACTAAAGGAGAAATAGAAGTATGTAGATTCTGATTACTCATGCCTGTAAATCTAGCTACTCACAAAGCTGAAATCTGAGGATCATCATTATAAGTCAGCTCAGGCAGACAGATTTGAGAGATTCCTGTCTTCAATTACCCATCCAAACAGCCAGAAGTGAAACTGTGGTTCAAAAGGATAGCCTTGAGGGGCAAAAAAAGCTTGGAACAGCATTGAAGCCTTGAGTTTAAGCCCTAGGACAAGGTGTTGGGGGAATAGTGGGGAAGGGAGGAGAGTGTGAGAGTAAAGAGGTACACACATACAGAGAGAGAGAGACAGAGAGACAGAGACAGAGATAGAGAGACAGAGAGACAGAGACAGAGACAGAGAGATAGAGAGACAGAGAGACAGAGAGAGAGAGAGAGAGAGAGAGAGAGAGAGAGAGAGAGAGAGAGAGACTGACTCAAGAAATCCCCAAGGATTTTAACCTGAGCAATTAAAAGAACAAAGTTGGTATTTACTAACTTAATGTGAGGGGTTTTGTGAGAAAGAAGGCTTGGAATGATGCATGGCAGAAACTCAATTGTGGATAGATAATGTATTTTAGCATAGATGCCTCTTTTGTACTGCAGAGCAGTAAGAGAACAACAGATTATTTCCCTCTATTCCTTTTTCCTACCACCCACTTTAAACAACCTCCCATTGACCTATCTATGGCTATAAAACAAAACAAAAATCTTCTTTGATTCAAAGCTTTAAAATTCTCACAATGATTCTGCCTTGCTATAATTTTGTTCCTTAGTTCTATTTTGTCTAATAAAATGAAATGAATTAAAATGCCTGGCATATGGTAGGTGTTGAATAAATATTTGTTGAATGAATGAATGGTAGTGGGGGAGCCACAGAGCAATTATCCTTTCCTGAAAAGACCACACAGGAATGGCAGGAGAGCGTGACGAAGTTGTTCGAGTCTAAATAAGAACCACTATATGTCTCAGCATTCTGAGGAAACCAAGGAAAGATGAGAAATCCAGAAAGACTTTAATGCTATAGAACCCAGAGACTTGGACAAATGCCTTCAAACAACATTTTCCATTGAAGAAAGAACTTTTGAAAAAAAAATACTAAATTTTTTCCCTTTCCTAATCTCAGCCTTACATCTCAAACCAAGCACAAAGAATTGACTGATTTTCCCCCTTTTTTCTAAAGCCTTCCTATGATAAGAGATTGAAAACTCAACAGTGTTCCCAGCCAACAGGAGAGTGGTTTTCAGCATGATGAGCAGATATATTAATCTGGGGGCTCTGCAGTTGTAAATATAAATTGCAATATGGTCATTGGGAAGAGAGCTAAATGTCCATGTTCAAAACAAAGACATACAAATGAGATTTTGTAGTCCCTGCACAAAAATCCTTCAGGATTCCTTCCTGGAAAAAGAGACAGACTCTCACACAGGACGCCCTGAAAGCAGAGATAAAACAGGCTGGAGCTGGATACGATTGTTTAAGAAAGGAAAGAGGTTTTACCTTCAGAGAAAGACGACTTCTGATTGTGAAAAACTTCTGATTGTAAAAAGAATGTTTAACTTTGGTGGGTATGATAGCAAGGGTATCTGAAGAAAAATAATCCACATTTCTTCAAACATCTGGTGAAGTTGTGTCCTCCATAAAGTGGATAGCCTATAGTGATGCACAAGTGGCTTAGTGAGGACCAGGGTTAAGGGAAGGAGGCATACCTGAGAAACACAAAGGAGGGAGGATGCAGAACTGAGCAGGGGAAACCTGCAGAATGAGATGTGATGCTGATGTCTGTGAAGGAACGAGGGCTGAAGAAGCAGAATTCAACAGGAAGACCTCACACCAGGATAGATACTTAGCAAAATTTTGGTTCAGAACAAAGTTGGTATCTCTACTATAGCAGAAATGGTGTCCTGAGTGCTTGCCATGCCCAGTGATTAGTCAAGGAGTTCTCCAAGAAGACCATAGCATCAGCTCAAATATGAAGTAAATTTAACAAAGGTATGTAAAATCACTGTTAATATGAGAAACTTTGTTGAAAGAAATTACAGTCATAAATGGAAAGATAAACCATGTCCATGGATTAGAAGATGCCACTTTTTAAGATGTCCATCCTTTCCTGACTTATCTGGTTATGATGCAATCCCAGCAGAGTCTAAAGATCAATAGTAACAAGGTAACATTAATATTCAATGAGAAGTACATGTTTTGAGAGACTATTTCAATAAAATTTTATAAAAATAAACTCCAATGTGTCCATAATACAACAACCAAAATGTAAAACATTACTCGAAGTCAACACATGTATTCTTTTTTTATTTTTTTATTGTGAAAATACTGTACAGAGGGGTTACAATTACATGGGCAAGATAATGAGTACATTTCTTATCAAGCATTGTAGCCTCCTCCTTTGTTTCCCCTTCCCATCCCCCCACCCCCCCACTCAATCCTCCCTCCCCCCCCCCCCCCCCGCACCAAAGTTGTAAAGTTCGTTCTTGACATAACGATTTGTACATCTCATTGCTGCAATGGGTCCACCTATATCCCTATTTAATATCTTATTGTTTTCACCTGCAAAATGGTTTTAAAATATATCTTATTGTTACATATTTCCAACAGCTCTTACTGCTAATTTTTATTTCATTGCATGAACATGCTACACTTAGTTTATCCAGTCATCTATTGCTGGATGTTTGAGACTTTCCAGTTTAAAGCAACTATGAGTAAGGCAATTGAGGATATTTCATATACAAATTTCTTCATACAAAATCAGACTACCTAAACTTGAGTGTTATCAATTTCTTATGTGGAAAATTCTTTCTCATAAGGGATTGTCTTAGTAATATATGGTATTTAGTGGCATTCCTGGCTCCTACCTACAGGGTTCCTGAAACATCTCCCAGTAGTACAAAGAAAATGCCTTCAGTCATTGTTAAATGTCCCTTTATTGGAGAAGGATGGAACATTTGTAAATCATTGCTTTGGGGTAGACACCTAAGAATGGATTTACTATGACCTAAGTTTAACTTTTTAAGAAACTGACAGTTTCCCAAAGAGGTCATTTCATTTTAAACCTCAACCAGAAATATTTGAGAGTTCCTAGTTACTCAACATACTTGTCTTGATTTGGTACTGTCAATCATTGTCATTTTAACAGTTTAGTTACATTACCTTAATTTAATAATCAATGAGAACTCATATTGAGCATCTTTCTTTTAAATGTGTTTATTGTTATTGCAAAGGTGATGTACAAAGAAAGGAGTTGTGTTACATAAGTCAGGTAATGACATCTTCAACATAGTGTCTAGTGAGTATCACTGCTGCATTTATTCATCCTTTGTCCCGCCATTTCTGTGCGATCCCTTACTACTCCCCCAAACCCTTTGTTTCCACTTCCTGGAGTTCATTTCAATAAATGTTATTTTCTATGGTCAGATGCACATAGTTACTATGCCTATGTGATCCTCTCATAAGAATACCCTCCTTTAGTCTCATTCTGTGTGAATGCTTAGAGACGTATAATTTGTCATGTCCTTATGTATTATTTTTCTTTTTACCATCCAGTGTGTTTACTTATAGATGTATAGGCACATTCTAGTTACCACAAATGAGGGAAACCATGAAACCTATGTTTTTTATGGTCTGGCTTATTTCACTTAATATAATTTTTTCCCAAGTCTTTCCATTACCTTATTAATGGGCCAATTTCATTCTTTTTGATGGAAGCATAGAACTCTGTTGTGTATATATTCCACATTTCTTGATCCATTCATGCACTGAGGGGCATTTGGGTTGACTCTATATCTTGGCTATGGAAAACAAGGCTGCAATAAACATGGTTGTGCTGGTAGCTTTAGTGTGGCCTTGTTTGTGGTCTATTGGATAAATGTTTAAGAGTAGAATTGTGGGGTCATAGGGAAACTCTATATTTAGTCTTTTGAAGAACCTCCATACTGATTTCCAGAGCGGTTGAACAAATTTACATTCCCACCAACAGTATAGTAGAGTTTTCTTTTGGCTACATCCCTGCCAGCAATTGTTATTGTTATTTTCTTGATAATGTCCATTCTAACAGGGGTGAGGTAGAATCTCAATGTTTTGATTTGGATTCCTTTTATAGCCAGAGATATTGAACTTTCTACATGTGTCTCATATTGAGCATCTTGTACTTACTTTCAAGAAATAATGCCACTTGGGGACTTTTGCTCATTTTTACTGTTCCTATTTTAAATAGTTATTTTATAGAAGCTCTTTATATATTCTACATATATATCTTTCATCACACATATATGTTGCAAACATTTCATCAGATAAATATGTTGCAAACATTTTTCCCAGCCTGTAGTTTCTTTAATGATACCTTTTGAGGAAATATCACTATCTCTGAAAATGTACTAATATTCTGTACACTTATTCTGTGGCCTTCAATTCATTGGCAGTTGTAGTTAAATGTGAGAAAGACTTTCTATTCCAAGTCCTTTTTTTCTTTTGTTTATATAAATGTCTTCCAAAACAGTCCTTTGGGGCTAAAATTTTCCATGCTTCATTTAAGCCAAAAGATGATGGTTTTTTCAAGGCAAATGAACAAAATCAGCTAAGGCTTACTAAGTCATGGGAAATGGAGAAAATATTTTTTCATTGCTACAGAAAAAGAGCCTTAAAGAAGTATGTAAAAATTAATGTAAACATAAAATAAGTTCAGTTGGGCATAATGAAACTCAAGAAGAAAATATAAACTGGTAAAATTGGAAAAGTAGACGCTTATAGAGTCTAGGTTTTGTTGACTGTAGATTAATTGCATTTAAGATACTTAAGGGAAAATTAGTGCTTTGATAAGGTACTGTAAACAACTAATATAGAATCTCATTCAGTAACATCATAATTCTGTGGAAAACAGCTGCATAGGAGGAAATCTCTTTAAAAAATAAAGAATTTCACTCAGTAGCATTTCATTTGGCTAACAATGAAAGGTTTTGATATAATTTTAAAGTATGGATTAGCAATAATCAACAAATATGATTAAGATATACCAAATTTTAACTGTGACAACATAATTGAGTGTACATACAGTGTACTGGATATGTTACTGATTACGGATACTGATGTCAAATTTTATCAGGTGACTTACTTCAACCAATCAAACATAGAATAAAATTACATATGCCATTTGTGTGCTCCTAGGTAGTGACTATTTCTTCGAGGTCTTACAATGGAACAATTTGACTCCAGGTATTGGGTTAGCAGCAAAAGATGAATAACATAAAGAAGAAAAATCTACTGTTTTCATTTTCTTTTGTTGTAACTGTTTCACTGAGATTTTAGGGATGTTATTGCATGATAACTTAATATGATACACACACGTACACATCCCTTATGCATATATAATAATATTCTCTGCAAAATGTTATGTTCCTCTAATGGTACAGGTCCAAAGTAAAATAAAAGACTTCCTAAGCAGTAATTGCAACAGAGAGAATTAGGAAGGGCAAAGTAAAGTTTTCTGTTAGTAGGTGGAAAAGACCAAAACCCTGAGTCTACTACTAGATTAAATCTTCTGTAAAGAATAGAACCTGCACCTTTCTTTGTACAAGAGAAGGCCTCCTTTAGCACTAAAAATTTAACATAGTTGTACCAGGACAAATGTATCACTGCTATTGGTACTAATCATAGGGGAATTTTCCTCTGAAATTAACATCATGCTATATATCTTGATACTCAATTAGGGGAATTAAAAAGCAGGATGGAAAACCAGGCACTAGTGGCTGATGCCTCTAATCCTAGCTATTTGGGAGTCTGAGGTTAGGTGGATTGTAGTTTGAATCCAGCCCAGGCAGAAAAGTTCATGAGATTCTTTCTCAACCGAGAGCTCAATGAAGTGGTATGTATTGCTATCCTGGTGATCACAGGAAGCCTTAATGAGAATGATCACAGATTATTTGTGTGCCAAGTGAAGGAAGAGAGTCACTATCTCAAGAATAGCCAAGGTAGGAGGAGGCTGGAAGCATGGTTCAATGGTAAGACCATTTGCCTAGCAAACATAAATAAGCTCTGAGTTCAAACTACAGTACCCTCCCTCTGCAAAAAAAAAAATAAGCAAACAACAAAAATAAAATAAAAACAGGGTAGGAAAAAGATAGGTGAACAATAATTATGGAAAAATGAGTAGTACTAGCTGTGGTTTCTTTAATTCATTATCTTTAAAAAAATCAAATAGACATGATAGAGTCAACAAAAAGTGTAATAGTAGATAGCTCTTTACAGACAGCTTCACAAAGTGGTAAGAGATTTGCCACAACCATTTCACTATGGTCTGCAGTTTGCAAAAAGAACAAGACTCGAGTATTAGGTTATATGTATTTATCTTGGGTTACAATTTCAAAGAATTCTATCAGTCTGTAGAATCCAACAAATGAACTATATAACTCTTAAAGTCAAGTTGTTTATTAATAATATTTTATTGAGAGTTATATTCTGGGATTTTTTTTTTACTAAATATCCTTCTTTCATCCTTTATTTTTTTAATGATTTTTTAAATAGCCATGTTTTGAGCTCATCAGGCAGCTTAACTGTTTTTGCAAAGGTTTTGGGTTCAATAAAAACCTGAGGTGCTTTTCGCTAAGCACCATTTCTTCTCATTTAAAAAGCCATATGTATTTTAAAGGAAGATTAACCCATGTGTTTTTGGTTTATTTAAATTTAAATAATCAAAGTAGTATTTTTATACACCATTTGAAGCTTTTTGAGCCTTTTAAAGACAAGAAGCAATGCTTCTTTTGTAAAAACAAGAAGCATGCTTTGCCAAGTGTAAATACATTTCAAAACCAAAAGGCTCAAAGTAGATTGTCACTGCTAACCTCTGATTGTGAATGCCTTCTGTATGAAGAAGAGATGATTTTGCCCACTCTTTAACATCTGGGGGCCTGAGATCCCAAAGGTATAATTTTATAATTTATCAGGTGACAAAAATAAGAAAAATGGGATAACTATTAATATGGTTCAAGAAATCATTGGTGGTGCAAAAGGCTGTGTAAATGAATGAAAATGATACTCAAAATTTCATCTGTTAGTATTTGATGAGTTTCTGTTATGGGTATGATACTTGGAAGGATGCTGAGGTGAAGAAGAGACTGTTTCTTACTCCAGCATTAAGAGTAACCTTAGAAGTTCACTTCTTTGTACGTTAAAATAGGGAGAATTCTAGAAATTCCTATTTAATTTGATTTTTTGTGAAAGAAAGATGAATTTTCAGAAGTGAAAATAATGTCTTTAGGGGTTGAGATTAATAATAAGAGGATGAGTTTATCAGACAGATGATTCTGCCTTTTGTTTTTCCATCTCGTTTTTTCCCTAGGGTAAACAAATTGCTAAAATGACTAACTATGGTGATTATGGGTTTTTTGGGTTTTTTTTTGTCAGTCATGGGACTTGAACTCGGGGGCCTTGGGACTGTCCCTGAGCTTTTCTGCTCAAGGCTATCACTCTACCAGTTTGAGCCCCAGCTCCACTTCTGGTTTTTGAGTGGTTAATTGGAGACAGAGTCTCATAGGGACTTTTCTTCCCCAGGCTGGCTTCGAACCAGGATCCTCAGATCTCAGCCTCCTGAGTAGCTAGGATTACAGGCATGAGCCACTGGGGCTCAGCTGTGATTATGTTTTGATATCAACTTGAATAAAGCAAATTCTACTCTTATCCTCAGTACTGTACTTCTTTTACTGTTCTATAAATGTGAATAGCATCTGGCATTTGGATATTTCAGGCAGTAGCCAGGAGCCCACTTCACTCTCTGCTCTAAACAGGGAATTATTTTACTGCTTTCTTCCTCTTGATGAGATGAGGTTAGGCAGATAAGAGGAAAAGGCCTTGCTTAAGATTTTAAGCCAATCCAGTGTACGGGAAAAACTAAAATGAGATGACTCCAATTTCATGGCATTTATTGTGTGTTTCATACATTTCAATGTGTATTTAGAGAAAGATGACTGTTAGGTAGATGCTACTTAGCAAAATGCTAAAGGACCTCTTCTATGTTTACATGTCAAGGAAAAGAGGAGAAAGGCAATTGATTGGCTTATATAAACAATCTCTCCATATTTCAGTCAATATAGATGTGAGAAACACCAGGCCTACAGATCATATAAACCCCTTAAAATTATTCACTATATTAGGGGACTGAACATACGCTTCTCTTTAATTGTCTGTGACAATTAGTGCCTTTACTGATTATTTCCATGGCCCATGATTGAGTTAAAAATTGACAAATAAGCCAGACTCTTATCTATAGACCTAGATATATACTCCAGTGGGTGATTGGAAGATTCCAGCTCAAAAACCAAAACCAACCAAACAACAACAGTGAAAAGCAGGCCTGGAGAAGTGGTGCAAGTGGTAGGGCATTAGCAGAGCAAGAAAGCTGAGCAAATATGAGGTGCTGAGTGAAAGCCTCAGTACTGCCACAAAAGAGAACAATAAACAAGCAAACAAATCAATAAATAAACATCCAAATGGTTCATGTCAGAAACATTTCTCCATACTGTAGATGAGATGTATAAATGAAATGTCTAGGAAGAGATTTTAGATATACATGTTTCCAAGTAGCCAAATAATGACACAAATAATATAAATAATCTTTTTCTGTCTCTGTCTTCCTGCCATCCCTTGTTCATACACATCTACACACACAAGAATATATAATTAAGTGCATTTACTACTGGATCTGGAAAAAATATTGAGTCTTATCATTTAATGTATTTATCTAGGACTTATGTACTGAGTATCGTTACTACTTAGCAATCATTGTTCTAGTGCAATAATGAATATTCTAGATGAACACACCAAACCTTTCTGCCCTCATGAAGCTCACTTTCTAGTAGAGTTTTGCATGTGATGTGATTGGAAGCACTAACTTCTTTCTGTGAGCAACAATTAAGTCAGAGGGGAATGGATAACATGGAGAAACACAAAGAATATGAATGTATAGAAAGGAAATGCATGACAGACGTTCAGCTACTTCATAGCTTTATTTGGGACAAAAAACACTAATCTTATTAACAAAGTTGGAAAACTTTTACTAGAAAAAGCTAGATGCTCAAAGGTAGGCAACTTTAATAAATAAAGTGATTTTCCCCTATTCCAACAAATACAATTCTGCTTATCATGTTTTAATCTCATTCATCCACTCATTGATCAATCAATGCATCATGCTCACAGTTTACAGGATGACACTTTCTAGATAAGATCCCATTCTTCCTTTTTTTCTTACATGGTTTCAAAAGCAGTCTGGCAGTCAGGCTGTAGAATTGAATTCGAGGATGCTTTCAGATTTTTACCATGAAACAGACAATTCACTGTATCTCCATAAGATACATTACTGTCCCTCAGTAAATGATATCTGACAGATACAGTAAAGAGCAACTTATCCAGTATCTAACAAGCATTTCTTTTTCCAGGATGGGCTGAGAAAGGGATGCTGAAGGGAGGCATTGCATGTAAGTCTTAGTATCATTAAGTAATCACAATGCATACATTGTAAGTCAGCCCACGTCAACCCTTGTGGCTGGAAAACCTATACAATGGCACCTATCCTTGAAGAATGTAGACTAGTAAAATTCAATTTCAAATGAAATAGAAGAAAAGGCCCAATTCTGTAGAAACTCTAAATAGAGAGCTCTCTGTAGATTTATTTATGGGTGAGAAGTGGCTCCTGACTCCACACCTGAGACTAGAATAAAGGAACATTGGGATACTTTGTTGCTAAGTCTGGTGAGTCCATAGAACTAGAAATGCTAGTAGCCATCCGCCTTTTAGAAAAAAATAGTGTCCTGATTTTCCATTCAGCTATGGTTTGGTATCCTAGGAATGCCTTCAAAGTACTATTGTAGGAAGAAATTTCATATAGATGATTAGCTAATCAGCCAGCAGTGTGGTTGGTTGTTATTTTCTGTTACAACTGATTGAAATCTCAGTGCAAAAATAATCTCAACCTTGATGTTAAGCTTAATGAACCTCAAGATAAGGACACAGTGGTTTTTTCTTTCTTGCTATTGTTTCTAGCATATTTATAAGGTACCATGTGATTTTTTTTGTTGCTTTATATGTACCTCCCCCACTGTATAACCCCTGTTTTCACTATATTTGATGCTGATATAATTTGGGGAGGGGAAGGGAAAAAACAAATTGTTTAAATAGGGATACAGGTGGACCCATTGCAACAATGAGATATACAAGATGCTATGTTGAAAAATGAACTTTACAATTTAGGGGCAGGGGGAGGTAGTTGTGGAGATGGGAGGGAAAGGATGGTAGGGGAAAAACAAAGGAGGAGGCAACAATGCTTGATAAGAAATGTACTCATTACCTTGCTCATGTAACTGTAACCCCTCTGTACAATATTTTTACAATAAAAAACTTATTAAAAAATAACTTCAACCTAAGACAAAAGACGCCTTAATGGTGTCTTTTGGGTCTGGTTTGTTTTCAAGCTTCGTACAAAGTGAGAAGGTGGTATGAGTGGGAATCAGTTCCAGATTGCTTCATCAGTGGACAGTGAATTAGTTCACAGTTTCTTGAGAATGAACAAAATGTCATCACAATGGTGTTTCCCAATTTATAAACCAGTAGGAATTTTCTTCTTGGCATATGTTGCTCTGACTAGCCTGATGCTTAATTTTTCAATTAAAAAGACCATGACTCGGGGTATCCAGACCTCATGCTTTGTGTCAGCAGTGCCCCTGAGGAAGGTGTTTGGGCAGAGGTGGCACCATTTTGAGAAAAAGGGCTGCAATAATTTTTCAAAATGGTACCACCATTTTGAATACAATTATGGTATAATTTGGGGAGGGGAAAGGAAAAAATAAATTGTTTAAATAGGGATACAGGTGGACCCATTGCAACATTGAGATGTACAAGACGCTAGGCCCAAAAACGAACTTTACAATTTAGGTGAGAGAGGTGGGGAGTATAGTTGAGGAGGTGGGAAGGAAGCGATGGTAGGGGGAAAACAAAGGAGGAGGCAACAGTGCTCGATAGGAAATGTACTCATTACCTTTCTCATGTAACTGTAACCCCTCTGTACAGTATTTTCACAATAAAAAAAACTTATTAAGAAAGAGAAAAAAGGACCGTTAAAAAAACTTTAGTGAGGGAAAACTCAAAACCCAAAACTTCTTCTGAAGTTGTAGATTCAACCTCAAATGATATCCACAGTCATTCCACTGTGGGTGGAGGTGCTAATCAAGGATTAAGTGGATTTGCTTCCCTCAGGGTCCCCACCAAACCACCTCTAAGCTCTCGATCGAGCCCCACTCCTGTAAAGTAATTGTTCTTTTGCACTTTACATGTTCAATCCCAACAAATTCCTGTGGCTTTTGTGTTTTATTTTCATCATTGTGATTAGATAATTATTCCCATCCCCTTCTGCTTACACTTTTTCACTCCTTGTTCATCACCTCTTTTATAACAGATTTAAACTTGCATGCACACTGTTCTATCTAGTCCCCAATAATCCACCCCAGAATGCTTCTGCATGTGAATAGAAGTCATTGAGTGTGTAATATGGTGTGTGTGTGTGTGTGTGTGTGTGTGATAAGATGCTTTATCTGATTTAATACTGCCTCCTTGCCCTCTCTCCAGGTCTTTGCCTGTTAAGAAGCATGGACATTTTCACTAGGAATGGACAGGAGTCTGGGATAGTGCAGAGGCTTTGTATAATACGGAAGATGGTATCTAACCTGTATCAGCAGCAAAATAGCAAAAAATACAGGAATGACCTCATTAGAAGCTATAAAAAGAGCCTCCTCATAATGGAGCCACTTTCCTAGAAATACTAGATTTGCTGATTTCTTATGCTCAGAGACTTTTCAATCAGAATAAATAAATTTAGAACTTAAGATTCAGTAGTTGTCCTTCAAAGAATTAGAGACCAAGATATATTTGCAGTCAAAACATGCAAGCATAAATCAAGCTCATGTTTGAGATCTTTCTAAGGCTCTCTTCTTCGCTAGATGCCCATCAATATCTATGTATGGTCTTCCTGAGTACTGTAGAAACCACGACTTATGTAGTCATATTCATTACACATTGACCATTGTGACAAGGAAGGATGCTTCTGTTATCTTGCTAAATGTAAATACAGAGTGCATTGAGGAGTCTCCTGTGTTGCACACATGCCATAGACACATACTACCCTACACAACAAAGAATGAAATTATGAATTTATACCAACATGTTTACTGAGGATATCTCTAAGTGTGGGGATTACAGAAGAGACATATTTTCTTTATAATCATCTGTAATTTTATGGGGAATGGAAACAATGAATTATATATATATATATATATATATATATATATATATATATATATATATTATAAATTAAGCCACAGGAATTTGACCTCAAGTGATTGGAGTTTACATTAGAAACAAACAAGTAAAACAGGAGTCTATGTTACAGTCAGATGGTTTCCAAAGGAACAGCTCAGTGGTTTTTAAGATTTACTTGTTCTGAAAGTGAAAACATGTTCTGATAGATTTCAAATTAGCTTGTTTTTTACTGGGACCTTAAAAGTTGCTATTCACTACTCCATTGTGTATTTTCCTTTTGTCTAACACCATTTCCAGATGGTTCAAAAAGGGGAAAAATAAGCTTTTTTATGGTGTGATCACTTCTTGTATTTAGACACAAACAATACCGTATTGTGCTCTACTTTTACACATACGAACATGATTTTCTTTTGATATACTTAAAGAATTCTTCTGCTTCTCCTTATGCCTGTTTTTTTCAAGTTGTGTTTTTTTTCTATTCAATGTGTTTTGATCTTCTTCCAAAAAAGCTTTATGACAGCTGAGTATAAGTGGTTGCTTGAGGCTACACGAGTCAAAGATGAAATTGAATTATGCTTCCAGGCTTGGGACAAAAAAAATCAAGAAAAATTTCATTAATTATGATTAATTAATCCAAAAACACAGTGGTAGTACTATGATTACATTGTATCTGGAACTGAGCATATTTTCTGCTGACCTTTACATGGTAAAGAGAGAAAGAGAATGGGATTCTGTGCTTGGTATATCACCCAGAAGACAAAGAGAGAAGGGAAAAAGACAGTAAGCAGAAGATCAAGAGGAAGAAAAGATGTGCTTCCTATATTTTGTCAGTAGCGAAGATTGAAGGGCAATTTGAATTTGAGAGTCCTCTATCAATGGTTTCCTAGATAGAAATCTCATATTATGGGATAATGGAAAGCTTGCTAGTCAGTTACTTTTGTATCTTTATTTTTCACTGTGTCTCAATTTGAATGCATGGTATTAGAGTGGAAATATTCATAATGATAATGATATATGCTGTGAATAATTGAAAACATTTCCAGAATGTCTCTTCTCTAATGATCTTTGGCTTTTTATATAAATTCCTGTCTCTCGTTGAAAGATAAACTTTCTAAGTAGGTTACCTGGGATGGATGTTAGTATTTAGCACTACTTAGCATAAACCTAAGGAACTCATAGCTGAGGATAGATACTTCCCAAGGTAGAAAGGATGGAGCAAGAGATAGGCCTGGTTGCCCATTCCCATATGGCAGGAGGACCAGGAGTCTGAAGCTGCCCTGAGTTTTATAGCAAGACCTTATCTCAAAAATCAAACAAATGAAGATCCATCAATATCTCAACCTCATTCTTCAATGAAATAGAAGAAGCAATCCCCAAAATTCATATGGAACAATAAAAGACCCCAAATAGCGAATACAATCCTTAGCAGAACAACACTGGAGGAATATCAATATCAAATTTCAAACTCTACTACAGAGCCATAGTAATCCAAACAGCTTAGTACTGGCACAAGAACAGACCTCAGGACCAATGGAATTTAACTGATGACCCAGAAATGAACTCACAAATCTATAGCCACCTAATCATTGATAAGGGAGCTAAAAATTAGAATGGAAGAAAGACAGCCTCTTCAGTAAATGGGGCTGGCAAAATTGGGAACACCTGTAGAAAACTAAAGCTAGATCCCTGCACCAGAATATCACCCTGCACCAGAATCAACTCCAAATGGATCAAAGACCTCGAAATCAAAGCAGACACCCTGAAAATATTACAGGAAGGATAGGAGAAATGCTAAAGCTCCTTGTTACAGGCTGAAATTATCTTAATAAAGACTCAGAAATGCAACAAATCAAAGAAAGGTTGGACAAATGAGATTGCATGAAACTGCAGAGCTTTTACATGGCAAAGGAAATAGCTAGCAAGATCAATAGAAAGCCTATGGATTGAGAGAAGATCTTTACTAGCCATATAACGGACAAAGGTCTCATATCTAAAATATACATAGAACTCAAAACATTAAATCTTCCAAAAACAAATCCTCAAAGAAACAACTGCCTAATTAATACATGGGCTAAAGACTTAAAGACTTCTCTGAAGAAGAAATAAGAATGGCCAATAGACACATGAAGAAATGCTCAACTTATCTAGCCATAAAAGAAATGCAAATCAAAACAACATTGAGATTCTACCTCACCCCAGTTTGAATGGCTATAATCAAGAAATCAACCCCTGTTTTCACTGCATTTGATGTTGGTATAATTTGTGGAGGGGAAGGGAAAAAACAAATTGCTTAAATAGGGATACAGGTGGACCCATTGCAACAATGAGATGTACAAGACGTTATGCTGAAAAACAAACTTTTCAACTTTGGCACGGGGGGGGGGGGGACGGGGCTGGGGGAGGAAGGGAAGTGGGGGGAAGATGGGAAGGGATGGTAAGGAGAAACAAAGGAGGAGGCAACAATGCTTGATAAGAAATGTACTCATTATCTTGCCCATGTAATTGTAACCCCTCTGTACCGTATTTTCACAATTAAAAAAAAGAAATCTAATAACAACAGATACTGGAGGGGATGTGGCTAGAAGGGAACCCTACTGCATTGTTGGTGAGAGTGTAAACTTATTCAACCACTCTGGAAACCAGTATGGAGGTTCCTCAAAAGACTCCACATAGAGCTTCCCTATGGCCTAGCAATCCCACATTTGGACATTTACCCAAATGATCGCAAACAAGGCCATACTAAAGCTGCCAGCACAAGTATGTTTATTGCAGCATTATTCTTCATAGCTAAGATATGGAACCAACCCAGATGCCCTCAGTAGATGAGTGGATCAAAAAAATGTGATATATATATATATATATATATATATAGAGAGAGAGAGAGAGAGAGAGAGAGAGAGAGAGAGAGAGAGAGAGAGAAAGAGAGAGAGAGAGAGAGAATGGAATTCTATGCCTCCATCAGAAAGACATGGAAAATGGAAAGACATGGAAAAAATTATATTAAGTGAACTAAGCCAGACCCAAAGAAACATAGGTCTTATGGTTTCCCTTATTTGCAATAAAAACTATATGTCTAGGACAAGTGGAAAAGATCAAAAGCTATGTACATATGATCATATAAGAACCCCAAGACAGGGACACAGAGGTTTTATATTTGTTGCTGTTGTTTTTAATGTACTTAAAATGTACTGTGTGATTTTTTTTGTTTCTCTTGTATGTTCTTCCCCATGGTATAACCCCTTTTTTTCAGTGCCCTGCATCTTGTATATACATGCTTTCTAAGTTTGGGAGGGGAAGGGAAATAACAAAATGCTGAAATAAGGAAACAGGTTGACCCATTGTAGCAATGAGATGTACAAGACACTATGTTGAAAACAAATTTTACAACTTCGGAGAGGGAAGGAGGAGTTGGGGAGGTGGGGAAGGAAGGGATGGTAGGGGAAAAACGAAGGAGGAGCTAACAATGCTCGATAGGAAATGTACTCATTACCTTACTCATGTAACTGTAACCCCTCTATACAGTATCTTTACAATAAAAATATATAGTGAATAAAAAAAGAAAGAAAAAATCAAACAAACCAAAGGAAGAGACTCCTGCAATTGCATCAGGTAACAAAATTCATTAACAAAGCTACTGTCAGTGACATGTGCCAATAAACAAGTACTGGGTTTATGAAGCATCTGTGGGTCAGTCCTGTTGACTTTTTCTAGGCTTGTTCATGCATGTGTTTGTCCATTGGATTCTATTTTCTTATGTTGGCTGGGATCTACTGGGCTTCTCAACTTTAAGAAGCAGATCTGAAGGTAAGTCAAAAGGCTCTGCTCCCAACGTTGCTCATATTAGATGGCTACCCTGATCAAGTTCCTGCTATGGCAAAGGCAGGAGAGCGGGAGAAAAACTCCAGAGCTTAACTGTCCTTCAAGTGACTGCAGATATTACATCTATAACATCCATTGTTTGAACAAGTCACCTAGCCTCCGAGTTGATGGAACAAAGATATATGCAACCTAGAGTATGCAGGGTTCTATAGACACTGACGAATCAGAGAAACACTTTTATTATCACAGTGGGAAAATAGGGAAGGAGAGCCTAATAGAGATGTTGTCATGACCAAGCCAAGGAGAAACTCACATTAGCAATGGTTTCAATCCTCTAAAGTATCTTTGTTTCTGCTGTTGAAGGATTCATTAGAATTTATTTTGAACAATTTTTGCTAGTAGCCTGCTGATGTTGGACAAACCATTTTCTTGTAGGCTATGGTCCCATGCTGGAAGCAACTTTCTTTCCTATATGTTGGCATGGAGGGTTTTTTTTTTCCTTTTCTAAGCAGTGTGGGAGAAAATTTCTTTTCTGAGGGCCTGTGAAATTCCATTTGTCATTAATTTTGAATCATGCTGTCACTGTGACAGCTCAGGGGCCTTACAGAGAAAACATCAGATACATCAGGTAGGTGTAAGTCAGCTTTTGCTTTTTGAAATGTACTGTAGATAAGTGTTATATATGGATGAGGATCCCAAATATACCTCCTCTATAACAAAGCTGGTTAAAGACAAAGAACACTTTAATCAGCAAGACATTTCAGAAGAATGGCCTCTCTGTCTGGTTCTTTATGTGACTTTATGCAAAGGGAATTCTTTGTATTTCTTGAGGGGGCTCATTTTCTATATCTGCAAAATGCGATGTTTAAAGCTTACCTATGTAACTGAAAATCTGTAATTGGTAATTTGATGAAACCTAAATGTGTTCTACTTTTAGAACTTACAAAAGCTTTGTGGGATAAGAATCTATTCCAATAGGTGTATGGCTTCTAGGTAATGTCAAAATCAGACTGACACACTGGAATAGACAACCATATGTTTGTTTTCCTGGCATTGTTTCTTTTAGGCACCTAAATCCTTCTGACTTAGGTAGGTTGTAGGTAAAACTGCCAATGGGGAATTCTTTCCTCCCATCACTTCAGATTATTTGACCCGAACTATGCCAAAAAGATCTAACTTCTGGCAATTTCTGTCTTTAGAATCCTGTGTATAGACAGAAGTTTAATAGACTTACTCCATTCAATGGAGACTGAATATGGAGAGGGAGAGGGAAAGGGAGAGGAAAACTGGGGAGGGGGAAGAAGGAAAGGGAGAAAGAGCAGGGAGGGGAGAGAGAATCTTTATTTCCATTAACTAAATCCTCAGAGCTCCCTATTTTCCACCATATCTAAGAAATGAATGTCTTCCTTGATCATAGATTCATGATCAGTAAATTATTTTTAATTTTTCTTTTTCTCTCCAGCCAAGTATTTCACTTAAAAGGTATGTCATTGTAGAGTTACATATAAAACAGAAGCTTCTTCCATGTGTCTATAATACCACTAATGCAATTATGAACAATTGGAGGCCAGAAGGCTTATGATTATCATCAGCACAGACTGTTTGAGGACACGACCCCTATTCCAAGAATAATCTCTTAAAAGGAAGCATCTAATAATCTTAGTTTGACAATGTAAAAGCACATAATCATCCAAGTTAGCAGGGCTTTGCTTCAATAATTGGTGTTAAAACTATGGACAAATTCCCAACTTTCTTACTTCCTGAGTTTCTTGTTTGTAAAATGAAAGTATTGTAAGAAATAAAATATATGTGTATATCTTTAAAAAAAACTCTGAAAATCCATGCAGACATTGACTATCAGATAAATTCAGGACTCTAGATATAAGATAAAGGATATCAGAGCGGACAAAATTACAGAGTATGAAAAGGCTCTACACTTAAGAGAGACTAGGTATTTATTTAGTAATCTTAAAAGATAGGTGGTGGGTTGGGAAGGTGGCTCAGTGGTAGAGTGCTTGCTTTGCATGCGTGAGGACCTGGGTTCAATTCCCCAGCACCACATAAGCAGAAAAAGCTGGAACTGGTGCTGTGGCTCAAGTGATAGAGCACTAGCCTTGAGCTGAAGAGCTGAGGGACAGCACCCAGGCCCAGAGTTCAGGCCCACAATTGACAAAAAAAAAAAAGATAGGTGGCATTTGTGATAGAAATACATTCACTAAAGTTAGTGGACTGAGGTTGCCAAGTAAGACAAGATTTGATCTGATAAGCCAAGATCACAGAGAAACAAAGAGTGCATATTCTTCCTGATATGTGGATGTTAGTTTCAAAACACAATGAGATATGTCAAAGTAAACAGGACCCAAGAAACAAAAGACCTCTTCTTAATTTGTCATATAGTTTCTAGATAACTATATGTTCTTGACCACATATGTGGTGTATACACATGCACACCTGAGGGAAGCTGGGGGGGGGGGCACAGAGCTAGAAGAAAACAGGAGAAAAAACACAGCAGAGGGACTCATCAGCTGCACTGGACATTGATGACAGTGAACTAAGCAACTCAAGGGTGGCAATGGGGGAGGGAGCGAATGAGAGAAAAAGAGGAAACGGCTGACACTAAGCAAAAGAAAAGAAATGTACAAATCACCCAATTAGGAAGAAATAGTTTGAGTGTTAAAGTCTGTGAAGTTCATAAGCTTTGTAGATCAAGATAATGACAATTAGCATTGTGAAAGTTAAAATGTATTGGTGACTTTAGCTTAGTATCACTATGCCGCAATACTGTGAAATATATGTAATTACTTAATCTCAATAAAGAAAAAAATAAAAAGGAACATACAGGGAAGGGGTGACACTGTCCAGAATGAGATATATTCATGACTGACTTATGTAACTGTAATCTCTCTGTATATCATCTCTATAATAACAGTAAGTTTTTAAAGCTACCTTAGAAAAAAAGATTCCATCTGACGGATCTGACACCTAAAAGCAATGTGCTTTTGCTGACAAGCTGTACAATGATCCTCCCTTCTTCATAGCTTTGTTTCCTGCAACTTTCTGTTATATACCAGCAGCCATGATTTGAAAATATTACATCACCATTTTGTCTTGTATGTAAGTTTATCTGATTTGGGGAGGGAACTGGGAAGCACAGAAATAGTAGGAAAAACTGGTGAACTAAGTCAGCAGTGATACTAACTAGATACTATGTTGGAAATGAACTATACAACTTGTGGGGGAGGGAAACAGGAAGGGAAAAAATTGGGAAAAAACAAGGGAAGGGGTGACACTGTTCAAAAAGAAATACACTTATAACACCTCTGTACATCACCTTTACAATAACAATTACAAATAAAATAAAATAATGTAATATATATATATACATCACATTTTCTTGATCCATTCATCTACTGAGGGGCATCTGGGTTGGTTCCATATCTTAGCTATGGTGAATAATGCTGTGATAAACATAGTTGTAGCTTTAGTAGGGCCTTGTTTGTGATCGTTTGGGTGAATGCTCAAAAGTGGGATTGCCAGGTCATAGGGGAGCTCTATGTGGAATCTTTTGAGGAACCGCCATATTGGTTTCCAGAGTAGTTGAACAAGTTTACACTCCCACCAACAATGCAGCAGGGTTCCCTTCTGGCCACATCCCTTCCAGCATCTGTTGTTATTAGAGTTCTTGATTATAGCCATTCTAACTGGGGTGAGGTGGTATCTCAATGTTGTTTTGATTTGCATTTCTTTTATGGCTGGGGAGGTTAAGCATTTCTTCATGTGTCTATTGGCCATCCTTCTTTTCTCTTCAGAGAAGTTTCTCTTAAGTCTTTAGCCCACTTATTTATTGGGCAGTTGTTTCTTTGAGGATTTGTTGTTGGGGGGTTTAATTTTTTGAGTTCCAGGTATATTTTAGATATGAGACCCTTGTCCGTTGTATGGCTAGTAAAGATCTTCTCCCAATCTGTGGGCTTTCTATTGATCTTACTAGCTATGTCCTTTGCCATGGTATAACTTCTGTGTTCACTGGATTTGATTCTGGTGCCCCGCATCCTGTATATACATACTTTCTAATTTGGGGAGGGGAAGGGAAATAACAAAATGCTGAAACAAGGATACAGGTTGACCTACTGTAACAATGAGATGTACAATGTTCAATGAGATGTTGAAAATGAACTTTAAAACTTGGAGGGGAGGGAGGAATTGGGGAGGTAGGGAGGAAAAGGATGGTAGGGGGAAAAACAACGGAGGGGATAACAATGCTCCATAGGAAATGTACCTTACTCATGTAACTATAACCTCTCTGTACAGTATCTTTACAATAAAAAATAAAATAAAATGAACTTCAAAACAATTCATAAGTTAAAAATTTCTATTATGGTATATTGTTATATTTTTCTATTTTATTATTCCTGTTAATCTGTTACTAGAACTGATTTAGAAATATCGTAGGTAGGTATCGGGGGAAAATACAGTATAGTTAGAGTTTGACACTATCCAAGGTTTCAGGCACCCACTGGAACACTTGGAACATATCCCTGGAACCTGATGAGGATTATTATATATGCTGAGTATGGGGCCAATAGTGTTCAAAGTCTGGAGCTCCTTCCAGCCCTCTTGTGCACAGTTATCCACTGATTGATGTTTGGGATCAGGAGAGCCAGGGCAAGGAATCCTGTTGGAACATGGAAAGAGCGTCTGGGCAATCAACAACCTAAATAGTGCAGTGGTTTTTACATTTAGACTCACACTGAATGCAACCAACCAGACAAAGATTTCATTAGCACTTTCATAGGACTAAAGAGCATTATCCTAAGCAGACTTTATGGCTGTCAGCCCAGAAACCTCATTGCAAATCATTTGGCAAATCATGTTTGTCAACAGAAAATGTAAATGCCTTTAATGGTAGTTGCTTAAATATCATCTCTTGTTTTTACCACAGACTTCTTTCCTGGGGAAAAACTTTCAAATTTGTCATTATTATCCCATCTTGGAAGTGGCTCAGGGCAGTTGTTGTATGAAATATAAGTCCCAAATATAACAACTTCCAAACCGGGTGCCAATGATATGTGAAGCAAGATGTCAACCACAAATGGAGGAGCAGAGGGGCAGATTTGTCAGGTGGCCAATAAAAGACAATGTCTACAGTGCTTTAGAATATTTTATGTCTGCCCACATCAGACATGGGGTTTTCTGGAATGATGAAGCATAATACCCTAAGCAACAAAGTCTTAGTAGTACTTTGAAATTTGTAACTGAAAATTATCCAAATGACCTGGTCAGGTGAAAAAAAATCCCAGAATAGTTACGGGTCCTATTAAGCCATTTCATTAAAAAAATTTTTTTTATTCTGTGGGGAGGAGGCTTGGGATGGGGAGGTCCTTGAACTCAGGCCCTGGGTCCTATCCCTGAGCTTCTTAAAAGCTAGTATTCTACTACTTGAGCCACAGTTCCACTTCTGGCTTTTTGGTAGTTGATTGGAGATTGGAGTCTCATGGACTTTCCTGTCTGGAAAACCATGATCCTCATATTTCAGCCTCCTGAGTAGCTAAGAATACAGGCATGAGTCACCAGCACCCAGTTCCATTTTTAAACTGCTTATTTAGCTTTCACTGTTTCAGAGTTGGTATGTATGTTGTTTTCTGTATGAATTAATCTCTTTGCCTCAGCTTAGTTTTCAATGAAGTAACATGCCATGAAAGGAATGTTAGATTACATCTCATCTTTACCTTGCAGAGAGCTGCTGAGTCAGTCATTTCAACTCTTTGAGATGCTGTCTAATCTGTACATTAAGATAAGCTATTCTCCATCTAATCAGGAGGTAAGACTCTATCTAGACAATCTATGTATAATTCTCAGCACTTAGCAAATGTTCATTTCCTTTCTTGGTCTTCAACTGGCTCCACCTCCCTAACTTGTTCACATTTCCTGCTCACTTGTAAGTCTACAACCTTCACAGCAACAAATCTCCCTAAAGTTCCTGCCATGCTAATTCTTACTTGTTGCCTTAGGTTATGCTATTGCAACCCCAACCTTTCTTTTATCTAATTTGTATTCATCTTATCAATCTACTATGGTGGCAAGCCTTTTGCTTGTATTTTCTCCAAAGTAAAAATGAGAACATGGAGAAATTTTAAATATTATGGTAGACCACTATTTTAAATAAGATTCTATAATTTGTCACCTAGACTGTTTAAATCTCATACTGAGTAGATGGTGGTACAACACAATGGTAGAGTGTGTGCAGAGGATATACCAGGATCTGGATGTGACTGCTAATAATACAAAAATACCAATAAAGTTACAATTCTTATTGAGACAAAAAATACTGAGCATGTTTTAATGTCTGCCAACAGAATATGGCTTTGGAATTATTTCATTAGGAGTTAAATAGGGCTTCATTAGGAGTTAAATAGGGCTGTAGAACCAGAAAATTCTTAAGAGATGAGTTATTTTATCCATCAAATGAAAAAATATGCATTTTAATACTGAAATACACACCAATCCATGTGATTCTTTACCTTCTGTAAATGGAAGGTCCACTTGTTTTAAATATGTTGGGATATATTTCATCAGCTTTGTTCACAGCATTAATATCTGAACTCAGAACTACCACCTTGACTTAAAAGTTCTGGGCTTATTATATATTTTTCTAGAATGTTCTCTTTGTACAACTTCAACTTTGTTGTCTCATAGACTGAGCTCTATTTCTTATGTTCACTAAGAAAATTAAGGAATTGCCAAGCCCCAGTAGCTCAGGCCTATATTTCTAGTTATGCAGGAACTTGAGATCTGAAGGATCAAAGTTTGAAGCTAGTCTGGCTGGATAGAACAGTCCTTGAGACTCCATCTTCGAAGTAATTAGTAAAAATCCAGGGTAGATGTATGGCTCAAGTGGTAGAGTACTAGCCGAGTATGTGTGAGGCTGAGCTCAGCATTTATTGTGGGATGAATGATGTGATAGGGAATTTTGATCGAAAATTCTGTTACATATCTTTCCCGTGGACCTATGGAACAATGACCCTTATGCCTTCATGTTGCCAGTCCCTCTGAGAACCTGCTATGAATGATTACAGATCAAGAGATGGACTTCACTTTCCCAGTCAGAGACAACTTGTCTACGCTCCCAACAAACAGCAACAGCCCACAAAGAATGTGTGTTTATTCAGACCTTCTCCATGGTTTACTTCTGAAAATTGGTTCAACCCCATGGGAATCTAGTTAGACTGTTGGAATTATCATTTTTGACTCATACATAATCCAAACATTTATACAGAATTTAGAAATCAGATGGAAACTTAGCAAATAATGCAGGTTAAGTTAGAGTTCACCTCTATATCTATACCTCTTGAAAGTCTATCTGAAATATACCTTTTCAAGCATGAGTGCTCACCACCAAAGCATCCACTTTTATTAAATATAACAGCAGGAAGCAGAATTTTAGGGAGCCATTGTAAAAGGTAATTTTCACTCATCATGTAGGTAACTTAAGAGGTGAAGATATGTGGAAACTTTCTTCATGCAAACTTCCTATTCAACTAGTCTTATTCGCTGCTTGGTTAGGAGTATCAATTTTTTAGCAAAAAGGTTGATTTTATAACATACATCTGTGGCATTATATGTAAGAAGCAACTTCAGGGCTATGATTGATAAATTGAAGACTAATAAACTTCATCTCTAGGTCTCGTCTAGAAAGGAATATTAAGACTGCTGTTTCATTTAAATACATTGTTTTCCATGTTAAGAATAGGAATAATGACTAATAGAAAGCCAAATTGTGCCTATAGTAGAAAGCTAGCAAAAAAAATAAAACTTGCTATGAAATGAAGAATTTGCCTTTTCTTATACTAACATTCAGCAGCTGAAAGCAGATCATTGCCATAAAGAAGTATTTACCAATATTAAAAGGTCTTGGCCCATCATAGCTAGTGTTAGATTGGAATATAGCTTTTGTTGCCAAGGTGACAAACACTTATAAATATAACACATCTTCTAATGTGCTTTTAACTTCGTATTTTTATGGCTTTTAAATCAGATACCATTAGCAAATATATTAGGTAATTTAGCTGAAAGACCATTTTCCTCTAACACTTTTTGTTACATTTCCCCAGGTATTTCAGTAAATGTCTGTTGTGACATTCTACTCCTGCTAGGCTTCCAACGTAAGGGGATACATAAAGTACATCTGGTAAAGATTAACATATATTACCTTGCCTTTTTTATCGATCACTGAAAAATGTATAAAAGAGAGAGAAATTTGTAGTCTCCTTGAAGAGCAATCATTATCCCTATTGTTATTTGGGGGTTTACACCTCCTCCCTCCAAATAACAGTCTGGCTTTAAAATTCAATACTTAGAGGGAAAGGGTTTGGGGACAGCATAATAGCTATATATTAACACTCCTCAAAACCTGCACACCTAAATGCTTTCCCTTAGATATCAAAAAGGAGAAGGCTATAAGGAAAAGAATTACAATGGACCATTCAGAGCACTAGTATTTCCAGAAGTCTAAGTTTATTGTTCCAAACAATAAATTCACAGCCCAGGCAGAAAAAGAATTAGCTCAAAATGTGTTCAGTAGACTCTCAAAAGAAAGCTTGTGAGGTCGATATATTTGTCACAGCAAAGATAAAATCGGATGTGACCTGTTTAAAGTCTAAATTTGCATTTATTGTTTCCTTGTCATAAATTCTTGCATGACCATTCATTTAATCATCATTCATTGTCTTTTCCTCACATCCATTATACCAACAGATATTTAAGAAGTATTAACTATATTCCAAACACTGGAGGTACAAAGCTGAATAAGTCCCCATCCTCAAGAAGGTTATAATATCTGAAGAGCCAGGTGTACAAATGATTATATTATATTAGTAAGAGCTGAAGCAAAGACTACACTCAAAGTTCAGAAAAGTATCTACATAGAGGAAAGATTCTTGGCAAATGTTTTCCAAAGGATCAAGATAGAAAAAGAGGAGCTATATTTTATATAAATAGTAAAAGTCTTGAGTCAATATTGTACATCATAAATTCAGAACTGCTGTTTCCTTATGGTGTGACAGTGAATGCCTCTCTGTACTCCAATTACCCACGCAGGTAATGTAGATAGTTGTCCTGCTGCTTGCACAGCTTAAAAGAGGACTGTTGATAAGAATAACGGGATGTGGATGTTGTAGCTATTTACATTCTTTCGAAAAGAGAGATGCTATGTAAACACTCAGCATCTTCATTATTCCAAGTGTAGCATTTTGGATAATTACCATATAAAGCTGCACTTGTTTGTGTGTGTGTGTGCGCATGCACACACACGCGCATGCATGTGTGTGGTTTGTTTCTTTATAAAAAGGCAAGTGCTAATGTTGAGTTTTCTAATAACTTTGGAAAGCAATTTTAATCCAGCAGACGAAAACATAATAATCTTTATAGTAAGTTAAATTTCTTTGTATTTGAGTACATTTTTTATTTACCAAGATCTTAGGCAATTTCACCACAGTTATGGAAAGGAGTGTTTACCAAGCCCCACTCTCTCAACAAGTATCTTGAAGCCACTATTGCAAACAGAGCAGTAAGCAGTAACTTTGTTAGAACAGATTCAGGGGTGTGTGTGTGTGTGTGTGTGTGTGTGTGTGTGTGTGTGTGTGTGTGTGTGTGTGTGTGTGTGTGTGTGTGTGTGTGTGTGTGTGTGTGTGTGTGTGTGTGTGTGTGTGTGTGTGTGTGTGTGTGTGTGTGTGTGTGTGTGTGTGTCTGAACCTGAGCCTGAGCCAGCAAGAGAGCTGGGAACGAGCTGAGACTGGCTAGCATACCTGAGACAGCTGTTACAAGGTGGCGCCTGGATTCTTCTCTCAGTCTCCAGGCTGACTCCCTTCCTCCTCCTCTGGCTCATACTCTCTCTAAGTCTACCCCAGCTATCTTTCTCTTCCTTCCATACCTTGATGAGAGAATTCCATTCCAAGATGATGCTCAACTCTCCCTGCCAGACTGTCTGCCAGACCTGTCTGGCTTAGGGAAAGAACCCATACTGGTGGGAGCATTATGCCTGAGAGGAAAATGCCTCTCTTTTTTATCTGTATCATCTTTTCTTTCTCCCATTCATTCTCTCCCTCCTTTTCATTTTGATGTTTGTGCTGGAAATTAGCCATAAATTGCCATGGCAACCAGTAACAGTTCGAGGAAGATCTGCTCTTCTTCCTGAAACTTGCTTCAGGTTTTATCAACAAGACGTTGTCTATCAACTTGACCTGGGGTTTGCCAAAATGTAAGCCATTCACTAATAAAAGAGGCAGACTGTTGTAGAAGCCAGTATGACTCCCTCACCTCTTCTCAAAGGCTGTGCTGTCTGGTGGGCTTCCTTCAGGAGATGCCAAGGTGCAGTAAGTTTGTATAGAAAACAACTCCAAGGATTTAAGAAAATATTGAAGCAAGAAACCTAACTTTTTCACTTTAATCTGGCTTCTCATAGCTTGAGGTAGCTGTCTATAGGTATCTACTAAAATAGGATAGAAATAGTAATCGTCATACAGGATGAAATTTTTCCAGGATTAAAAAAAAAAGAGTGTCAAACTAGCACGGGAAAGAAAGGAATCCTAAACCTCTATGCCCCAGACTCTGAGGCCCCAGTGCTCTAGACAAGGGTTAGAAATGTATGTATCACCAATGCAGAGGCCCTCATGGTAATCCTAAAACATGGTGTCTGGTTACATTTCATAGACTCGGGCCCACTGACAGAAAAGAGCAATTACTTATAGTCATATTATTTTTTTTAATTGACAAAGATCCCAATCATGGTGGATTAGGTACATTTAATATCTCAATTAATAAGCCTTCTACAATAGTAACATGTCAACTTTGGTTCAAGAAATCCACTCTAGTTGATAGTCATCCAGGAAATGTCTTTCATGCCTACATATTAAATTTAATCTGCCACTCCTGTTTTATAAGACTTTGCATTCATGGGTTGAAGAAAAGATGCTTGCTTTATCATTCCAGTTTAACAGCTTGCTTAGCGAAGTTGATAGGCAGGAGTTTAGAAGATGTTCATTGAATACCTATTTTGTATATTTACAAAAGAAGTAGATTTAAGGGAGTTACCCAGAAGCAATACTTTTTTATGTCCCACTGTTCTCCTATTGGTCTTCTTTTCATTCAGCAGATTTATCTGTCATGAAGAATTTGAGTTTCATATTTTCCTCTGTCAGCTGTGAAAAGGCCTGTCAGCTGGGGCTTACACTGTGCTTTGCCGAAAGGCCTATAGAACACAATGACAATACAGTCTTATATTTGTGCTCTGTCTCCAGTTAATCCCCCACTTTCTTCCTTTGCAGCCCAGTTATGATCAGGCTTAAGTTGCATATTCTGTTTTTAGCCAGATTTTGCTGATAAATGCTATCACCAAGCCTGAAATGAAATACAGCAGGTCTGTCTCTTATTACTAGTATAGAACATGACTTGGGAGTTTTGTGTGTGATATAGAGACAGTATTTGTACAAGACTATTTAACTCACAAGAATAACAAGAGCAAAAAAAGGAAATGTTAAGGTCTTGGCATTTATCTGTTGAATATTCTAAGATCCTTCATTTATATACCTAAGACACAGGCTTTAGGTCGGTATACTATGGAGATATGACTGCGTTATCAGACCATTTCCCATATTGTTTCTGGTAGGAATGTAATTTTGAGAGAAAAAAACTATTCTCTCTAATTTGGGGAGGGGAAGGGAAAAAAGAAAATGCTTGAATATGCATACAGGTTGACCCATTGTAACAATAAGATGCACAAGACACTATGTTGAAAAACGAACTTTACAATTTAGGTGGGAGTGAAGGGGAATGTAGTTGTGGAGGTGGGAGGGAAGAGATGGTAGGGGAAAAACAAAGGAGGAGGTAACAATGTTTCATAGGAAATGTATTCATTACCTTGCTCATGTAACTGTAACCCCTTTCTGTGTAAAGTATTTTTACAATTAAAATGCATATAAAGAAACTGTTCTGCCTTAACGTTATGCATTAATACTTTAAACACAAGACCCTTTGTGCCATTCATAAATATTCTTAATCTTAAAAAATGTATGTTTCTCACACCCATGAAGAAACTACCAAATCTGCTTAATGAAAAGCATATAAATATTCAGAGGCCTGCAAACTATTTTTTATAGCCTTTATTTGCAGCAAAATAGGAAGTGTTGATATAGAAAGATAAAGCATTGCCTCTGCTGAGGAGAGGAAAGGGTTAATCGTGATTCCTGGAACTCTGGAGTGGAACAAAAGCTGGCAACCTGACACTGAAATAACACCACAGTGAAAAGTGACATTGCTTCTAAGGCAAAGTTGCTTCATTTGAAAATTGTAGTGATACTGAGAACAATTATGTCACTTAAACTTTCACAGTTTTGTTTTTGTAAATCAGTTATAAAACTATCATGTGGTTTAAATGCAATTATTTAATAAGGGCATTTGTAATTGTCCAACACAATCAATTATACTTCAATCAGGCTTTTCTCTGAGACTATATTTTTGTTAGCATCTACATCTTTCTTATGATAACACATACTCTTTGAGAAGGCCAAATAAAAGGACTGTTTTCCAGAAAAGTCCTTTCCTCTTCTCTGGATAATAGAACACTTCGTGCCCTTCCCTCTGCTCCCGACCTACAACTGAATCTCAGAATTTTTTGGTCTTCCTCCCTTGTTTTAGGAGCTACATATGTACTGAAGACATGAAAAGCAGAAACCCATTGCTAAATAATCAGAGAAGTAAACACTTGGTCTTCAGTTGTCATGATAGTATTGTTTTTCCTGAGCTGAGACAGAGCTGGAGCTCAGGGAGCATAGAGTGGTATAGATTGAGTTGCTAGAAGGACCTGCAGCACTGTGAGTATCACAAGTCTCAGAGCATGACTCTGATTTTCTCAGGAGGAAGATTAGTTATGGGTGAAATCTAGAGCTATAGAATGTTAGTTATTGTATTGTACAATTTGCAGGCAATTTGGTTCTAGAGAGCTATCCTTCCAATTTTCAACTACAAATTTCCACTAAGGTCTTGTCACTATGTTTGCTTGGTTCATCCTGATCTCTGGACTCCCTGCCATGACGAGAAGGTTCTCAAGAGCCAGACTCCCAGCCTGCATTTCTTCTCTCCCAAACATGTTTTTCTTCTGTGCACAAACTCCTCTGGTCTCCTCTTGCATTTTTCTTTTCTTTAAAGATTCTCAGGATTTTATGGGATGCTACAAAGTCTTGTTCCTTCTCTCTACTATACATACTGCTAATAATGTTCCACATTGAAAGCATCTCTTCATTTTATTATTCTAGGGAATAAGTAAGTTCTGCTAGTTCAGCCGGGTGGGTTCCAAATATAATAAAGATCCAAATATAATATTATACTTCAAACTCTGTTACAAAGCTACAGTGATAAAAACAGCTTGGTACTGACACAAAAACAGGCCTGGGGAGCAATGGAATAGAACTGAGGACCCAGAAATGTATCCGTAGACCTACAATAAGGATAATAGAAAGACAACTGCTCCAACAAATGGTACTGGCAAAATTGGATAAACACATGTAGAAAACTAAAATTAGATCCTTATATATCACCCTGCATCGTAATCAATTCCAAATGCATCAAAGACCTAGAAGTAAAAGCATATTCCCTGAAAAACATTACAGGAAGGAATAGTAGAAAAACTAGGACTCCTTGGCACCGGTCAAAATTTTCTTAATAGAGGCCCAGAAACACAACAAATCAAAGAAAGGTTGGACAAGTGAGATTGCATTAAACTTCAGAGCTTCTGCATGGGAAAAAGACATAGCTAAATAAATAGAATGCCCACAGATTGGAAGAAGATCTTCACTAGCCATACAATGGACATGGCCTCATATGCTTAAGAATATGATATACTTAGAACTCAAAAAATTAAATCCCCCAAAAACAAACCCTCAAAGAAACAACTGCTCCATTAAAGTGGGCTGAAGAATTAAAGAGAGACTTCTCTGAAGAGGAAATAAGAATGGCTAATAGACACATGAAGAAATGCTGAACATCTCTGGCCATAAAAGAAATGCAAATCTTGTTCAACCACTTTGGAAAGTAGTATGGAGGTTCCTCAAAAGAGTCCACATAGAGCTCCCCTATGACACAGCAATCCCACTTTTGGGCATTTACCCAAATGTTTACAAACAAGACGACACTAAAGCTACCAGCACAACTATGTTTATTGCAGTATTATTTACTATAGCTAAAATATGGAACCAACCCAGATGCCCCTCAGTAGATGAATGGATCAAGAAAACGTGGTATATTTACACAATGGAATTCTATGCCTCCATCAGAAAGAATGACATTGCCCCATTTGTTAGGAAATGGAAAGAATTATATTAAGTGAAGTAAGCCAGGCCCAAAGAAACATAGGTCCCATGGTTTTCCTTATTTGCAATATCTAGTATACGTCTGAGTCAAGCAGAAAATGTCAGATAAGGTGATGCTAGGAAAATGAACCCTAAGATATGTATTCAAATGTTTTTTTTTCTTTCATGCATTTGTTTCTAACACATTTATAAGATTATTTCTTTGTTGCTTTGTATGTCCCTACCCCACAGTATAACCCCTGCTTTCACTGTATTTGAAGTCGGTATAATTTGTGGAGGGGAAGGGGAAAAACGAATCGTTTAAATAAGGATACAGGTGGTCCCGTTGCAACAATGAGAAGGACAAGTTGTCATATCGAAAACGAACTTTACAACTTTGGTGGGGGGGGGGGGGGGGGAGAGTTGAGTGGGGGAGGGGGGAGGAGGCTGGGAAGGGATGGGAAGGGTAAACAAAGGAGGAGGCTACAATGCTTGATAAGAAATGTACTCATTATTTTGCCCATCTAATTGTAACCCCTCTGTACAGTATTTTCACAATAATAAATAAATAAAAATTAAAAAAAGAAATGCAAATCAAAAGAACATTGAGATTTCACCTCATCCTAGTTAGAATGGCCATTATCAAGAAAACTAATAACAGATGCTGGAGGGGATGTGGCCAAAAGGGAATGCTAATACACTGTTGGTGGGAGTGTAAATTTGTCCAACCACTTAGGAAAGCAGTGTGGAGGTTCCTCAGAAGACTAATTATAGAGGTCCTCTATGACCCAACAATCCCACTTCTGGGTATCTACACAAATGACCACAAACAAGGTCTACTAAAGCTACCAGCACAACCATGTTCATTGCAGTATTATTTGTCATAGCTAAAAAATGGAATCAACCCAGATGCCCCTCAGTAAATGAATGAATCAAGGAAAAAAAGTATGTATAAATAGGAATTCAGTCTTCCATCAGAAAGAATGGCATTGTCCATTCATAAGGAAATGGAAAGACTTGGGAAAAAAATCATATTAAGTGAAGTAAGCCAGACCCAAAAAAACATAGACTCCTTGCCTTCCCTCATCTGTAATAATTAGTGTATGTCTAGGATAGGGCTAGCAGATGAGCAGTATAGCTCAATAACTATATTCATATGTCCATATAAGATGATGATAAGTGAAATGAACTCCAAGATATGGAAACAAGAGGTTCTTCTTCTTTGTTGTTGTTTGTAATGTACTATGTGATTTCTTTTTCCTTTTTTGTTTTTTCTCCTATGGTTTATCCCCTGTTGTAACTGTATTTGATTTTGATACCCTGGCTATTGTATATAAGTTTGTCTGAATTAGGAAAGGGAAGGTGAACAACAAAATGGTGAGACAAAGGACAAAGAGTGAACCAATCCAACAGCAATACTCACAAGACAATATGTTGGAAATGAACTATATAAGTTGGTGGGGGAGTGTTAGAGGGAGAGAAAGTGGAAGAAAATGAGGGGGCGGTAACAAGTTCAACAAGAATTGTACTCACTACCTTCTATATGAAATTGTAACCTTTAGGTACATTACATTGACAATAAAATTAAATTTAAAAATAAATGAAAAACTAAAAATATGATTTTTTCTTATTAATAGCATCAAGCTGGAGGAATTGTTCAAGTGGTTAGAGTGCTTGCATGGCAAGTGCAAGAATCTGAGCTGTTAGTATTTCAATAAAAAATAATAATAAAACTAAAAACTGAATGTTATGACATTCCTTTACTTTAGACTAAAAATTAAATGTCTTGAGTGTCCTGATCTATGTAGCTGCTAAGTTTTTCACACATCTTTTTCTTAACTCTTTGCTCATGGCATGGAGGTCTTTTTACCATTGTCTTTCTCTTCCAACCTCAGGCTGGTCATCTGATTCTCCCTATGCTTCTGATGTTTGCTAGCCCCCTGCCCAACTCAAATTCCAAATTCCTTATCAGGTTAACTGACTCAGTCCTATTTTGTCTTGCAGGACTAAACATCACCATAGCAACACCAACAAAGCAGGTTTCTGAGCAAAGCAGGTTTCCATGTTCCAGACTCTTAAATGATAGACCTTGTCTTCAACTTCTCACATGTGTAATATTATATTTATTTGAACTATTATTGGATTGTTATCATAATCCAATTGCCCTGCTTTAAAAACAGAAACTTTCTTTTTGCTTTTTTCTGATATTTCTGTTCTCAGCAAGCAATCAGTTTATTTCCTCTGAATGAGTGAACTATTTGGAGTTCATAGAACTTCTGTATCAAAAAATAAGGAAAACAAATTTCCTATACCTGGGCATCCCACATATAGTCATAGAAAACGTGCAATACCAAATTGAAAACAAGCCAACTGTCAATGAAAGGATATATAAATAATTTATCCTATGTTCATAAAATATAATAGTATGTAGCAGTTAAAACTGATGAATTAGTGCCACATGCATCTACCTGGGTAAAATTTCAAAGCACAGACATAAAGAAAATGATCATTATTAAAAATAAATGTTGATTTCTTTTGCCTCTGGAACATGGAAGGAGCAGTCAGTAACAACAACATGGCAACTCAAGTTAGTATAAAGGCTGGGGCTGAAATTTAGGAAGTGTGGGAATGAGAGACCTTCAAAATTCTTCCTCTACTTTCCATGTCATTCCCCAGCCAAACTAAAGTAGGAGGAATGTAATGAAGCCCAGCTCCTTTTTGGCCACATCTCTACTGTTTACTTTCTGGGGCAGTCTTTAAGTGCCCTTGGGAACAAGTCACTACAAATGGCATTCAACAGAGCATAAAAGGGAAAAGTACAAGGATATAAACTAAAGAATAATAACAACAGAGAGGAAAAATCATTAATATATAAAAATGTTGAAATTAGTTCCTCTTTTGAAATATTTTCCATAATTAAACTTGAAAACAATGAAATAAGAAAGCAAACCCAGCAAAATTTAGATCTCAGAGATCTAGAAGAAAATTGACAAGCAATTGAAATAGATAAGAATTCTCCCAGACTCAGCCTTTAGATTTAGACAGGGAGATATGAGAAACTGAACTATCTAATGTATTATGGCCTGACTCATGGTGTAAGATACATCCCATTCTTTCCTCCATATATTCGCCTTATTCAATGTAATGTCTTCTTATCCACTTTCCTTATTGGCTTTGGGCCAATATACTTAAAAATACTTCTAAACCCACATGATTTTAGAAATAGAGAAAAGCTTTATTATTATTTATTTGTTTCAACTAGATGAGGAAACTAATGCTTAGAACCTTAAATAACTTAGGCTCTTAGGTCTCTTTCCAAGGCCATCTAGCTGACACATAGCATACTGCCTGGCCCATAGTTCTTGCCAACATGCCACAGTGTAGTAGAGCTGAGTATGGAGACCATTATAATAAACCTGACTCCATTCTTCAGGATGTAGTTTGTGTTTGTTTGGCTAGGGAATTGACTAGTTATTTGAGGGGAAAATCATGAAGGTGAATTCAGATGAGGAATGATGCATGTTTGCAATGTAATATTATTCAGCTTTAAAAGAAAAGATGTTTTGACACATAGTATATCATGAATGAACCTACTCTGAGGAATAGTTATACATCATGGATAGACTGGATAAGGGATAATTTGGGTACCAGACAGGAAGGAATTGGACAGTGCAAGATTGCTTTTCACTACTTGGAACAACGCATGACTTAAACTTATGAGTTGATTATGGGATTTTTCATTTAATATTTTTGAATTGCACTCTATCGTAGCTAACTGAAACCATGGAAAGCAAAATTCACAGACAGAAGGGGAGCAGTGTAGTAAAAAATCAATGAATGAATGCCACAACTACCTATATAACTAAATCTCTAAAACATTATAGTAAACAAGAAAGAAAAATTAAATGGGCACCAGTGTGTCATGCCCATAATTCTAGCTACTTAGGAGGCTGACATCTGAGGATCTCAATCTGAAACCAGCCTAGACAAGAAATCTGTGAGAATCTTATCTTCAATAAACTACCAGAAAGCCAGAAGTAGAGCTGTGACTCAAATGGGAGAGCACTAGCCTTGAGCAAAAAAAGCTCAAGACAATGCCTAGGCCTTGAATTCAATCCCCAGGATACATGAAGGATAACGTCGCTATCATATATTTTTTAAAACCTTAAAGTTATTGATTATGGATTATGAGTATGTAGTAAATATGAAAACATGAGAACATAGGAAACTGAGATGGTCCAGGTAATGGATGCTTCTGACAAGAGAGGAAATGGGATGAAAGCAGGCAAAAACAAGTTTTCAATCTATCTGCAATGTTCTATTAGAACAAAATCTGAGGGGTTTGGGAATGTGGCTCAATGGTAGAGCGCTTGCCTTGCATGCATGAGGCCCTGGGTTCGATTCCTCAGCACCACATAAGCAAAAAGAAAAAAGCCGGAAGTGGTGCTGTGGCTCAAGTGGTAGAGCGCTAGCCTTGAGCTGAAGAGCTGAGGGACAGATCCCAGGCCCAGAGTTCAGGCCCCACAACCAGATCCCAAAAAAAATATCTGAAGGAAATATAGCAAAGCCAAAAGGTGGGCTCATTGGTGTCCATTATATTACTGGCTATATTTTGTATTTAAAAATACTTGATTATGAAAAGAATGTGTACAAAAAGCCCTGCTGTTAAGTAGCACTTGGTTTAGAAGGACATCACAAATACAATTTTAAAATGGCAACAATGCATTAAAAATATTAACAAGGGCATGAATGTATGAAATGGGAAGGCAAACAAGGAGAAAGTGGTACCAGGATTGCCTCAAAGTTAAGAGGCATCAAGGAAGACTCCACTGGCTGACCATACTTGAGATTATTCTCTCAAGGAGAAAAACACAAAGGAATATTTAGTTCAGGCTGAGAAGACAGTTGACACAAAGTTTAAGGTGCAGAAGTGTTTGATATCTTCCAAGAAAGAAAATTTGACTTAAAAGGAAAATAGAGTTGCCAGGGATCGAAATTGAGAGCAGGGTAAGGCTGATAGACTAGATGGAAATTGACTTCGATAACTTCTGCAGTGTGTGTGTGTGTGTGTGTGTGTGTGTGTGTGTGTGTGTGTGTGTGTATTAATGAGGGTGATGGATCAGATTGAAACATATAGAGACTTTGATTAAAGAAACCCATTAGAAATCTGTTGTGATTATCCAAATACAAAACCATAAGGCCCTACCTAAGTTATGTTAATAGTGATAGAGGCATAGAAGAAGAGGGATGGGGGCTAGCACAGCTGAGATGCATAAGATTTTCTGACTGTGAATGAGTGATAAGACACAACAGAATAAAGAACCACAGACAGGTTTCTGTCTTGGATACCATGACAGACGGTAGCATTGACCTAGAACTGATAATATCAGAGAAAGAGAAACATGACTCTACAAACCTTAGGACTAAACTAAAACAGAAATGAGAAGACAGTTTGATTTGAGATCAAATCTGAAATTTGATTGAAGTTGCTGAACGTAAAAATTAATAATTCAAGTCAATAAGCCTAGAAGAGTGATATGGGAACAAACAGCCTAGAGATAACAACTGGAATGGATGACACAGGTATGTAAAATGAGAAAAGAAGATTGCACTATAAAGCTGGAAGTTGGATCAACATGCTCAACATGCTTTAGGCATGCCAAGCTTTTCCTCCCAGAGACTGGTCACGTATTGGGAGAAGAATCTGAAGACCTCTAATTCAACAGCAATAAAGAGGACTAAACAATGGGATCATGCCCCAGGGTTTGGCATCCAGCCTTAGCAAACTAGTGTAGTAATGAAAGCACCCACTTGGTAGTTAAACAGACTTGTATTTAATGCATTTGTAGTTCAACTTTCATTTCCCACTTACTAGTTATAAACTTGGGCAAGTCCTTAACCATCTCTACCCCTCAGTTTCCTACAATGGAAACAGGAACGCTGCCTAACCTATAGATATAGTATACAAGTACTTTGCTTTGCTGATGCTACAGAACATTTATTTAATAAAAACTGCTTTGTTCTCAAAATATTAAAAGTGCTTCTGACTACATAGATTCTCTTGAAATCAGGGATCATGTCTTATACATTGATAATCAAATGCATATTGGACATTTACTACTTTTTAAACATGTCTTATACTTGATCATGGAAGCATATATTGCACATTTGCTTTTTTTTCCTAAGCTGCAGACCAGTAATAATATGTAGCACAACAGTAGAGAGAGAATAGGTATCCAACAAGTAAATAACTTTCTCCTGTATCAAGGCATTCTGTAATACAATCAATAAAAGTGAGCATACAATGATTTATCATTTAGGTTGATATATACTCACTTGGTAACAACCTTGTTAAATCTATTAATATCCATAGGTAATAAGTTTATCATTTTATAAGAAAAGGGAAATAAAGGCTATTTGTTCAAGTTCAGGAAAGGAATTATTTCAGGGCCAGAAATAGACAGCAGTTAATCTGTCAGTAAATACAGGGAAAGCTCCCAGTCGTATTTCAGTTATGAGTCTACTGAGGCATGAACAGACTATCCCTTAGGATTTCTAATGCAAAAAGACAAACATAAAAATAGAAGACTTCCTTTCATGTAGCTAGCTCTGAGTTCTCTAATCATATTCAAAGCATCAACTAGAATGGATAGCTTCTGGTCAGGGAGGAAGTGGGTTTGGCTTGGTGAGCGCCTGAGTTCAAGGGAATGAACTATACAAATGATGGAATTGACCCACATCTTTGAGGTCTATGTTTATATCTATGCAGGAAAATAAGTTGATCGCATAAAGGCATAAAGGGAAATCCAATAGGAAAAATGATCTGGTTTAATTTTTTATCTTTAATGCTTACTTCTTCATTGGGCACCAGAAAGCAGACTATAATCCAGAGTTTAAGGTAGGTCAAGACATTCCATTTTAGGATTTAATAAGTTTTGTTCATAAGTATAAGAATAAAGCTGGTGGTAGTGTGCATGCCTGTAATCCTAGCTACTCAGGAGACTGAAATCTGGTTCAAAGCTAGTTCAGGCAGGAAAGTCAGTAAGACTCTTATCTCCAACTTACCACCAAAGAAGCTGGAAGTGGAGCTATAGCTCAACTGATAAAGTGCCAACCTTGAGTGAAAAATCAAGGGACAGTGCCCAGGCCATGAGTTCAAGCCCTAGTACTGGCACAATAAATGAATAAATAAAGCATCATTGCCAAAGTGGTAGTTGGAATAGGCAGGAAGGTGAAAAAAGAATAAAACAGAGAAGCACAGCAAGATAGAGTAACGGGGAAGTATGCTTTAGTTAAAAGTTAAAATAAAAATGAAGTTAGAGATTTCTCGGGAGAATAGGTAAAAGAGTAGGGAAAAGGTCCAAGACCTCTTCATTTGTAAGTGTACATATTGTACATACTATAGAGAAAAGATATTCTCAGTGAGATTGTATTCCTAAAAAAATTGTGGGTCTGTTGATAAGAAATATGGAGATGACAACTTGGGGTTGAGGGATGGCAGGGCAAGGAGATATAGAATCACAGGCAAATGTCAACCCTGAAATGTCAAAACTGTAGTTAGAGGCATCAAGATAGATTTCTCCCCACAAACAAGTAACACAAGTTCACTTGTGTTAAGTGGAATTGTATCCCTCAATATAAGAGTTTCAAGCCCTAACTCTTAGTAACTATGAATGTAATTTGAAAATGAAATCTTTGTGCCCTCCCATGTTCATAGATCAGTAGAATTACTATTATGCAAATATTATACTACCAAAAGCAATCTATAATGAAATCACCATATAAAAAATCCAATGATATTTGTAAGGAAATAAAAAAATAAATCCTGGGGCTGGAAGATGGCTCAGTGGTAGAGTGCTAGCCTTGAGCTAAAGAGCTGAGGGACAGCGCCCAGGACCCAGAGTTCAGGCCCACGACCGGATCCAAAAAATAAATAAATAAAATAAATCCTAAAATTTATATGGAAACACAAATGATCTTACATGGGCAAAGCAATGTTAAATAAACAAAAAACAAACAAAAATGCTAGAGGCATTATAATGCGTGCTTTCAAACTGTACTATAAAACCATAGAAATAAATGGGTGTTTTTATATATACTAATATAAAACAGACATATAGATCAATACAATTGAATAGAAGATCCAGAAATAAAGCTATGCAGTTACTGCCATCAGATTTTTGACAAAGGTGAAAAGACATATGTTAGAGAAAAAGACTCTTCAACAAATGGTGCTGGGAAAAATGAATATTCATAGATAAAGACTGAAGCTAGGCCCTATCTATCATCTTGTACAAAAAGTAATTTAAAAACTAGATCGAAGGTCTAAACGTAAGATGAAAATTTTAAACTAATAAAGGAAAACAGAGAAGAAAATATAGGTATAATAATACTTTTCTGAATAGGACTCCAGTGCTCTGTAAATAAGAGCATGAATTGAAAAATAGGATGATATCAAATTAAAACATTTCTGCACAACAAAGTACAAATTACTAGAATCAAGAGACAATTTATAGAATAAGAGAAAATCAGTCCCAGCTATTCATTGGCTAAAGAATTAATTTTCAGAATATATTTGCTGCTTTAACAAGATCTTCAACTGTGTGGTGGCCAGGTTTATGAGTAAACTGAGAAGCTATCATTTTCAGTCCATGTCCCTAGCACTGCATACCCATCTCTCACTCTGTTTGTTTTGCCAGTCCTGGGGCTTGAACTCTGGGCCTGGGCACTATCCCTGAGTCTCTTTGTGCTCAAGGCTAGTACTCTACCACTTGAGCCACAGCACCACTTCTGGCTTTTTCTGAGTAGTTTATTGGAGATAAAAGTCTCCCAGTCTTTCCTGCCCAGGCTGGCTTTGAACTGTGATCCTCAGCTATTAGCCTCCTGAGTATCTAGGGTTATAGGTGTGAGCCATTAGCACCTGGCTCACTGGCTTTTTATGCTCCCAAGCTAGGAATCCCTTGTCCGTACAAGATTTGGGGAACAAACTGCCCATGGAGTCTTCTTGTAAGACTCAATAGTTCAGGCTTGGCCTCTGAACACATTGTTTCAGTCTTCTGAGGCTAAGATTTTTCTCCTATAGAACATCTCACAAAATACCTATGATTCCTCTTCACATCTTAACCATACAAGAGGACAACACAACATATATGACAAATTAGAAGACTACCAAGCAATAAAATAAAACAGCAGATTTTTTTCATTCAAACCACTAGGTCAGTGGCTATACTTCAGAGTCATTGAGAATGCCTAGATTCTAGATGCTAGTGTTTTTTAAGGCTCCCAGTATGTAGCCAACTTAAGACTTTGTACCAGATGATAAGGAGTCCTTGTGAGACTATGACATAATCTCTTGTAAGACTAAGGCATAACTTCTTACTATGTCATATGGAAAGAAGGTTATTAAATAGTTAAACCCGGTTTCTTTTAGAGTTCTCTCAGAACTTCCCTAGATTTTAGAAGTAGCATCTACCTTTGTCTTAAACCTAAAGGTAATAGTAATCTTTTCTTCAAACTCTACATCTAGTTCCCAAGTTGTCTTGATCTTATCCTTACGTGCTGCTCCAATGTACCCTCTCTGTGATTCTTTGAACATTGTCTCAGCAAGGCTCACCATTTCCTGCCTAGTTAGCAACTTAACCAGACTTCCTGTTTCTAGCCTTCTTTATTCCAAGTTACTTTTCAATGGGTACTAAGATGATCTTCTGAAAATGTGTTAATGTTTTACTTTCCTGCAGAAATCCCTTCCAGAGCTGTCTGCCTAGACAGTCATTTGTGGGCTGGTTGCATGATTTTAGGATTCTCACCAATATGGCCCTGGCTTCTTTCTATCCAGAGTCTTATGCTTCACATGCTTCTTGTGCTTTCTTTGTCAGTAGTTCACTGTACTATTTCTGGTCTCAGTGTTCTCAACTACTGTTGTGCCTTCCCACAGGATAGCTTTCAAGAACAACTTAACAGGCAAAGGTACATCAATGTTAAACAAAATAGTTGAGTCCTTTAAAATTATGTCTGGATAGAGGTGCTTGTGATTGTAAAGAATCTTGTAGAATTATTGTAGAACTATTTCTGATCCAGCAAATTATTGGAATCTTTTCTCCATTCTCTCTTTAGATTATGCTACTCACATGGCCCTAGATAAAAGACATTATGAATGGATATGAAACTTGATTTGAAAGCTTGAAAAGTATATAATCTTAAAGTGAAATCAGGCAAAGTCAGTCAAGCCAGCAAAATATTCAACACTGAATGCATAAAATACCCATCTTTTGGGGGAGCTTAAACATGGAATGGCCCATGCTAAGCTTCTAATATGATCTCACTTGACAAGAATCTTTTAATAGTTCATTCTTTCTATGCTTCATGGATAGATAGTAGGTAAAGAACTTATTTAATTTGAAACTTAGATTCTGTGTTAAGACTGCCCGTGTTACTTTAAAACTACCAACTTTTTCCAGGAAGAACCACTGCAGATCCTGATGGGAAAACCAATAGTTTCTTCAGGTCTTTAGGATTCTTACGTTGGGAAAGGCACTCGTAGTGAAAATAAAGTACAATAATGGATTGCAAACACGGGATTCAAAACACTGAAGTACCTAAGGCCTTAAGTCATTGGAGTGTAAGGATGCTGTGGCATATACAATTATATATACCACAGCATGCTAATTTTGTGTCCTAGAAATGTCTGGGCCTTCTGCCTGGTCAAGTAGACATACTCCAGTCCATCTTGTAGCATTTGTTCTGTTGGGAGCTGGCCAAAACCATGCAGACATACACATAGTATGCTTGGCCAGGTCCTGTAACCCAAGATAATATCAAAGGGATTCTTTACACACTGTTGGACGATATCCAGTCCGTTGCATCATTCCCTATAGTATTCTACTTGTAATGACTACAGAATCTAAAGGTAGCTTTGCTTTCTTTCTCATCCTGGATTCCAACTAGATTGTGTACCTGCCTAGGAGGTCATTTGGTATAGATGATTAAAGTACATTGCTCATTTATAAACTGGGGAGTACTGGATGATGATAAACCATGAATCCTTGTGTTACCTCATTTGCTTACTTTTCATATGTCATAAGAAGAATATGGGAAGAAGAGCCTTCACTGGAAATTTGCATAAATGAATTTCAGGTGTTGTTTGTATTTGGCTTTTTTTCCCTTCTAGGTAATTATTGTTGGATGTTCACCCTGGTTTAAGGCACTTTATGATGAGCTCATTATGTCCATTATCTCTTGAGTAGTCTTTATTTAGTTTACATAACACATCCAGAGAACATTTTAGTAGTAGTGGCCCCATTATATAGATGAGGAAATTTTCCATTTTGTTTGTCTGTTATAGATCCAGTCCATAGGGGATATACAAGACCTAGTAGGAAGCACATGAATCTCAGTGCAATCACTGTGATGAGAAATATGACTTAGAATCGATGGTATACCTAGAAGAAGGCCCGGACTAGGTTTATGCCTACATAGGTGGGTCAGTAGTAGCCAGGAGCACATTGTAAGTAATGTTAAAATGTTACAAACATAGCAATGTTCTGAAATGTCATGCTATTGGATTCCAATTATAAAAGTAGGGTTGAAACCTAAGGAAAAGCGAGAAGAGAATGAGTGATACGATTCCTTCTTGTTATTTCATCATAATCACCATTAGATTCTGACTTTAAAACAAATAAGCAAGCAAAATGCAAGACAGATGAAGGAGAATTATTTCCATAAGAAGTCAGATATTTGGGAATTAATACACTATCTTACCCAGACTCTTTGGGCTAGCATCAGAATTTCCCCCTCACAACTCCCAAGTTAAATCTCTGAGGTTTGTGGAAGGCAGGCCAGGATAATATAGTAGGAAAATGTACATATTCTATCAACATTTAAAATCTTCCAAAACATTTCATCAATAAGATATTTGTTAAGGAAACCAAAGTATCAAGAAAAAGTTTTGAAGTTACTCTATGGATATTGTAACAAACCTGCTTGTGAGATTATCCATCATTTGTCTCCTTTCTAGTAACTGTAGTTCTGGAATTTCTTCTCCTTTGTTAAAAAGTGAACTAAAGAATTAATGACTGAGATAACCTAGGAAGCAGGAATGAAGAGACTAACAGAGCGGGGAACTGGATCCATAGATTTTTCAGTGTGGTAAATCTCCAAGAATTCTACAAAATAAAGTTATTTGAATCTCCTCTTTCAGAAGACATCACGTTCAGAGGAGATAAATTGTATTTACTTGGAAGACCTAGGTTCGATCCCTTAGTGCCACATAAACAGGAGTGACACTGTGGATCAAGTGGTAGAGTACTAGTCTTGAGCAAAAGAAGCTCAGGGACAGTGCCCAGGCCCTGAGTTCAAGTCCCAGAAATGGCAAAAATAAAAATAAAAAAGAATCCAATGTATCCTACAAAATTAAGAAGAGTGAGGGAAGAAGTGGGTAGGGGAAGGATGGGTGAGAATGTTGAATGGGGTGACATTGATCAAGATATTTCGTATTCATAAACTACTTTGTTAAATTGTAACTCTTTTGTACAACTACTTAAGGGCAACAATAATTTTTTAGTATGGAATTACTTATGCTGATTCAGATTATCTTATAAACATAGATTAGGAAATATGAGTTTGAAAATAATCCATATAAATGATATCCATTGATATATCAATATAGATATATCTTATTATACATAAGACAAAAAGTATACATGGAAGAGGTCATAAGAAAATGTCAAGAATGATATACCTCAGAATCTAGGTAAAAGATAATGGAAAACTTGAAGTTTTTAATTGGTGTACCTACATATTATCTAATTACATTTAAGAATCAATTATGTATCTAAAATAATTTAGAAAAGAGAAATTATATGCTAAAAGACAAGTACATGAGAAGGTAACTTTTCTTTTTTTAGAATTTAGTGGTAGGAAAATTTACCTCCAAAGAAAAATTTTCGTGTATAACTCTGCCCTTCATGAAGCTAAGAATCACAAGAGAGTTTCAATCAAAACAATCACACTAGTCCATTATATTAGCAGATTTGTTCTCTTTCCACAGATCCCATTTCCAATTCCTGAGTTTATTTAATATGTGATTTAGGAAAGAAGCCACTTCAGATCATTTAAGAGAGAAATAGATAATACATGAATGAATAATCAAATTATTTTCATTGAATTTGAAGGTCACTTCAAGCTTCTCTATTTCTATTAATGATAGATTACTTCAACCAAATGTAACTTAATTTTAGACATTCCTATTCTATAATATGTATCTCATACTTTTAATAATAATCAGAGTACTCCAGCATCCACAGGAAAATATATGCAGTATTTCACTCTCTTCCCCCTCCCCCATGTTGTCTGAGGTAGTTGTTTAGATCTAGTGAGCCATCCAAATTAATTATACCCAGAGGAGGTACCTGAACCTTGGGGATTTAATGGCAATGTAACTATTTATTGAAGTCCTCTGCGTGTGAGATAAAATAGTCCTTAAAGAATATTAAATGCAAAGAGTATAGATTTTTACAAACATAGAAGATCGTCTACTTCAAATAGTTAAGTACAAAGTCTGCAGTACAAAATTCTTTAAAATACTCTCAATCATATGGAGAGGCATGCAAAGCCAATACAATACAATACTATAACCTGATTTTACATATCTCCAGCTTGGCTTGACAAAAAAAAGTAATGTAAAAAAATAAAATAAAGCATTTCTAGTACATCCTAGTGAGTTTCCCCACCCCCCCCCCCTCTTGTTTTAAGTGACTTGTGAAAAGTATCTTCCTATGTTCCAGGAATAAACTGGAACTCTTGCCCTGGGGAAACTCCAAACTTAGTAATTTACCAGGCAAACGAAGCCATGATCACAAAAGTGTTTTAAAGAAGTCTTTTACCAACTAAGAGTTTGGATGTGCTCTAGGAACACTCACATGATTTTTTAATTAACATTAATTCTGCTGAACTTCAACTATGAAAGAAATGGGGTTTCTTCAAACACCAATTAACAAAGCAAACCCCAATAAAGGGAAAATACTCTCTCCCCATCTCCAGCCCTCAACAGGAAATTCCCCCCTGTTGAGTTTTCCCCAAGGTCTCTATAAACTTTTTCTGATGAACTTGCTAGAGCCTTAATGAGAATGAATCAGTACCGATTTTTCCATCATATAAACAGAAATATTTAATTTCATGAAAGGAGACAGCATGTTTGACTCTGCCCAACCTAGCACTTAATATCTTCAGGTTTCCCTCCTTCCTGGCAATTTATTTCTCATAGTATTTCATTACAATAATTCCTCAGGGTTTCCCAAACCTGAGAACTATACCTAAACATTATAAATAAAGAAATTTTCAGACACTTAAGCTTTTACTCCATTGCAGGCTCCTTTTTCTTATTTGAAGCAGGGGGAACATATTTGTTCTCTGTGTTTGGTTGGAATAAATTTTCCTGCACAGGCTACTCCCAGGACCCACAGGGACAATCATACTTCCAGACATACCCAGAGGGCAAAGCAACATATCCAAAGATCCCACTAGGACAGTATTTCTCACACCATGTTCAGAGCAAACACAGGATGTTATTCTCTGTACTACTCCAAAAGAGTTTTGTGGTCAAATAAATTTGGGAAATTCTACAAACCCATATTCTTTTTTTTCTTTGGAGATTCAGAAAGCATGTTTGCATGGTTAAAAGTTCTAAAGAGTCCTATAATTAAATAGGAAACCTAAGTACCTTTGCAGAGTCCTATTTGTTTTACCAATTAATTTGATTGCACCTTTCTTCATGGAACAAACCCCCGGGAAAGTACAACTAGAAAAGAAATGAATACTTTCAGAGCAACAATTCTCTGAATGGGTTATTTGAATCAATCCCCTGAACAACCCCAAGAGATCAATTTTATTTATTTTTAATTTTTATTATCTTTAAGTAGTTGTAAAAATGTGTCCTTCAATAAGGCAGCTTATGAATACAGTACAGCTGGATCAGTGTCACCCCTCACGTTCTCACCCCCTTTCAGCCATCCCTTCCCTTACTTTTCTGAGTTTTGTGGTATATACCATGAGTTTTTGACTGCATTGTTTATCCCTCCCCCCTGGGTCCTCCCCTCTGGCATATACCCACTTCCTGGTGCTTATTTTGTTGGACATTGACTTAGTCTTTCTACAAAATTACACTATTTGAGCTCTCCATAGGGTCTACCATACCTCAGTTAATTTATCTGAGGTCAATGTTATTATCTTCATTAGGTTAAAGATATTGAGATTTAAAAGCATATATTATATACCTCACATATATAATGAATTATACAGCTAGCATTCAAATATGAATTCTATCTTTAAAACCCATGTTCTTTTTACTCTGCTAGATTTAATATATACTACCCAAACTATGAGGTTTCTGGCTGTTCTTTAGAAGAATGATTTATAGACCCTACCCATGAATTATCTTCCTGGAGGGTCAACTCCAGATTCACATAGTGTCCTTATAACTTAATAAATGTAGCAGAGGAAAAGTAGTTTTAATACCACCAACACAGCAATGTTCCAATCTTACAGAAAGAATCCCAATGGCTTTATGAAGGAAAAACAAAAAGTAGACTGTCTCATAATTTGTCATAGAATAAAACGTGGCATAACAAGGTAGCAACTACATTGGGACCTACCCAATACCCTTTATTTGACAAATGTTTCATAAAGGACTTCGTTGTAATATGTGTCCTCCAAAACATCATCTATGGTTCTGTTCTATAGAAAAGGGATGTTACAAGAAGCATGTTCATGCTGAAAGGGAGAAGATTTCAGACTAGTAAGAAAGTCTTCTTGCATAGCTAATTAATTATTTGCAATATTTGGAGGAAAACAATCAAAAATACAGAAAACTGTATTTTATGTGGGTAAAGAGAAAGTCTCACAAAGTCAAATGTGTCGTAGATATAAATACAGACACATTTTGACCATATAAAGAGTAGGAAAACACGAAGGAATTAAGTTAATTTAAAATATTTTCATTTACTAAACCAGCAATATCTTAGTAAAAGAATTCAGTGAAGTACCAAAATCATACACACAAATCAGTGTAGTTTTGAAATGTATTGACAAAAAACAAGCTCCATGAATTAGGTTTTCTTATCATCTATGTAAACTCTTCTCTACTTTGTGTCAAAACTAATGATGCCTAATTATTTCCTCCTTGCTCCTACTCTAATTTATTGGGACTAGTAACAGTGTTTTAATACATCTGCCAGAGAAATTATTGGAAACTATTCATACATAAAACTATTTGTATCTGTGAACATTTTAAAAAAAACAAAGTAGAATATGCTTTACATCTTTTGGAAGTTATTTATTCAGTAAAAATTGTTGAGAGGTTCCTGAATGCATGCAATGTATCTGGGGCCCAAGAAAGAGTAAAACACAGGCCTGTAGAAAAGACTTTTGGAGAGAGAGAGAGAAAGAGAGAGAGAGAGAGAGAGAATTCAGAAATAACAAGAATGCAAGTGAATGTGGCAAATACTGATGAAAAGGAAATGGTAGGCAGTATGGATATTTATCAATAAATCTATCAAAATGAGGAGAATAATAAAAGGTTTGAAATTGATCAAGATACATTGTATTTATAAACTGGTTGAATGATAACATTTTTGTACAATTACTTAAAAACGTAATTAAAAAATAAGACTTAATAAACTAAGATGATTTTACCCTCATGACCTAGTATAAAAAATTTAACCAAATCCAGAATATTCATAAAAATCTAGAAATATAGGTATTTTATATTTTCTCAAATTGAACTTGTCCTTGAAAACATTCTGATGATTTGCCTATGTTTCTATGGTGCAAATATAAAAACAAAATAACTTTGTTGTTAACTCATTCAAAATGTTAAGGAATATCTAAGTGTCTTGGAATTCTAAAGAATTTTATTGTTCAAAATATGCATATTTCCCTTATCTGCAAATAATGCATAAGAATAATTTATAAAATTGATCATAGAGGAAAATAGATGCTTTAAAATTTTAATAATACATATTAGACAGAAAAAAACAGACTATTTTTATTCTTTCTGCTAAATCTATATGGTTTTCTAAACAGGTTCATGAGACTAGAGATAAATTACCTTCAAATGGATGGCATGTATGATGTTTAATTGCCAGGAACTAATAAGCATTTTGAATCAAGTAAGAGTGAAGGTTTTTAATTCTGTAGCTTAAATTTGTTACATCTTTTAGGTTAAAAAACAACAATTTTCTTCCAAGTATTCTTCCATGTTAGAAACTACCAAAAGCATGAAGCATGGACTGTCTTCTCTTTTCGTGCTTTCTTTTTCATTCTTATTTTTTTTTCATATGACATGGATGACATATCCAAGTGCTGGTCCTTCATCAGATGTTTCTGGGAGCAGCAGAGCAGAAAGCTCTAATATCCATTCATTCGTAATGTGTCATTCTGAATGTATTAAGGACAATTGACTTCACATGTCACAGGTAATTAGAGAAGTCACCTTCAGTTTCAGGTTTCTAAAGTACTGTGCTATATACTTTTAATGAGCACATGTATTGATAATGTCTTTTAGCTTGTCTGAGTACCTTTCCATCTCTCACTTTTATAGTGGACAAATCATCTCCATAATTTACAGAGTTAATCAAAATATAGTTCCTCTTTATTTAATCCCTTAAGTGGAATTGTGCAGGAGAATTTTAGCACATTTTTTCTTTTTTAAACTAGATAATTTGTTTCTATCCTGAGATTCAGTAATCCAGAACATTGTGTCCTTAGAAGTAATTTTTAGGAGTTTCATCTGAGAAAACAAGAGAGTTTAAAAAGGGATAGGTAAAAATGAAAGTTGATATGCTTCTGATCAAAGGGAATAGGAGCCAAGAATGAGGCTTCTTATAAGTGTTGGACCTTGTAGAAAAGGTAGCGTTAGTTCAGATGTGAATGGCCGAGCTGGATTGTTAAATGTAATGCTAGTTCAAGGGGATCTGCCTACAGATGCATCCCAGTGGGTTGAGATGGAATGGCCCAGATGGCTAGACCTACAGAGATATTCAAATCAACCCTTCAAAGTTAGACAAGTGCTTTTTCTGCTGTGCAAGAACATGGGCGAACATCTTCCAAAGTCATTTACAGATTTGACTCATTTGTTGCCAAGAGGCAGATATTTTGTACACATTGACTTTCCAGGTAAGATGTCTTTATCACTACAGGAAAACTTCTAATACCTTTCTTAAGGAATGCTTCCTCCAAGAAGCATCTGCAGGGTATCAATCATCAAGTACCAACCAGGTTTCCCTTGCCTAGTCTCCTAAAAGCATGAATCATGGCCAACTATAGCTTATTTCTCAAAATGTTTGTTTCTTTGGTTTCCATGACACTAAACTATCCTGCTTTTCCTTTTTTTTTTTTTGTCGGTCATGGGGCCTGAACTCTGGGCCCTGGATGCTGTTTCTCAGCTCTTCAGCTCAAGGCTAGCACTCTACCACTTAAGCCACAGTGCCATTTCTGGCTTTTTCAGTGCTGCTGAGGAATCAAACCCAGGGCCTCATGCATGTGAGGCAAGCACTCTACCACTGAGCCACCTTCCCAGCCCTTTTTCCTTTTATTTCTAAGTGCAGTTTCCTCTCAACAGCCTTTTTAGAGGCACCGTGGTGATGTGGTCAAATATAACTGTCTGAGAAGAATTAGATAATACACCTGTATTTGGGTAACTAACCTACTAAAATAGTACTGCCCCAAATGTATAGTCATTCAAATACAACAGTATCCATTTTATACTCCAATGTGGGGGTGATGGTTTCTAGGCAATTTACCTGCACAATGATTCAGGGATTTCAGTTTCACAGTTCTACCATAATCATTGTCATCTGTGTCTACCCAAAAAAGGGGCTAAAAAGGCATGTACATACCGAGGACATTTCTTCTCACAGTCTGCTTTCAAAGCATAGTCACTTCCTTGTATTTGACTGCAAAGAAAAGTAGGGAATGTGCTGTTCCCAGGCAACAAAGTAGACAACAGATTCTAAGAGACAGCCAAAAGACTACCACAACATTCCACACTGGATAACATCATTTATAGCCAAAGAAACAAATATAACAGAAAAAGGAGTAAAGAACATGCACATCCACACACCAAAATAGTCATCAGCAGAAAAGGCAGTCACTGATAAAGATATTTGCAACCTTAAAAAAAAAAATCACTTGAAAAAGTAATAATAAGACGGGCACCAGTGGCTCATGCCTGTAATCTTAGCTATTCAGGAGGCTGAGATCTAAGGATCACGATTCAAAGCCAGCCGGGGCAGGAAAGTCCATGAGACTCTTATCTTCAATAAACCACTAGGAAATTGGAAGTGGGTCTGTGGCTTACATGGTAGAGCGCTCACCTTGAGCTGAAGAGCGCTGGGACAGCGCCCAGGCCCAGAGTGCAAGCCCCACAACCGACCCTCCCCCCCAAATAAAAGTAATAATGTAATAATAACACTACTAATGAGGACCTGGGGGAATTTGTTTATGTTGGTAATGGAAGTAAAGTTATGATATCTTTTAAATAAAAGAATCAGCCTACCTATATTCAAGTTTAAACTTATACTCTCTAGTCAGTAATCTAACCTATAATGAAAACTGTGAGGTAGCTCCTAGGTCTCACAGGAGAAGCTGAAAGGCACATTATCTCTCAGAATTATCAAAAATCAAAAAGTTATTTTACTAGAGTCAGTAAATATCTTGAAGAGTTTTATTTGTTTATTTTACTTAAAGTATAAACTTTTCTGTAACTACATTATGGGCATTTAGGATTTTATCTGATGGCAGCAGAAAATAAATGTTAGCTTTTCCATTTCAGCAATTTTGTCTAATTTGAAGATATGACTGGTTTGTGATTCACCTGGATTGTTTGTATACACCCGCTTACTTTCCCATTCCTTCTCTGATGGTCCCAGTTTGATCCTTGCAGCAATTTTAAGAATTGCCAAAAAAATTTTGGTGCCCATTTTACAACAGTTTAAAGAAGATTTTAAAGAAAAAAAATTATTGGCAGGGCGCTGGTGGCTCATACCTATAATCCTAGCTACTAAGGAGGCTGAGATCTGAGGATCGTGGTTCAAAGCCAGCCAGGGCAGGAAAGTCCGTGAGACTCATCTCTAATTAACCACCAAAAGGCCAGGAGTATCCCTGTGGCTCAAGTGGTAGAGTGCTAGCCTTGAGCTGAAGAGCTGAGGGACAGCGCCCAGGCCCAGAGTTCAGGCCCCACAACCAACACCTCCCCCCAAAAAGTATTTTTTAATGCTATTGTAAAGGTGATGTACAGAGGGGATACAGTTACATAAATCAGGTAATGAATATATTTCTTTTTGAACAGTGACCTCTTCCCTCATTTTTCCCGCCTGAACCCCACCCCAAAATAGTTGTATAGTTTACTTTTCCTCCTTTGTCATTGCTTTTGTTTTCTGTAACTTTTGTCTTGTATGTCAGTTTTTCTGTTTTAGGGAGGACATGGGGAAGCACAGAAATGGTGGGACAAAGGGTGTACAAATGAAGCAGTGACACTCACAAGACATTATGTCAAAGAAGACTATTTTTTTTAATCCAGCCACAGCCATTTCATTATTGAACTGAAACAGAAGTCTCTTATTGTCTGGAGTAAATGTATCTTCTTCAAGCAATTTTTTCATAAAATTTATCACTTAATGTTATCAAACTTTTTCTAAGAAACCGGAGCTGCTTTTGTATTGTAATACATTTCCCATTTCCTCAAAACAGGGAGTCACTCCAAATGGAGTCTTATATCCACCTCATCCTCTTTGTATGCACTTATCTACACTCTGAAATATCAGGAACAGATGCTTTCTGAGTGGGGGGTTGGTTATACCTCCTTACAAGATTGGTAATGGGTCCAGAACATTTTGGCCATTTAGTGTTTAAAATACTTTAAGCACTAAAGGTAATTGTAGATATGTGTAGGAATGTGTTTCACACATATATTACACACATACATACACCCATGGGAGAAAGAGAGAGAGGGGAGGAGAGTGAAAAAAGAGGAAAGAGGAAGGAAGGGAGGGAGGGAAAGAAATACATAACTTTCCCTTTCCCACCTTCCCACTTCTGAAATTAGAAAGCTGTTGATCACGACATTAAGAGTCTGCTTGCCACAGGCCATGGAGCAGTGCAGTGGGAGAGACCAGTCTGGATGAGATATGTTTCCCCAGGGCTGTCCCCCCTTCCCCTCTCTGGAATCCAGACAGACTGCAATCTCAGTATCTTCTCATACTAAACATGCATCTGACAATGATCTTTCACTGTAATAATTGCTGAGGAAGTAACCAAGGTGGGGCTTAAGAACAATCAGTTCTTTCAGAATTACAAAACCACTCTTAGGAAGCCTTAAATTCGCTACCTAGAATTAAAGGGAAAAATACTTGTAGTTTCAAAAAAGGTTTTGTTCAAAATTGGGGGGGGGGGGAATTCCTACTCAGCTGTGATCCTTGGCTTCTCAACTGCGACTGTAGAATCCCACCTATGACTGTTTATTTCATTATTTTATTGAATATACATATATTTATAAAATGCATCTTAGCATGAATGTAGCTTTCAATTGTTCAGTGTCCTGCCAATATATGCAAGTAAAAAATCTGGGCAGCAAGGTACTGGTAGCTCATGCCTATAATCCTAGCTACCCAGGAGATTGAAATCTGAGGATCACTGTTCAAAGCCAACCCTGGCAGGAAAATCCATAAGACTCTTCTCTCCAATTAACCACCAGAAAACCGGAAGTGGCACTGTGGCTCAAGTGGTAGGGTGCTAGCCTCGAGTTGAAGAGCTCAAGGACAGGGCCCAGGCTCAGAGTTCAAGCCACTGACAAAAAGACAGCCAATCCCAAACCTTCTATTTAGACCCATGTCAATACCTCCAAATGCCTAGGGTACGTGAAGGTACAATTGATTATAGAAAGAAAATACTTCTCTTCTCCAGTCCCAAATGAACCAAGGTCTAGAGCACAGGGTGGTACATTCCATCTTCTTATCTTTGGATTTAGATAATGTTGAGCTCCTGTCTGCTAAGTCTTCTGTCCTCTGCTCTTTCCTATCTCTCTGTCTGGAAAGAGCACTGGCATAAGCTCTTATCTCTTTACATAGTTGCCTCACCAGCTCAAAACTGGTAAGAACACTATCCTTGAATCCTTCTTAGAAGGGAATGAAGATATCACATAACTTTGTGAGTAGTGGTCCTAGATCCTTCAAATTACTGAGTGAATGATTTACAAGATAGAGTTTCCTTATTAATATTAACAGGCTCTCATAGGAACCACATCCATGTGATGCAAACCTTGGTGAATTCCCCCTCACAGGGGCAGGATGGAGATTGGTTAAGGCATAAGAGGTATGCTGTGGTATACTTTAATTTTTCTTGAGAAGCAAACTTCCTGATTACCTCTTGTCTAACTTTAAAAGTTTAACCCTCAAAAGGAAGTGATGAGTTAGGGAAGCTGGCTAACACTAAAATATAAATCAAGACAAAAACCCAGTACTAAAGAAATAAAAAACCAGGTTATCTGTGTTCTTAAATAAAAATCAAGAATCAATGAAATTCTCAGCACATTTCCAACATTGCATATTGTTTTTTCAGAAAAGGTACTGGAGGAAAAGAAGAGCAACCATCAAACAAGTTCAAATTTTGTATAAATAGCAAGCAGATGAATATGAGTAAGAGAATTCTCTGGAGTCCTGCTCCAGATGGTCCCTAAACTGGGCCTCCTTTTCCTTCTTCCTGATGCCAGCAGAGAGCTCTGCTGACCCTGTGTCTTCCCAGTCAAAACACACCTGTCTTCAAAGAGCCATATGTTTGACAGGCAGAGTTCTTCATTTGCTATACTCAAGAGAAGGTCAGTACTGAGTATCTCTTCGAACCAGTACCCAAGGAACACCAGTCTCAAAACATCAACAGCCCCCTGGGAGTCCATCTCCATCATTATTGGGAGCTGTTGCCCACACAAACAAAAATTAACAACTTATTTAAAAAAAAAACAACCTTTGAACATATTAAGTGGCAAGATTCCAAACATTAAGAGTTAAAGTAAGCCCTAGTGATAGTTAATATTTTAGGATTTTTTTCTTGGAATTAGCATAAACATGTTGCCTATTAAGAAAAGAACATGCCACAACTAAAAACACTTTTTTAAAGTGTTCTCATATTTGGCACAATATCCATGAATTATGAATGAAAAAATAACCATTCTCATTTTAGACTAAATGCTGCAGGGCATTTGATTTAGAAAAGGGAACATTCTTCACATTTCCCAGAGAGTGCAAAAGAAAATATAAAGCATTACAAATGTGTGGTTTCTTTATGAATTAGTCTTTTAATGTTTTAAAAGCAAGTACAATGAGTAAACCTCACAGTGCATTTTTTTTCCTCTAAGGAACCAATGAAGATCTCAGTGGTGAGTGATATTTTTAATTCAGCTCTGGACTTTCTCCAGGAAATCACTAATAATTACTAATTGTATTTTTGTAAGTTAATGAAAGGACACATTCTTTTTTTTAATGTCTCCCTTCACTTGTGTAATTAATGATGTTGCTTTTTTATATGATTGAGTAAAGCTACAGAGACATGAATTAACTGAAAAAGCTGCTTTGTGTATTCTTACAAAAATTAAGTGTAAAATCTAGTCATGCAATTGTCTCAAAAGAAACTATTTCTTCGTCATCTTTCCCCCTCATTTTTACTGCTTGAATTTCTTATAAGCCCTAGCAGAGAAGAAAGCCATTTAGTAAAGAAGTTATCCTAAATGTAATGAGTTATGCATTGATGTTGTGGACAACCATGTGTGTACGTGTGGTATGTGTGTATATGTATGTGTGTGTATGGGATGTCCTTAGAGAGGCCTTCCACAATGATAAATTTAATTGAATGTTAATGACAGTAAAGCACCTAAATTTTCTGGTGCTTTCTAGGGAATGATCAAGTACAACAAATCATACTAATAACACTAGGGAACACAAGTAGCATAAACTATGAATCAGGTATATCTATCCACATATTTATTCATATTCCAAACAGCATATTTAGTTGGCTCCTTCAGTTTGTAAGATGAAATTCCCCCCCCCCCCAAAATCTTCAAGACATTCATTAGATGGCATGGAAATTTATGCTTTGAGGAAAGACTTTCTAGGAATAACAACGAAGATTAACTAACATCTTTCATCAGAAAGAATTGCTTCTCCTGTCACACTTTCCTGAATCATGGAGAAATCATCACAAAAAACCATAGGTAGACTCGCTCACAAGAAAGGCTGCTGTGGAAACTTGACCAAGCTAAAGCACAATCTTTCTTCTATCCTTGAAACTCTTCCTGCTATGTTTCACTGTAACATTTCTTTCGCTTTTTGTCTGTCTTCCTCCTTTCGTCTTTCCTTCTTTCTTTCCCTTACTTCCTCCCTCCCTTGTTCTTTTATCTTCCTCCTTTTATTCCTTTGTTTCATTATTCTTTTTTATTTATTTATTTGCTTTACTTAATATAGGATAAAATTTAAAGTTAGGCTTTACTCTCAGTTTGGGAACAAAAAAAGGATCCATTATCAGATATTTTTAAACAGCCACAAATTCAGTCTATGATTGGAATGTTTAGGTTTTGAGTAGATAGAAGGAGTATTGTTTACAACTGAACACAAAAACTCAAGTAAGGAGGTGTCAAGAGTTATATGGGAGTAGAGCATCAGATAGTGGTCTACAGTCGTATCTTAGGAGAAAGTATGAAGAATTATATTATTACACTAATTCAAGAAAACATTTAAATAGTACAAGCTAAGGTCATTCACTGAGTATATTTTCTTATTTTCCTTACAAGGATGTGGTAAGGTTAGAGCAAGTATAATGCCCAGTTTACAAATTAGAAGACCTAGAAAAAAGTAAGTTGTTAAAGAACATATATTGGTATAAGGAGTTAAACCTAGTCATTCTGGCTTCAGATTCGAGCCTCTTAAATACTAGAGTATACCATCTAGCTACAAATGTTTCATCCAGTTAAGTGTCTCCCCCCACCCCCGGTTTTATTTTTTATACATTTTAATAGGTTTCATCCTAACATTTTCATATGTAATCTCTTAATAGGACCACCCACTGTTGTAACATTTTTTCCCTTTGATGTGTTGAAGGAGCTACTTTTTATCTTCCATGACTATTCCTTTGACTAGTCAATGCATGTCATAAATGTACTATCCCCACCCAATTTCTGAGCCACTCTATTCCAAGAAATAGGTGCTGCCTCCACCCAGCCACATTTTTAACAATAGCAATGAATGTTGAAGGCAGTCTTGGAGAAGGAAAGGAGCACTAACAGGGAGAGAATTCTGCAGGGAGAGTATTGCAGCCTGAAAAGAGTAAGAGCACAGAGTATATTGCTGCTATAAATAAAGCATTGGAATCCAGCCAGACCTAGGTTTAAATCCTGCTTTGCCACTTCAGATCTGTAAAACCATTGCAAAGTAGGCTGTCAAATTCTTTTCAGCTCCAAATCAGGTACCATGTGCATAATAAGCAAGATGTGTTTACATGTAGGTTTTTCATGGGTAGCAGCACCCAAAATGGCCAGGACCCAAGAGGAATCTTACAAATAGACAAACATTGTGGTCACAATCTTCTCTTCTAACTCCTGAAGTCTTTTATGACATGAATGAAGATTGTTAGCCAACAAAAATCCACCATATCCCGTATCTCCAAAAGCCCAAATCTTCAAGTATATCTCAGTTGTCCAAATCCTAAAGCAGCACCTTTAGGCAAGAGATGACTAGTAAGCAAGTATGTGCCATTCATGGTTGAGGGTCAGTGCATATTGCTCTCAAGAAGCAATAACAGCACATTGCCCATTTCTACTCCATGCTACCACATGTGACAGAAACGTACAAATTATAGGCCATTACATGATCAGACTTCAAATGACCTATTATTTCACTTACTTGCTTCTTATCTATCATAAGGGTTTTCCCAAGGATGACATAAAATAGTCAGTTCCTTCCTCTGAAGGTCTACTGAAGCTGGTAAGACTTAATTGATAATATTCTAGCAATTTCTTTTATACTTAGTATGTGTGAAGAACCACACTGAGTTTGTAATGCATTATTTTCTTTACACCTTTAGAGTAATCATAGCAGCAACAGCCACCACACAGTGTTTACAGGTAACAGCCAAATGCTGATCAAGGGTGGATATTTTGACTGCTAGTCAGACCTGGGGATTCCAACTGGGAGAAATCCTCTTCATTTCTATAAGAATACTCACTACTACTATAGGGGTATTTTTTTACCATCATTTTTTTGTTAGCATACTCTTGAGCAGACTAAGAATTTAACCATACTTGAAGCTTCTCTTTAAAATATGCCAGGCCATCTCTGTGTAACACACACACACACACACACACACACACACACACACACACACACACACAAATACACACACAATTTGTAATGGGACAAATCCCCCAGTGGCATAGACCTTTTGCCAAGAAACATAAACAGTAGATTGGATGAAAAACAAGGAGGTGAAGGCTGCGCCTGACTCCTACAACCCACAGCCAATGCTAATGCACTCATGTTTGATACACACTTCAGTTAAGGCAGTAAACAAACTTCACAGCCTAAGAATAATTTTGGATTATTTATTTCAACGAACATATTCCCACTGGGTTCCTACTGATTGTGAATTAATTTCACTCAGGTCTTTCCCAAGAGGAATGTTTTACGAAATTATCATATGCAAATAGTGGCATGTTCTCCCCTCTTATTTGTTTATTTTTATCTGCACCAGTACATTTCTAGAGTATTCCCCGCCCCCCCCCCCCCCGCAACACATCAAAAATTGCTTTTCAGCCATTAGGTGTAAAATTTGAAAAAAAAAATCTATACTTGGGTTTAGTTTGTGAGACTTGGATATAAATGACTATTTAAAAAAATAGGATCTGAAAATCCATAAGTATAAAGGTTTGTTCTTTGCATATTCATGGATGCCTAGTGACTCAGACAGGTACGAGGGTGGGGGTAGATCATCACGTGGAATAAATTGCTGTATTGTTAGTCTCAACATGCAAAGTTATTCTATGATACCTAATTTCAATCTGTTATGCCTAATTAAAGCAGTGATAAAATGAGAAATAGAGAATCTGAATTTTAAATAAATTTAAAAATATATGAGGAGTTTTAGCGAATGTAATGGTGCAAAACCTCCAAGGAAAATAAATCATCAGGCTTAAAATAATCTTCAGACTGCTTTTGTGTGAGTGACAGATAACCCTCCAGAGTGCTCCAGCAAGACCATCTCACAAGGGATCAAGACTTAGCAAATTGGACTCTTAGTCCATGCTACCTGGAGTCCAGGCTGCCCAGACAGGTCTAAGTGGTAGACTTCCTACTTTATCTTGTCAGGCTTGGAAAGCCAAGCAATTACTTAAATTTAAATTTAGTACCAAAATGGCCAAAATCTTCATAGTATTCTTTTTTCATTGACTTCCAATTGGAGAGTGTCCAGTCTGTTTCAACTCTCATAACTATAATCTAATGAAAAGGTTTGTTCTTGGAGTTAATCTAGTTATTTAGGAGGTTCAGACTAGTAACAGTGTCATCTGTTAATAAATGACAATGCTAGTATTTATCCAAATACTAACAGTGCACTAGTCATCAAAAACATCTCTGTAATGAATTCAATTCTTACGGGTAGCTTACAAAAGCCCCAAATCATATGTCTAACTATATAGTATTACCCCAGGGAATCTCTGTTCAGAAGGTCATTCATGTCTTGACCGAAAACAGTTTTACAACTACTAGACATTGTCCCCAAGTCACATAGTATTTTAATTTGGCTTTCTATGGTCAAAAGCTAAAACACATGATAAATACACGATATCTGGTCAAGGAAAAGGGTGCCAATCCACTCTCCTCAGATATCCTGCAGTTTCCAGAAATGAACTAAGCCCAGACTGTGCTGAGGCCTTGTACTTAGTAGCTAGTCTGCACATTCTGCCTGAATTGAAGCCCTTTGTTGTACAGGGGTCAATATAAGAAATTTTATTTTCTTTACTGTGGAATGATGTGGCTCAAAACCAGATGTTTAAGACTCGTGCCAGGGTTTCTCTGCCCCTCACCCTTTGCTGTGGAAGTCACAAGATCCAGAATGGAGGTTGGGGATGCCTGTTTTAGAGAAAGAGGAGATTCTTCTCACAGAGAAGATATGGGCACTTTGCGTCCTCAGCAGCAGGATCATATATAATCAGATGAAGACCTAGCTGGAATAATTAACGTGAACAACTAATTAGAGGCTTTTGAAGCCTGAGTGGATGAAGGAAAGGAGAAACAAAGGTGAAGTAAGCCAAAATAACAAGCTTTCTTTCTTGACAAACTGCCTGCCTGAAGCCAAGAGGTATGACATTCTGCCAAAGAAAACAGAAACTGGAAGGTTTTAGACACCAAAAAAAGGATTCTGAGTTGTAGGTAGCCTTAAGAAAGCAAGTCCAACATCCAGTGATAGATTTAACCCATCTTTCTTACAATCCTTAAGAAGTGCTTACATGCCTCCTTAATTGCTCCTTAATTGCTTACATCTCTCACAATCTGGTACAATCTCTAAATATTGCCCTCTAATTGTATACACCTTTTCTTCCATTAGCCTATTAGAATAAATTACTCCAGGTATTTATGTCCTTAACCAAAAACAATGCAGGTGCCCACAACTTAGGACGGCTCTCATGGTTTTTCAGTTTTACAGTGGTACAAAACTGAACCACATTCAATGAAACAGTACTTTGAATTTTTGTTTTGGATCTTTTCCTGAGCTAGCAACATGTGATACATTATTCTCCACTGATGCCGGGCAATGGCAGCAAGCCATTACAACCATGTAATCATGAAAGCAAATGGTATACCTTGTTGCTGAACTGTTATAGTTGGTTGGACAGGTGTGTTAAGTGCATTTTTGGATTACAGTGTGTTATCAAGCAGCTATTGTCTCATTATAAGTCAAGGAGTATATGTACTTACTTAAGACAGTGGCTACTTGAACTGAAGCATAGAAATTAGGAGAAAATACCAAACCTTATTCAGGGTGTTTCTTTACCTCCTTAGTAAAACAGAGCATGTTCATTTCAAAGACAATCTTAAGAGTCATTCGTAATTGACACCATCTTCTTGGGACATGAAAGTCTCCTGGCATGGAGTCCCACTGTACACTCCACTCTGTGGCTGTATTATTTCCCCACCTCAAACCACAGAAAGACTAGTCGCATCAAAATCTTAAACTTTCCTCTGTGGAAATTATGGATCCAGAATGCTATATGGTTTTATCCCATTCTACCAAGCAAACAGGAATCATACACACAACTCTGATTATATGGATGATAAGAAAAATTATCTCAGCCTATTTTCACATGCTGACCCCAGATCAGATACTTAAGAAACGCTTAAATGTTCAAACAATAAAGCTCAATGGGAGTTATTATTTTTAAGTATTGATCCTGTCACATGGTATGCATATAGACTTCCTGAGTACCTAGGCACATGAAAATAGGTTTATTTGCTAAGGTGATGCAGTTGTGGAGAAATTATTTCTTAATTTCTTAAGTGCTCTACACATATGAAAATAAACTAACAAAATGTTTCTACTTTTAGTGATACTTTTAATGGCACTTACTTTAGTCCTGAAGTAGTTATTTTAAGAATACTGGTCCCAGCCGGGCACCAGTGGCTCACGCCAGTAATCTTAGCTACTCAGGAGGCTGAAATCTTAGGATCACGGTTCAAAGCCAGACCAGGCAGGAAAGTCTGTGAGACTCTTATCTCCAATAAAACACTAGAAAACCGGAAGTGAAACTGTGGCTCAAGTGGTAGAGTGCTCTCCTTGAGCTGAAGAGTACAGAGACAGCACCCAAGCCCAGAGTTCAAGCCTCACGGCCCACCAAAAAAAAAAAGAATACTGGTCCCAAAGGAAAAGGTTTAGTTTTGATTAGTCAACAAAAGAACACAACAAAGTTACCCTGAAGTATGTTTTCCAAATATTCTTTTAACTAATCAATTTCTTAAAGATTTTTCTGTTAGTTTCTTAGGAAGACTCTAATTCCCACAGACACCTATATCTCCTTAAATACACTTCTCATTTTATAGAACTCCTTTCATAACCTCCATGTGAGAGGGGATGGTTTTTCGTAGATTGTGTCATTACAGATTACTTCCTTAGAAAACAATCTACGCTCCCATGCAGGGTGCATACTCTAAATATGTGATTGGATGGTATATCAGAGTAGAGCTGTTTTGGGCTAGCCACTTGTAAATATTCTTTGACTAGTTTTTCATAGACCACTTTATTTCATTATTCCAGTTACCAAGCTTATACAAATAGGATTTCCTATAAGCCAAAAATGTGCCTTATACTTTGTGATTCCTTTCGCTTATATTAACTTGTGGTCTTTGCTTCCATGAAGTTTTGGCAACTCTGACTTTTAAAAAAATCATAAGAAACGCACATCTGGAGTCAATTGATTGGATTTTAACCAGTCTCCATTGCAATATGCAAATAATTGTCCTTAGTGTATACTTTATGGCTGATAAAACTGAGGTGTCTTAATCTTACGAACCCCAAATGTCTCTACTATTTCTTTCTTTCATCTTACAGCAACATCTTTCCAAGAGACAGATGTCTTCATTCAGAGTGCATCTCATATGAATTCCAATAGTGTCTAAAAACATCAACACTGTACCGCATGATGAAAATCAAATCAAATTAATATATTAGCAACTTTATTGCAAACTGGCCTGCTCCTGCCACTCCCATTCATGAATTGAGAACATAATTAAAATATGAAAAATTCTGTTTATGTATCATTTCCCTCATTTAATTTCTCTCACTTTTATATGGGCTCATCTTTGCCTCACCTCCTATCCACCCACCTGTTCAGATCATCACAGAGTCTGCTTACTTTTGCAAATGTAGAGGTCACTGATCTCTTTCCATCTTTCAGCTCTGCCTGGCTTTCAATATTCATCTACTTTCATGAATTTTCTTAGGACATCTAAAACATAGATTATTTTCCTATTTAAAAGGTGATCCAGGATACCAAAAGATAAAGTAAAAATTTTGGGAAGTCAACATTTTCAGAATATCTAGACCAGATGCTTCTAATCATAAAACTTGAGGACAGTTGATCAACATAATTATCTTCTTAATTTCAGAACTAGTTGTAAAACAATTGTAAGATAATGTGTTTATAAAAATGTTTCTGTCCATGTTTTTCTTTTTTCTTTTTGCATTGGATCCCTAGTCTGTTTGAGAATTCAGATTCAGATATATCATCCTATTAATTTTGCTGACATTTATCCCCACCCTCAAAGCCCCAATTCTAGTTCCATGTGAATTTAACACAGGTGCAGACTTGGGCCTAACATAAGGGAACAATTTTCTGATTCATTCCTATAAGACCCTGAGGGAAAGACAGAACAAGATGTACCAAGGTAATACAGCATTGTTTTAAAAAATTAACTTAGCTTGTTTTCTATTAAAGTAAGGATACTCCTATCCAAATGCCTATATGCGAACCAGGCTCACATACAATTCCCCTCTGAGTCAGTGTGAAAGCATTTTTTTTAAACTGAGAGAGAAAATAATATTAAGGGAACATTGATCTAAAGAGATAATTACTTTATGTTTTCATTTTGTCAACACACTACTATGAAAAAGTCACTTGTACTCGTTTGGGCAGCACAGATACTGAAAAATGGCATGTAAGAAATAAATTTTTTATTCTTATTTATAAAAATCCTTGGGTTTTGTTAGTTCAGAGTACAAGGAGTCTTTTAGTTGAACTACATAGTTATTCAGTGCCTGGAAACAGAATGGGGGAAGATAATTAGCATAGCTGTTACATCACCAATGGAAATTCTTTATTTGCCCTCAGGATCCACACTGCTGTGTCTGCTCAATGCTGTTAAATATGACAAGGTCAGTAACCCTGTTCTTGTAACAATGAATATTAACAAACTGGGTCTTTGCATAGATTGTCATTGTTAACAGGGTCAGCTGAGTTAGCTGAGTGTTATGCATGTACAGTGCAAAGTAGACCCCATCAACAGTCACATATGGAATGTTATCAGTATTAGCATAAGTTGTAGAATGACAAATGACCAAGTGTAAGCATGTTAAAATCACCCAAAAATGTGCACCAACAGTTGAGCCATTTGGAGATTTTATACCATGATACAGAGAACACTGAACACAGGAAACCAATGTTCTAGTCTCACTTCTTCCACTTCTTTAATGGAGGTTCAGCAGTAGGATGAAGAGTCTCACTAGATGACAATAAAAGCTACTTTATACTTGCAAAGCTGTGATTCTAAGGCTGTCGACAGGATAAGTGCATTGCCAGTGTGAATTCCAGTGGTAACTTATTTTGAATGTGGTGTTTGTTTACTGAGTTCCTATTTTTATCCTTCTGGCATTTGGCTGAGAGGTGTGAGGTAAAGAAAGACCAATTCTAAGAAGGCTGGCTACCTAAAGTGGCCTGTGTTTGGAAACTTAGAAATCTGTAGAAGTTGAGTGAAGTGATGCCTGACGTGTGCCCCTTAGCATTACAATTTAGTGCCATCCACTTATCACCTCTGAGGAACTGTTTAGAGTCCTAGTGGGTGTTTGAGATTCACTTGATACTAGATTAAGAAATGGAGTCATGCCTGATTAAGCCAATATAAGTATAACTTAAACCCTTGACCAATGATAACTTCTTAAATTTGTGTTGCTGAGAAATTGTTTTTTTTTTCTGTTGTCATACAAACAAAAATATCTCCTAAATTTCAAATACTGTGAATACTTTTATAGGGTAAGACTAAAAAATTGCCTACAAAGGAGAAAGCCCAATATTCTGTAAACATGAAAGAAGTTTCTTTTGGTGGAAGGAAAGAAAACAAAGATAAGTGAAAAACTATTTAATGGAAAAGTACTATAAGGTATTGTAGATTGGCATATAAATAAGACAAAAAGTATGGGGGAAGGAATGTTGCTTTTAAATCCATTTCCCTGTAAAAAGACTTCTTAGAAGTCTTATTTTTAATGTAAATTGTTCTAATGTGATAGTGCAAATTTCCTTTATATATCATGTTGGTTAAACTATGTCTTCTCAGCCTTAATTCTTTATATTAAATTGTAATAGGCCTTTTAAATTCTTGATGCAGCGTTATTATTCTGTGGCAAAATATTTCTCCAACTCACACAACATTATTTTAAAATAAATACCTCAAGAAAAGCTGAGTTTCTGGAGTCCCTTGAATTTTATGGCATTTAGAGATGTGTGTTTCTTCCAGGCAGGAGTTCTTCAAGGGAATTTTTGACGGCCGATGCAAACGTTAATAAGCAATGCACTTGTTTGGTTAAGACTTTTAGCCTTGACCTCCAGCTTTAAACCCTTGTCCTTTATTAATCACGTGTTTCCTGAATCAAAGAGAATATTTTTGGACCAGGAAAATTGTTCTGGGACTGAAGGAGTGTTATCTACCAAACAGACATGCCCAGATGACAAATCACCCCTGCATGATAGCCAGGGTTCATCCAGCTGGTCGGCCTCATATTATGTGATTGATGGTGTTGATGTTCTAAATAGGCCTAAGATGTGCCAAGTATAAGAGCCATAACAAAGTCCTTCAGATTTATACTGTAGATAGAAGGAGGAAGCAAGAAGGCATGTTCCCAGCACATGGCAATTCTAAAAATGGTGTCATGATTACAAGTAACCTTGCAGGGTTTGTCTGGTTTCTTTCGAAGTTAAACAAAAACTATTTGCTGGTCAGGAATGAATAGGGTCACATAAGGTCTGTCTGAACTTTACGATTACTAAAATGCTTCTCTGTAACTGGACACCTTCTGAGACTAGAATAACATTGGATTCTGTTGTAAGGATCAATACACTGATTTTTCCTTTAGCTTTTGAGGCTTTTGAGAAAATAAGAAAGGTTATTTTCTCTTTTTCTTTAATGACAGCATGACAGATATTGAAACCATTAAATATTTGAAGTACGAAACCTTTAAGACTTTTTAACCTAACCCTTATTCTCTTCACATTTAGGCAAAGGTGATGAATTTTTTTATCAAGGAGAATTACAAGAATATATTTCAAAATATATATTAGGGTACTTATAAACAATTCCTTAAAATAAGACCATATCAAAAAGTGAAAAATCCATACTTGTGCTTGCAAAAATACTATTTACTATTTTTAAATGAATACTAAATATAATTCATATGCATAGGAAGTTGTTACATTATTATTTCAAGAGAGTCTATATCCTTATGTCCATAAAGAAGTTATTTTTTTCCAAATCTTCACAGCTATGAGACCATAGATTCTAGTAAACTAAGCCTTGCTCCTCATCTTCTCTATAAAATTGCTTTTACTAAATTGAGTCCAATTTGGGTGTGTTAAGGAATAGCTCTGTGAAAGTGATCCTTGGAATTAAAGCAAGCATGTTGTTTAGGACAATTTCTATGCAGACATTTTGAGATATTTCTTTTTAGTCTTAGTATCAGGAATAGTTGGACTTCTCTAATATATTCAGATTTACTATAAAGACCCTGAGAAGCCCATAACTGACAGCATTTCTTCCATTGCATGGGCTGCTGCAAACCCAGAAACTTACTGTGAAATCTCTTTCCCAATATGAGGGCGCTTAATAGTGCATGTTTCACTTTCTAGTTCATTTCTGGATTGATTTAATGTACCTATATTTTCTTTTTGTCTTACTTTCTTCACTGAACTATGCTTTCTTACTGAACCTATTTTCGTGATCCTCAAGTTTTCTAGGAACAAAAGAAAACTATTAATAAAAAAGTTTGTTCCTATGAAAGCATATTTGCCGACCATCTTTTACTAAGTTCAAAGGATATAGTAGATAAACATTAATAAAACAGGAAGTTTGTTAGTGGGAGGAATAGTGTTATGGCTTCATGTGATAGAACATTTAAGAACAGAACTGTCAACTAATCAGATCATATGACATTATTAGTGTTAGGTGTTTACTCTCTCATTAAGGATGAATTTACCAGACAAGGAAGCCAGTTAGATTCTCTTTGCCTAAGATAATATTCAAGATATTTGACTATGTCTGTATAGGAGCCTAAAGTTGATACATACCAAATACAAATAAAGAACATTAAATCACAATGCTTACATTTTAAAGACACTTATTTTAGTGGTTTGTCATGACGTTAACACAAATGTTACAATCATTCATTGTGAAACAGAACATCAATTGTTAATATGGTACATTTTGAAGGACTTACCAAATTTTAGTGAAGATTAAGTAGATACACATGAAACCAACTAACTACCAAGATCAGATACTGCTATATTTTTGTTACTATCGTTACTATAATATAGCAAAATCTTCAAGTCACCAGACAATTGCTCAGGGAAAATGTCCAAATTTCTGAGGATAAAACAGTCTCACTCAAAGAAGCACCAGGGAAACCTTTGTTTTCATTGTAGTTTTGAGAAAAACAAAGTTCTGATATTCTTTTGGGTTTGGGTTTTGTCATGACACATTGTGGGTTGTGCTATCATGGTGGTTGTTGCTGTTGCTATGTTTTAAAGTGCCATGCACATACCCATTAGTTTTTCCAAGGTTAGGAAATACTAGTTTCTTCTATCTAATGAGCAAATTTCTAAACAAAGGCACACATTTAGATTCTTCTCAATGTATTACATGGTAAGCATGAATCAGAGATGACAATAAAGGCTGTGATCACGTGACTGAAGACAATGGTTGTGACCACTGTCTCCATGGAAGGCACAGCCAATGATGGCCAAATTATTCAGGGGCACCAACACTAATTTTGTTCCAAGCTCTTTTCAGACTGGAGAAATTTTTCATTACCTAGATTATGCTCAGATGCTTTTTTAACACAGATAAAAGTAGAAATAAAGTCCCAAGAAACCTATTCTGCCCTTTGCTGAAAAAAAATCTTCCCACTGGCAAGATGGTGAGTTAGCCATGGTTTGTTACATCATAACTTGTATTTTTACCCATGTAAAAGCTTTTCTCCCTCAACATATTAGAATTTTGACTGCCATGATCCATGACTGCCAGTTCAGATATTTCTTTTCAATCACTGAGGACTTTCCCGTACAGGTCACAAAAGTGCCCATCCAAAGGAATGAAAATGTCACATATGCTATACTATAGATTTAGAAATAATGTTCTCAAACATTTTACCTTGAATGAGCTTCTGATCATTTCAAGCCTCTTTGCTGCCAACAAAGTGGTAAAACTCTTTGCTAGATGTTGTAAAAGGGATATGCTGGGATCTGAGCTCTGCTTTCCTGAAGGATCTGCTGATCCCATTTTTATATCAGGGCTCCTGTGAACTCAAAGTTCTCTTGAAGCAGGGACTATCTATTTATAAATGAGATGTACAAGACACTATGTTGAAAACGAACTTTACAACTTGTGGGGGGGGGGAGTGGAAGAGTTGGAAAGGTGGGGAGGGAAAGGATGGTAGGGGAAAAACAAAGGAGGGGGTAACAATGCTCAATAGCAAATGTACTCATTACCTTACTCATGTAACTGTGACCCCTGTATACAGTATCTTTATAATAAAAATATATAAAAAGATAATTATAAGTGAAAAATAATTTCTGCTTTATAAACTATTAAATCTTTTTAACTCATAAAAATTTAAGGATGTTTGCTTCTTCCCAAGTTCCTCAAATTAAAAAAAAAAAGATCCTCTCCCTGGTAACATAACAGGATGGGATGCCTGCTTTATTTGTTGCTTTAGGTTTCAGGCATTGCTATTACCAGTTCCTGTTGCCTGTGTTTTCCTCCAGCAAAACAGAAGAAGTTAATAGTTACCAGGACAAAACTAAGATTCCATAAACACATAGCATGACCCACTCTACCACATTATCATTTTTTAGAAAGTAGTTATGTATTTTTATTAAGTAGTTGCACAAAGGTGTTTCCATTCCAAAAGTCAAGTTGTGAGTACAATGCATCTTAAACAATGTCACCCTTCCATCATTCTCTCCTATCTTTCCTGATCCTCAAGTTGCATAGTTCTGTTTTTACATAGTGTACATTGGACATAATGTCTGTGTTTGCTCACCCCCACTATCAGTTTTTCTAGACAGGATCATAGACCAGGTATGTAATAGAGACTTCTCAGTATCCCAGATTAGACTACACGTATGTCTTTCATTCCAGGTGCTTCCAATGGTAGTTGAGGGGTTTCCACAGATCTGCTTAAAGTTTTACCAAGGCAACTTTGAGAGTATCAGTGGATTACTTCTCTCATATATACACCTCCATCCCTGGCTCATCCCTGGATCTTGCTTTTGATTTGTTTTTCCTTCCATTTACAGTGAGTGCACATTGTCCCCTGGAGCTTTTTCCCCCAGAGTCTTTCTACTGCTATTCCACAGAGTCTAAAGTCCTATTCCATCTGTCAAAAATTGTTAATACATGAGTATTAACGTCCTGGTTTTTATATAGTAATTGAAAGTTTCCTGCTGTGCACAAGATTCTGCTAGTCTGGAACCCTACTGGACATAGCATTTGCCAGTCACCTGCCAGGAGCTTCAGTGCACCAAGTGAGTTGGTGAACCCTATCACCCAACAGCCCTTTGCCAGGGGCTGATTTCTGTGATGTACAGATGTGCCTTTTAAAGGCTCTTCATCCAACTACAAATCTTCCCTTCACTCATCCACTTGTTTGGATTCAGAAGATAGCACTTGGCACAAAGAGACACATTCCCTAATAACATTGTATTCTTTTCTGTCAACCACCCTCTCTTTAATTCCCTGCATGTGGTGAGCTTGCTCTAAGTCCCCTGACTATGTCCCTGGAGCCCACATGCACACATCTTTGTGTCCCTTTTCACCATTATCACTCCAGAGAGATTTTCTTTGTAATCTTGGTCAGCTCTACAGACTCATCCTTTGTAATGGGCCAGTCTAAATATCCTTTCCTTTCTATAGCATCCTGTAGAGTTTTCAAAACCTTTTGATTTTTAGCTTTTCTTTTGTGATTTTCTTATGGCTCCATTTTGCACTTGTTTAGATACTTCCAATCTGATTGACATGTCTGGCACGATCATTTTTGATGCATTTGCTGCCCAGTTTCTAGGATTTATTTCAGCCATTTCACTGTCGGTTATTTCTTTCTCAACTCTGCCGATAATCCAGACTACTGTAAATGATCCATGTTGCTCTCTCAGCCTGGGCTTCACTGTCACCCTAGGGTTTGAGAATGCTTGCAAAGGCCTAAGGGTTTGCATCTCCAATGTCTGACTTCTATATGTGAATTTACAAGGGCTCCTCTGCTTTACAGAATGATTCTTCTTGTCCTTTAAGTGAGAGAGTATGGCTTCCATGCCACCTCACTTCTTTTACTATTTAATTTCATTTGAATTTGTGTCAGCATGCTTGACTCCAGTTTTAGCTTTCCTATTTTTTATGCCTCCTTTCAAGATTCTAAGTCACCTCCACTGATGCTTATTTTATATTTTCCTTCCTCCAAACTGTAGCTTTTATGAATGCAATGGCTATTTATTTAGTTTTTGAAGGCCTGAGCCATTAACCTAACAATTCTTCATCTGGGATATGCTGAAAACATTCAAAGGTAAATATATGGCTTCTAATTTTGGCAATTTGGTTGGAAAACTTAAGGAATTTTCTGTCTTTGAACCTCTAGAAGATGATTGTCTTCAACTAGACAACACCTTTAGCTTATTAATAACTAATGAGACTAATTGAACTGTCTCACATTTAACATCATTATTTTTTATTGGTTCATTTATTTAAAAAATTATATTGCTATCATAAAAGTGATGTACAGAGGAGTTACAGTTACATAAGTTAGGGAATGGGTGCATTTCTTTTTGGACAATGTCTCACTTTCCTTCACTCTCTCCCATTTTTCCTTCTTACCTCCACCCATAAGTTGTATAATTCATTTTCAGCATAGTATCTACTGAATAGCACTGCTGCATTTCTCCATCCTAATTTGTATTTAAAGACTGTTAGATTTCGTTTTAGTCTTTTCTTTCTCTCTCAAATAAGCATGGCTAGTTCTCTGTACCTTTTTTCTACAGGCTACATTCAGCCCCTTCATCAGTTAATGTACAGCCTCCGAACTCTCTCAGAGAGTAGAATAGGCTGTGCATCCCTCATCCAAACACTTTCATCGCCTCCCTCTGTGAAGATAAATAGTGCTGCACCTAAGGAGGCTACCAGGAGGGGCTTTATATATATGAAGAGACAGCAGACACTATGCAAGCCATCTTTGTTTCCTGCATTTCTGTAGTATGTTACATATTTCAAAGGATGTCATCGCTACCTGGTCATAATTTTGTTTTTACAATTCTTCTTCAACATAATTGAGGACAGTAAAATAAATATTTAGGACCAAGAAATCTGTATTTCAAAATATTACATTGTTTGCAAAGGTAGATTCTCACACAAATAGCATGAAATCTTCAAGAGAATGTTAGCCAATCAAATTCAGCATGTATGCTTATGCCCAGTGATCCAGAAAAGAGAACTGACAATATTCAACATCCATTCATAATGAAATATTTCTAAAAGTAAGATATAGAATTAATTCATCAATGTGCTAATGGCATCTATAAAGACCCACCTGAATACAATTAATGGTAAAAGACTGAATAGTTCTAAGACCAGGAACAAGACAAGTAATACCTTGAAATAAGATAAGAAAAAGATTTCGAGGACATGCTCATTAAGAAAAAAAAGCAATGAAACTTCCTATTCCAAGATGACATGATTGTCTATGTAAGTAAAATCACATATATTTTTTTTTTTAAATTATTTTATTTATTTATTTTTGGGTCCGGTCGTGGGGCCTGAACTCTGGGCCTGGGCGCTATCCCTCAGCTCTTCAGCTCAAGGCTAGTGCTCTACCACTTGAGCCACAGCACCACTTCCGGATTTTTTCTTTTTGCTTATGTGTTGCTGAGGAATCGAACCCAGGGCCTCAGGCATGCAAGGCAAGCGCTCTACCACTGAGCCACCTTCCCAGCCCCAAAATCACATATATTTTTTAAAAAATCCGAACTACTTCTTAGAACTAAAAATGGCTGCAGAATATAAGCTTAACACAAAAGTTACTGTTCCCTGTAGCCTAGCACTGAACAACTAGAAACTAAAAATTTCATAATACATAAATATTAGGCAATATGGGTCTTTTTATACTTTTTTTTTCCAAACTGTATTAACTACTCCTTTTTCCTTTGGCTTTCTAAATAAGTTTTAGAATTAGATTTTCCATATCTAACATGAACTAAGTTTTCATCCTCTTAGTTAAAAATATGTGGTTAAGAGTTTATTTGCTGTGTGGTATGCAGGCTGCTTATTCATATGAAATTGACAAACTGCTTTTCAGAGTGGCTGGAAACATGCCTCCCTACTTTCTCTCTACCACTAAAAGAAGACTTCATTGGCTCTCTCTATTTCCCAATATAAAACCCGAAGTACTTTACCATGGCCTTGGCCAACGCAAGGTCCTCCAGGAAATTCTCTAACCTCTTCTCTCATGAGAATCCTTATTACACCATGTGCTTTGGCTGTATTTATCTTGCTTGCTTTTAGCTTTCTTGCTTTTGGCTATTCCCTCTCTCTAGAAATAACTAAATGATTTCCTTACTTACGTCATAGAACTCTTTGCTTTCTTACATGTCCATCCTGCTTACAATTTAAAACATCATCTCTCCTTGCAACCCCTTTCTCACGTAATTTTTCTTCATAGTGTGGTATATTATTTATCATATGTCTTGGTTTGTTTGTGCTGCTATAACAAAGTACCTGAGACTAAGTCATTTATAAACAATAATCATTTATTTCCAGTAGTTGAAAGTTCAAGGGGCTACCATTTGGTGACATTTGAGGGCCTGATTTCTACATCCAGGACAGCACTGGAGGGAAGAAATGCTTACATGATAGAATGGATGTAAGAGCAAAAAGAGATTTGATCCTTTGTATCTCTTTTTTGAGATCACTAAGCCCGTTCATGAGGGCTCTAACTTTATAATCAATTCCTAAAGGCCTCGTAACACTTTCCCATTGATTTTTTTATGTTTCAACATATACATTCAGCCCAAGGCATGTGTATTATGCTTCTTTTCTGTCACTCGAACATGCATGCATGTGCATGCGCACACACACTCATGCGCGCGTGCACATACACATACAAGTTCTGCAAAGGCAGTGCCTTTCCTCCTTTTGTTTAGTAATGTGTCTTCAATTGCTGTCAACTAGAAGATTCTCCATAAATATTTGTAGAATAAAGGAAGTAAACAAAGATTTCAGTCAAGAAAGAAGAAAAGTATCAAGGATGGAGGATAGAAAAGAAGAGAGGGAGGAAAGGAGAGAAACATTAATTTGCTATGAGCCAGAAGAGGTGAAAGGGAGGAAGAGGAGGCATCACTGAGGCTGGTGACCTTACAGGTCCTTAAACTGGAGCCACCCAGGCTCATGGAACAGCAGCGCCAAGCATACCAAGAACACTGGCCAGAGAGAGAGACAGACAGAGAGAGAAAGAAAGAGAGAGAAACAGAGAGAGAGAGAGAGACAGAGAGACAGAGAGAGACAGAGAGACAGAGAGACAGAGAGAGACAGAGAGACAGAGACAGAGAGACACAGAGAGAGAGGACCATCAGCCTTAAATCTCACATAAATGAATTTGGACTTCTGCTCAGGTTAAAGAGTTTTCAGTAATTCAGAAGCACTTCTAAGTCAGCTTATAGAGATTGTGAAAACTTAGTAGCATCAGATAAGAAAAGATACAGGAATGGATAATGCAGTTATTTGACAGGTTATGGAAATCGGGATTGATTCCACTTAAAAAGCAGCATTTTCCATACCAGCAGGAGATTTCTGTCCCAGAAATATGTTATTGTAATGTAAGTGGTCCACAAAGCTCATACTGTTATAATGAGTTTATACAAGATTCACTGAGGTTACAAAAATAAAAATATTAGCTTTGTTCTATCTATGCCAAATGGAAACAGTGATTCAATGTGTCTCTGTGCTAGCTCAACTCAAGGAAGATTCTTGACATACTTTTGCCTCTATTCTATTGTTAAAAAGGACAAAATGATCTCTCAGGACTAGTTCAAGTTCAAAAACCTGGGGTTTTGCATTTCCCTGTGGGTCAGAATGAGCAGTATGAATGGAAAAATCGAAGCTTAGAAATATGATTTCCTTTTTGATGGGCATCAAGACCATGTCTTTAAAAATCTATATGATATAAGTATAATGCTATGTAACATACATCCCCCAAATTTCAGTGGAAATAAACATTATTTTCTCACTCTGCTTTAGTCTATGGATTGAAGTCATGATTCTTGCATGTATCTTTCATTCAGTTCCAGCAACTGCTTAAGGTATGTTGTTGTCTTGGAAGGATGGAATAGGGAGAGAGGGAGGGAAGGAGACAGAAACTGAATATATAAACATATTGAAAGCTCGGCTCGGCTCCTGTTTCATCCACTAATATTTATTAGCCAAAGCAGGCAAACCAGTGCAAAGTCACTTGACAAAAAGACACATGTAAGTTTTCTCTAATTTGCTTATTTCTCCAACTTGTTTTATGACAGATTTTTTTTTTAAATTCTGTTGTCCATTGAGTGTTTATCCTCAAATTGTGAGATTGTTACACTTAAAACGTTTTTGCTATAATTTTACTAGTGTATTCAGAGGGAGAAGTATTAAAATGTCTTACTTGGGTCATTATATTGATTCAGTAGTCTTGGTATTTTATTTTCCTGAATGCCTTTACACCTAGAAACTATTACAATATTATTTCAAGACTATTCAAGAGAATATTATTTCAAGACTATTTGAATGACGTGGCTATGTTACCATCAGGTTTTCAAAGGCAGTTAGTTTGAATGTGATTATTTACATCACAAAAGAATTTGAAATGCTGTACAGAGGGGTTACAATTACAAGAGTCAGGCGATGAGTACATTACTTGTTGATCATTGTTACCCCCTTCCCTTCCTCGTTGTCCCACTATCCCTTCATCTTAACAATAAAATAAAAATTTAAAAAGTAGAATACTTTTCAAAACCTGAAAATATGGTGCACATACGATGTAAATTATATATAACCCAATACAATTAAAGATGTTCTAATTTTTTAAATGAATTTGAAATGCTACCAAAACAGGCCCATGCATCCAACAGAAATTTTTGAAATGATAGAAATGTCTCCAGTCTGCACTATCCAGTACATTTGGCTACTGAATGCTTAAAACATGGTCAGTGTCACTAGGAATTAAATATTATATTTTATTTAACTTTAATTGATTTAAATTGAAATAGCAACAGGTTGCTAGTGGTTATTACTTTGGACAAAGACTTCATAGACAAAATTTGTGACCAAATATTCCCAAATAAAAAATTTTATATCTAAGGTTAGTGCAACAAAACTCCTTGTACGATTGGTATCTGCTAATAATATATATTAAAAATTGAATAAATTAAAGTGAATTTTTAGGCAAAGTCTCTAAAAGACATAGATAAGAGATATCTCAAGATTATGGCCAGATATACACCCTCCATATTAGGTCCTCAGCCCTATTTTCATGGTTTACACCGAAAAATGAACAGTAAACCCTTGGTTTACTGATGACTATTGAGGAAAAATCTTCAAAGGCTCAGGATATAGAGTTCAGTACTGTGGTGTGGATTTTTGATTGATTTTTAACATAACACCACCAACCTTTTTTTGTTTGTTTGTTTTAGTGGTAAATAAAAACATTGCATCTTTCAACAAAATCTAAAATGTTCACCAGATAAACTGAGCACATTAACTTTTACCTTGCTTTTGGAATACCATTTGCTTTTTTAAAAAAATTCTGAAATATATCCAACAGAAGTTTTTCAAACAATGGAAATATCCACAGGCTGCAACACCCAGTACAGTAGTTACTAGCTTCTGCTGGTTATCAAATGCTTAAAACATGGCTAGTATCACTGAGGGACTAAATTTTGAATCTTGGTCTATTTTAAAATTGATTTAAATTGAAATAGACACAGATCTCTAGTGCCTCTAGTGGGAGGCATATTTTCTCAAAGTGAAGGGCAGATCATCACAGCATGTTCTAAATACAACTGAAGAGAACATGGGCTGACTAAGAACTTCTCCACATCTACGAGAGTTGCAGAGTATATGCTCAAGAACGTTTACAATTTCTTACTTATTTATTTACATATATTTACCAGGCTTGGTCAAACTGTAATAAACCTGTAATAAGTTTATTGTCTGTAATAAGCCTAACAAGTTTATTGTACTCATTTATTCAACAAAGGTCTCAAAGACACATGCCATGGGCAAAGCACTAATACTGAGTACTAGGGTTGCAAAAATTCAGATGTCTTGAGACACCTGCCCTCAAGAACCATTCAACCCACTGAGGTAGCAAATGCGCTAACTAACACAATACAAATGCGCTAACTAACTAAATACAAGGAGACGTTTTTGTTGCCTCTCTGTGCTAAGGGGCGAGAGAAAAGTGATGACAGGGCACTTTAGTAAGCCCTTATTCAGGATGTAACATTTGGGAGCTGACAGGAAGCCATGACTTTCCTAAGAGATTAGTGGGTAGAAGAGTCTAGGCAGAGAAAGAACAGAAGGTAAAGGAATGAAGACAGGTTCCAGAAAGGCAGGTCATTAGATACCTTTGGAACCTCACTAAGTGAGTGTGAGGAGCCATGAAACTTGCCAGGTAGGCAGAAGTGGCTGATGAATGCAATGAGAAGAGCTATTCCATCCCTGCTGAGGGGGTGATAATGTATAATTCTGACTTATTGAGTTGGAACAACATTAAATCCACTTTCTCACCCAACCCTCTCTATTCACTCATTTAATAACTGTTTTTCAGTATTCTCCTAAATCATTTATGTGCTACCAAATTGCTTTAGGGACTCTTTTTAAGAAGCTAGTAAAGAAGTAAAGTTTACTCACTCAATATGATCCATCCAGAATCAGTTACTAAAACCCAGGCATTTGAGTACTGGTTAATGCCCTTCTACAGAAGAGGAAGAGGAAGAAGGAGAAGAAGGAGAAGAAGAAGAAAAGAAGAAGAAGAAGAAAGAAGAAGAAGAAGAAGAAGACGGAGGAGGAGGAGGAGGAGGAGGACAGGAGGAAGAAGAAGAGGAGGAGGAGGAGGAAGAGGAGGAGGAGGAAGAGGAGGAGGAGAAAGAAGAAAAGAAGAAAAGAGGAAAAAGGAAGAAGAAGAAGAAGAAGACGACGACGGAGGAGGAGGAGGAGGAGGAGGAGGAGGAGGAGGAAAAAGAACAAAAGAATGGAACGAATGGGGCCTATTTTCCCTTCCTGCCATCTGTAGAATACATCCAGATAGTTCCATCTAAAATTAAGAAGGAGCTCTCTCTCACTAGATACTGAATTTGCTGGCACCTTGATCTTGAACTTGCTAGCCTCAAGCTATCAGCAACACATTGTGAAGCCTGATATGGTAGTTCATGCTTTTGATCCTATGTGGGAGTTTGGTGTCAGGAAGATTTCAGTTCTAAGCCAGCCTAGAGAAAGAAAAAATGTTCACAAGACTCCATCTAGACAGAAGCAGCTGGGTTTGTTGGCACATGCCCTTCATCCCAGCTATGGTAGGAAGTATAAAACAGGAAGATCACAATCCAGGTAAGTGGCCTAGCAAAACATAAAACATTATCTCCAAAAAAAGTGCCAAAAAAGTTGGAGGCATGACTCAACAGTAGACTACCTTCCTTGCAAAGGCCAGGAGTTCAAATCCTAGTACTACTCCTCCAAATAAATAGATAAATATTTGTTGCTTATGAATTGTCTCATCTACGATCCTGTGTAATAGCAACCCAATCGACCAGACTCTAGTGTCAATTAAAATGAGAAAAAAAAAAATCCTTTATTGAGGACTCTCACTCACTAAGCAGACATATTTAGAATAGTGATGAATGTAATACTATAGAATTTTCTTGTTAGTCCAGAACACATAAAGAACTCCAATGTGAACTTTCTTTTTCTTTCTTTCTTTCTTTCTTTCTTTCTTTCTTTCTTTCTTTCTTTCTTTCTTTCTTTCTTTCTTTCTTTCTTTCTTTCTTTCTTTCTTTCTTTCTTTCTCTTTCTTTCTTTCTTTCTTTCTTCTCCTCCCTTCTTCCTTCCTTCCTTCCTTCCTTCCTTCTTTCCTTCCTTCCTTTCTCTCTCTCTCTCTTTCTTTCCTTCCTTCCTCCCTCTCTCCCTCCCTCCCTCTCACCCTCCCTCCCTCTCTCCCTCCCTCCCTCTTTCTTTCTTTCTTTCTTTCTTCCTTCCTTCCTTCCTTCCTTCCTTTCTTTTTTTCTTTCTTTCTTTCTTTCTTTCTTTCTTTCTTTCTTTCTTTCTTTCTTTCTTTCTTTCTTTCTTTCTTTCTTTCTTTCTTTCTCTCTCTCTCTCTCTCCCTTTCTTTCTTTCCTTCCTTCCTCCCTCTCTCCCTCCCTTCTTTCTTTCTTTCCTTCCTTCCTTCCTTCTTTCTCTTTCTTTCTTTCTTTCTTTCTTTCTTTCTTTCTTTCTTTCTTTCTTTCTTTCTTTCTTTCTTTCTTTCTTTCTTTCTTTTTTTCTTTCTTTCTTTTTCTTTCTGTACTGGGGTTTGAATTTAGCACCCTCATGCTCACTCACCTTTCTTGCTCATGGTTGGTTCACTGCCACTTGAGCCATACCTCTAGCATTTTGATGCTTAGACATAGAGTCTTTCAGACTTTTCTACCCCCGACAGCTTCAAATAGTGAAGGGCTCAGCCCCTTCAGGACTCAGCTTCCACATGTGTGAGCCACTGGCTCAATGTGGACCTGTTGGATAATGAAAGCTATTCCAATTGCCCGTGCGCTTGCTAATACATCTTAAATAGTTCTATGTTTATGGGTAGCAACATAGTCATACTTGTTTCTCAAGTTTGCCATCTTGGCTTATTTATACCAAAATTGATTGAGGCTGACAGAATTTGTACTTGGAAAATTAGTGTTACTCTAAATTGTTATTTTTCCCTGGGAATTTGAGATCATACAAACCACAGGTTAATCTTACTAGGAAGTGATAATTTCAGGAATATGTGTTCTAAGGAAAGATAGGGATATATATATATATCTATATATATATATATATATCCCTATAATATCTGTATATCTTAAATTCCTCTGACTTAAGACAATAATGTATATTCTTCATTTTTTAAAGAAAAGTATACATAGAGGAAGAAAAAAGCTCAACAAAATACTCTCAATCAGAGTCAGTGAAAATGTTTCTCGATTAACACAGTGAGTTAAAAAATAATTTAAAAAGAAATACTTGCCAAGGTGTCATGACCCTATCTTATTGTTGAATTCAGCTTTTCCATTCTATATCCCTATTTTCTGTTTATAACTTTCTTCAAACGTTCCTTTTGACCTTCGAATCTGATATTTTTCTTGTCTCGTCTCAATCCAAAATCAAATTTATTTGCAATTTGAACTAAATCTCTTCAGTTATTTCAGTTACTTGAGTTTGAAGAAAATATCTGCTTTGTGCTTTCAGAAATTGTTCAGAATTTTTTTCATGTTCAAAATGATTTTGTTTTGAAGTTGTAGGACTGGCATGAATGTCCTGAAGATTTGATTCAAAGAGTTGGTTAAAAAAATTTAGGTAGAAGAACCAGAAATGATGAGGTTCTATAGCATGTAATGACACAGGGGAAATGTACACTCCTTTCTCCACAATCCCATCACCAACATGTGACACTAGTCACAAGGTAAGTGTGAATCACTGAGAGAAAAGTCAAAACATACCCTCCTCAAAGCAATTTCAGTGCATATCCAACTTCTGAAAGCATGACATATAATTAAGTAGCCCTAACTTCTAAGCCCATAGTATTAATATGTGTATTAATTTATAAAGAGCATAGAAAAGGGTACATAATAATACACAAGCAACATCTATGTAACTTTTACTAAAACTTGGAGCCTATGATAAAAAATCATATGGGATAGAATCCCTGGCTCTCTTCTGACTTTATGACTAAAAGCTAAGTTCTATATTAACACTGTGGTAATGGAAATTGATAAGATAAATTTGTTGATTATGAGAAAGACAATATTTTAATGAGATTTTCAAATTTTCTTATCTTCCAAATATAACATATAACTATTTTTCGTGCTCAATAAAAGACTCAGACGGTATTAGATGTCAATGGCTCAAGAGTCAAGTGAAGTTCCTGTCCCCCCCCAAAATCAATTATTTAAGATAATTCTAACAAAGTAGATGTTAATAGCTCTTACCTGTACATTCAACAGATTTTTTTCAAAAATGTACTGTGTCTCAAGCTCTCTTGAGTCAGATTGCACAATGCTGAAATACATATGTGTGTGTGTGTGTGTGTGTGTGTGTGTGTGTGTGTGTGTATTTCAAGATAATTTCAGGATTATTTAGGCAAGTCAAAACAGTGGGAGGTCATAGCCTTCTATATCTTTAGGCTCCATATCCAGAGATTCAATCAACTATGAACAGAAAATGTTTGAAAATAAAATGTCTATAATAAACGTATACAAACTTTTTCCTTATTTCTCTTCCCTGAGTGATACAGTATAAAAAACTTAAACATCCTCTACATTGCATTAGGTATTATAAATAATGTTCAGATTATTTAAATAGGAAGCTATTCATAGGTTCTATGTAATACATGTGCATCTACAGTGTTAGGTATACTTTGGTTATGGAACAAATCCCTTGAAGATACAAAGGGACAAATGAGCAACAACTTTGCTCTTAATTGGTAAAGCAGCCAAATAATAGTACACTCCAATACAAATAGCTCTGATACAACATTCAAAAGTGATACAAAGCCGGTCGCCAGTGGCTCACGCCTGTAATCCTAGCTACTCAGGAGGCTGAGATCTGAGGACAGCAGTTCAAAGTCAGCATGGGCAAGAATGTCTGTGAGACTCTTATCTCCAATAAACCACTAGAAAACTGGAAGTAGCTCTGTTGGCTCAAGTGGTAGAGCACTAGCCTTGAGGTGAAGAGCTCAGGGACAGTGCCCAGGCCCAGAGTTCAAGCCCCAGGACTGCCAAAAAAAAAAAAAAAAAGTGATACAGGAGACAGGACCCACATTTCCTAGGAATGAAAAAAGAAACCTACTTGAAATCAAGTTTACTGTCAAGATAACTAAAAACAGAAACATTCTCTTTTGCAGATACCTTTGTAACTGGAAGATTCTCTTATGGACATTTGTAAATTTATACATCAAAATCAATTATATCTTTGTCAGCTTTACACATTTTTCCTTTATCTGTCATTGAAAGAAGTTTTTGTTGAACTTTTTGACTGAAGAAATTAATTTCTAGATTGATGTAGTTCTAAAATATAAACAAAATTACCCACAAAGCTGATTATATATGCATATATACATTTACATACATATACACATATTCAGATCATATACTCCGCTTTCTGTTATATATATAATCCAATTACTGTGTGTGTGTGTGTGTGTGTGTGTGTGTGTGTGTTCTCATAAACCAACTTCAGAAAAGCACAACATAGATTAATATCAAAAAAGTAATGCAGAGGGCCTGGGAAGGTGGCTCAGTGGTAGAGCGCATGCCTTGCATGCCAGAGGTCCTGAGTTCGATTCCTCAGCACCACATAAGCAAAAAGAAAAAAGCCGGAAGTGGCGCTGTGGCTCAAGTGGTAGAGTGCTAGCCTTGAGCTGAAGAGCTGAGGGACAGCGCCCAGGAGCAGAGTTCAGACCCCATGACGGGACCCAAACAAACAAACAAAAAAAAGTAATGCAGAGTAAAAAAAAAATAGCAAGGCATTCATGTAGAGACAACATCACTTATGTTAAGTTCATAGGCTGACAAAGTTAAGTAATTTTTTACTTATATATATGTACATGTCATAACCCTAAAGGAAAACAAAGAAATTACTAGCATGATGTTCAGGATTATGGTTACCACTGAGAGGCAGGAGGTAGTAGAATTAGGAAGGGGCTCACAGAAAATTTGAGACTTTTTGTATGCTGTTTTTTAAAGAGGGGGATGGGGACATGGCTCTTCATTTTATTATCTTTAATGTGTATTACATTATGCGCACTTTTTTTCTACATATCTCAAACTTGAGAAGTCATACTATGAAAGAGGCAATACAGCCAATATAGCTCTAGTCTGTTTTACATCCTTCCCAGCTGATACAACACAGATTGTCTTCATGTTAATTATTAGTTCCATCTATGTGTGTGAACAAAGAACAAATGTAAGTACAAATGAAGTAATGAGTGTTAATTAGCCCACCTTACTGAGAAGTTCTATGTCAAATACCACCTCTCTGGGAAGCTAAGCAGTAACACCAAGCAGAAGTGGGACAAGGTGGGACAAGGGAATGAGTGGAATGGGGAGAGAGGGCGGGACCGTAAAGGATTAGCCAAAGGTATCTTGCACCACTTCCTGTTTTTCACTCTCCAACTCCAGAAATTGCCCAGCTTCGCCCTAACAATTGCCCAAGTTGTCCATTGTTGAAATAGATGGAGCAGAACAGCCAAGAACAGAGAAACAGTGTGAAAAGTTATCCACCAGAACCTTTAAAAATAACTTTGGTTAAACTACGACAGAGTCAAGGTCACAGGGAACCTGGTCCCAGAAAAGGCTCCTCGCCCTTGCTCCTCTTGGGCTCGGGCTCCTACATAATGCGGGAAAGACAAATGAAAGATAGTGGAGACAAGAAAAAGGAAATAAAAAATTGTATCTCAAAGTGCTTTCATGTTGTCTAAAAGCTTCTAAACTCTTCCCCTCCTTCACCTAAACCACTTACTATGGACCTATTATATGCATTTATTAGCTTACTAATAATTAATTTATTAATGTCACAGAACTGGTAGAAATCAGGTCCCAGTGTGGAAATGCTTTCAAACTTTGTTTAAAATCAAATCCTCTCATAGCTTGGTGGATATTCAGTTCAACTTAATTTCTTTCAGGACCTGGGCCAGCAATCACACTAATTTGCATGACCACCACTGTTTAAACAGTCCCCTTAGTTCTCCATGAATGACCCTCTATATACTATTAGACTCCTTTATGTATAAATCAACTACTCTTATTCTGGTAGAATTGGGGCAGGGGTAGAAAAGGAGAGCTGACTAGTTACAAGCTGCCAAACTGGAAGTGAAAGAAATTAGAAGCAGTCCTCCAAGAAGGAAAGCAACACCCATAAAATGAAGACCAGTAGGCCTTATTCCAAGCAGTGACATTATTCAGCTACATGCATATAATTTGTTTAAGCTGTTCTGCTTTGTTTTTGTTTGAAATGAAATCTTTTTGCCTGTCATGGACCATCAACCACTTCCAGCCTGATTCTATTGTCCTAAAGGTTAGTAATTCTTATACTATCTGGGAGGGAGATCTCAAAGAGAGTAAGCTAAACTGTGTTTGAACATCTCACAATCTGAGGCAAAACATAGATGGTAGCCTTAATTTTTAACTGAGAGTCTTCCCATCAGTCTTGATGTCTTAATATATTACATACTGTAATAACATCATTTATTTAGCATAGTTAAAACTCATGAGGGAGGAACTAGTATGTGTATACTTGCACAAGTGTGGCTCTGGCTTGATGAGTCATAAATATGACTACAAGAGAGAAGTACTATCTTTCTCTCTGCTATTTCAATGAGCAGTTTCTTTTTTCTTGGTGTCATTATAGTCTTCATCTACCAAGATAGCATAGTGGGAAACTGCAAGAGTTCTAATGGAGACATACCAAGGATTCTAGTTAGATGCTGGCTTTGCTACTTAACACCCTATAGCCTCAGTAAGTAACTTGATGTCTATACTTAATCATTCTGTAAAATGGTATTAAGAATAAAGTTTAATCCGTAGGAAATCGCTACTGCCAACAATTTTGATCAGTATATTTATTGGTAGATCTCCATGGCTTTACCAATGGCAGTTACCCTAACAGGGTGTTGTAAAGTTCAAGGGGGAAATATAATTATTCAAATTGTCACCCTTCCACCCAGATTTTCTTTATTAATGCTATAGTTAATATAAGTCTAGGGTAGAGAAATGGATCCTTCAGAAATAAGTATCTGGCAGAGGCTAAATATTTTACCTTCTCCTGAAATCCTATTGGACTAAAATCCTATTGACTAAAAATCCTATTGACTAAAAAAGATTCTTCTTTTAAGATACAGGTTAAGTATTTAAGTATCTTATAAATTACTAGGAAGTAAAGACATTCAAACCATGCTGTCAAGAAAAAATAAGTATTAACTTTCTTCCTAAAGTTAAATTAATTACATCAATTTTTTTTCAACTGTGGGCTCTGAAGACCAAGGTCTCTACAAAGCATCTTTGGAGAGTCTCCAAAACACAAACTTAATAGTCATATAAGATGTTGAAAACCAGGCACGGGTGGCTCATGTCTGTAATTCTAACTATTCAGGAGGCTGAGATCAGAGGATCTTGGTTAGAAGTCAGCCAGGGCAGGAAAGTTCCAGAGACTCTTATCTCTAATAAACTACCAAAAAAGCCAGAAGTAAAAGAAGAGAAGGTATTGAAATGTCAATGGTTTTTATTTTCTCCAATCTTAATTGGACCTACAATAAGAGGTGGAACCAGAAGCAGAAAAGGAAGAAACAAAGAACCACAACAAAATCCAAAGTAGGATTCCATGATTTAGGAGTGTTCTTGAGTTGGGCCATCATGCCATGGCATCCCATTAAGCAAATGGTCTTATATCAGCACTGATTTCAAACAATAATTAGGAAAGAGAGTAAAACCAGTGAAAGGTTTCTGTCTATTTAGCATTGGCCACTTTTCTTTTTTTTTTTTTCTTTTTTTGCCGGTCGTGGGGCCTGAACTCTGGGCCTGGGTGTTGTTCTTCAGCTTTTCAGTTCAAGGCTAGCGCTCTACCACTTGAGCTACAGTGCCACTTCCAGCTTTTTCTGCTTATGTGGTGCTGAGAAATCTAACCCAGGGTTTGTGCATGTGAGGCAAGATCTTTACCATTGAGCCACCTTCCCAGCCCCGATTAGTCACTTTTCAAATGCTGCTATATGTTTCATTGTGTAGGCTCCCAAATTGGAAGGTGGCTCCTCTTCCATACCAGTGGCTCTTAATAGTCTGTGTTTGAACCTCAAGACAATTAGCACACCTATAGAATATTGTTAAAACTATTTGGGAACTGGAAAATGAAATCAGATTTTTGCAATCTGAATGATTTTCCCAAATTTTCATTTTGAGGACACATCAAGGAAACATTAATTTTCACTTCTCTGATTAATGTGTACTTCATTTTATATAAAATTTCTTAAAGCTGCATTATAACTTAAGAAAGAAACGAGGCTTTGATGATACTGGAGTCTGCAGGTAAGCCATATATTCCACAAAATGAGTAGACTAAGACCAAATTTGTGATATGTTTCCAAACTCAAAACTCTCACTGGATTGATATGTGGAAAATTCTGTTTGTTCATTCAGATGTTGACAAATCACAAATAATGTGCAAAACCTTATTTTTAAATTTTTTATTGTAAAGATACTGTACAGAAGGGTAACAGTTACATGAGTAAGGTAATGAGTACATTTCTTATTGAGCATTGTTACCCCCTCCTTTGTTTTCCCCCTACTGTTATCCCTTCCCTCCCCAACTCTTCCCTTCCCCCTCCCATCTCCTCTCTCTCCCAGAAGTTGTGAAGTTCATTTTCAACATTGTGTCTTGTACATGTCATTATTACAATGGGTCAACCTGTATCCTTGTTTCAGCATTTTGTTATTTTCCTTCCCCTCCTGAAATGAGAAAAATGTATATACAGGAGATCCAAGGCAAAAGAATCAAATACAGTGACAATAAGGGTTATACTATAGGGTGAAGAACATACAAAAGAAACAAAAAAAATCACATAGTAACAAAAAATATCACATAGTATATTACAAACAACAGCAACAAAGAAAAAAACCTCTTGTGTCCATATCTTGGGAAAACCCTATTGAATATAGTAAGGAAAGCTAAGCATGGTGGCATACACCTATGATCTCAACACTTAATGGTCAAAAGCAGGAGGGTTATGAGTTCAAGAACAGCCTGAACGAAATAATGAGTTCCAGGTTCGCTTGGACTACATAGGAAAACTCTGTCTCAAAGAACAGCATAAACAAACAAACAAATGAATAAACTGGCACAATAACTATGTCTACACATATATATATAAAACTATATATAACAATAACTCTCTCCCTCTCCTCCCTTTCCCCGTGTGTGTGTGTGTGTGTGTGTGTGTGTGTGTGTGTGTGTGCGTGCGTGTGTGTGTATAGTTAAGGGAAATTGTGTAGGATAACTTCTAAGTCTTTCCAAAGCTATTATATAACAGAAAGTCCACTGGATACTAGCAGAATTGGAAATGAATAAACACACAACACATGACTTAGATTTGCTGTTTGGGGTTCAAAGAACCAGACATTCATGGGGATTGGTTTAAAAAAAGTTGACAAGATCTATTCCTCAGAAAAACAAAATTAGATACACAGATTTGAAAAGGTACTAGTAGGACACATGGGTATGAGAATCAGGCCAAAATGTAGCACACCCTTTTAAGCCAATAATCTTCTAGAACTTACATGTACTAGTTTGCTAAGGCTGTCATAATAACATATCACCGACTGGATGGCTTAAAGAACAAAATCAATTTTTTTACAATTCTGTAAGCTACGAATTCAAGATGAAGGATTTTGTTTCTTTTGAGACCTCTCTTCTTGGCTTACAGGTAGCTATCTTCTCCGGATGTGTTCAACATGGTCTTTCTTCAATATATTCTGTGCTATATTTCCTCTTCTTAAAGGATACTAGGCATATTGAATTTTGGATTCAGCATAACAAATCCCATTTAAAATTAATTTCCCAATTAAAGGTTTTGTCTCAAGGCCAGATGTGTTGGCAAATGTCTGTAATACCAGGTACTAAGAAGGTCACAGTTGAAAGCTAATCCAAGAAAAGTTATTTTCTGAAAAATAAACTAAAAAGTCAGAAGGACTGGAGATGTGGCTCAAGTGGCAGAGCGCTTGCCTAGTAAACATAAAGCACTGAGCTAAAGGCTCAGTACCACAAATTACAAAAGTAAGTAAATGAATGAATGAATTAAGAATAAAAAGGCCCTATCTCCAAATATTGGTATTGAGCTATCTATCTATCTATCTATCTATCTATCTATCTATCTATCTATCTATCTATCTATCTATTTATATCTATACATATATATAATGAATACAATTCTATTAAGAACACTAGTCAACACATTAAAATACGGGATGGAATATTGTGCAATAAAAGGCAGAAAAAACAAAGGAGGAGGCTGCAATGCTTGATAAGAAATGTACGCATTATCCTGCCCATGTAATTGTAACCCCTCTGTACAGTATGTTCACAATAAAAAATAAAATAAAATAAAATGAAAAAAACCCAGCAGTGATTCATAGTCATGGAAATATAAAAATAAAAATAAAAAAAGGCAGAAAAGGAAGTTTTCAGGTAACAAATAACTAGTCCTTACTCAGTAAAACAGAAGTCATGAAGATAATAACTTTTCTTCTCTGATAACAGTGTAAAATTATAATCCTCAGGCCTGTAATCCTAGTTATTCAAGAAGCTGAGACTCAGAGAACTTGGGCTCAACACCAGCCCAGACACAAAAATCCTCAAGATTCCATTTCAATTAGCCAGAAAAATTGTGGTTCAAAGCCAGCCAGCTCAAACAAGAAAGCCCATGAGACTCTTATCTCCATTTAAACACACACACACACACACACACACACACACACACACACTCACTCACTCACTCACTCACTCACTCACTCACTCACTCACCAGTGGGTGATGGCAGACAGAGTATTGTTTAATCTGTTTCCAGTCTTACCAGAAGAGTTGCTACCTTCTCCACTGAGTACACAGTTATCGCTGGCTAGAAGAATTGACTTTATGTACATCACTGTGTGTATGTGTTTATCTTCTCAGTATCCCTCTCTGGTGCACAGAGAAAGAGAGAGACTGCATTCCAGGTTACTTTTTGCACATATATGTCCTTATTTTGCAAGATTCATCTAAAGTTGGGAACATCACCTTCAAAAGAGTACAGCTAAGAATTTTTGCTAAGCAAAGCATTGGGTTTCTGCCTGTGTGCTCTTCCCCCGTTGCCTAATTCCTACTTGAGCCATGAAACTCAGTCTTGACATCTCCTGGAGAGCATTTCCTGGCCTCATTTTACCCACAGTGCTCAGTTAGAAGTCCTTCCTGGTAGTACCCAGGTCATACTACACTTCTACTGTCTTAGAACCAAACAAAGTTGCCTAAAAGCTCTGTGATTTTGGCTGTCTGTCTCCATGGACTACAGAACATGGACTGAGCCTGTCATTCCTGGTGCCTATAGTTATTCACTGAATGAACGAGTAAGTAAATAACCTTCTCAAGACACTACAGCTGGGATAGCAGTCCAGTTTTGACGACCTCCAACTCCTGATTTTCTCCACTACTTCTCCACTGCTTTTCTCCATGCTGCCTTCAGGTCTCCTACAAAATAACACAGACTCAAAAGATTTCAAAGAAGGTTATGACAATTCTAGTAGAATCTGTAGTTTTAACACATTCTGTGTACACAATTGCTTTTCAAATAATTAATAATTTAGCATCAAAATAAAGAGTTCTGATACTTTTGAATGAAGCCTAGAAAGAAACATAGTGGAAAGAAAAAATACCTTTATGATAGATCAGTCATAAAACAGCAGTCAGACATAATCAATCAGTGCTTTAAAGTGAAGTCTGAGTAGGTATCCAATGCTTTTGGTTTTAAAAATAACTTTACACTTTCTTTAGTTACCTGTAAGTTGTAAGATTTGGGTTTAGAAATAAGTCTTGGTGTAGGTGAGTTAATATATCAATTTGGGCACAGGTTAATATTTCTCCCATTTTATGCTTGAACTGCTTAATCGTGATAGCCTGAAGGCTGAGGAACATAACAATTATTTCTCTCTTGCTCTGGAACACCTTCCTTTTATTTATCTTTCTTCTTTGCTTTAAGCATAGATGAAATTCTACCCCCACTTAGTTCTTTTTGGTCTGATTGCCAGACTTTCCAGCAATCACATCTGAGTTTCTGTCAACATATGGGCAATTTTCATTATTTCAGTACAACAAGCGACCTTTGAAATTCCAGGATCATTTTCCCTCCCCTTCCTGGTGCCCCCACAAGACCCAGAAGCACAAACATCTGAAGGTCCTCTTCGCATCTTCACATCTGTTGGCAAAGAAGATGAAGGCCACTGTGTGGTAGTTGAGTATGGGGAAGAGTCTGCTGGTTTTGAAGGATGGGCAGAAGCAGCACTTAATTCTTACTTTCCAGACTCTTTGGAAACACTTAGAAAACATAGTTAATCTGTTTATACAAAACACACATTGAGAAACCACAGTAAGCAATTTCGAAGTAAAAAAAAATCAGACAGATGTTGGATTTCAAAGACCTACATGTTAGGTCAATTTTCTACCTAGAGCAACTCAATCTTTCCATCTGGAGTTATGCTTCTCTGACACATCTAGGCTCTATTAAATATTACATATGCAGATAGTAGCTTACCTGCTCTTATACCCAGCTTTCAATATTCTGCATTGTATTTAGGCTCATTCTGCAGAGTTGAAATTCTTTCCAAAACTAATTAGCCCAATGGAAGTTATACACCAGGAAGAATGCAAGCATGTGAATAACCATTTATATTATCTGTCTTACAAAAGTCTCTGAAATCATTGCTTTTTTCTTTGCTCACTGGTAGTAAAGACACTAAATTACAGAAACAATAGAAGTACTGTGTTTAACCCAAAATATCACTGAAATCCCATTTTAAGAAAATCTGTTTCTTTCAAATTTTCTCAGAGTAGTATAAAAGTGTTACTTGGTGTGCAGTTATCTGCTGGAATAAATGGTATAAATGGATGATTACTTAAATATGGCTTCTTTTAGAAGGGAGTTAGGGGAATTTACAAAAGCATCACACTGTGCTTACTGTACAGGTGAGCCTCTTGCAAGTAAATAATTTGACTTAAAGGATTGTTAGAAACTTTTCTTATCTCTTCTTCTGGGCAATAATTGCTATATTTCTAATCTGCTTTTTTAAAAATAAAAAATTCAGTTGAGGTTTGATTAAAAGTCAGGCATTATTTAATGCAAATGGAAAGGCTGGTGAGTGCTAAAGCTAAATGAACATCTTCATCTGAGCACCAAGAACTATTACCTTTCCCATCTTTGTATTGTTTACAACCAAAACCTGCCCCAAGCCTTATAGTAAACACCCCATAGATTTCAATTCAGTAGGTTCATTCATCTTAGGAGATCATGGTCAGAAAGGTTTTGGTCAACCCTCCAAATTAGGGCTTACAGTTCATTTTTAATAGATCAAAGAAGCACAAAAGTGGGTATGTTTTATTCTTCTTTGTGGAAGTTTAGCTGAGCCCTATCAGCAAACAAACAAGGCCATTTTTCACTGTTGGAGAAGACTAGTAGGCATGAAGATGGATTAGCAGAAATCCATCTCTACTAGAGAAAAAAATACAAGTCTATGGTCTCATATTCTAAAAACAAATCCATGTAGGGGACATAAGGAGAAGCCAATTCAGGTACTATCATTTTTAACTGATGGAAACACACATTTAAAGATTTCTAACTACCTACTTTTGTTAGCTTTGCTTCATCATTGCTCTGTAAGGGAAACAAGAATGTTCTTCTCTGATTTACAGAAAAGGAAAGTGACGTTGAGAGAAATGTGACCACTGTATTTACAAACTTGGTTCGATAGCAACTACTTTGTATAACTACATAGAGATCATAAAAATATTTTTAAATATTTATAAGCCTGGCTTATAAAACAGCTTGTTCCTTCTGCTTTCTCCTCTTTCTTTACCTGAGTTAAATTGTCTCCTCTTCTGTTTTTTAATCTATTTGTATTTTAATTTATTTATGTTTTTAAATTTATTCTCACTAATTAAGACAAATTCTTTGACTAATGGTGTAATTGCAGTCCTTCTGACAGTCCTAAGGCCGAAGAAATAACAAGGGCCTACTGATGATACTAGAAATTACTAGGATTTCCACGGAGTATAGGTTATCACCTACAAATAAGATGTCATGCTGCAAAGAGTCAAGAAGCCAGTAGATTTCTTTTATTATTTTATATCTTTTACCATGACAATTTGCCCTCAGTTATCTACTTACACCCGTTACTACTTCTAACTCAAAATTTCACATCTCCAATTTGACAAAGATAACCATTTCAGACTAAAAGACACTGTGGCAGTATTTTTCAAAGATAACCATTTACAGTATCTTTTCCCACAAGCTGTGCTAAACCTGCCCACTTACATGTTAAGAAGTGCATCTAATTCTTGTAATCAATAAAATGTGGTAGAAATCTGGGTGATTACCAAATATAGACCAGAAAAAAAAATGTTGTATCTTCCACTTTGATTGATAGAATATTCATAGTCCAGTCCCAAGATACCAAGTAAAGCAGACTGCCCTGAGGCTATCCTGGTTTTATAAGATTGCCTATGCTAGGAGAGGCCACACACAGAGTAGGCCTTAAACTATAGGAAAACTATTTAGGTGACTGGAATCACAGATTGATGAATGGTTGGAAGGAAAGAAAGTGGAAACAATAAAGAGAAAGAGAAAAGAAGAGAGAAAGGAAGGGAGAGAGGAAGAAAGAAAAGGAGGAAGGAAGGGAAGGAGGAAGAGAAGAAGGAAGGAAGGGAAGGAGGAAGAGAAGAAGGAAGGAAGGAAGGAAGGAAGGAAGGAAGGAAGGAAGGAAGGAAGGGAGGGAGGGAGGGAGGGAGGGAGGGAGGGAGGGAGGGAGGGAGGGAGGGAGGAAGGAGAATGAAGGAAGGAAAGCCTAATGAGTAACCAGTGACCCACAGAAGGTATAATAGGATGTTTGTTGTGTTAAGCCACTAACTTTTGGGGATGATTTGTTAAGCTGCAATAACCAGAACAGACACTATTCTCTGTAACATAGAAGAAACTCTGTGACTTTTCATCTCTGAGACTTCTGTGATCATTTGCAAATAATAATGGACAGAATGAATTGACCATCAATGCACTCACTTCCTTTTGCTCCTTTAACATAATTTTTCTCTCAAAATTGGGAAATAATACGGCTTACTAATGGACACAAGTATCTTACAGCTTCAGATTTTGCTTATTCATACTCAGCTAATGGCATTATCTGTGAAGTGTGTGATTCCTTTCAATGTTGAATCTGATGCTCATTTAGATTATATTGTATTTGTTCCTCCAAGCCTAGCAATACTGTCACTCTCTGAATGTGAGAACAAAACAGCATCATATCATCTCCTTGCTACTAAGCAATAATCTTTGCAAAATATGTTTTTCTCATTGCCCTAGACTTATTTATTTTGAAAGGTGTTCTTTTTATGTGAAGCAGAGTGTACTGACACATGTTGTACCTTTCCTTAGAAAAGGCGCTTCTGTTTGACATAGCAGTGGCATGCACATAGCTAACATGTTTTACTGATGTATCATGGGTAATTTCTACATTCCACAGACTTCCTTTCACACTAAATCTGGCTGCTGTTCTTTTTTTTTCTTTGATTTCGTACTCTGCGATGCTTGAGTGTATGGATGAAGAAGAAGCAGAATGAAGTCTAATTTGAAAAAAACCCACAGAAGTCTGTGAATTCTATAAAGAATTTGATATTAGACATTGTTGGCGACATCTAAGTTCTGCCAACTAAAATCATAATCCATAGCTTTCACTGTTAAAGTTTTCATTACAGTGACAAGAAGTTGTTCTTTGGCATTAACTGTCAGCTATATCCATAGACAAAGGGTGGATGGGTGTGAACACTAGTAACTTGAATATCACATTTATTTCAAAAATGGAGTAGACAATGCCAAGGCTAAGAAATTTAACATTTTTATGAGTTATGTAGGTGAAAACTTCAGTATAACCCACTTTATTGTAACCAATACATCCAGCAGTTCAGGGAGTTAAGTGGGTAGGCATTTTTTTCTGCAGAAAATTGTAATTCTAATTCTAAACACTGTTCACCTGCATTAGAACCGGACAACATTTTGGGAGGGGAGGGAGATAATTTGATCACTTATTATTATAGGCTTTCCATAGGTTTTTTAAAATTTATTATTACTATTATTATTATTCATAGTTCTTAAATATACCTCCATGGATTCTGAGCTTTTTCCCATTTTCATTGAGTTGTTTGTGTGCTTTCAAAACAGCCCAGTAATTTCCATGTACTTAATACTCTTTTTTAGGTAATGAATGCAAAGCTTCTACATTGCACAGGGCCTTATTCATTTCCTTCTTTGAAAACTCTATCAGTAAAAACTACCCACAATCAAATCTGCCTACGGTTTTGGCAGAGCTTGAAAATGTTATGAATCCAAGATACACCATTAGCTTAATATCTGATCTCATTAAACTATGTTGCTTTCTAAGTATAATGTAAACAAACTAGAATTATTAACAACTTCCCTGAGTCATATGGTATAATTTATTTTTATTACAGCTAGTTGTTAAGTGAGGATGTCTTTACATAGAGCTTTTAGTTCACTGTGACTCGTATCTTTGCTGTTCATGAAAAAAAAACACAGTTTTGTTCACATGGACGTAAAAGAAATAAAGAAACACGCTGAAAAGGAAAGCCTTACTTTATTTTTTACCTTCACAATATTACAAACAAGATTTTTTATGAATATTTTTCTAATCCACAGGCTATTTTTTAGAAGGCACTGCCCATTATTTTGCTGTGTTTTTTATTTGATATTAAACAAAAATGTAATTCAAAATTCTATTTCAGCTATATAAAATACAACTCTGTGTGTGTGTTATAAACATCTACTTAGGGAATTAACATTTTTATGATGTCAATATTCTCAGCAATTGAGCTTAAGAGGGTTTTCCCCCTAATTTCTTTCTTTCTCCTAACAAAGAAAAAAAAAAGCAAAAACAAGAACCACTAAAAAACCTTTTTCTGATTTTACCCAATTTTGACTTGAGTGTTCCAAAGCAAAATCCTTTTAAGTTTGTCTTTTTATACTGTTCTACAGTTGACTAACAAAGCCTACAGTGAAGTCAGTTCAGTGGGACTCAAAACAAAAGTAGGCTCTTTAAGAAGAGAAAACGACATACCCTGACCTATTTAGTTTTATTCCTTTTACTTTTTAGTGGCTAAAAGTAAGCCAAATCTCTTCTAAAAGAGATCCAACTGCTCCTCCTTTGGACATCATACTTTGTTGGTGTCTTGGATGAGAAAGACTTTAAAATATATATTGTAGAATTTGATTAGGTGTATATATAATAAACAAATATCTAAAATTTTCTGCAGACTTTGACTTCAGACTATGTGAGGATTATCAGGACTGAAATTGTCTTCCCTTTGTGGTTTCAGGCAGGGAAGACCTCTTCAGAAGTGGGCATTCTAGCAGAAGAGCTCCCAAATACTGGGCATTAAGACTAGAAGAGCCACATTTGCAGGGAAATGGATGGAGCTAGAAGAAATCATGTTGAGCGAGGTAAGCCAAGAGCAAAGAGACAAATGGTACATGGTCTCCCTGATAAGTGGATGTTAAATCCAAAATGTTAGGTGATATGACAAAATTAACAGGACTTAAGAAACAAAGAACTTCCACTCATCTGGTTGAACCACTACTAAATATCCCCATACTGCTGATCACATGTATGGTGTATATGTGTACACCATTATATGTTATAGACCGTGATAGACAATTTGCTCCAGGAAAGTTAGAATGAGCTTGTGACTTTAAATGAGCATCATTATTCCACAATACTGTGAAATTTGGGAAATTATGTAATCACTTAATCACAATTTTAAAAAAAAGAACCTCAGGGAAGGTAGGGAGGGAAGGGATGGTAGGGGGAAAACAATGGAGGGGGTAACAATGCTCCATAGGAAGTGTACTCATTACCTTACTCATGTAATTGTAACCCTCTGTATAGTATCTTTACAATAAAAAATTTAAAAAAAAGAAGAAATGTACTCATTATTATTATTTTTTAATTTAAATTTTTATTTTTTTTGTGAACATACTGTACAGAGGGGTTACAATTACATGGGCAAGATAATGTACTCATTATTTGCCCATGTAATTGTAACCCCTCTGTACAGTATGTTCACAATAAAAAAATAAAAATAAATTTTAAAAAAGCAAGAAAAAAATTCAAAAGGTTATGAGGTTTGGACATTATCAAAAATTTTAAAGAATTTTCATATTGTTTTAAATGACTTTTTAAGGATTCTTTAACTTAAAAATAAAAAATCTGGTATTTTAAAATGCAAAAACGAAGACTAGAACAGCCAGTCAGCTGCCAGTGGATCATACCTGTAATCCTATATGTTCAATATTCAAAGTCCTTCTGGGAAGAAAAGTCCTCCAAAATAACCAGCAAAAAGTTAGACTGGAAGTACAACTGAAGTTGTAGAATACTAGCCAAGCTGAGCAAGCTTAATGTATTAAGTTCAAACCCTGGTGCCAGGAAAAAAAAAAAAAGAGCATCCAATAAGGGATACTTGGCTCATTTTGCATCACATAATAAGAAAGATATTAAATATTCATGACACGATTGTTAGGAAGGGCCAAAAGAACCTCTCTTACCCCTTTAATGACATTATTAGCAAAGCTAGTGTAATTTGACATGAATTGAATATTTCTTCACGCCCCCCCCCAAAAAAAAGATGTTAAGCACCTATTCTATTAGGAATACTGAAGCAACCATTTTTAAAAAATTAATTGTATTTCTTTGAGCAGTAAGAGGTTGAGTCACTACCTAGCAAAAAACTCCGCTAAATGTTTTGTCAAATTACACATAGGTCATAGTTATTAATAACCTTACTTCCTATATTGTTGTATAGCAAATGCATTAACTTTTGTTTCTAATATCAAATGAAGCATGTCTATTCTCCAACAAAATGAGAATCTTGAGTCTCCTCATGTTTCCATGAACATGTAACTAGCTTTGCTATTTTTCTAAAATAGGGAATCGTTTTTACTGAAATTTTATGCAAAATTCTTTCAGAAATTGTTTTCCTTACCCTAAGAGTTTCCCTAAGTTACTGCCTTCTTCCCATGTTAAATGCTGAGTTTGGCACAGAAACATTTAAGGAAATGACAGAAAAATGAGCGTCATCAGCAACTTCAAAGAAAGTCCATACAATTCAGAATTTGTTACTAAAAGTCTTTCAGGACTAAGCCACACATGGAGGTATTTTTCCCCTCATCTCTTAAAGCAGAAAAAGCTGTGTGGAAGATCACCCAAGTTTATTAATTTTGCAATTGATTAGACTGATTGCATGAAGATTTCCATTGCAAAAACAGATTTTTAAGGACTAAAAATATGACAATTATGCAGGTTACTCATTTAAGCGAATAAGCAACTACAGGATTTTTTTAAAAGTAGACATTTAAAAACTCAGGAAGTCATTTGCTCCCATCCTTCACCTGACTGGAATTTCTACTCATGTTTTAAAAATAAAAGAAGGATGATGCATGTTAAATGGTAGCAATCAAGACCCTTCGTGCAATAATTCAAAACTCTGAAATGAATGATCTATAGAAGCATTGCACATAATTAAAATACAACATTGTCTTGATAGAATATCTCATGCAAATAAAGAGCCTGATCCTCAGTAAGGAAATCATAAAGTCCTTGACAGGGACTGAATAGCCTCAGTGGTAGAGCTGAGCAATTTCCCTCCAGCACACTCCTGTATCAGCTCTGACCAAGGAAAGGTTTGTGGAGAGGCCGGGAGCCGAGGCGTAGTCACTTGTCCCAAGGAGAGCAAGAGGCTTTGAATTAGTGCCAGGGACTGGGATTCCAAAGAAGTCCACAACATAAAAAATTGCCTCAGCCCCCAAAGTATGTCTTTTTCTCAAAAGACAACCTCTTGAAATGGCTTTCATCTGTCCAAAATTCAATTTTCATTACTAAAGTTTGAGTGGAGTTTCTTTAATGAGACACGTGTAAGAGGCAGCAAGAGAGAAGTGCCACTTAGTAACACATAGTGAAGCTTTCTGAAAACCATCTTTGCCTTCAATACCAGAGTTTGAACTCAGGGTCATGCATTCTCTCAGTTTGCTTTCTCAGCTGGTAGCCTACCACTTGAACCAGGCCTCCAGCCTATCTTTTTGCTGGCATCTCACAGACTTTTCTGCCAGAGGTAGCTTCAAACCACAATCCTCTGGAACTCAGTCTTCCTGGATTATAGCTAAGATTATAGCCAGGAGGCATGGGTACCTAGCTTTGAAGCCATCTTTAACTTCACTCTCATGAAACTCTCCTGTTAGTCAACAAACGAGGCCAGTAAGATATTTGTGTTATGAAAGATTTGCCTTTTGCCTATTTGAAATTTCTGTTATTCAAGATTCCACATTTCAACTGAAGTAGGAAGTTAATAATCATCACTATGAATATAAATCATGATAATTTTTTATTTTAAGTAGTTGTACAGAGGGATTTCAATTCAACAAGTGAGATTATGAGTACAATGCATCTTGATCAATGTCAGGATTAATATTCATTTTCCTGTAGTCAGTCACTTACTCACTTTTGAATCTGCCAAGATGTGCCCTGGTTGAAGAATTTGGAAGACATTAGATTTCACTTCTGCAGCAAGCATTGGAGAATCTAATTATTTCTTTAAATTTGTGCTGAGAGTTTAGATTCTCTTAGTCACTGGAAAGACTTAAGTAAGTCTGGGAAATAAGAATAATTTATTTAGAACTTATTTTTGTACTTTTACTCATATGAGGCATGGAGTAGACTTTTTTATTTTATTGTATTGGAAAGGTTATGTGCAGAGGGGGTTATAGTTACATAAGTAAGGTAATGAGTACGTTTCTTTTCAAACAGTATTAATCCATCCCTCATTATCGCCACCTTTCTTCCCACCCCCCCCATTATCCTCCTCTCCCCCAAGTTGTAAAGTTTATTTCCAACAGTGTCTAGTGAGTATCACTGTTGCATTGGTTCGCCCTTTGTCCCACTGTATCTGTGATTCCCCTTTCCTTCCCCAAATCAGATAAACTAATATACAAGACAAAAGATACTGAAATCAGAAACATTGACAACCAGAAGAGAAAAAAATGAAAGACAAAAGAAATAACTTCAAACAAAAAAGAAAAACAAAACAACAACAAAAATTCCTCTTGTTTCCATATTGTGGAGATCGTTTCCATTAGCATCATTTTATATGGCCATATGTACATAGATCTTGGGTTATTGTGAACCTCTGCTAGGACTATCCTAGGTATATCCTAATTATTACAAATGAGAGAAACTATGGAGCCTATGTTTCTTTGGGTCTGGCTTACTTCACTTAATATGATTTTTTTGCCAAGTCTTTCCATTTCCTTATGAATGGGGTGATGTCATTCTTTCTGGTGGAAGCATAGAATTCCATTGTGTGTGTGTGTGTGTGTGTGTGTGTGTGTGTGTGTGTGTGTGCGTGTGTGTATCTAACATTTTCATGATCCATTCATCCACTGAGGGGCATCTGGGTTGATTCCCTGTCTTAGCTATGGTAAATAATGTCACAATGAACATGATTGTGCTGGTGGCATTAGTGTGAGCTGGTTTGTAGTCATTTGGGTAAAAGTCCAGGAGTGGGATTGCTGGGATAGGGAATCTCTATGTTTAATCTTTTGAGGAGCCCCCATACTGCTTTCCAGAGTGGTTGAACAAGCTTATATTTCCACCAACACTGTAGTAGCATTCCCTTTTGGCCACACCCTGCCAGCATCTATTATTTTTAGTTTTCTTGATAATAGCCATACTAACTGGGGTGAGGTAAAAATCTCAATGTAGTTTTGATTAGCATTTCTTTTATGGCCAACGATGTTGAACATTTCTTCATGTGTCTATTGGACATTTTTTCATTCAATATTTTTATTATTGTGAAAATACTGTACAGAGGGGTTACAATTACATGGGCAAGATAATGAGTACATTTCTTATCAAGCATTATAGCCTCCTCCTTTGTTTCTCCTTCCCATCCCATCCTCCCCCAAGTCCCCCACCCAACCCTCCTTTCTTCTTCAGAGAAGTTTCTCTTTAAGTCTTTAGCCCACTTATTAATGGGGCTGTTGTTTCATTGAGATTTGGTTTGGGGAGATTTTTCTGAGCTCTAAGTATATTTTAGATATGAGGCCCTTGTCTGTTGTATGGCTAGTAAAAATCTCCCAGTCTGTGGGCTTTCTATTGATCTTGCCAGCTATGTCCTTTGCCATGCAGAATTAAACTGCAGTTTAATTCAATTCCATTTATCCTGCCTTTCTTTGATTTGTTGTGATTCTGAATCTTTATTTAGGAAGTTTTGATCTGCGCCAAGGAGCCCTAATGTTTCCCCTATCCCATCCTGTAATATTTTCAGGGTATCTGCTGCAAGGTGATATTTAAGGATCCAACTTCAGTTTTCTGCACATGTATAGCTAATTCTGCCAGCACTGTTTGTTGAAGAGGCTGTCTTCCCTCTGATGATTTTGGCTCCTTTATCAGCAATTAGGTGGCCATAGGTCTGTGGGATCATGTCTGGGTCTTCACTTCTAGTTCATTCGTCCTCAAGCCTGTTCATGTGTCAGAGTCAAGCTGTTTTTATAACTATGGCTTTATAATAGAGTTTGAAGTTTGTTCTTCCTGCTAAGGAGAGTAGACTTTTTTTTTTGGCCGGTTTTGGAGCCTGAACTCTGGGCCTGCACACTGTCCCTCAGCTCTTCAGCTCAAGGATAGTGCTCTAGCACTTGAGCTACAGTGCCACTTCCGGCTTTTTCTGCTTATGTGGTGCTGAGGAATCAAACCCAGGGCCCCATGCATGCAAGGCAAGCACTCTACCACTGAGTCACCTTCCCAGCCCAAGAAAGTAGACCTTTTTGTAGCACTGTGTGTAAATCAAAGATGAAAAAAGTACTCATATTAGGAAGTAATACCTAATTTTCCAAACTCCTCCCAGAGTTTGGTTCTATAGATATATGTATGTGCATCCTTTCCACCCTTTAGTGTGCTCTCTTCCTCCTTTCTACCCCCCCCCCCAATCCTTTCCTGCTGATCCCTTTCTAGATAGTCATCCTTACATATTCAAATCCCATTATTAGCTTACCATCATCATCATCATTTTAGGTCTATATTCCACAAATGAACTGGAACATACTATGTTTGGATTTATGAGTTTAGCTTATCTCACCTGATGATCTTCAGATCCACTAACTTTCAACAAGCAATGCATACTTGAGTGGATCTTTAAGGCAAGATGACATTTAGATGAAGCTGTAGGTGCATCTAATCACCTGCACCTAATTGCTAGAAAGAAGGATCAGTGACCTTGAGGTGGGTATTTTGAGGTCAATGAGTACAAGACAGTTTGGCTGACATTAACAAAGGATTCATTCTGAGCCTCAAGATTCTATTGCAATTTACAAAGCCAGTGTAATCATCACTACCTCACCAAGGACTGGTTTGGTACCTGGAGTAGCATGAGGATGAACATATTCAAATAGGGAGATGCTGAAGAAGGCAAATGCAGAAGAAAAGAGAAGGAAAATTGGGTCAGTATTACATGAGACAGAATGCATTTGCTAGAATATAAATTCTATAAATCCCTACCCCTCAGAAAAAGATCCTAAAATGTTAACTTTTCCCATGTCCCAGTGAAGTTTTACACCTGAAGTGTAATCAGAAATATTATCAAATGATGATAGTCAACAGTGCCCATCAGTTAGCTCTCAAAATTCTGCTCAGAGAATTAAAATACTTGTACTACAGATTAGAGAACCTTCCCCTTTGTGATATGGACTTTAAGCTTACCTGCAGAATTCATGGACAAGATGCTCTTCAATCTCCCCAAGCTGAGCAGGCATAGAGCAGATGATTGGGAAACTGTACATGCTCCTGTGGGTTTCTTATGTACTTTATTTCAAGTTTTCCTTCAAGGTAGGTTTGTGGTATTTTCTTTATTGTAGTTGTTTTAATATAATGAGACCATGTAATTTCTTGTTTTACTTATTTTCCCCATATATAGGAAAAGGAGAATTCTGGGTTCTTTTTTAAAAGTTTTGTTTTTTATTCTGGTACTGGGGTTTTAAACTCAGGGCCTCACACTCTTAGCTTTTTCTGCTATAGGCTGACACGGTACCATTTGAGCCACACCTAAACTTGCAGTTTTTGCTGGTTAATGGGAGATAAGAGTTTCTTGGCTTTATCTGCCTGAGCTGGCTTTGAACTATGGTCCTCAGATCTCAGCCTCCTGAGTAATTAGGATTGCAGGTGTGAGCCATCAGCTCCTAGCTTCTAGATGTTTTCGTGTATTATCTGGGTTTCTGTTGGGTTTCCCTGCCAGGCTAAACTGTTGCTATCCAAACCATTATTTCACCACACTCTGGAAGGGCCAGAAGGACATAGCCAGCAATTTCCCTGCTCACTCCTATTCTTCCACCCAATTCCATGCTGGGCAGCTTCTTTATGGCTTAAAAATTTATACATTTCACTGAAGGAATTGAAACTAACACAAACATCTTTAAATTGGTTCTCAGGTTTGATTTCTTGAGAGAGGAAATGGATAAGTTAACACTAAAGACCTCGAGTCACTGAGATTTCTGGTGGTCACAGGAACAAATACAGGAAAGTTTCCCATTCCTCCTGAGCAGAACCTATTGCCTATAGAGCACCAGCAAGTTTCCCTAATTGCTTCAGTGGTGATCTCAGTGTCTGCAGAAATTAACAGTAGGACTTCACAGATGCAATATTCATCCCTTCACCTTCTCAGATGGGTGCTATTGTGGGTATCTGGAGTAAACATGAAAAAAATAGAGCAGGTCTGCCTCATGTGTTCTAAGTCATGGCATTCACCCACTTCTTGTTCAACTCAGTCTGGCCCATGTCCACACTGAGGAAGATCCTGAAATTCAACCTTCACATAGAAAAGCCTGTGAAAGAAACAGTCTGGAAAGAATCCTTTACAAAATCTCTGAATGCTTGGCATAATCCTAATGGTTAACAATTCTATGCCCCCCCCCATTTTATTTTTGCAAAGAAGTATGTAACTTGAGATTGACAATGAGCATGAGATCCAGAAAACAATTATCACTCTCATTAGTTCTCATATGAACATGATTGTTCCTATAAGTTATCATACTCAACATAGAGAAAGTCTATGCCCACATGCCTCCCAGCCCAGAGCATTTCTAAGCTGGTTAGTTAGCACTTTCTCCATAAATCATTAAGAAGTTTCCTAATGATATTTATTTGTAATTTTTCTCCTAGAAAATATTATCTATTTTATGGAAATATCTATTGGTTTAATAATTATATTCCAGCCTAATAAATCATCTTGCATTGGGTGCAGATACCCAGCTATGTATTTTCTCCTGGACAATTATCTATGCTAAACTACAGATTTTCAACCTTAAAACTATTAACTGGACCCCAGTTAAAATCATTGTACAGCTCATGTTAAAACTAAGATCAACTAATGTCCTTTAAAGTGTCTATTATTTGTTCTGATAGCTCTCTTGAATATGTCACATGAAGACGTTAGACACATTTTTTTAAAATGGAAATTTGTGATCTTTACTTCCATAGAAATAAAAATTTTCTGACTCTGCTATGAAGATGATTTTTGTGTTTTCTCCTCCATGTGAAATTTTATGACTCTTGGTCTAGTCCTGGACTGCTGTATTATATGAAAATGTACTTCTAAATAAATTAAAATTGCATTTATTCATATACACTCACAGAACTCTGTGTCTATAACTCTAATGATGATGATATAACTTCAATTCAAGTCACACCCATCCAAAAGAGGAGATGAACAGATCAGTGCTGTATGTAAGTTGAATACTTAAGCCTCACCATACAGGTAATTAACCATGAGTAGTACAAGAACTTTCGTGTTTCTTTCCTCCGTTTTGCCTCAGGTGTTAACCACCCAAAAAGTAACAGGCAGCCTTTAAACACTGCTGGCAAACAGCTGGGTAGCATTTCACATGACATGACAAGAACTTTACTAACATGACTTCCAAAAAATTAAAAGCAAGTTTTGATTGCTATTATTGTTGGATGCTTGGGGCAATTTGGAGTAAAAAGAATGTTTCAGCTAATTAGAAATATAAAGGATTAGGAAGCTGAGTCTGGCATTGTTTCCCCTGCAGTGTGAAGGTACAGCTAGTCGTAAAGAGGGCCTACAGGGAAGTTTACCAAAAAGTTTGAGTTTGATTATCTTTGTCTCAGCAAAGAGCCTTCTAATTGTCACAGATATTAAGCTCAACCCCTTTGAAACAAGATATTCTCTGCTTGTAGTTTAAGCCCCTTGAAACAAGATACTCTCTGTTTGTCTTTAAAATAATTATGCAGAATATAATCCTAATTTCAATTGTTAATATGCAAGAGTATTCTAATTAATACAGGAGGCTATGGATATATTAATAATAACTGATTATCATTCCTTAATAGCACCAGAATAAAGTAACTTGTCATAAAAATGTTTCTATATTCTTTTCTCTTTTGTGACAGATGATCTGAAAGAATTGTGCTCTGCAAAATTGATGGCGATGAGTACAGTCAATTAGTTTATCTTAGCTCCTTCCTGGATTTTAATAAACCGTATAAGAAGATGCTACAATATGATTATTCTTCAAATTTCTTGTGTTGAGTTGGAATAAGAAGTAGAGCTGGGTGGGAGCTGGAAGCTCAGGCTTATAATCCTAACTGTTGAGGAGGCTGAGATCTAAGGACTGTGGATCAAAGGCAACCCAGGCAGGAAAGTCTGTGAGACTCTTACTTCCAATTAACCACCAGAAAACAGGAAGTGGTGCTATGGCTCAAAGTAGTAGAGCACTAACCTTGAGCAAAAATGCTCAGGGGCCACACCCTGGCCCTGAGTTGAAGCCCCAGAACCCACAAAATAGTAAAAAGACAAAGGAGAAAGAGGGGGAGGAGGAGAAGGAGGAGGAGGAGCAGAAGAAGGAGGAGGAGGAAGAATAAGAGGAAGAGAAAGGAGTATGAGAAGGATGAAGAGAAGGAGGAGGAGGAGGAGGAGGAAGAGGAAGAGGAAGAGGAGGAAGAGGAAGGATATTGCTCTTTTCCTTCCTCCAGTGAAGATGCAGCATTCCTTTTTCACAGAGGATACAGTGACAAAGTACCATCATGGAAGAAAATCCAGGGATGTCACCAAACTCCAAGCCTGCTAGTATATTGATTTGAGACTTTCTAGCCTCCAGGAGTGTCAGTAATAAATTTCTTTTCTTTTTTCTTTTTGTAAAGGGGCTGTACAGCGGGGTTACAGTTATATAAATAAGGTAATGAGTTTATTTTTTGTCGAACATTGTTACCCACTCCTTCATTTGTCTCCCATTATCCCTTCCCCCACTGTTCCCCTCCCCCAAGTTGCAAAGTCCATTTCCAGCCTTCATTTCTATGTCTTGGGAGTATCACTGTTACATGGCTTCACCATTTGTCCTTGTTCTACCATTTTGTTATTCCCCTTTCCTTCCCCAAATCAGATAAACATATCATTTCTGTTCTTTATAAATTGTCCAGTCTCTAATACTATATAATGACAACATGAGCAAACAGATAGGAGAACTACCCAGGAAATAGTGACAAGAGAACAGCACAGTTATAGACAGAACGAGAGACCAATGACCGAGCAATTCGGAAAGAACAAGAACATTCTTTCCTAAAGCTGCTTCAATATCTGACATTTAATGAGTTATCTGTATGTGGTAGGGCTTGGTTAAACACTTTACATGCACTATTTTATGTAGTCCTCAAAACGATGTGAGATTTGTTTTATTATTGCCCTTATTTTTCATATGATAATATCAGGGCTTAGTGATACCAAGTGGCCAGAACCTCACCCACGGACTGTTTGTTTGCAATGCAAAGCCTGGTCAGTGCTGACTAGGAGCATGGACAGGTGGAACTTCTGGTCACAGACCTGACCATTTTTCCCTTTGGTCAAAAAAACCCAGTGATTTCTAAAGAAACCCTGTGAATTGGTATTGATCCTACCTATCTGAGAGTTAAGTAGTGTACTATTAAGTGACAGTGAAAATTCCTTCATTAACAGGTCTCATATTTGCTTTCAGTACACCAAAATGAAACAATGAATATGAATATTTTGTGGCATTTGTCCAACATCTTGAAAAGTACTAATTATTTATTTCCTCTCTCAAGACTACTGTTGTAAAATGAGTGTGATTATGAATATTCAGCCATTAGAAGTAGCTTGTATACATTGAAAATAATCAGAATTAAGACAAGATCACCAGAAATTTATGTGTCCTATTGTTCTCTGGTCCCTAGAAAATAAGACAATGGGTATTCTCAGAAAGAAGGACTCTTTCAAGAAAAAAAGAGCTAATATGCTTTCATCATTCCTGATCTCTCCCTTCAGGGTAATTTTGTTCTTTGAGTCTGTCTCAGCAGGCAGGAAATTTGAGGTTGATCTTGAACCCTTCCCAGAAGTCTCTGTGTTTGTTTTATATTTCCTAGAGCACTACCTATGTATCTACATGTAGAAAGAAAAGTTTACTAAAGGAAAGTTATATGTTGGGAAATATATGAAAAACTCTGTAAGACCTCAAGTACTGAATGTGTATGTATCTGGAGGGAATGTATCCACATAAATTTGCACACACATATATACACACATATGTTCTGTACTTTGTACATATGTACAAATGGAGAACTCCACAAAGCACCCCAGTTTATAGTTCAACTCTCCACTTAGGCTGTTGGTGCTCCATTGGCATGACAGAGGGATCTTTCTACTTCTTTATCTATATGACAAGAAGAGAATTTGCTTGTATTGGTATCTTTACTTTGAAGTGAAGTGAAACCCCACCGCTTTTATTTTGTTGGTAAAAATCCTTAAGAACCCTCCTATCTTTGACCCCATATGGAGTCCTATAATCTAGTCTCACTTGGGGCACCAGAACCTTTTAGGCCATCACTGTTGAAATTGGTCCTGGAAAGGAAAATAATATCTCTCTGAAAAGTCAGAGAGAGTAACAGGAAATTGTGTGAGGAGCATATTAGAAAGGAAAAAGCAGACAAGGATTTTTGTGCTCTGTTTTTACTCACACTTCGAAAGTTAACTCTTTGCTGTTGACAATATTCTTATTTGCTTTGCTTTCATATACTTGTTTTTGTGAATCAGCTAGAGTATGGAGGAAATAATAATTTTATATTTAGAATTTTTGGACCTTCTTTCATGTAACACAGTACTCAAGAGATTTTATATCAATGTCTATGAAACATAATGTGAGAAATATTGGAATGAATATATTGTAAACCGTCTTCTTGTCATATAGAACAGTACTAAGGATAATGGCAGTTATTAATACAGAGTAGGGAAGAAATGACTTCATTTTTTTCTATATTGTATACACTCCTCTTATTTTTTAGGTAAAATCCATATCAAGATTTCTTTATTTACACAAAAAGTTATCAGCACCTAAAGGAAAGAGGACAGAAATGATCATTTTAGGGAGCTCTGCAGCCAACTTCCAATTTGATGTTGAACTTCTGATAACCAGAGCAAAAAAAGGGGAAATAAACATGTGCTCTATTGTCCTTATTATCAAGATTACCAAGATAAAGACATTTTTAACAATAAGTGCAAATAGAAAAATTTTTCAATGATCATTTCTATGACTCTTATGTAACTTTAAATAAAGCCAATTGAAACTATATTGTGCAGGATGACCATTGCAACAAAGATACCCATTGGACAGTATATTGAATACAAATTTTACAGCTTTGGGCAGCAAGGAGGGGCAGAGGGAAGGGAAGGGATAATGGGACAATAACAAGGAAGGGCAGGGGTAGCAAAGATTGACAAGTAATGTACTCATTGCCTTACTCATGTTACTGTACCCCTCTGTACAGCATCTTAACAATAAAAGAAAAGAAAAAAGAAAAGAAATTATATTGCACAACTATAGCTTAATTGGTGCAGAGGGAAAAAAGAGTCAAGATATTGGTCTCAGATATCTGCCTTGTAAGTTAGCTCTTTTTTTTATTATGAAAATACTGTACAGAGGGGTTACAGTTACATGAGCAAGGTAATGAGTACATTTCTTATCAAGCATTGTTGCCTCCTCCTTTGTTTCTCCTTCCCATCCCTTCCCATCTACCACCCCCCACCCCCGTGCCAAAGTTGTAAAGTTCTTTTTTTGACATAATGTCTTGTACACCTCATTGTTGCAATGGGTCCACCTATATACCTATTTAAACAATTTGTTTTTTCCCTTCCCTTCCCCAAATTATACCAACATCAAATACAGTGAAAACAAGGGTTATACCGTGGGGGAGGGACATACAAATCAACAAAAAAAATCATCTTATAAATATATTAGAAACAATAGCAAGAAAGAAAAACCATTTGAGTCCTTATCTTGGGGTTCATTTTGCCTAACATCAACTTATCTGACCGTAAGTTAGTTTTAAATGAGTGTTGGAGAACATGTACTTAAGGTTTAACTTCCCAAGGAGGAATTAAAATGGCAAATTTAACATTTTCCCCTGCAAATTTTTGAATGTGTTTTTGTAACCAAAGAAAGAATCATTCCATCCCACGAAGGTGGTTTTCAGGGTATCTATACCTAAGATCAAAACCTTCATCTTTGTCTGAATTTAATGCAGGAAACAACAACAACAAAAAACCACTCTAGGTATTTCTAGCAGAAGTGTTCTAATAAAGGAAACTAGGTGATGTCCAAATTCAAGGAAGTCAGAACCCTCTAGTTTAATTAATATACTAATGCTTACCTCATTTAAACATAAACACAGCCCTTTTATTTGGATGAGATACAAAGAAGTCAATTTATTGATATCAGTACTTTCATAAATTTTCAAAATGACGTTCTTCATTTTGCATTTTATTATATTATAGTCAGGTAATGTATTTTTGTTATTCTTTTTTCTAACTTTATTGAGGTCATTTCATGATATAGTTTGTGGTCATCTTGGAGAGTGGCCCATGAGTACTTGATATTATTGCATTCTTTTAGTTTGGAGAAAAAGTTTTTCTCAGTTGTCTGTTAGATCAAGTCTTTGAATGGTGTGGTTCAAGCCTTCTAATCCCTACTGATCTTCCACGTTGTTATATCTGTTAGTGAAACAGAATATTAAAATTACAACTGTTGTCATTGAGTTATCACTTCCCCTTTTAATATAGCAGGTTTTCATGTTTTGTGTGCTTTTGTAAATTTTTTGTCAGGGTTATAGGTTTATAAGTCCTACATTGTCCTAACTTCCAGGGGATTAGCCTTTTTATTATTTTGAAATGCCTCTTCTTCTTTGAGTGTCTTAAATACTGTGTCCAAGAATAATATTGCATAACAAGATACCTTGCACCTAATATGTGAATCTGTTTACTTTTACCCTATTTATGCATTTGAATCTAAAGTGTATCTTTGAAGCAAGAACATGATTCTATGATGATTTTTCTGTTCATCCTGCTGATCTCTAGCTTTGATACACTTTATTGGAGGTGTTTGTTTTGATCTTTAATTTTAATAGCTTTCTGTTTTTTTAATTGTTGAGTCATATATATTCTGGACACAAGTGTATACCAAATACAGATATTGAAAGTTTTTTTCTTTGAAATCCTGGTTTGCATTTACATTTTACATTTTTACTGGTATCTACTATGAGGCAAACTTTCTAACTAAATTTCATGGGCTCATGAGATTTTGTTTACATTTACCCTCTTCAAGAAAATTTTTGTGGATTTTTAATTCTGTATATAAATACCATATCTCATATGTCATGTTTAACTCACCATTTTACTCTCAGTAAAAAAAAAAAAAAAAACAAACTATGTGATTTGAAAACAAAATAAAAATAGAAGAAGCAATCCAAAATTCAATAAAAGACAAAATTCAGTAAAAAGAACAATAAAAGACCCTGAATAGCCAAAACAATCCTTAGCAGAAAGATCAACACTGGAGGAATATCAGTACCAAATATGAAACTCTACTACAAAGCCATACTAATCAAAACAGCTTGCTACTGTCACAAGAACAGACCTGAGGACCAATAGAATAGGACTGAAGGCCCAGAAATGAATCCACAGACCTATAGCCACCTAATCTTTGACAAGGGAGCTAAAAAAAAATAGAAAGGAAGAAAGACAGCCTCTTTAGTAAATGGTGCTGGAAAAATTGGTTAAAAACCTGTCAAAAACTAAACCTAGATCCTTATATATCACCCTGCACCAGAATCAACTCCATGTTGATCAAAGACCTCAAAGTGAAAGCAGACACTCTGAAAACATTACAAGAAGGAATAGGAGAGATTCTAAGGCTCCTTGGCACAGGCTGAAATTTGCTTAATAAAGATCCAGAAATACAACAACTCAAAGAAAGGTTGGACAAATGGGATTGCATGAAACTGCAGAGCTTCTGCATGGCAAAGGACATAGCTAGCAGGATCAATAGAAAGCCCATGAATTGGGGGAAGATCTTCACTAGCCATACAACGGACAAGGGCCTCATATCTAAAATATATATAGAACTCAAAAAATTCTGCCCAACAACAAATCCTCAAAGAAAGAGCCGCCCAATTAATAAATGGGCTAAAGACTTAGAGAGAAACTTCTCTGAAGAAGAAATAAGAATGGCCAATAGACACATGAAGAATTGCTCAACTTATCTAGCCATAAAAGAAATGCAAATCAAAACAACATTGAGATTCCACCTCACCCCAGTTAGAATGGCTATAATCAAGAAATCTAATAACAACAGATGCTGATGCTGGAGGAGATGTGGCCAAAAGGCAACCCTACTGCATTGCTGGTGGGAGTGTAAACTTGTTCAACCACTCTGGAAAGCAGTATGGAGGTTCCTCAAAAGACTCCACATAGAGCTCTCCTATGACCCAGCAATCTCACTTTTAGGCATTTACTCAAACAATCACAAACAAGGCCACACTAAAGCTACCAGCACAACTATGTTTATTGCAGCATTTTTTACCATAGCTAAGATATGGAGCCAACCCATATATACATATATAGGAATTCTATGCCTCCATCAGGAAGAATGACACAGCCCTATTTGTTAGGAAATGAAAAGACTTGAAAAAATTATATTAAGTGAAATAAGTCAGACCCAAAGAAACATAAGTCCCATGATTTCCCTTATTTGCAATAACTTGTATACGTCTAGGATAACCTTACTAGACAAGTAGAAAAGGTCAAAACCTATGTACATATGACCATATATGATGATATTAAGCGAAATGAACCCCAAGATAGAGTCACAAGAGTCATAATGTACAATATGATTTTTTCGGTTTCTTTCATATGCTCTTCTCCCATGGTATAACCCCTGTTTTTACTGTATTTGATTCTGGTACTCTGCATCTTGTATATACATTTTTCAAATAAATAACAAAATGTTGAAACAAGGATACAGGTTAACCCATTGTAACAATGAGATGTACAAGACACCATGTTAAAAACAAACTCTACAACTTTGGTGACGGGGGAAGAGAGGAATTGGAGAGGTGGGGAGGAAAGGGATGGCTGGGAAAAAACAAAAGAGGGGGTAACAATGCTCAAGAGGAAATGTTCTCATTACCTTACTCATGTAACTGTAATCCCTCTGTACAGTATCTTTACAATAAAAAAATTAAGAAAGAAAGCAAAATAAAAGCAAATAAACAGAGTCCCTCATGAGCAACCAGCTCTGCCCTTAGGACACAGGAAAAGTAGGGGAAAGCTTTGAAATGGAATTTAGGGCAGGAATAGGCTTTGCCCCTGTGTGAAAGGACTGGAAGGACATGTCAAGTAGAGAGAACAGCAAGCTGAAAGACACAAAAAGCAGAAAAGTTCAGGGGCTGGGAAGGTGGCTCAGTGGTAGAGTGCTTGCCTTGCATGCATGAGGCCCTGGGTTCGATTCCTCAGCACCACCTAAGCAATAAAGAAAAAAAGCTGGAAGTGGCGCTGTGGCTCAAGTGGTAGAGTGCTAGCCTTGAGCTGAAGAGCTGAGAGACAGCGCCCAGGCCCAGAGTTCAAGACCAAAACAAAAACAAAAGCAAAAAGCAGAAAAGTTCTTACAGTTGTAGGTATCCCACGAACGGACCCCCCTCCAAAAAAACCCAAAAAACAAAACAAAACAAAAAAGCAGAAAAGTTCTTACAGTTGTAGGTATGGCAAAGTCCTAGCTCAGCAGAATTTGGAAATGATGACCGAAAGTGCACTTGGCCTTAATAGTAAATTAAGTTACTTACACGATTCAGTCTATTTATGCCTGAATTTCACAGACAGATCCTCATATTTTATGATTTGTTGGTATCTCAGACTAGCTCTTTGTTCAGCTGTGTGCATTCTAAAATGGAACCTTTTTATTTTCTTGCCAAGAACTGAGTGATTTCACTTTTGCCTCTCTTCCTTTTTGATTGTTTCCATTTATGTTTTATTCAGACACTTAGACACACCCTTTAAGCCAAGGTTTCAATGAAAAGAACTAGCCAATCCAGTTAGACTATCGTCACTGGTGATATTAATATGGAGACAGTTGCCTTCCTATTGCTCAATACGGTGAGACTTTGAAAAAGGCTTGGGCATGTGCATGGAGCCAATGTGTCTGGCTTCACCCACCTCCTTCCCTCACATTGCCCAAGAAGAAGAAAAGAAACCATCTCTTTATTGTTCTCTTGCATAAATGGGCCTAGTGCCCATGGTGGGAGGGTGGCATCTAGGCATTTTATATACCTTGGTAGAAAAAAGTAGAACTTTAAAGTTCCCATTCTTGAAAAGTAGAAAAATGGAGCCATAGCAACTAAAAAGAAAGAAGAACTGAACTGGAAGCCTGCTAGCTGTTCTTGGTAGGAAAGAATGCTGGAACCGTCATCATGCTGTCCAGCATCAAAACGCCACCCTTAATTTTTTTTTTAGCCACATGCGCGCGCGCGCGCGCGCACACACACACACACACACACAGAGTTGAGCTCATTTGAATCTGACATCATAGACGTTGAGGTATATTTTTGCAGAGCAGTTTATGATGACATTTATGAGCTATGCCTCACAGAAATCGAAAACTAAAGTATCAGGAGCTCTATTGCAGGCCCCGGCAAGTTGAAGCTCAAGAAATGAAGTGACAAACCAACGACTTATTCAGCCAGCACATTTAACTCCTGAATGCGGTTGTGTGTTTTTGAGTAGGAGAAGAAAAAAAATATTTATAGTTATGTTAGATGAGTTTTGAGGGCACTTAATCTAAGAGGCAAATCTGAATCAAACCTAGCTTTCATATGCAGCCAATTCAAAGCATGAATAAATGAATTCTAGGAATATCCCAGATGGGCACTATTCCATGCTGCTAAGGAAATTGCTTCTAGCAAATCTGAGCAGCAAAAAATAATGTTAAAGATATACACACAGACTAAATTCAATTTCAGCCTAAGTTGCAACCTAAGTCAAGGCCAGCCTGGTCAAATAGCTATATGTGTACCAGGGGCACTGTCAGGGGTGACTGACATTGTCAAGGTAGGTTTCAGTGCCCTAGCATCATGACTGCGTCTGAATAAATCTTTGCACCAGATACTCAGATACTCAATATGTTCTCTCTTTTCATCTCATCCTACTTTACTCTCCTAGAAAATTCTGGAAAAAAAGTTTGTTTCCATCAAAACTTTTAAATGGTTGTTAAACTTCCCCAGAAAGATGCCTATTTGTAAGCAAGTTACTTTTGGAGGAAGTAGGAGCAAAAATATCGGAAACAAAGGTGGGTGCTTTTTTTTTCATTTAAAAAAGAAATTTAAAAATAATAAATAAATGACAAAGAACTTTACCTGGGCACTGTTGGCTCATATCTGTAATTCTAGCTACTCAGAAGGCTAAGAACTGAGGAGCTTGATTTGAAGCCAGCTCAAGCAGAAAATCCCATGACACTCTGATCTCCAATTAACTACCAAAAAGCCAGAAGTGGAACTGTGGCACGAGTGGTAGAACACCAGCCTTCACAACAACAACAACAAAAAAAGCTAAGGTACTGCACTGAGGCCCTGAATTTAAGCCCCAATATGGGTACAAAAGCAAAACAAACAACAACAAAAGAAAGCACATTTAAATATCAAAGAAAATTTCAAAAATCTAGAATACAGAAAATGGAAACATTTGGGGGAAGGGAAGAAGGAGAAAGGAATGGAGGGAGAAATGTAGTCACTGTATTCAATGTGCCCTATGTAAAAAATGAACTATGTAACTTGTGAGTAGGTAAATGAGGGGGAACAAAGGAAGGGTGACACTGGCCAAGCATTGAACTCACAACCTCACTTACCAAATTGTAATCGCTTTGTACAACTCCTTATACTTTACAATTGAAGAGTCTAAAATAGATTCAAGTTCATGGCTATACATGAAAACATTCTTCAGAGCCACTTTTTCTTTTTTTTCTTTTTTTTTTAACTTTTCCTCTTTAAAAATCTTGGCTCAATACTGTTTGCCATCAGTGAAGTGTGAAAGGGTTGTAAAGAAAATGCAGGGGAAAAAGAAACACCATCTACCTTGTTGAAAAGAAGGTCATATCTCACCATGATGATTGTAGTCAAGAGTAATTTCAAGTGCTGGATCCTAGTTTTCAGATTTTAGATCATGTTGTTTCTCTTGTAGCCTATTCAAAGCCATAATCTCTTTTTTTTTTTTGAGCCATATTAAGTTTTACATTTGTCTAAGGAATTACCTAGAAACATAGTCTCAGAGGTTGACCAGAATTTGGATCCCAGCTCCCAATCTCAGAGATTTTCTATCTTTATTAAAAATTGCATCGAATATATGAAAGCAAAAAGAAAAACCATGAAAAGAAAAGCAAATAATAAGTGGTAAATGTCACCATGATTCATCCAGCTCTATAGTCAATCAATGAGAAGTATTTCAGTTTACATTCTTTCCTTATCAGGCCAAGTTCAGAATCCAAAGATTACCAAAATAGTAACTGTTCTACAAAGAATACTGTGAAGTTTTATCTTCCTCTGTGCATCCCAGGGTGTAAATGATTGCTTTATATTCCTTTCTCTCTCTCTGAGAGAGAGAGAGAGAGAAAAAGAGAGAGAGAGAGAGGAGAGAGGAGAGAAAATCTCTTATAAGTATCTCTAGAATCTCACTGAAATCCCTTTAGCTCAGAGACATCAGTTACACTAACATGATTCTAGTCTTGTGAAAAGAACAGCAAATGGTGCCAGAATTAATAAGAATTAGCAGGATTTTTGTGAATATCAGCTAGATTTGGTTCACGGTTCACTTTTTTAAAATTATAGCAACTTAAAGTAGTATTTGGTGTTTGAGAAACAATGAAACAAGCCCAGTACCAGTGGCTTACACCTGTACTTCTAGCTACTTAGAAGGTAGAGAATGGGAGGATTATGATTTGAGACTAGCCTGGGCAGTAAAGTTCATAAAACTCTTTCTCAGCTCATATTTGGGAGCAGTGACATAACATCCCAAACTATGTAAGGGACTGAGCTAGAGAGGTTCAAATTACCAAGCCAGCCCTGCAGAAAAATCGCCACGATTTCATCTCCACATGGAGGAAGCCGGATGCTATGCTTGTGATGCCAGCAATAGCAAGAAAGCCTGAGAGATGGTAAACTGTAGCTCATGTACCCTCTAGGATTGGAAGAGAGACCCTATGCTAAAATAACCAGTGATCACATAGGATTAACAGCATGCTCAAACATGGCAGCCTAGCAAGGTGGAAGCTCAGGGCTGCCAAAAATAAATGAATGATTAAATACTAGAGGTCAACTCTGAATTTACAGAAATTTTCTATTTCTGCTTTTACTTCGTTTTCAGCTTCTTTCTCAAAGGAATCCAACAATGTGTGGTTTACTTCAATTGTCTGACTTGGAGAAACCCTCCTCCTCACCCACCCAACCCCCCCCACTACTGTTTCAGTGGTTTTTTAACTTTTTAAATTTTATTTTATTGTGAAGATGCTATACAAAGGCATTACAGTTGCATGAGTAAGGTGATGAGTGCATTTCTTGTTGAGCATTAGAGCATTGTTACCCCCTCCTTTGTTGTTCTCCCACTATCCCTTCCTCCCCCACCTCTCATCCCCCAGCCACCCAAAGTTGTAAAGTTCATTTCCAATATAGCGTCTTGTGGGTACCATTGTTACAATGGGTCTGTTTTTTAAAAACTTTTCTCCAGAGGGAAACAAATTGGCAAGGTCTTATAAAGAAGGTAGCTTTCTGTATTATTTTCAGGCATCCTGATAAAAGGAAAAGCAGATGAAAAATCCCAGAGAAATGGATCTCCTTATCTCTTTTCTATTACTTTGGCATTGTCTTCTTTGCAATTGTGAGCTCCAAAACAGCACCTGGAACCCAGAGAAAATGCAACTTGCCTGGCAATCTGACAGGCCTCCTGTGATAATGGACACTATCCCATCCCTTCCACCAACTCCCAAGTGCATTTTGGATTGTTCTTCTTCCTAAGTGCCCAGGGATCCTAGCCATCCTTGCAGGCAAGAAGCTCATTTTCTCCATTGCTGCATGTTAAACAGAGGAGCAGAGGCTATGGGAGGCAGTGCCTAGAAAGGCCTCTGTGGCTTGAGAATCTGTCATTGTAAATGGGTCCAGGACTCTTCTTTTCTTCCCATGTTAACAGTGACTACCAGCCATAAGCATGACCAAATGAAAATTTCCACAAAGCACACCAGTCTTGATATAGTAAAACCCCAGCAATAGAAATAATATGCCAGTTCTTAGATCTTCTCCGCCCTAGTTATGTGGCTGGTGAACGGTTCCTTCTAAATCCTTGCACTTTCAGCAATGCCTTCTGGCCTAGCAATGTGGCCCCAGGGAAGAATCTTTGTGCAACTACATAAATCACCTGCAGTCCTTTCAGAGATCAAGCTGCAAGAGATATTCTTGGAGCAACTGCTCTGATATTTTCCTATGAGGCCATTTTTTCCTTAACATGCCAGTAGTTCCCAACTGATGTGGGTGTGTAGGGAAATATCCTCCCCCAACAGATCACACCCTGCTATTAGGCCACAAAACAGAGCTGCCTTGTGACATAGCTTTTTATTAGCACCACTATTTTTCCAGCCCCATTTCCCAAGACTCTGGCTCTGATTCAGAGAGCAGGTTGGGGAGGGGGGTGTCAGAAGTGATGAGAGTGCCAGCTTCCTTTGGTGCACTTGTTTTAAAAGCTTCTCCCCAAGATGAGTTACTTCTTTATTTAGAACATTCTACCAGGGCTTGAGGACGATCCTTTGATTCCATCAAGTTAAGGACCAGACGCCAGGGATCTCGGTCTACCATTTTTCCTTCTCATGAGGCTGTTCTGTTTTCCCTTGAGGGAATAAATATTGAATTTGTTGTAAGTCAGGAGCTTAGATCCTAATCTTGAGTTTTCTTCATTCCATACACTGCCTTACCATGTTATGACAAAAATAAGCTTATTTATTCATTCAATAAGCAGTTAGTTCTATATATGTGCCAGGTATTATTTTACATGGTTGGGCTATGTCAGAGAGAAAATTAATTAAAATTAATTTAAATTTAACTTGATTTTTTAATTAAAAATTAAAATTAATTAAAAATTTTTGCCAGAGTCTGGGTCTGATGGCTCACACCTATAATCTTAGCTACTCAATAGACTAGGATTATATTTTTTTGAAGCTTTATCTGCCGAGGCAGACAAATCTTCAAGACTCTTATCTCCAACCAATCAGCAGAAAATCCAGAACTAGAACATGACTTAACTGTAGATATGGTAGTAGAAGTACCAGCTTTAGGCAAAAAAAAAAAAAAAAAGGCAAGTGAGAATGTGAAATTCTAAGGTCAAGCCCTAGTACTAGCACATGCACAAAAAATCATTATCTCATCCTAGTGAGACAAGCAAGAAGCAGAGCAGAAGTAAATACTACAGTGGTTCTGAATAACTTCTATAGAATGCACAGCACTAGGTAAAAGGAGCTAGGAGTAGTGGAGTAGGAGGAGGGGTGAGAATCTGGGTGCAAATTTAAATATGGTGATTAAAGTAGAACTCACTGACGGGGCAAATCTGATTGGCATATAAGAGAAGAGGCAAAATATTCATTCCAGTGCAAAATACTTAAGGAGTTACGATCTAGCAATGGCAATGGAACCAATATGGGTGGGGCAGAGGTAGGGAGTAAGACAGAGGAGAGTGAGAGAGAGCCAGACTCCATGGGGCTTTGTAGGTCATTCTCAGGCCTAGCACATCTGTTGTTCTCAAATTACATTCTCATTATATAATAGGCTCAACCTTATAAAAATTAGTTCTTCCGTAGAAATAATAGACGCAATGACAATCCAAATTCCATTTTTAGCCAAGAATCTCAGCTTCCACTTCAATAAACTTTATATCACAACAGTGATAAATAAGCAATATTTTTCCTTGGGAGGGGGGAGTGTTGGGAGTGATTTTGTTGCTGTGTATTGTTTTGTTTTAGGACAATTGAAGCTTTATTTCCTTTTCCTTTCCACCCCCTATTTTGGGGCCCTGGAAAATCCACTAGTAGAATGTCTACATTGGGGCTGGGAAGGTGGCTCAGTGGTAGAGCGCTTGCCTTGCATGCCTGAGGCCTTGGGTTTGATTCCTCAGCACCACATAAAGCAAAAAGAAAAAAGCCGGAAGTGGCGCTGTGGCTCAAGTGGTAGAGTGCTAGCCTTGAGCTGAAGAGCTGAGGGACAGCGCCCAGGCCCAGAGTTCAGGCCCCACGAGCGGACCCAAAAAAAAAAAAAAAAAAAAAGAATGTCTACATCATAAAGCTAATTTTTAATACAGTTCTGGAGAATTGGCTTCATTTTGACACCATGCTGAGATAAAATTTCATGGGAAAAATCTGATCATTTATAAGATAACGTTTTTAGCTGGGCGTCGGTGGCTCATGCTTGTAATTCTAGCTACTGAGGAAGCTGAGATCTGAGGATCTTGGTTCAAAGCCAGCCCCGGCAGAAAAGTCCCTGAGACTCTTATCTCCAATTACCAACTAGAAAACTGGAAGTGGTGCTGTGGCTCAAGCGGTAGAGCGCTCTCCTTGAGCTGAAGAGTACAGGGATAGCGCTCAAGCCCAGAGTTCAAGCCCCACAACCGACAAAATAATAATAATAATAATGTTTTTATATCTTTCACCTCTCAGTTCACTATAGAAGTATAACACCTGCAAGAAAGCTGAACATTCAAACTAGAAGAAACTATTAACAACTACTGTCAACTGACAAAAGCCAAAGAGATATAAAACTAGTGCCTACAGCCAATCCATCATTAAGATCTGTCAGTATTGTTCTTAAATACATCTCCAATAAAAACACTTTGCCTCATGCCAACATTACCACTGAAGCCTTTAATTCTCTCTTTGATTATTACAGAAGCCCTAACTGGCCTCTACTATGTTCATCTCACTTCTTCCTTGAGGAAATAACCCACTTGAGCATGGTGGTAAAAAAGGCAGGCAACAGGACTAGGAAGGTGGCTTAGTGGTAGACTGCTTGTTTCCCATGCATGAGGCTCTGAATTCCTCAGCATCACATATAAACAGGCAGAAGTGGCACTGTGGATCAATAATAGAGCACTAACCATGAGCTGAATAGCTGAGGGACAGCACCCAGGCCCAGAGTTCAAGCTCCATGACCGACAAAGAAAAAAAAGGCAACAGGCAAGGATGGCCCTTGAAAACCACATAAGAATTCTGACCTTTTGCTGGGTGCCGGTGGCTCACACTTATAATCCTAGCTACTCAGGAGGCTGAGATCTGAGGATCACAGTTCAAAGCCAGCTGGGGCAAGGAAAGTCCATGAGACTCTTACCTCCAATTAACCACCAGAAAACCAGAAGTGATGCTGTGACTCAATTGGCAGAGCACTTGCCTTGAGCTGAAGAGCTCAGGGACAGCGCCTAAGCCCAGAGTTCAAGCCCCACAACCAGCACGCGCGCGCGCACACACACACACACACACACACACACACACACACACACAAAGAATTCTGACCTTTTTATGTAAGATAGGAGATTACCATAGAGTTGTAATCTGGGGAAAAACATGATCTAATCTAAGTTTTACTGGCTTTTACTAAGTGTTTACTAAGGCTTTGAAGCACTCAATAGTTCCTTCCCCCATCAAGGTCTTTGCTGTTACTATACCCTTGACCAATGATTTTCCAGATTATCAATTACCTCACTCTCCCATTGATTATAGTCTTCTTTTAAATATTATATGTAAAGATCATTTTCAACATTGTGTCTTGTACATCTCATTGTTACAATGGGTCAACCTGTATCCTTGTTTCAGCATTTTGTTTACAACTTCGGGGTGGGGGAAAGATGGGGAGATGCATGTAACTGTAATCCCTCTGTACAGAATCTTTACAATAAAATATATACTAAAAAATTATCACCAAAACAACTAAAAAAAATTGTATCTATAGATGCTTTCCATGATCATATAATCAGAGACCACCTCTAGCTCTTTGAGTTAATATATTCTCCATCTAACCCCTTTGCACATACCAACACACCAGTCCTCCTATGTTTTCTTTTTTTGGGGGGAAAGGGGTCCAGTCATGGGGCCTGAACTCTGGGCCTGGGCACTGTCCCTCAGCTCTTCAGCTCAAGGCTAGTGCTCTACCACTTGAGCCACAGTGCCACTTCCAGCTTTTTTCTTTTTGCTTATGTGGTGCTGAGGAATCAAACCCAGGGCCTCATGCATGCAAGGCAAGCACTCTACCACTGAGCCACCTTCCCAGCCCCACAAATGACAAAATTTTATTGCTTAGCTTATCTCTTCCATAAAAGCATGCACTTTTTGTTAGGAAAGACCTCATCTTTCTTCTTTGCTGCTGTGCAACCAGCACATGTATCTGTGTCTTAAACAAAGTAAACATTAGGATAACTCAATAAATATGCGTTAGCATTATTCACCATAGCTAAGATATGGGCCCAACCCAGATGTCCCTCAGTAGATGAATGGATCGAGAAAATGTCTACAAACGGAATTCTATGCCTCCATCAGAAAGAATGACACAGCTCCATTTGTTAGGAAATGGAAAGACTTGGAAAACATTTTATTAAGTGAAGTAAGCCAGGCCCAAAGAAACATAGGACCTATGGCTTCCCTTATTTGCAATAACTAGTATACGTATGTCTAGGATAATCTTACCAGACAAGCAGAAGAGGTCAAAGGCTATGTACATATGACCATATAAGATGATGCTAAGCGAAATAAACCCCAAGATAGGGACACAAGAGTTTTTATCTTTGTCAGTGTTGTTTCTAATGTACTATGTGATTTTTTTTTCTTTTGTATGTTCTTTCCCCATGGTATAGCCCCTGTTTTCACTGTATTCCGGTGCTCTGAATCTTGTGTATACATTTTCGAATTTGGGGAGGGGAAGGGAAATAACAAAATGCTGAAACAAGAATACAGGTTGACCTGTAAGCATATATGACTTAATCTTTCAGCAACCCTAAGAACAGATATTTTACCCTGATTTTCCAAACAAGAAAATTGAAACTTGGATTTTTATTCATTGTGGGGGTCTCAAAAATTCTTTGCCTTCCAACTCTGAGAAGCCCTTGAAAAGATGGGTTTAGCCTTGAAACAGAAAAAGTTGTTGCAGATAGACTTGTTTAAAAGCCAAGAAGCTGTTATAGTTTTAAGGCCTCAATTGGACCCAATGTCAGCTGATCTGGTGACCTTCTCTTTTTTAATCCCAGGTAATCCGGTAATCTTCCAGTGATGAACAAAGCATGTGCACACTATTAAATAGTGGGTGCAGTTGAAGTGCCCAGCAGGAAGCCATAACGGACAATACAGAGTTGAGTGAGGCAGCATGGTTACAGTCCTGGTCACCTTTCCCATCCTCCTCTTTATGGAGCTGGAGACACTGACATACTGCTCAGCTCCTCTTTGGCCAGAAGCTGATGCCCTGGTCTGGACATTCCAGTTCCGAATCTATTCTGTTCCTAACCCAGTGATTGTTGACCTGGAGTCATAAACACTTCACTGAATCTCACCTGAATGTCAGACAGAATACCCAGCTTGTGTTAATACCCACAAATAGCTGAATCTCTTGACTTAGATACATGAGTTCAAAGTAATGTGAATTTCAAACACAGAACTCTAAAAGACTGTGGTAAATATTTGCAGAGAATCTAACAATACAATCACAATTGGATAAATTTAATATCCATTTGTAAGTGTTTTATGTTTCTAAGTATAGAGACAGGAAAGATCACCTTCCTAAAAATATTGACTATGTATAATTTGGTTGTATTTTCAGATTGTTCACAGTTGGAATTTGGTGTTTATATTTAATCCTTTTGAATATTAATGAGAAAGTTTATATTTGTATCATGAGTATCATGAGAACATTAGCATGACCTTCTTTGGATGAATTGGAGGCATCAGGGTATTCACTTCTCATCTTCAAAATTTATTTTCTAAAGATTTAATCATGAAAGAGTTACTTTTTATAGATCTTTGCCTTTTTTATTTTATCTTGCATTTTTAATTAGGACAAAGCAAGGCAGTAGAGGATTCTTTTCTTAGATACACAATGACTTATGGAAAAGCAATCCTTACAATTGGTACAAGAGTGAAAATTAAGGTCTGTGCCATATATATATATATATGGAGAGAGAGAGAGAGACAGAGACAGAGAGAGATTTTTCCAGGGTAAGCTGTGCAGATATATGAGTCTGATCCTGTAGTCTCATGGGTTTAGGGTTCTCTTTTTACTTCAAAGCCTGAAGTTGTTTACAAATAAACATAGACCAAAGTGACATTCTGCCTAAGAGAGCAGGGAAATTTCTGTGTCTTTTAGTTAATGACCTGTATGAAATAATACACTACCCTCCATTTAGGGCCAGACTTTCCATTGATGCAATACCAAGTTGGGTGGGCCAATACTGAGAACTATGATGAAAGAAAGCCCTTCACAATAGTTTCTAAAGAATGGGAGCCAGAAACACTAAAACAAAGTCATACTTTCACAGAGCAGCAAGAGAAAGGACTTCTAGTGATGTGCCTCCATGAAAAAAAATATCTGCCTTGCCCCTATAGCCCCAAGCACAGCCCTGGGAACTATTAGAGAGGGGCTCTGGCAGATCTCAACTGACACATGAGTGAATGGCGGGAGGCAAGGGAAGGAAGCTGGGGCCCGCCCGAAGTCAGACTTCAGAGATGCAAGACTGATTCATGCACACACACAAGCATGAGAACACACACGTCAACTGTCTCTAGGAAGGCATATCTTACATGGTACTGACAAGCAAATATTATAATATATTAATTTACCTCCTTTTCACCTAGAGGTAATTTTTTTTAGAAAGAACAAAGATGAGAACTGGATTCTCAAACCCAAAAGCATTGTGAATAATCAGGCGATAGTCACATGGCTTGGAGTTTTCTCAGCATTTGTGCTGCCTTGGGAAGTTCTGAACATGTTACTTATTCCATCTCTGCAGTGAAAGAGTGCTAGGGTCTTAAAATCATCATCCCTTCACACACCTCCATACTCCGACCCTTCTGTTAGCATCAGTAATTCTGAGTCATCTCTCCTACCTCTAGATCAGGCTCAGTCAACTGAGATTTTGTCACTTTTGCCCTTCTTAAGGAGTTCTCTAACCAGCAGTGAACCTCCCAAAATGCCCTTATGGGGGGATCTTTTTTATCTTGCAAAAAGACCTTCCCTGGCCACACTATGGCCAGTACCAGGGCTTGAATTCAGTGCCTAGCACTCTCTCTTGGCTGGCTGGTGCTCTACCAGTTGAGCCATGCCTCTAATTCTGGCCTTTTGCCATTTAAATGGAGATAAGGGTCTCTTGGATTTGTCTGCTTGGCCTAGTGCCTAACTGTGGTTTTCAGATCTCATACTCCTTCAGACTCATGCCTAATACTATAGGCATGAGTCACAAAAGCTCAGCTCCACAATATCTTAAGTTTCACCTGCCTCTAAGTGTGTGTATACCATCCAGTCCTGGGGCTTGAACTCAGGAGCAGAGTGCTTTGTTTCTCAAGGCTAGCACTCTACTATTTTGAGCCACACCTTTACTTCCAGCTTTTTGGGTAGTTAGCAATAAGAGTCTCACCAGTTGCTGGTGGCTCATGCCTGTAATCCTAGCTATTCAGGAGGCTGAGATCTGAGGATCATGGTTCAAAGCCAGCCCAGGTAGAAAACTCTGTGAGACTCTTATTTCCAATTAACTACCAGAAAACTGGAAGAGGCACTGTGGCTCAAGAGGTAGAGTGTTGTCCTTGAGCTGAAGAGCTGAAGGACAGTTCCCAGGCCCAGAGTTCAAGGCCCACAACTGACAAAAAAAATATTAAAAAAGAAGTAAGAGTCTCGAGGGCTTTCCTTCTCCCCTGAGTAGCTAGGATTACAAACATGAGGTCACCAGTACCTAGCTCCCTCTCTTTTCATTGTATAAATGTTTTATTTCCCTTAACTGTCTATTTTGTAATCTATAGTTCTTTTTCAATGTTTTAATGTATCTTTCCCCCATCTAACATAAACTCATTTGGATTAGGGAACCATATTTTTAAATATAATTTTATTCTTATTATTAAGGTATTGTACAAAAGGATGCATAAGTCAGGTATGAAGTATATTTCTGTTTTTGGACTCCATCACTCTTTCCTTCACTTTCCCAAATTTTCTTCATCAATACTCTCTCTCACTTGGCTCTTACTGGTATATGAGAGGTCTGAAAATACTTTTGAATAAATGTAAAGACTTGACTTAAGTTCCACCTTCTTCATTTCAGACCACAGTGATGGTTGCTTTTTCTGGCTTGATAATGCATGAGGAGTAAGTTCCAGAGTAACATTGCATAGCATTTCACTGTAGGGTCTTGATGCTCCACAAGCCATGTAATTATACCTCATTTATCTATGACTAGGATTAAAGATCTAATTTTCCACTTGTCATTTTCCCCAAACTCCCACCATAGATCTGGATTCTCTAGTCTAACATCACTCCTATGGAATTTTTAGCTTTGGAGAGGGTAGTCAATTTCTCCCCCAAGGTGGTACTTTATTGAATAAACTGTCCACAGAGCAGCAGACTGACTGCCCAGATGCTCTGCTTCAAACATAACATGATCCCCCAGGTTTTAGGCAGCCAGGAGCAGACAGTGACCTCCAGGAGCATAGATTTGCTTGTGGAAATCTTGAACTTCACATAAACATCACTCATTTCAGGCATACTGTGAAAATCTAAACAGTTCTAAATTAAGAGCTGATTGTAAGTTATTGCAGATTTCCTCTTGTTGCTGCCAGATTATTTGTTCAAAAGGATCTGGTAAATACCAGATCTTTATGATGATGACTAATGTCCTGCCAAAAGAAGAAGGAAAAAAAAAACTTTCAAAACTATTCTACAAAGAGGCACAGGTGCTCTGTCCAGCAGTACAGATTTCTCCCTGTTCCTATTTCTCAGGCAGCCTGTCATTTCTAAGCCTTGGAAGGAGCTCTTTTAAGATGGAAAGTTACTTTCAGAATTGCTTTGGTTAAAAAGCTGAAGCCTTACGTCTTAGTAACATTTGCTCTGTGTTATCTGTCATTGGTGGTCAGCAAGCAAAATGACCCCCAAATGCCAGAATCGAATGAATAATTAAGGCATTAAACTGTAGAACAGACATTTGATTCTTCAAGCTTGGAATGCAAAGAGGCAGAAAGTAGATGGCAATGTACAAAATGAAAAAAAAATACTCTATTTTTAGCTAAGTTTTGACTTCAGATTTCCAATTCAGCTAAAATGGGCATTCACTCACAGTCCTGAATCAGTTTTAATTTGAGGGAAAATGGTTAAAAGTTTTTTAATATATAAAAGCCAAAAGCCTTCATCAAGCAAAATGCTTCAAAATGCTCATTCTAGCAAGCAACTATTTACCAAATTCATACTACTTCTGCTGGTAGTTTCTGAAAAAAAAATCATCTACTACCTCCACAAATGCATACCACCATTACCATCATATGTCTTTTAGAGACCAAATTAATCTCTCTCTTTAAAAATAACTTCATTCAGGGCTGGGAATGTGGCTTAGTGATAGACTCCTTGTCTAACATGCATGAAGCCCTGATTTCAATTCCTCAGTACCACATAAACAGAAAAAGCCAGAAGTAGGGCTGTGACTCCAGTGGTAGAGCATTAGCCTTGAGCACAGACAGACTCAGGGACAGAGTCCAGGCCCTGAGTTGATAGATAGATAGATAGATAGATAGATAGATAGATAGATAGATAGATAGATAGATAGATAGATAGATAGATAGATAGATAGATAGATTTCATAGATAGATAGATAGATTTCATAGATAGACTTCATTCAATACCTAAGCTACTTTTTGTTCTGGAAATTCCCTCAAGGAGTCTAAAATTGACCTTAACTTTGAAAATAGTCATACTGTCTCCCATCTACAAAAGATAAAGCTGTGTACTGATTGAGTGCACAGGTAATAAAACTGTAATAATAATAAAGCACTACTATTTTTGAGCACTTTTAAGAACTGAATTGTCTTCTTATAAAATTTACATATTGAAGCCTTGAATCCCAATGTGACTCTGTTTTGAGACAGAAACTTTGAGGAAATAAGTAAAATTGTGTGAATCATAAAGGCAAAGACTTAACCCAGTAGGAATGGTGTCATAACAAAAAACAGAGGCATAAGAGTGTTCTATGTCCCTGTCTCTCTCTGCTTCCCTTGGTTGCCTATCTGTCTCTTTGTCTCTAATTCTGTCTATCCCTGTCTGTCTGTCTGTCTGTCTGTCTGTCTCTCTCTCTCTCTCTCTCTCTCTCTCTCACACACACACACACACACATACATACACATGCACACATGACAGAGGAAAGGAAAACATGTTAATAGAAGAGCTTGCTATTGCTTGGTGATCATCAAGCATTAGCCCTGAGTAGCTAGCTCTATTACTACTTCATTTTAAGTATGAATAAACTGGGGCTTAACAGGGATTTGTGACTAGCCCAAAGTCCATGGACAGTGCCAGGTCTCTCTGACTGCAGATAAGTATTAGAGTATAAATTAAAATAAGCTAAAATATCTTTAAGGCAAGGCAAAGCTTCACATTTTTATGGCTAGTATGTGCTGTTTACTCTTCCACTTAAGACTTCTGACTTTGCATCAGTGCTACTAAATTAAACTTTACCAGCTTACATAACAATCAGAATTAACCAATGTAATGACATCAACATGTTCACATTGAATAGACGCACAACAGGGAACCATTGCAGCATCATTTTTTCTCATACTATTTGCCTCTCAAAATGGTATCATCTATTCTTGGGTATAAATTTGTGGTAGATTTAAACCTCTTTTATTAAACAATGCTATAAAATTCTGTAGTTGAGGCTGCAACTCTCAGCTTGTCTGGGGAGAAGCTTGTCTAAGAAGCCTGTCCTTCCTCAGTGCATATAATTTAATAGGAGGAACAAAAAGAAAAAATGTATCCAAAGGAGGAGGCTACAATGCTTGATAAGAAATGTACTCATTATCTTGCCCATGTAATTGTAACCCCTCTGTACAGTATTTTCACAATAAAATAAAAGAAAAAAGAAAAAATGTATCTTGAAATGTCTGTTTCTATTAGCTGCAATATTTATTTGCCAAGAGTACTCATGGCATATGTAGATTTTATATATGGAGGATACGTGGACATTAGGAGCTTTGGGAAAGACAATTAAATGGTGGCTAACACAGACCTAGAGGCTCATTTTATCTAGTACACTAATTGGTTAACTAGAAAAGTAACACAATGAGATTATAAACACACATGTGTCTGTGTGTGTGAGAGAGAAAAGAAGATGGAGCAAGAAAGAGAGGAGGAAGAAAGAAAAGGGGGAAGATGAAGACAGAAGAAGGAGGAGGTGGAAGAGGAGGAGGAGGAGGAAGGAGGAGGAGAACAAGAAGGAAGAGGAGCAGGAGAAGGAAGAAGAAGAGGAGGAAAAGGAGGAGAAGGAAGAGGAGGAGGAGGTGGAGGAGGAGAAGGGAAGGGGAAGGGGAAGGGGAAGCATTTATTGTGAGAAATTTGCTTATTTGATTATGGAGGCCAAGAAGTCTCATGAGCTTCCCTCTCCAAGTTGGAGACCCAGGAAAGTAAGTCGTAGTAGTATAATTCCGTCAGTATCTGAAGGCTTGAAAACCAAGGAAGTCTAAGTTCTAGTTCAAAAGATGTCCCAATTTAAGCAGTGAGGCAAATAGAAAAGGAGTGAATTCCTTTCTCTATCATCTTTTACTAAGTTCAGTGCTTCTGTGTAATGGAAAATGTCCACCTTCACTGGAAAGGTGAGTCCACAGATTCAGTGCAGAATTTATCCAGAAACAGCAGACCTAGAAATAATTTTTGGTACAGAAGATGAGACATGCTGGCTATCAAGTGCCAGCTAGGTGTTCAGTATATGCTACTCATTTTTATTGACATCTGAAACAGAGGTTTGTCTCATAATGTGCTTATCCAGCCAATCAGAACCCAAGGGCATCCCCTTTTAGCTTGTGGCATAATCAAAGTAGACCCACCAGAACTTTCAAGGCAATCTCAAGCTTTCAGGGAGAGAGACAAAGCTACAAGTAGGGAAAAGGTCATTTTTGAAAATTATCTGGAAATAAACTATTTTCTCACTCCCAAGAAACTATACAATAATAAACATCAAAGAGCTGTTTAACTGAGACACAATAAACACTTTCGGGTACATTAGCACAATATAGGCATAAATTGATGATGATTTCCTGAGGAATACTGCAGAGTCACTAGAATGAGCTTGAATTCCAGTTACATAGATCAGTCATCAAAATAGCACCAACTAAAACTGAAAAGAGTCTAACTTATGTAACAAAAATTGGTCCAGTAGCAAACCCTTGCAAACTACAGTCCTAAGTATGCTGTGGTTCATCAAAGCTCAGATTATTCTGACATCAATCGTTCACCAAGGTGATGGTCACCATCACCTTGATGACCTCAGTAGGAGAGGACAGGTCTGGTAAAGCTTGTGAAGGAGGAAGATTTGTTAAGGACTATTACATTTGATCCAGATTTCATAAAAGCGAATGAATACATGATAGCTATCTGTTTGAAGGTTGAGCAAAATTTGAAAATAAATTATTTTTACCTATCTGGACTTAAGAAAAATCCCTGACCTTAGCATTTTGGTTAATTTTTCCATCATGTCATTTAGATACATTCTTTCATATTGTCAGATTCCTCACACTGTTGGGATTCATTGTCACAATACATTTGCAGAGCATCTAAGTTAGATGTAGGCTATCAAGAAATACCTAGAATGCAATCTTTATGCTCATAAAGCCACAGCCTAATAAACAACACACTCATACAAATGTGTGACCATAAGATCACAAGTACACACACATACACACACTATATACAATACTTAAATGTAGCCAGTCTCCATTTTGTGTCATAAATAAAAACTAAGGGAAATGTTTCACCATAATGTATACAATATAATCTACAATATACACTCTAAGACTCCAAGGTTTATCATTTGCCACTGCTGATTACTCTGTATCAACAGATCAGTCAATGCAGCACTGTCAGTCTTTTATATAATTTTGAGTTTAGATGCCATCTCGAGGATGGAGGTGTAGCTCAGAGTGGAGCATGTGCCTCGTATGAATCCAATCCTCAATACCAAGAAGGAAGATAAAGAAGCTGTTGTGGTGAATTGGCCTAAACTCATGTCATTCTCACAAACAAAAAGTCTTATTTGCATGATTTTGGTCTTTAACCTGACCACCCTAGCCAATGTTAGATATCTCCTTCTGTTTTCTTTTACATATTTCTCCTCAGGCCAGAATATATCAGTAGAAATATAGAAGCAATGAGGTATGAATAGTAGCCATTTGGACTTCTGGGTGTAAAGAAAATATTCTCTACAAGATAGGACCTCCTTTGGACCACACCTCTATCCATGGAAATTGTCAAATTATTATGAGCAGGAAAAGAATGTCATCCTACCACTTGGGAGTAATTGTTAGCAGGCAAGTGATCGTGTAATACATAGCAATTGTGGGTTTTAAGGGCAAGATTCCAGACCATGATATAAACACAGTTGTCTGCCCAAGGTTAATAAGGTAATATAGTTTGCTTACTCTAGCTCAGAGTTAAATTAACTTCATAAACTATGAGTGTGAGTTCTATCTTTTGGTCATAGGCATCAAGCTTAATGTTCTGAAGGGAACCAAAAAGACAATGTTTCATGGAGTATTCAATCCCCTTTTCACTAGCCTGAAAGACACCCCCCTTCCAACATACCCTTCTGATAAACGACTGTGAGATGCAAGGTTCTTTGCTGACAATCTTTTTTAAATTACTTAGAGAAATTTTTGCTAAGAGATTGCTTCACCCAAGACTACTGCAGCATGGGACTTCTAAATGTTCAGATTACATGAGGCCAGAGAGTGTTCCACAGAACTTTTTGTGAAGCCTCTCAACAAACTGTCAGAATGGCCATCAACTATTTTAGAAAAGCATACAATTTGGTCTTGTGGGGTGAAGAAGGAGGAATCCAATGTATCACCAAAATGAACTAGGGTGGCAGCCTGAAGGAGTGGCTTACATGGCCAGTCCCCATGCTACTGTCATCAGAGTGAGCCACTGTAGCACCATATTCAACATCTGACTGCTTGGAAGTTTAATGACCATTATCTGGGAAGAGGAGCTCAGCTACCTCTTTTCTATAATATTTACATAACATGGATGATACTAAAACGAAAGCAGAATTCTAGGGTAAGTGAGCAGAGTCAGTGTACTGACAGTGCCTCTATCTTAGGTCTCAGAAATGTCCCATCCCCCATATTTTCAGATCACTGTCTTTCTGTTTTCAGATTTAAAAGGGAAACAAAGGAGGAGGCAACAATGCTTGATAAGAAATGTACTCAAGGGGCTGGGAATGTGGCTCAGTGGCAGAGCACTTGCCTTGCATGCATGAGGCTCTGGGTTCGATTCCTCAGCACCACATAAGCAAAAAGAAAAAAGCCAGAAATGGCGCTGTGGCTCAGGTGGTAAAGCGCTAGCCTAGAGCTGAAGAGCTGAGGGACAGCATCCAGGCCCAGAGTTCAGGTCCCACGACCGGACCCAAAAAAAAAAAAAAAGAAATGTACTCAATACCTTGCCCATGTAATTGTACCCCTCTGTACGATACTTACACAATTTAAAAAAAAAAAGTGGTATAAAAGTTAAAAAAAAAAAAAAAAAAAGAAAAAGAAAAAGAAAAGCACCTACCACTTAATGCTAAGATAAACTGGAGGTGTGGCTCAACGGTCGAGTACTAATGGTGATCCTTAGTGAAAGTGCAAGGTTTTGAGATCAAGCCCCAGTACTAGCATAAAAATACTAAGTCAGCAACTTGAGTCATGGGAAGTCTTCACTTATTAACAAAAGCAGTTATAGTATGGGATATGTTAGCAGTGAAGAAATGTAAATTAATAAGTAGAAAGTCAGAAGAACCAAACAATGGCAGGTCTACCATCCACTGAAGGGCATTTCCAGGCTTTGATAGTATGAAAAAATGTGCTAAAGAATTAGCTTCATGGAAAACATGTAAATATACATAAATCATTTCATCGTTCTCTGTTAGTAATAGCAAGCTTTTATGAGGACACTTTCATTTTGGCTGCACATCTTTTTTTTTTCTTTTTTCTCTTTCTTTTTTTTATATTGTGAAAATACTGTGCAGAGGGGTTACAATTACATGGGCAAGATAATGAGTACATTTCTTATCGAGCATTGTAGCCTCCTCCTTTGTTTCCCCTTCCCATCCCAACTTCCCCCAACCCTCCTCGCCCCCCACCAAAGTTGTAAAGTTCGTTTTCAACATAACGACTTGTACATCTCATTGTTGCAATGGGTCCACCTGTATCCTATTTAAATGATTTGTTTTTTCCCTTCCCCTCCACAAATTATAACAACATCAAATACAGTGAAAGCAGGGGTTATACCATGGGGGAAGGACATACAAAGCAACAAAGAAATCATCTTATAAATGTGTTAGAAATAATCGCATGAAAGAAAAAAAAACATTTGAATACATATCTTAGGGTTCATTTCCCTAACATCAACTTATCTGACCTTTTCTGCTTGACTCAGACATATACTAGTTATTGCAAATAAGGGAAACCATGGGACCTATGTTTCTTTGGGCCTGGCTTACTTCACTTAATATAATTTTTTCTAAGTCTTTCCATTTCCTAACAAATGGGGCAATGGCATTCTTTCTGATGGAGACTTAGAATTCCATTGTGTATATATACCACATTTTCTTGATCCATTCATCTATTGAGGGGCATCTGGGTTGGTTCCATATCTTAGCTATGGTAAATAATGCTGCAATAAACATAGTTGTGCTGGTAGCTTTAGTGTGGTCTTGTTTGTGAACATTTGGGTAAATGCCCAAAAGTGGGATTGCTGGGTCATAGGGGAGCTCTATGTGGAGTCTTCTGAGGAACCTCCATACTACTTTCCAAAGTTGTTGAACAAATTTACACACCCACCAACAATGCAGTAAGGTTCCCTTCTGTCCACATCCCCTCTAGCATCTGTTGTTATTAGAGTACTTGATTATATTAGCTGCACATCTTAAGGCTCTGCCTAACCTATCTAAAACTCAGGATCCATTTTAATTTATTTAATTTCCTTCATGTTCCAATCAAACTGTCATAAAAAAAGAACCATGCTTTAATGGGGGCCCCTAGATGTAGTAACTTTACATCCAAAATGATTTGTCAAAATCTTATTTGTTTTATATACAGTTAACAATGTTTAAATCAACATAGGCATTTGTTTGTTTACTTTTTTAACAGCACAAAACATTTATTTATTTAATTGTTATTGTAAAGGTGACGCACAGAGGGGTCACAGTTACCTGAGTTGGCATTGTCATCTCGTCCCTCATTTTCTTCCAGTTTTTCCCGCTCCACTCCCCTAACAAATTATACAGTTCATTTTCAACATAGTGTCTACTATCACTGCTGCATTTGTTCACCCTTTATCCCTCCATTTCTGTGCCCTCCCTTATCCTCCCCCAAACAGATAAACATATACAAGACAAAAGGTACAGAAATAAAAAACCAGGACAAAGGAGAGGGGGAAAAAGCAAGAACCTCTTGTTTCCATTTCTTGGAGTTTATTTTGATAAACACCATTTTGTACGATCACATGCATATAGCTATTGAGCCTTTATGATCCTCTCTTAAGAATATCTTCCTTGGTCTAACTGTACAAAAAACTTTTTAAATAAAAGTATATTTTAGATCTACTCAACATGTAAATAAATATTAACATTTCTCAATCTATCATTGTGAAGGATAAAAATAAAAATAAATGATTACAGAAAGAAACATAAAAAATTCCAGAATGTTGCAATCATCACCTTCAGTATAACAATCTGATTGATTATAAAATTATATGCATAAATATTTTCTGATAAGATGATAGCATTTGATTTTTGAAAAAGAACTAAAATCTCCACATGCAACATAGATATTTCCTTGTGGCTGGATGCCTTACGTGGTGAGGTGGTCTTTATCATAACTACTTACCTTCTCATTAAAAAAGAAATATACATCTTCTCTTAATGACACATGCTTGAAATGATGACCATAGATCTGTAAACTGTGGGAGATATTATAGAAGCCACTTATTCAAGATCCTTGCCAGTTTATCTCAAACCCATTCAGACCTAAAGGTAACTTCCTACAGAAAATTGCTGCTTGTCTTTTGGTCGAGGAAATACATCATCTGTTAAATATTGTTTGATCTACAATGTGAAGAACCCACACAATTTCTAGGAAATTCAAAGAAAGCAAATTGCAGACATTTAGAACCTTCCATTTGCATGTAATTACCCTTTATATTATAACAAAATTTTGAGAAAAAAATGTTTTCAGAGGCTTGAGATTGTGTAATTGTTCCTACTAGTTGCTATTACTCGTGTATATAGAATTAATTTTATGCACAATAATCCTATAGTTATTTTCTAAGAGGGGAAGGCTAAGCTACTAATTTTCATAATTTCCAATTTATTATTTGATCATTATAATAATCCTTTAAGCCAGTTAACACTACTATGCCATGTCAATAGATTGAGAAACAATTATTGAGGTTAATATCCTGGCTATGTTTGCTAGGTTAATAAGTATCAGAAGCAGGATTCAAACCTAGGACATATTCTAGTCAGAGAAAAGCTAAAAACCAAGGAAATGGACATGAGAGACTCTGACCTGGAGAGAGCTTTCAAAATATCAAAATCAGATCAATGCCAAGTTTGTATTGACTCTGAAGAACAATTTACCCTTCAGCCTACATGTCAACAATGTTATGCCAGAACATATTGGCTCAGCAACAAAGCTGTCCTCGGGAACTGATATGAAAGAGAACTCTCAGGAGAGAAGTGCATGTCTACACACAAGCATCACATCCCAGAAAGAACATGGCTCTGGCTAACAGTATTTGTGACCTGTCATTATCGAAACTTTTAAGTTGTCCACAGCTTTCAACTACTTCAGCTGATTAATAAAATACATTATGTTCTCAGACGATCAGTTGCCCAGCTAGTAAACCCTAGTGCGGTGGTGTCTCACACTGTTTAAAAGAGGCAAAGAGCTGGGTGCCTGTAGTCTTAGCTACTCAGGAGGCTGAGATCTGAGGATCGTGGTTCAAAGCCAGCCAGGGCAGGAAAGTCCATGAGACTCTTATCTCCAATTAACCACCAGAAAACCAGAAGTGGCACTGTGGTTCAAGTGACAGAGTGCTAGCCTTGAGCTGAAGAGTTGAGGGGCAGCACCCAGGCCAGAGTTCAAGTCCCACAACCAAAAACAAAAACAAAAAAATGGACAAAGATCAAGCTGAACTGTACATTATTTCTATACAGGCTAGAGAAATAAAGTTCTTGAGGCTCAGTGGTAGGGCACTTGCTTTGCATGCATGAGGCCCTGGGTTCGATTCCTCAGCACCACATAAGCCAAAAGAAAAAAGCCGGAAGTGGTGCTATGGCTCAAGTGGTAGAGCGCTAGCTTTGAGCTGAAGAGCTGAGGGACAGCGTCCAGGCCCAGAGTTCAGGCTCCACGACTGGACCCCCCCCCCCCAAAAAAAAGAGAAATAAAGTTCTTATCTCTAAAGATTTTCTAGAAACCTTTTCTACCCTCTAGCAGAAGAAAAGAAGTGACAAATCTGAAATTATAAGATGTTCTTTATATATCACACATAATTTATACTTTGGGCAGAGTCCCAGAAGTCACTGGGTCATATGCTCACTTAGGACACCAACCACTATGTGATTGATAGTTGTCTTCTTTGCTGCCATGACCATGGTAGCACACTGCACTTTGATTGTCTCATCTGGACTACTGACTGGCTTGTTTTGGAGTAACTGGCTTCCCATGTTACCCGCGAAGCATGTTAGGTAAAGATGAAGCACAGGTTAGGGCTCATTAAGCTTCGAAAGGCTGCAGCCAGTAGCTCTCCTTGCCTTGACCTGATCCTCTAAAGCTTTGTGTTGCTCCATGTTGACACATGGCCAATCTTGTCAGACTAGTGACAATGAAGAGGAAAAAAAAATGAAACTCTGTTAATAGGATTATATGATTTGGGGAGTAGAATGTTGTTGCAGATGATTTATTTTGAAAGCTGATTTCATTTTAGTGAAAACAAGCTTGACCCATTACACCAGAGACTGTGATGCCAAACACAATCGTTTGTAATTTGAAAGATGTGATTGGTTTTTAATGTGAGAATTTCACAAGGTTACAAAGAGGAAAAAAATTAAACTCGTTTCATATAACAAAGTCACTTTGGGATATGGGTTGCAATGCCCTGACAGTATCCAGATGCCCTGACTGCACTGCAAGGCAGACAGGTAGATAGGTTTGATTTACACCACTTCTCAATTGTGTTTGTCTCAGGCCTTTGAAATAGCCTATTAGGTTTTTTCTTTTGTTTTGGCTTTTGCCAACATAAGTAGAGTAAGACATTGTAAATACTGGAAGTATGCAGGGCCAAGCAAAGACAGGAGAAACAAATTAAGGCAAAGAATTTTATACTGCAGGTTTTTGCTTGCTGAGTGTGTGTGTGTGTGTGTGTGTGTGTGTGTGTGTGTGTGTGTGTTTGAACTGTCCATGTTCTTTGCTTCCTCCCATTTGACCAGACCCATAGCCTGATATTTATGCTGTTTCGCTTTAATGATCTGACTTACTTTTTCCAAGTTCTAAACTACATTCTTCCCCACCTACCACACCTATGAAAGCTTTTAAAGAAAATAAACATTCAGTAATAAAACTTTTAAAAACACAATCACAAAGACAGGCACCCGTGGCTCTCACCTGTAATCTTAGCTACACAGGAGGCTGAGATCTAAGGATCACAGTTCAAAGCCAGTCCAGGCAGGAAAGGCCGTGAGACTCTTATTTTCAATAAGCCACCAGAAAACCAGAAGTGGTGCTATGGCTCAAGTGGTAGAGCACTAGCCTTGAGCTAAAGAGCTGAGGGACAGCACCCAGGCCCAGAGCTCAAGCCCCATGACCAACAAAAAATAAATAAACAAACAAAACAAAAAACACAATCACAGATATATCTGAAATTCTCAAAATGATGATGGTTAAATTTTTGTTCTGCTACATTTTATTGGATCATACAACTTTGTGCTAATATGTAATCCAATGTGAAATTTTTCTAAAATGGTCAATGGAATAAATAAAAGGTGATTCCCTAAAAAAAAAAATTCAAATTGAAAAGGTCAAAAATGTAAGCCACTGAAGAGTTCTATTTGTGGAATGTATTTCTCTGTTCTTTAAATAGGCTTTCTTCAAGAGCTGGGAGGATAGCGCTGGAGGGGTAAGGGCAATCCACATATAACAGCATTTTTCAGAACCTTGGATAGAAATAACACATAAAACATGAAACCTTTCTGTTCTTCCCATAATTGTTTGTTATTTTTTTACCTGTTCATTTTGAATACATACCATCCTGTTCTTTCATGATTGGCAGGAGAAAGCAATTGAAGAAGCTCCATGATTGCAGGGCTTCTTATAGATGCTTAGTTGACAAAATTATTGCATCAGGTGGACTCAGCACAAAAAGACACAAGCCCAAGTAATATGAAAGGCACCAAGAAACTGGAAAGGAAATAGGTTTTTCTTTTATTGAGATGAAATTTTGGAGGAATGTGTTGGGAGTCAGAAAAATAAGCCAAGTGAGATTACAAAAATGCCCAGAATTCAGTATAAGCAAGCTTTGCTTTGCTCCTAGTATTCATGTTTCCACCAGGCATTCAGCGGCAGCCCACCCAGAATCCCACAACAGCTAATTCCATATGGTAGGTCTAAGTGTATTTCCATTGTTCTTTTTTGATTCTTCCTTTTTGTTCATTATTATTTCATTCTCATATTGAATAGCAAATGTATTGGTTACTTTTCTTACCTCAGTGACAGACACTTCCCATTAAAAACAAAAACTGGGGGACAGGGAAGATGGCTCAGTGGTAGTGCTTGCTTTGCATGCATGAGGTCCTAGGTTTGATTCCTCAGCACCATATAAGCAGAAAAGGCCAGAAATGGTGCTGTGGCTCAAGTGGTAGAGCTCTAGCCTTGAGCTGAAGAGCTGAGGGACAGTGCCCAGGCCCCGAGTTCAGGCCCCACCACTGACAAAAAAAAAAAAAAAATATATATATATATATATATATATATGAAATATATATGTGAAAAGAAGGAAAGATTCATTCCATTCACCGTTTCTAAGGATTTTGTCTATTATAGTAAAGAGAGTAATATGAACAGAGCAGTTCACATTGGGGCAGCCAAGAAACAGAGATAAAGGAAAATATAGTAAGGAACCAAGACAAGTTAACCCAAGGACAATCCCTTAGTGACCTACTTCTTCCAATTAGGGCTTCCATTTTTCTCCTCCCCCAATGTCATCATATTACACATCCATCAGAGATGAAACCATTGATTAGGTCAGAATCCTGAGGATCCAATCATTTCTCAAAATCCTATCAGCTGGCCACCACGCCCTCAATAATTTAGTAATAAGAGACATTTTATAATCAACACATAATTACAAAATGGATTCTTTCACTTTTTAAAATTAGTTCTTAAAATAAGGAAACTTAGACACTATAAAATAAAATTAGAGTCATTATAGATGGATGTTACTGGTGCGAAAATGGCCTAAATTTATTGTCTATTATATTTTAGCTATTTTATATATTTTTACTTTTTTTTTAGTCAGTCGTGGGGCTTGAGATCTGGGCCTTGGCGCTGTCCCTCAGCAATTCAGCTCAAGGTTAGCACTTTACCACTTGAGCCATAGTGCCACTTGCAATTTTCTAGTGGTTTATTGGAGATAAGAGTCTCACGAACTTTCTGCCTGGGCTGGCTTTGAGCCATGCAGCCTCCTGAGTAGTTAGGATTACAGGCATGAGCCACTGGTACCTGGCTTATTTGTACTTTTTTAACAGGCACTTAAGATAGATTTTTGTATTACACCTGTAGGAGTTAATAGAAACTTGAAGTGCAAAACTTTTAAGAGCCTGTAGGTCTGTCTACTCCAAAGCCCCTGGCCGTCCCAGCTTCTACCTCCCAACTTCACTTGAGGTAGTAAAAGTTTATTGATGCTCCTTGTTGAGCTCAAGACTTAGGCAAAGATATGAGCTTAGTTACTTCTCTGTTTAGTACATCAATGTAGGACAGAGTTTGGGGAAAGAGTTTGGAGATTTTCAGATGGAAAAAAATGAAACATTACATTTTATAATCAATTAGGTGAATGGATAAACAGGTTGATGGATAATTGTAAAGTACTACTGACTGTGTAGGTTTGGCCCTGTGACCAATGGCCAAATTTATATATTTAGGTTATATGTACAGTATCCTGTGCTTTTTTGTATTTTCACATTTAATCCTCCAAATACTATAAGCAAGACAGAGTTTTAGCCTTCTTTGAAAAAAGAAGAAGCTATGTATTCGAGAAGTTAAGGAATCTGTCCATAATCAGATTTGTCTAAAATGAACTTTACTGGTGTGGTGTGTGTGTGTGTGTGTGTGTGTGAGAGAGAGAGAGAGAGAGAGAGAGAGCACATTGGAGTACTGGGGCTGGAACTCAGGGCTTTGAAAAACTCTTAATTGTGAATGTTTTTCACTAACAGTTGGAGCCCTATCACTTGATTCAAGTCTCTAATGCCAGCTTATTGCTGGTTAATTGGATATAGCAGTGCCCTGGATTTGTCTTCTTGAGCGTGCTTTGATCTTTGATCTTCAAATCTCAGCTTCCTGAGTAACTAGGATTATGAGTCACCAGCACCTGTCAAACTTCACTTTAATCTCTTAGATCAGTTCTTACTCCTTCCTACACTTCCATGCCAACTCTGAGCATCCAACTATTATGCTGCTTATCACAATGTCTTTAAAACACTGGGTCACTCATTTTCACACACTTCAACTTCAATCTCCTTGAAATGAAGGATTGTAAATTTTTTCTCTTTCACTGAAAAATAAAAACATTTTCTTTGAGTTTCTAAAATGTTCGTTGTACAAGCTCTTAAGTCTCACTACTCAGAAATGACAATAGTCAACAATATTGACAACAGTGGTGTTCTTTTCTGTCTTTGCTCTGTTTTCTATCTTTCATTCTTAGTACCTAACATAATGCTTGGCACACAATGACTATGTGTTTAATGTAATTGTGGAATGCATACTTACAGGAACTGACCCAAAAATTAGTCATCTAGTCTAGATAATATTTTATATTTCTTTGCTCCTTAAGCTTTCATATCTGACCTATTTGTAAACATTCATCCACATTTTATCACTTTATAGTGGTCATATGAAGGCTTTGGAAAAATGACCTCTCTTACTATAAATATGTTTTATGAAAGGTGAACTATTTATGCCTCCATAACACATCCCCACAATAAATGGTTCTTACCAGGTACTGATTGGTGGTTTCTACCGTTTAAAACAAAATGCTTCCTTCTTGAATTCCAGTGGCTTGCTAAGATTGTACAGTCTACCTAGGAACAGAAAGCTACACAAAGTCAAACTCCGAACTCAGAGGGTAAAGTGCACACTGCATGAGAGATCATGGAAATCCAATCCAAGTATACTAAATCCCTTGGCAATGTGCAGTCAAGAGTGAAGAAGTCCTAAAGGAATATGCAAAGATCTTGAAGTGGAAGCCATAAATGTCTGTTTCCTACAGTCTCCATAAGAGAAGGGGGCAGCAAAGCATCTTAACATTGTGTTAGTTCTTCAGCCAGTAATGATAGCATCACCAAACACTTCAAAAGAGTTATACAAAAAGTCCAAAGTTTAGCTTTGGAAAACAAGGGAAACAAACTGACTCTGTGGTTTGTTATGAGATCCTGGGAGGAGCTTTGAGTGTTACAAAAAAGTTTTTCCTCTTCCAGTCCTTCCAGCCTCTTACCTTGTGGGTCTCATTCTTTTTTTTTTTTTTTTTTCATGGAAGCTCAGCAGACAGGGGGTGGAGGGATAAGCTAATTGGAGAAAAAGACCCTTCAACGTTGGTGTCCTTTGGCATGACCTGAGACTATGGCCCCAAGAGCAGATTGTGGAACTAGAAGCTTTTTCATTGAATCTGTCTTACTAAGAGGAAAAACTGCTTTGTGTGATGACTTTATGGCAAATGCTGGCAAAAGTTTTGCCCTGCATACTGAAAGAGAGACATTTCTGACCACAGCTCATGAACCACACTTATTTACTCTGGCACATGCCCACTATTTGTTCATAGGCTTTCTGTCTCTACTAAATGTGTTCCAATTTTGGAGACTAAATCATTGCCAGTAGTTTCCAAGACATTCTGCTAGGCTAAGCAAAATTGCCTTAAGCAGTAGTCAGAAACCACTGGAGTAGTATAGTAAATACAGACTATTTGCAGAAAATGAATGATACTGACCATCTTATCTTTTTTATGCTGCAGAAATCAATGTGTCATACATAACTTGCAGATAGCCAAACAAGTCACCATCAAGAAACAAGGTGTGTATAAGGGCTTCTATCCTCATTAGAGCTTAACTTGTGATAGAAACTACTGTAAAGGTTTGGTCATAACTGTAAATTCAAAATATGGCCACATTCAAGGAAGTTGTGCTAGAGATTAGTTACAGATGAACCAGTAGTCATCTTTTTCTTGGTATGAATTTTTAAAATGAATGTAGGCTCAGAAAACAGGGAATGATGATGATATGAAGAAAATGGTGGTTCCTGTGGGTTTCTCATAACCATTTATGGATTGAGTAAGAGTCATCTCACTCCATGATGAGTCATTAGGTTGGGCCTAATGTTGGTTCCATGGGTTATATAGAACCATGCTGACTTAAGGTGTAGGATCACTGGAGAGTCTTCCATACATAATGAAACCTCCTAGTACTCGGGCTGCTATATTCCCTATCTTGACCCAGGTAGAGACTAAGAAAAGAATATATCATGTAATATCTCTTTCTATACATAGCTCTTTTGAATAGTTCCTATTAGATTTGTTTCTAACCAGAGCAGAGATTTTAATTACACGTGTACATAAATAATGAATTAAGGATGCTCAGAACAAAACCCAAAATTTAATATCACCAATACGGCTATGCTTGCATTTGGAAAAAGGTTCATGAAAGCAAATAATTTTATTATATATTTTATGGTAAAGATACTGTAGAGAGGGGTTACAGTTATATGAGTAAAGTAATGAGTACATTTCCTACCAAGCATTGTTACCCCTCCTTTGTTTTTCCCCTACCATCCCTTTCCTCCTCACCTTCCCAACTCCTCCCTCTCTTCCCCAAAGTTGTAAAGTTCATTTCTTGTACATCTCATTGTTACAATGGGTCAACCTGTATTCTTTTTTTTTTTAATTTTTATTTTTTTTTATTTGTGAACATACTGTACAGAGGGGTTACAATTACATGGGCAGGATAATGCATACATTTCTTACCAAGCATTGCAGCCTCCTCCTTTGTTTACCCTTCACCTCCCTTCCCAGCCTTCCCCCTCCCCCCCAATCCCAATCCTTCTCCTTCCCCACCTCAACTTGTATTCTTTTTTTTTTTCTTTTTTTTTTTAAATTTTATTTTATTTTATTTGAGAACATACTGTACAGTCAACTTGTATTCTTATTTCAACTTTTTGTTACTTCCCTTCCCCTCCCCAAATTAGAAAAATGTATATAAAAGATGCAGGGCACCAGAATCAAACACAGTGAAAACAGGGGTTATGCCATAGGGAAGAACATACAAAAGAAACAAAAAAAAAATCACATAATACATTATAAGTACATTAAAAAAACAACAGCAACAAAGATAAAACTTCTTGTGTCCCTATATTTGGGTCCATTTCACCTACATCATCTTATATGGTCATATACATAGCTTTTGACATTTTCTGCTTGTCCTAGACATATACTAGTTATTGTAGATAAGGGAAACCATGGGACCTATGTTTCTTTGGGCTTGCCTTACTTCACTTAAAAAAATATATACAATGGAATTCTTTGCCTCCATCAGAAAGAGTGATACCACCCCATTTGTTAGGAAAAGGAAAGACTTGGAAAAGCAAATAATTTTTGCTGGACCCCAGTGGCTTTCTTACCTAGGTACTCTGAGGATTGCAGTTTGGAGCCCGCTCAAGCAGGCAAAGTCCATTAGATTATCTCTGATTCATCACCCCATAAAGCTGGGAGTAGAGCTATGGCTCAAGTGGTAGAGGGCTAGCTTTAAGCAAAACAGTTCAGGGACAGTGCCCAGGCTCTAAGTTCAAGCCTCAGGACTGGCACAAAAGAAAAATAATAATCATTTTCTTATGAGGTGACTAAGCAGATTCTTCCAAATAGTTACATGCTTTACAATATTTCTTGGGACTCACTGAAACAAGTCTCTTTCATTCTAAGGTTGGAACAAAAATAAGTTGAAATAAGTCTCAATTAAAACTCCATGTGCTGGATTTGTGGGGGAGAGGAAGGGTATTCGTATCTCTATTCATGTTTATTCTGTTAACATTTCAGACATTTTAACTTTGGGTAGTGGACAACATAAAAGGGGAGTAGGTAAGAACAAGGCCACCACATCAAACTGATAGTGGGGTAGAGGAAACATTTGACACCTCCCGCCATCTCTGCTTTCTGTCTGTTTTTAATTTTCCTAAATCATTCCCGTCTGGAGATTGTATATTTTAAGTTGTCTCTCCAAGCAGCACAGAGGTACAGTGTCAGGGAGCCTGATCTCAGAGCAAAAGAGATGCGAAAGTTAGAAAGGCCTCAAGCCACAAGCAAGACAGGAAAGGAATAGGGTGGGGTTGAACATAAAATGGCATTAGCCATTATAGCATTTGGGAAGATGGCCCTGAGACATAGCCTTTCTCTCATTTAAGACTTTCCATGAGTTTTTGTCTTAAAATGTCTCTCAAAAGTTCTACAGGTGACTTTTCTAAGAAATATAAAGTTCCGTGAAATTTTATTGGAAATGAGATTCCAAAAGACTTCAAAGTAAGCAGATTTGTCTTTTGTAAGATGATGGTAATAGAAAATGAGAGAGAGAAAAAAACTGTTAACAAAAAGTCCGATGTGTGCTACACACATGCATGTGCATACAAAAATCATGATGTTATACAGCACATCAGTAGTCAGCTTTAGGCTAAATAAATTGTCCTGCATCTGTATCTTAACACAGCTCCCCAAAAGTCACTGAGGTTGGGAGGGGGAGTCAGATTTCAGACTCACATGGTGACTATAGCACATATGTTTTTCAAATACATACATATGTATATATAAATATATGTATAAATAAATATGATAATGTTTTCTGCCTACATAGTAATAGTGAGGATCAAATGAAACTAAAGCATGGGACATGTTACAGAGTCAGTACTCAAAGCCTATTAGCTGCTGTTATTATCCAGAAATTTACCTGGTATGGGATTATTTACTTGCGTATTTATTTTGGTGGTACTACGGTTTGAACTTGAAGCTTCACACCTGCTTGGCAGGCACTCCACCCCCATAATCCATAACTTCTTCCTCTTTTTAGTGTGGTTATTTTTGAGATAGAGTGTTATACTTTTTGCCTAAGCTGGCCTAAACTGTAATATTCCTATTTATACTTCTTATCATAGCTGGGATGAAAAATATGTGACAGCATGTCTGAATTTTTCTGTTGAATTAGTATATTGTGAATTTTTTCACAAACTGGCCTCAAATTATTATCTTCCTGATATCTACCTCCCAAGTAGCTAGGATTACAGATGTGAGTCCCTAGCACTCACCATTATATGGATTTTTATTTATTTTTGTCAGTCGTGGGGCTTGAACTCTGGGCCTGACACTATCCCTCAGCTCTTCAGCTCAAGGCTAGCACTCTACCACTTGAGCTACAGTGCCACTTCCAGTTTTCTGGTGATTTATTGGAGATAAGAGTTTCATGGACTTTCCTGCCCCGGCTGGCTTTGAACCACAATCCTCAGATCTCAGCCTTTTGAGTAGCTAGGATTACAGGCGTGAGCCTTTTTAAGATGACAAAATGATAACCAATATCTTCCTTTCAATAGTCATGATTCCAATTTGTATTGTTTCAGCCTGTGTGTGTGTGTGAGTGTATGTGTGTGTGTGTGTGTATGTGTCTTGAACTCAAGGCCTAGGTGCTGTTCCTTAGCTTTTGCCCTCAGGGCTAGCACTCTACCACTTGAACCACAGCTCCACTTACAGTTTTTTGGTGGTTAGTTGGAAAAAAGAGTCTCACAGATTTTCTTGCCTGGGCTGACTTCAAATCATGATCTTCAGATCGCCTAAATAGCTGAGATTACATACAGGAACCACCAGCATCTGGCTAGCTGTTTCAATCTTGTATTTCTTCTCATATACATTTTCCTCTGCTCACATTCACTAAGAATTCTATGAATTCAGGGAGTGTAACAAATGAAACATGAAGAAGTTGAAACATGTCTTGATTTTGGAATGTGGGAAATAGTAGGCAGGGGATGGAGAACAAATATAGTCATAATATCTATGTACATGTATGAAAATGGAACAGGAAAACTCAATGAGACTGGTTGGAGAAAGGAGAGGGGGCAGCGGGAGAAGGATAGAAGTAACTCTGGTCAAGATGCATTCTATCCATAATTGGACATGTTGAAAGGAAGCACCCTGTACAACTAATTTATACTAAAGGAAGATAAAATAATCCTATGAACTTAGCACCAGTGTATTGGACATTACACACCACTGTCATAAGCCCTTGACAGTGTTGATGTCATGATTTTTCTGCACGGAATAGCAATAATGGTATGAGCTCGCACAGTGAGATCTGCATTGTACAGGAAGGATAAATGGCATTTCTGAAGAGCAATTATTTATGGATTAAGTCAGTATCACCATGTTTTGGTCAAGACCACCATTTTTTAGGAATAATAAAAATGACTCATTTATTCTTACACTAATAAAGCTATCGATTACTATTGGTGATGGCGCCACTTTAAAAATCTCTGCTTTATTATGTGTCTAGTCTCGCTGCCATTCTTTCCTAAAACTGAACAATTATGACTGCAATTTGTTTTGGTTAACTATCTTTCTGTATTTACTATCATTTAATCATTAGAAGAGCAGTGAAGAACTTGCTTCAAATGAAGAAGCAATCAGTAAAAGAAGAACAGACATTTATTAGTATGTGTGTGTGCCCACTTAGGCCAGCATTAGAAATTCCTCTGCCTTGTGTGCATTTACTTGTGTGAAAGATGTATTTACACATAGAAATAACATAATTACTAAGAACTAATAATGGTGCCCTTGATTCTCACTGGAAATCACTCTAAGTCAAATGGGCAAATTTTCTAAGACTTTAAAGCTAAACTAAGTCTTTGTCTAGTCAATGACAATATTTTTTGGCAAGGCTATGAGGATATTCAGAAAGTCTTGGATCAGCCAAGCAAAATGAAACATAAACAGTGTCAAATCAAAACTGCTGTAGGCATTTTTTGTTGTCTTTTGACTTTAAATCGTTACATAATCAGAAACAAAAAGTGCTGTTTTTAGAGACAGTGGAAAAGAAAGTGAAGGTATAAACATTTAAAAGAAATTGGCAATCGGTTGTGAGATTACATTGTCTAAGTAGGAATCAGGCTCCTCTGATCTTTTAAGAATCATCATGTAGGCAAACCTTGGGGTGAGGCCAGGGTTCCTGGGTGTGTCTGTATGTGCATGTGGGAGGGTGCTGAGTACCTTGCTTGATGCCAACCTCTCAGAGGAGAAACGTATGTTCAGTTCTAGGTCTTCCTGTTGACAGAGCAATCAGTCACGTTCTCCTGTGGACTGTTTGGTGCCAGCACCTCCTCCCTCCACGGAGATGAGATCAGGCTATGCAAAACAGATCCTCTTGACTCTCCCAGCCTCCAGGGCTGGCCCTTCCTTACCCTGAGAATATACCTGTCTGTGTGCATGATTTTTGAAGAGGTGAAAATACGTGTTCCAAAAATATTATTTGCACAGATTTGAAACGTGGCTCCTGAAATCTCACTACTGAAAATGTGCCATGTATGAATCGAAGTGTTGCTCTCAAATCATCCTGAAAGTTAAGGTTACCTGCCCCCCCCACCAGAAGCTACCCCCTCCTTATCATGCACCATATATTAAACTGTCTTTACCCTTTCTACTCTTGTTGGAATTAGACTACAGGTTAACACCTTGTTTTCCTTGGAAAGCAGAAGTAAACGTTCAGTGAGAATAGACCATGATGCAGGTAAAACATGATAGGAAATCTGCCTACACAAGAAATAAAGTCCAGAACAGGTAAGGGCTACAGAGAGGAAACCTTGAATAACTACATTAAATTATACTTATGGGCAGGGCAAAGTAGGAAGAGAGGAAAAGCCATTCCAGAACAGGTGAATGTTGACAAAGAGCCATTCCCAGACTTTCCCAAGAGGAACCTTGCTAGAGGATAAACCTAGCAACATAGCCTGTAGGAAAGTCGCTCCTCCTCCCCACAACAAACACATACCCCATCCACATCTGTCCCTTTGTCTATTTCTCTCTTGGGACACTTAGAGTTGCTATGAAAGCTTCTCAGCTTTTTTTGTAAACTACTCATAAAACAAAAATATTCAAAAAACCTAAAGTTATCCAAATGATCATGCCCCTGATTTCTCAATTGTAACACCCAAATCCTTTGGCACATTAATAGAACCTTGTTACATTGTTGGCTGGAAGTCAGTGAGTAAATCCCTTGAGAACTGCAGTTATATACAAGCTACTCACAAAGAGGAAAAAAAAACCAGTATATTCTCAACAGTGCTTATCCCTTGGTTAAAAGTAAGTTATAATTTTTAAAGCAGTAAAAATGCATATTTCACTGTTATTAAATCTGTACTTTCTTTGTACAGGTCTTTATTCATTAAGAGAACTGCAGATGCTTTGAGTCTATAATATATATGACCTACTAAGATGCTTCCAAAGAAATTGGTTTCCCAGAAGAGGACACTCCACCCCCTTCAGCCACCTGATGCCACTACTTTCAAGTCTTGGAACTTCCCTATCCACTCTGGGACTGCAGAGCTCTTGGGACAATTGCCCAGGCCATGTTTCATAAACTAGCCCTCCCTTGAAAAGTCAAGATGTTGTTTTCATACATAGGGAAAGGGTCTCTCCAGGTTTTGTTATGGGTTTTATCAGATGGACAGGTCAGATGGGGTAAAGATGTCTGAAATAGGAGAAGGGAAAAGTTTTCTTTAGCTACTCAGTAAGAGGGTAAATGGGATTTAAGTGTCAGGGTGTGGTGGCTCACACTTATAATCCCACTTTCTTGGAAAGAGGAGGTAAAAAGATCACCATCCAAAAGCTGAATCACGGTGAAGTGTGAGATCCTATCTATCTAAAAACAAAAGGAAAAACCTGGGTGCATAGTTTAACTGGCAGAGTACCTGTCTAACAAGCATGAGACCCTAAGTTCAAGGGCTAGTATTCCAACTTCATAAAAGAAGGGATTTAGAAATCCAGTTTTTGTTAATTTTGACAAAAGCATTGAATTTGTTTAAATCATTACCAGACAAGTATCTTTGATGTTTGAGGATCCATATCTTTCTTACGATAAAGCTGATTCTTTTGTAAGTAATAATATTTTTAAATGCACTTTCATTATAACTAGAGAAGGAAAGAAGAGAGACAAAAACACACTCTAGACATTTTGTCTTGTTCAATTTAATTTTCAAGCAACTACATATGAAAATGATAAAGTCATTCCATACCTATTATCTCAAAAGCTCATAATGTTTTACTAAGTATATTATTTATTTTCAAAGTAACTCTTGCAGGAAGATAAAAAAATTGAATTTTTTATAATTTACAAATATTTTAGCAAATAGCAATACAATTAGATGAAAACATTTTTTAAAAATCTTCTTACAAGTTGTTTTGTTTTCATGACTCCACATTATGAAAAACTTATTTCTACATTGATTTTTTTTTCCTTCAGTATTATAAGGATACAGCCTTAGGTGAAGAAAAGTTGCAATCAATATTTCAGAATTAAGTAGTGAAATCGATGAATTAACAGTGCCACTCCTACTATCAGTCAAGCATCGGGATACAATTAAATAGTGTCATTGTACTCAGCAGTTCAACATCTTTCCTGTGAATCAAAGCGATTAAATAGCTTTAACAGAAACTACCTCTGATGAGGTCACCCAAAATTGCCTTTCCATTATTGATTTCCTAGTAGCAATTATATTTCTTAGCCCAGAAATACATATGTCTCATTGAAACTGAATATACTGTATTGGGTTTTCTATTTGCTGGACTAAAATCTGTAATCCATCACAGACTTTTTCTGCAAGGTCATGTTTCCAAAGAGCAATGTCTTTTCCAAATTCTCATGGATTAGTCAGAGGAAATTTCCCTGTTCAGAAGCTACCGCTTCTGCACAATTTTGATCCTGACCCAGCAAAAGCAATCACTACACTTGGTCTTTGGAATCTGAGGAAGAAAACTAAAACAAGTGGTCATTATTGAAGAGGGTTTCTATAATTACTTTAATAGGAGAGAGTGATTTTATGTGAAGGTCTTTGTGACAACTCAGGAAGAAACAATCAAAAGGCAAACTTTTCACAGCTCCTGACAAGGTAAGACCAATAAATAGGAATGACACCCTGATTTTTTTTTTTTGGGGGGGGCGGGGACCCGGTCCTGGGGCCTGAACTCTGGGCCTGGGCACTGTCCCTCAGCTCTTCAGCTCAAGGCTAGCGCTCTACCACTTGAGCCACAGCGCCACTTCCGGCTTTTTTTCTTTTTGCTTCTGTGGTGCTGAGGAATTGAACCCAGGGCCTCAGGCATGCAAGTCAAGTGCTCTACCACTGAGCCACCTTCCCAGCCCCCTGATACCTTGATTGTTTATCCCAGAGACCCTAACACTTAGGTTGACCATATAATTTATCATCCAAACCAGGATTCTTTAGAGAGCAAAACTGCTAACAATTGTGCTAGAACAACAAGTGTTGGCCTATTCAGGCAAACATAGTCAACATATTAATACTTAAGATGAGATTGTAGAATACTAACATGGAGCAGATTCTTAGTCAATATTTAATAGGAAGAAGACTTTTATAAGGAGTTTGATGATTCTCATTTTAACCATAGGGGTTAGGATGTCCCAATCATGTTGCCTTTTTACTGCTTATTAAACCAGTAAGTCTTATCTTTCAGTAGGAGGTTATCTTACGTATCTCAGACAAGTTGGAAGCATTACTGGTCCTTTTCATTTAATACTAGAAACCAGTTATTTGAATATAGTAGTCCTCTTATCACCTAAATATGAATTTCCCATCCTGTACAGGATATTTGGCTTCCCCAAAAGGCAAGAGTTGTGAATCATTCTGTACTTATAACTTGGAAAGATAAGACACCATTTGTTAGCATGGAAGCTGCCAATAGTAGGTATTTATTGAGTACATGAGTGATAGGGAGACTAATCAACCCAAAAGATATATAAGGCCTGGTATGTGGCTCAAGTGATAAAGTACCTGCCTAGCAAAACACAAGGTCCTGAATTCAAACCTCATCACCACTAACAAATACATACATACATACATACATACAGAATATAATTGAATGGTAAAATAAACTGTCTTAAGTCCAATTTTATGTGACTTAAGTCTTTCTAAAACTACAATGAACCTCTCAGTAGTTCTTATTAAACATCCAGAGAATATTTTTAAGCTCTTCCTCTGTGACATTTCTTTGTTTTTCTTTCTTTTGTTCTTTCTTTTCTTTTTCCCTCTCTTTCCCTTCTTTTCTTTCTCTCTTTCTTTCTTTTTGATGCCAGTACTAAGGCTTGAATGCAGAGACTCAAGTGTCTCCCTTGGCTTCTTTTGCTGAAAGTTGTTACTCTACCACTGGAGTCACACCTCCACAAACAGCTTGTTGATGTTTAATTGAAGATAAGCATCTCATGGACATTTCTGCTCTGGCTGGCTACAAACCTTAATCCTCACACCTCAGCTTCCTAAGTAGCTAGGATTACAGGCATGAGCCTGTATTATGGATATTATGGTTACATTACTATAATTAGATCACACATTATTTACACTATTTTGCAACTTGCTCTTTGTACATAATAATATCTTTTGACTATTTCCATCTCAGTAAGAATAGCTCTACTTCCTTCTTTATTAAAATATCTTCTCTAATTCCCAAGTCTCTCCAGAGACTACCACTATTATCAGTTCTTTAAATGTCTTTTCATGCTCAATGTATATAAACGTATTATATGTATACATATACAAACAATAGGCTTCCTTGCTTTCTAAGTTTTATGAATCTTTGAACTTATTCTATATATACAGCTACTGTGCATATTTCTATTTTCTCAAATTATTCAAATATGACCATACTGAATATAATTTACAACTGGTTCCACAAAAGGAAGATAAAAACAAAAATAGAAAGACTTAAAAATGAAATTGAAAAGAAACACATTAGGATTAAATCTAGAATCTGCCATGAGATGTTAAAATAATCTTTGAAATGCAATTTGAGGTTCTAAGTGTTAACATTCTTGCTTTCAAAAAGGAACTGATAGATTGTATTACTTTGAAAGAAAGGATCTTCTCTGAACTTCATGTAGTCAAATCTTTTATTGACGATGATGAAACATTTTGGGGGGACTAGTCAATGAATGTAGAAGATACTTGTCTTTTGTTAATAGTTAAGAAACAACACTCCTCCATTTGGCATCAGTCAATGGCTGTTGCATTGATACCTGTCAGGGGGGCAAGTTTTACAGATGTTACAAAGAAATCAGTATCATTGAAATAAGGCATTTGTCAGAAAAAAATACCCAGGAAACAAATCAAAAAGGACACTTTCCTTCTATATAAAATATTTTACTAACTGAATTGGCTAGAACCCAGCATCTTGTTTTGGCTGGAGTCTGAAGGTGTTGAGGGATATCAATCCTGTGGTCACTGGCTAAATTGGTAAAGTTGTATCATTCAATCTTCTGCTTCAATTCCCCTTTTAGAAGACAAGAGGAATAATTGTGTTCAAAGCCTCTCCTTCAACATGCTGGAAGAAACAGATATGTGAACCTGCACGTGCAGAAAGTTTTCAAACAAGGTACTTTTTATGTAATCCTGTTATTATGACTGCCAAAGCACTGGCTCAAAGGGAGCAGGTGAGAATGAAAGGAAAGTGATGTGTGTATCAGAATCGACGTGGGAGATTTTTCAACCTTGCTTCACTGTCCTTACATCCTACGTGACAACCATTTTGAATGAAGACAACCTTGGAGACTGGTGTCATGGTTTGCAATATAAGCACTAGGTTAAGAACACAGAGATCTATAGGGCACTGATTACAGTCAAACACTTCAGTTTTAGGGTACCTGAGTTTTAATGCTAGCTCCATGTTGTACTAAGTATGTAATTTTTTTTTTTTGGGTCCGGTCGTGGGGCCTGAACTCTGGGCCTGGGAGCTGTCACTGAGCTTTTTTTGCTCAAGGCTGGAACTCTCTCACTTGAGCCACAGCTTCACTTCTGGCTTTTTGGTGGCTAATTGGAGATAAAAGTTTCAAGAATTTTCTTGCTTGGACTGGCCTTGAACCATGATTCTCAGATCTCAGCCTTCTGAGTAACTAGAATTACAAGTGTGAGCCACCAGCACCTGTCTTATATAATCTTTTGAAACATTTGTTTTTACCTGTGAGGTCTGGTGTGTTGCTTCCTCATATATAATAATAATATATAAATAACTGTGCTGTAAATGGCTGTGTTGTTGGTTGATAACTCTGACTCTAACTGTCCACTCTAAACCAAAGATTTAAGTATTTGTTATGACACAAATGTGTTAATTACTTCTCTAATGAAGGCTTAACAGATATAGGATCCTTCCAAATCCATATGTACAAATATAGAATTTCGAATCTGGACATGACTTTACACCATAAAGATTATCCTCAAGAATCCCTCATCTTATGAATGAGAAGAGTCAGGCCAGAAGAGTAAGAGATTTGCTCAGGGCTACAGATCTGGTATAAAGGCTGGACCTATAGCTTGTGTCTTCTATTTTCTAGTCCAACACTTTCTACTTCTTATCTTTCTCCAATCATGCACTTAATAAAAATGAGATAAACATGCCTCATAAAGCTAGCAACAAGAATGTTCTTTTTCCTTAGATTCCTAGGGTCAATGACATAATCATATAAGGCATATATATCCAGTGAAATTGCCTTCTTCCAGCTAATAAAATTAATAATACAAGAAGGTATGGGAAAATATGCCCTTAACATTGTTGAAGTGATACTGAAAGACCTGGTAAAATGTGAGCAGTAAGCTAGGCTCAGGACCCACATAGAGCCCCATTGTGGAAAGAAATATGGAGCACAGAGATGTTTCATATTTGTTTATTTTTTTATTTTTTTTCTTTTCTTTTTGGCAATCATGAGGCTGGAACTTTGGGCCTGGGCACTGTCTCTTACTTTTCAGCTCAAGGCGAACACTCTACCACTTCAGCCACAGTGCCACTTCAGGTTTTCTGGTGGTTAATTGGAGATGAGTCTCACAGACTTTCCTGCCCGGGCTGGCTTTGAACTGCCATCCTCAGATCTCAGCCTCCTGAGTAGCTAGGATTACAGGCCTGAGCCACCAGTGCCCAGCTAAGTTTCATATTCTTTACCAGGCCCCTGACCAGCTTCTCCAGCTTCTACATTTCCAGCTTCTTGAAAAGTCTTAAGATTTCCAAAAATTCTGTGTGTTTTCCCATTACTGCTTACTTATTCTTCTAGCTCTCTACTTTGGCTCACCTGACAAATACACTTTAGTGTATTTGCAATAAGTGGAAATATCCACTGTTTCTCCAGTCCTGGGCCAGCAGGAACCAGAGTAGAGGCAGTAACTAATATTAGAAAAATAAACAAATAAATATTTTTTTAAAAACTCAAGCCAGTTGGGTGCTAGCGACTCATGTCTGTAATAGTAGCTAATCAAAAGGCTAAGATCTCAGGATGATGGTACAAAGCCAGTTGAATCAGGAAAATTCATGAGACTCTTCTCCAATTAACCACCAAAAAGCTGTAAGTGGAGATGTGGCTCAAGTGGTACAATACCAGTCTTGAGTTAAAAAGCTAAGAAAGTATACCATGACCCTGACTTCAAGTTGTAGTACTGGAACAAAATAAAATTTAATTAAAAAAATTCCTAGCTGGGCGCTGGCTCACGCCTATAATCCTAACTACTCAGGAGGCTGAGATCTGAGAATCACGGGGCAGGAAAGTCCATGAGACTCCTATCTCCAATTAACCACCAGAAAACCGGAAGTGGTGCTGTGGCTCAAGTGGTAGAGCGCTAGCCTTGAGCTGAAGAGCTGAGGGACAGCGCCCAAGCCCCACCCAAGTTCAAGCCCCATGACCAACAAAAAAAATAAAATAATAAAATAAAATAAAATTCTTAAACCGTAAAAGTCAATAGATAATAGCTAGATCTGTACCTGTAAGAACAGAAACAAAGGATCATCCAAGGCAGGTTGTCAACTCTAATTAAATACTTACACTCCAGGTCTGATTCACAGAACTCAGAAGAGTACAGGGCAAAGGTGACAGAATTAGAAGCACAACCGGTCCATTCTGGACACTGCTTATCTGCCCATGAATGACCACTGTGGAATTTTAGTCTAGCAGACTGTCCCAAAACTCGACCTGGAGTTTCTGCTTCCACCTCGAGTCTTGCAACCACAAAGCCTCCACTCTAGTCCCGACTACCATCAAGAAGGCATGTGTTACCTCCTCCCTGGTCTCCAGTTCTGTGGTCACCAGTATAATCCAGTGGACAAAAATCTCAAACTCTGTTCAATGTTGACTCACTTCAGTTCTTAACTGACTGCAACTTCCCCCTTGGGTATCAGCCATACTCCTGAGCACTGGCCACTAAATGAGTGCCACCTTGTCTCTTTCCTCTACATCATCATTATAATTAATAAGCAACAATATCATCCCTTGTGGTTATATTCTTATTAGGTGTTAAGTGGCCTTACCATCATTAGTTCTTTGAGCCTTTCCAGCTAAATGACTTTATCAGCTTCCTTCCAAAAGGAATCTGGTACTGTGTGCTGAAAGGAATCCCCTGAACAAACATTGGGGGTCAGAGGGGGGACAATCACAGGCATTCAAACCTGCTCCAAACAATCAGTATTGGTGAAAATGTTAATGTAATTTCTGCTATAAAGAATTGCTACAAATTCTCTGATCCAAGTGTTCAAAAAATCTAAAAACTTTTTAATTGAATCTCACTCCTTTTTGGGGAAAAAATGTTATGGAAGAAAACAGTTTATAGCTGGATGCTGGTAGCTCATGCCTATAATTCTAGTTACTCAGGAAGCTAAGATCTGAGGAATGAGGTTTAAAGTCAGCTTGGGAAGAAAGGTCAATAAAACTGTTATCTCCAACTACATACTAAAAAAACTGGAAGTAAAACTATGCCTCAAGTGATAGAGTACTATCCTTGAGGGAAAAAGCTAAAGTAAAACACCCAGGCTTTGACTTCAGGCCCTACTACCAGCGCGCACACACACACACACACACACACACACACACACACGCACGCACGCACGCACGCACATGCACAAATACATATTTTTAAATATTTGCAGCACTTACAACTTCTTTCATCATTATCTACATTTCTATTTGGATAAATTATCTCTTTTATATGATGCTGAATTTCAAAACTTCATAGAAAAGGTTGTGAAGAAGTTAGCTCACACACTCCCATTCTAGTTTTTTGAGCTGCAGTCTTTTCTTCAACTTCTCTGATGGTACTCAGCTTTTCTTCCTTTTAATAGCATTCATTTTATAAATCAACCTTTTGTAAAGGCAGATGAAGACTATTCTACTCACAAATGAATGGAGAACATAGACCAATACACTTCTCCAGAAGTGCTTTCATTCCTGAAGACTAATGACACTTATTGCTTCTTCTATTGTCCTCAAGATTTCACATTAACCATGAACTCTTTTCATCTTTCCTCTTTTATTTCTAGGATGTATGCATTCTCCAAAGGTTGGAGGGATATGCCATCAAGAGTTCAAACCTACCTTTTAGAGCCATTAGTCACATTTTGTTTCCCAGCCCAATTATCTCCTCCTTTCTGTGGCTTCCTGAATCCCTTAATCATCTCCCATGTAATTTATCATTTCATCCCCACTTTCCCAAGTAATTTCCTATTTTAAAATATATTATTACCTCATATTCTTTATTTCATACTTACCCTTCAAACTCTATTATTCATTTAATTTTCTCACAAATTGGGCAGTCTTATTTGCTTTGAAGCATTTCTCTTCTTTGGTCACCTGGTTTACTTGTCTTTCTCCTTTTCAACTTCCTTTTAGTTTCCTATGGTATAGGTCATGATTTGACATGGTGCAGATGAATCCTAATCTTTCTATTTATTGAGTCAATTTTAAAAAGCCAATCATCATTCTAATAGAAGAAAGAAAGTTAAGTTTAATAATTCTCAAGCCTTCCCATATAAGCCACTAAATATATTAAGTCTCTTTTTATTATTATTTAATCAGGAATAATAAAGGAAATATATTCTCACATGAAATTTATTATAGGGGGCTGGGAAGGTGGCTCAGTGGTAGAGTGTTTGCCTTGCATGCATGAGGCCCTGGGTTCGATTCCTCAGCACCACATAAGCAGAAAAAGCCGGAAGTGGCGTGTGGCTCAAGTGGTAGAGCATGAGCCTTGAGCCTTGAGCCTTGAGCTGAGGAACAGTGCCCAGGCCCAGAGTTCAGGCCCCACAACCAACCAAAAAAAAAAAAAAAGAAAGAAAAGAAATTTAGCATAGGTGGTTGGTGTTGATCTGAGATGTGCTCACTATTCTTGTCCTCCTTTAGGTATAAAGCTTGGCATTATGTCCAAATGGCGTCTTGGTATCTTATGCTTCTGTCATACTAACTTTTTCTCTTAGGAACTGAAAGTAACCCTCCAAATGGAAATGCTGGTATCATCACATTTGTTGTTCCTCTTTAGTCTGTCCTCCTAGAACAGCATTGTTTTACTTTTTAAATTTTTAGTGTATGTTTTGTTTTGTTTTGGAATTTTCATAAGCTTTGAGATCCCTTCCCTTTCTTTCCCTTCATCTTCTTTCCCTCCTCCTAAAAGTCAGAAGAATTAGTTTAACAGCGGCATTCATTCTTTTTTTTTTTTTTTTTTTTTTTTTGGGTCTGGTCGTGGGGCCTGAACTCTGGGCCTGGGCGCTGTTCCTCAGCTCTTCAGCTCAAGGCTAGCGCTCTACCACTTGAGCCACAACGCCACTTCCGGCTTTTTTCTTTTTGCTTATGTGGTGCTGAGGAATCGAACCCAGGGCCTCAGGCATGCAAGGCAAGCACTCTGCCACTGAGCCACCTTCCCAGCCCGTAGGCATTCATTCTTGCTTTAGGTTCCTTCCTCCCTCATACTGTTCCAGCGGACATTTCCCAATTCCAAGGAAATGTCAAGGACAAACTCCCATCTTTGCACAATGTAACCTTTACATTTTCCTTTACTTCCCCTTTGCTGCTTTGTTCGCTCTGCAGACATACTATTTTTAACCCTGACTATGGCAATTGGTGAGGCTGAAGTGCTCCCAGCTTGTGCCCTGGGTAAGAGGACACCTATCTTGTTCTTACAATGCCCCTGCATGCTGGTAAGGGAAGCATCATGATCATAGGCTTTATTAGTGACACCAAGGCAATGGACATAAACACACCAACCAAGGAGCAGCCTCATTATGTTATGCTTAAAGGAAGAATTGCAGCAATTTCCCAGACTATCTCTCTATTGAACTTCTCTGAAGACCAGTGCTCATTTTTCAAGGTTATTGATTTTCCCCTTTCTCTCACAGGCATATAAAAGGCTTATTCAGGAATAAGGTTAGTAAATTGTAACCACAGAAACCAACCATGCATTTTCATATAACAGTGACTTTACTTCTATTCTAACCTGGCCAAAGGCACAGGTTGCCTGGGCAAGGGGAAATCCTGCACCTTAAATGATTGTGTCTATATTTCTTTGAAAAAGAATTGAGTTTCCCTCAGTTCACTCTTCTAAAAAAGATCAAGGTACCTTTTCTTTTTTTCTATAAAATATGACCCCTTTCTCCCTCAGTATTCTACTGCAATTCACACACGATTTCTCTTGAGGGTACAATAAAGTCTAATTTTCTTCATTATTCAATTTGGAGCCTGTGAAGTGAGACAGGCATTCACTGACAAGAAGAACATTTAAATTTTGGCAAATAAGTTCATTAGTATTCAGAAAGCTTTGCACCCCTCATATTTAATAAACCTTTCCATTACAGAGTAAGAAATCCTGCAAAATAGTCAAACAAATTAGTAATGGGGCCACCAAGAGAGAACATTCAACCCTAATTCAGAGATGTCTCAGTTTATCAGTTTTCTGTCAATCATTAAAACAAGAAAAATGAAACATGTAATTAGATACAAGGAGACAGAACTCCTAATTCTTTCATCCTAGCTGAAGCAGAAGAGTTTTAATTGCTTGGAAAATTTAGATTTTTGTTTTCTCTCAAGAAAGACTTAGAAAACAAATATAAATTGCCTTAGAGTCAATGGCTAGAGCTACAGACCATTCAAATGAGTAGAAAGACCAGTCTACCATTGCTATATTTTGTCTTCCAAATGGCTAATTATTTAGATATTCAGAACTATGAGATGACTAAATTTTTATTAGTATACTTAAAGTTATATTGATTTGTGACTACACGTTTTTGTGATAGCAAAACACTAAACTATTTGACTATGCTATCCATTACTGCAGTTGCCTTTTCCAGTTATGTGTCCCCCAAGCTTTTGTTTTTCTTGAAAATTTTGCTAGCCATTATCCTTCATTAGCCTTACATTGCTTCTAGTATATTTACCAGATGAAAAATAAGGACAACAAGAGAAGGTGAAATACTAAAAATCCATTTAATAATAATATGCAATTACATAAAAGATATGCATAAAGGATATGCAGTTGCATAAAGGAAAGAAATAGAGAAAATTAAAGTTCTTGATTATTGAAAATATATACATATAGCTATTCACCTGGAGATATACCATTTCTTGATCTCAATTGGGAAATAAAATTGAGATTCAAGAATAACTAATTCTACCACATAAGCCATAAACTGAAATGCCTGAAATTTCTTCCTAAAATAAAATAAAATTCTCAAGTAAAATTGTATCAGCAACTCAGAGCTTGAAGTTTCATAAAATATTTTCTGGCTGGGTGCTGGTGGGGTTCAGGAGGCTGAGATCTGAGGATCACAATTCGAAGCCAGCCCAAGCAGGAAAGTCTGTGAGACTCTTATCTTCAATTAATCACTAGAAAACTGGATGTGGCACTGTGGTTAAAAGTGATAGAGTGGGGCTGGGAAGGTGGCTCAGTGGTAGAGTGCTTGCCTTGCATGCATGAGGCCCTGGGTTCGATTCCTCAGTACCACATAAGCAAAAATGAAAAAAGCCGGAAGTGGTGCTGTGGCTCAAATGGTTAGAGCGCTAGCCTTGAGCTGAAGAGCTGAGGGACAGCGTTCAGGCCCCACGACCGGACCCCCCAAAAAAAAAAAGTGATAGAGTGCTAGCCTTGAACAAAAGAGCTCAGGGACAGCACCCAGGCCCTGAGTTCAAGCCGCATGACTGAAAAAAAAAATCTGCACTCAGATTTATATTAAATATATTTATGAATGATAGGTAAAGCAAAGATAAGATGAAGTTGCTTATGTAGGATTTTGAGTGAAGTAGTCCATAACATTTTTTTGGACTACTTAGTGTTTTACCTTTCTCTTTTAAAGAGATCACCAGCCATAGAAAAAGATATAAAGCACAGTACATATAAAAGAATCTATTTATTGAGATATATCAAAAGTTTCAACTCTCCCTACCTGATAGAGAGGAGTTGCAATGGATGGATTGATCACTAGCCCTCACTGCAGAAAAGATTGTCTTTCTACAGATCTACTCTAAAAGGTAAAAATGATGTCTTTCTTATATGTGGATCCAAGTGGAATGCACATGGCTTGAATAGTTCTGGCCCTGGATCTAAATGATTGTATGAATCTTCAGGTACTACCAAATTGCTTATGCAGAATGAGGCACTTACCTATAGTTGGTTACCCTGGGAGTGACACCAGCCTACTTTGCTGGGACATAGTTGATTGTGTCCAAAGAAAATGCCAGCAGATAAAAGGAAGGACTGCTTTTCTTCTGGCTTATGAGAGCAAGGGGAGTCTAGGAATGTGTCAGGTTTATCTCTGTCTGCAAACCTAGCCATACTTGCTCCATGACACATAGTATAAGAAGAAGGAAGGGAGGAGAAAGGAGAAATAAGTCTCTGCTCTCTATAGGGTGCAGAATGACTACCTTCCTAACTCTAAAGGAGAACAGAAAACTCAATGTATTCTAAAAACTGAAGGAAACAAGCATTCCCTCTAAAAACAATATTCAATTAACCACTGAAGATCCATTTGACCTAACAAACTTAGAACAGGACATTTTGAAACTGACCAGCTATAGCCTGGGGCCTGATGTTAACAATTGTAGAGTCAGAAGGGGTTTAGAAGCATCTAAGTGGAATGCACGGTGGCTTACCCTCAAGTCACATAGCTTGCAGGTGTTAGAAGAATAAAATCAAGGTATCCAGGTTCTCAGCCAGGTATGTTTCACACTGAAGTTTCCTCCATAAAGCAGAAGCAATAGTTGGTTCTGAATCCTATCTCTATTTCCTGATCAAATTCACTTCCAATTTTCTTCTCCAGAAGCCCTAGTAACACTAAACACTTCTCCTGGCTTCCAAGGATTTTGCACAATTTTCTGGGGGAAAGGCAGCCCATGTTCACATGGTATTTATAGACTATAGGCTTAGAAAACATTGTCATTAGGCATGATTAAGGCAATAAAAATTATCCTATGGATTAGAAATCTTTACTCAAGAATATCTTTGTAGAAAGTTATAGAGTAATCTCCATTGGGTAGAAACCATATCTTAACATGTTCTTGGCTTCACAGAACCCAGATTGTACTTAGCTAAATATGACCATCCTTTCTAAGTTTCGTAAGTCCAACTATGTTCAAGATCTCTTCTCCAAAGAAGAACTAGCAATATCACCCTTCAGTCAAATTCATTAGAAAGAACCTTGCTTTACCTGGTATCTCCATTGTTCTAATTAATTCAATACAAGATCTCACCATCTGGTACTGGACAAAAAGTTCAAGTTCCATTTGACTTGAACTATTCCTTTAGAAATGATCTTCATTGTCACATGCTGGTGGCTCACACTTAGCTACTGGTAATCCTAGATACTCAGGAGGCTGATCTGATGATCACAGTTCAAAGCCAGACTGGGCAGAAAAATCTGTGAGACTCTTTTCTCCACTTAACCACTAGAAAACTGGAAGTGGAGCTGTGGCTTAAAGTAGTAGAGTGCTAGCCTTGAGCAAAAAAACTCAGGCACAGCACCTAGGCCCTGAGTTCAAGCCCCACAACTGAGAAAGGAAAAAAGAAAGAAGAGAAAGAAAGAGAGAGAGAGAGAGAGAGAGAGAGAGAGAGAGAGAGAGAGGGAGAGAGAAAAAGAAAGAAAGAAAGAAAGAAAGAAAGAAAGGAAGAAAGGAAGGAAAGAAAGAAAATAGTAAAGGAAGGAAGGAAGGGAAGGAGGGAGGATGAAAGAAAGGAAAGAAAAAGAAAAGAGAGGAAGAAAAAGAAATGATCTTCCTCTTCAAGCAAACAAAGGCACAATAAGGCCTCACATCCTAGAACTAGAAGATAGTCAAAGCCAATGTCTTTACAGTAAAATAATAGAGTGAAGAGAAAGCTTATGGAAGCTAATGGAATGTCTAACTCCAAAGTTTTAATGTGTGCAATCTTTATTAGAGTGAAGCAGTAAGCAAGAGGGCAATTGGAGTACTTAGTCTATGCTCAGTGGTCACATACAATCATGATCACCTAGATCATATACTCTGGTAGGTACATAGGAACCCTGCAGTAATAAAGCCTCATATTGCTCTATATTCTGATCAGTCCCTACTTACTACCCCTGAGGAATCTATTAAATCATGTTTTCAAATTCCGCATAGAACTTTTCCTGAGAGAAGGCCTGGTAAATATACTTCCCTCTCCTTGTATTTCCATAGATATGATAGCATACCACTGACAGTTTTGTACTCTTAGAAGTTAGTCCTCCAAGCAGTTGTCCAGCTGGTTTCCCTCTAATCTGATCTTGATGACAGCCATTATTGGAAGAAAGACAGCAATTTAGTGAGAAACTGCAGTTGACATTCCTGTTTTTCTCCAGGAAACTGGGCAAGCCATTCACAGTTTTCTTCAAGATGGTGTCCATGATTCAGGGTTTTAAAAGCTCATCAGTAGTGAGGAAGTAGTGTGAGACAAGGCCATGCTCTTCCAAAGGAGTTGGCTTTCCTTTTTCTCAGCAGCTGTAAAATAATAAATCAAAGATTATAAAGTTAAGCCACTAAGCAAGTGAGGATCTTGGTAAATGCAAGGCTTAAACAAATCCTGATAATAGATTTGTTGACTTAAATGAAGCTTATCACTTTCCAGACACCGAGGCAGAGACTACAGGAACACATTTAAGTATGCCTAATGATTTTCCACTTCTTCATGAATTTTGTAATGCAAAAAAAAAGAGGAAAACTTACCATTGCAATTAAACACAAGTGAATGTACATGCATAAAGCATGCAGAATGAGTTGGCTAGGGTAGGACCTGTTGTGGACAAAGTAAAGAACCTAAAGTATCCAAAACCAATCACTTCTTTACAGTGTTGTGCAGAGCTAGCCTGTGAGACAGCTGAGTAAATAATATTCTTGAGGGCAAACTTGAATTTAAAAATCCCATGAGAAGTCAGAGTAACCCAAGCCTCTAACCAATTCCTGAACAAATAATACGAGTGGTACTTTGTCTTTAACAAAAATGAGACAAAATGATAAATTCTCCCAGTCTAGAGGAAGAAACTCTAGTTTGAGCACAGGCATCATAAGCATTGCCACTGCCAGGGATCTGGGCTAAACCACCAAACCAATGGCTTCTTTGGGTACCACTCGCCCCCTTTCTTTTGTCACATTTCTCAGGCTCCAGAAATCCAAGGTCTATGTGTTATTATTCATATATAACATTTAACATAACAGCAGCTGAACAGAAAGTCTTCCAATGGTTAGATATGTAGATTTCATTGACTACTAACAGTTGGTAATATTAATAGTCCCACAAGATATTTGCTTATTCATGTGTTATTTTGCTTTAGTTACTTTTCAGGTTGGTTCTTGCACTTTTGTTCTCAAACCTCCATCCTTCTTATCTCAACTTCTTGAGTATCTGGGATTTCAGGAACAAACCACAGCCCCTGAAAGATACTGACAATATGAATAAAGATGTATAGATAAAACTCTTAATTACTAACCTATTAAGAGAAGTGAGAGGGAGAAGAAAAGAAGCAAGGAAAATGGGAGAGTCTTTACCTGCTTTTTCTTAAAATTATCACCTTTCCATACTAACCACCAAACATATGCAATGTGGCTTCAGAAACTTTGTCTCCAATGATACAAAAGAGCTGTTAGCCCCAATGTGAGAAAACAGTCGTCTTCAGAGCACACAGAAAAGCTGTCTCTTTTATTACTTACATCTTAGGCCTAGAAAGAAGCCTCTTACAGATATTAGTGGTCATTTCTTCTCTCTCAGGATTCCCCCTAGACCACATACCTCACTTTAAAAACAAAAGAAAATCAAAAGGTAGGGTTTTATTTGTCTGTTTGTTTTTTGTCAATTGTGGGGCTTGAACTCTGGGCCTGGGTGCTGTCCCTCAGCTCTTCAGCCACAGTGCTACTTCCAGTTTTATGGTAGTTATTGGAGATAAGAGTCTCATGGATATTCCTGCCCAGGCTAGCTTTCAACTGCAATCCTCAAATCTCAGCCTCCTGAGATTACAGGCATGAGCCACCAGCACCCGGCTTTGTTTTATCCAGCATCACACGGGAAGTGATTAAGAGGTAGAGCTGGGACTGAGCCCGATCTCCCAATTCCAAGTCCACAGCACTAACCAAATAAAGCCACATGCACACCATGTATTGTTTTTACTCCAGACATTGAGAGGGAGGTGGTATTTAGGTGGTATCTGGGTAGTAATTTCCCCTTCCTGGACAACAGTGGGTTGTGGCATTGCATAGGAATTTGCAATCTAACAAGGTTCCTAAAGGACTCTGATCTTCTAGATGTAAGAATCACCCTGCACCTAGTTACTGTAGGATAGCACTGTGCAGAGGGTTAGAAGGTCTCCTTGAAGGGGATACTCTGAGAGAATTCCTTTGAGTCCAAATACCACAGAGCTGCTGACAGGTTCATATATAACCAGTTTTCCAACATGTACTGAGCCCCTACTTTGTATGACCATGGAGAGTCAGGAACAAAAGTGCCCTATTAAGAAAATCAGACTTGCACACTTAAAAAGAATGCAACATTACTGAGCAGTGTTATTGAGGATAGAACACAGCAAACTAGATGAATATCATGTAAGTATTTCTCATGTAGCTAAGTGATTTTCAAACCCATTACTTGACAGAATCATCTTTACCAAGTCCTAACTTTCCTGCACCCAGAGGATTCTGATTCAGTAAGTCTGAGGAAACCTCTAGACTGTATTGTTACCCTAATCATTGGTGAATCCTGTTCATAATTGGGCATTGGGATCTTTATAGTGTAAGCTAGGTTTTCAAGGAAACCTAGCTTGATTTCTTCTTTATACTAAGAACTTGAACTTCCTTTATATTTTTAACCTAGTCAGATTGGCCCCTTCCATCCATGCCCATTTTGTTCCTGTAGAGTCTTGACCATGCTGTCTCCTACTTAATGCTTCCTATTTAGGGCTTTCCTTATTTTCCCAGTAGAAATGTGTTTTGTGAGAAAGAGTATAGCTTTATTTTTCAGCAAAACCTATGTCCAGAATATATTGACTGAGTCTATTTATATGAAATGATGAAAATAGGCAAATCTATGAAGATAGAAAGTAGATTGATAGGCTTATAAGGGCTAGGGAGAAGACAGAATAGGAAACAACAATAGCATAGAGTTCCTCTTGGAAATGATGAGATTGCACAACTTTGCAACTATACTAAAACTACCAAACTGTATACTTTAAGAAGGTGATTTTTTTTTTTTTTTTTTTTTTTTTTTTTGTCAATCATGGGGCTTGAACTGTTGGCCTGGACACTGACCTTCAGCTCTAGCACTTGAGCCACAGTGCCACTTCTGGTTTTCTGGTGGTAAGAGTCTCACAGAAGCCAGGTACAGGTGGCTCATGCATGTAATCCTAGCTACTGAGGAGGCTGAGATCTAAGGATCATGGTTCAAAGCCAGCTCGGGCAAGAAAGTCCGAGAAACTCTTATCTCCAATAAACCATCAGAAAACCAGAAGTGGTGCTGTAGCTCAAGTGATAGAGCGCTAGCCTTGAGCTGAAGAGCTGAGGGACAGTGCCCAGGCCCAGAGTTCAAGCCCCACGACCAACAAAAAAAAAAAAAAAAAGTCTCACAGAGTTTCCTGCCTGGGCTGGCTTGAATCCCAAACCTCAGATCTCAGCCCCTTGAGTAGCTGGGATTACAGGCATGAGTTACTGGTGCTTGGCAAGACGGTGATTTTTAAGGTTTGTGAGTCAGATTTCAATTTTTTCAAATGCCAGCAGCAATGTATATATAGCATGTGATGGGCCACCCGGAACTCTTGGTCCATCTTCTAGGCTAGACATAGGAAAGTAGAGAACAGTAATAGCTACCACTTATTAAATAGTTCTTATATGCCAATTACAGTATGTGTTTGTCTCAATGTTTATCTCTGATAATACATCAAAACCAAAGATATGGATGGTATCATATTGTTATTGCTAAGATTTTTTAAGATGATAAAATGAAGGCATAATGAGATAAAAAGTAAGTTGCTCAGGCCTATAACTAGGGAAAAGTGGTTTAAATAGGCCACAAAAAACTCTCTTCCCTAAACTATGTTTCTAAGGGACCTGAAATTTTTCTAGAATTAGATTTGGAGATAACAGAATGATAATCACAGAAATAATATGATTACTGAAGATTTACTGATCACTTTCACTGTTCTTTGCTAAATTCTTGACATAGATTATCTCACGTAATCTTCACAAAAACTGTGAGATATATACTACTATCACCTCCAATTCATAGATGGGAAACAATGCAGAGAATGTTTAAGTAACTTGCGAAAGTCACACATCTAGTAAGTGATGAAGCCAGAAGTTAAACACAGATGCTTAGTGCTAAACTACTTAGTCTGTGAACTTAAGTTAGATGCCTACAGGGCTGCTTATATTTCTGAAATACAAAAAATGGGCATTTGACCATCTTTTATTTACCTACAATGATATAGCACACTTTTCCTTCCTTTCTTTCTTTCTTTCTTTTTTTTTTTTTGTTGGTCGTGGAGCCTGAACTGTGGGCCTGGGCACTGTCCCTCAGCTCTTCAGCTCAAGGCTAGCGCTCTACCACTTGAGCTATAGCACCACTTCTGGTTTTCTGGAGATAAGAATTTCACAGACTTTCTTGCCTGGGCTGGCTTTGAACCATGATTCTCAAATCTCAGCCTCCTGAGTAGCTAGGATTACAGGCGTGAGCCACCAGTGCCCGACACACATTTTCTTAATAGGATAAAACAGCACAAAGCTACAATATAAATGACATACTGAGAATACAAAAGAATGTAGCAGAAACTGGCAGATTGGAAAGAGAATCTATTTTGCCTAAGAAATTATCACCATTTAGCTCCAGCCCTCTGCTACCTGATTGATATGAGGTGTAGCATTATCATTTTCTGCTATGAAGCCAAAAAAATTTTTTACAAGGTCAGAGACCAGTAAAAGCACATGAAGAAGAAGGAGGAGGAGGAGGAGGAGGAGGAGGAGGAGGAGGAGGAGGAGGAGGAGGAGGAGGAGGAGGAGGAGGAGGAAGAGAAGCAGGAGGAGGAGAAGGAAGAGGAGGAGGAGGAGGAGGAAGAGGAGGAGGAGGAGGAGGAGGAGGAGGAAGAGGAGGAGGAGGAGGAGGAGGAGGAGGAGGAGAAAGAGGAGGAGGAGGAGGAGGAGGAAGAAGAAAGAAAGAAAGAGTGAGAAAGAAAAAACAGAAGAGACTAAGAGACACAGAAAAAACAAGCCGGGCATCAGTGGCTCTTTCCTATAATAGTAGTATTCAGGAGGCTGAGATTTGAGGACCACAGGCAGATAAATCCAAGAGGCTCTTATGTCTAGTTAATTAGCAAAAGCTGGAAGTGGGGCTGTAGCTCAATTGCTAGAACACTGGCCTTAAGTGAAAAAGCTAAGCAAAAGCTAGGCCCTAAGTTCAAGCCTCCATACTGGCACACAAAAAAATATTCTACATGGAGTTTTGTTCATTTTTAAAAGATGACAAGGAATTATACAGTGTACATTAAGCCTGTAGCAGTCCATTCTTAACCTCTACACAGAGTAAATTGCTTCCTCAAGCAACTGCTTCTGTGTGTCTTGGACTTAGGATTTAGAGCAAAAAAGGTGACAGAGTCTGTCACTCCTGAGAAGAGCTGGATATGAAGATTCTTCACACACTTAATGAAAGTAAACTTTTTTTCTGAAGGCTGTGGAAAGCCAGAAGTTTTGTTTTGTTGAAGGAAAGGGAACAGAATAAAAAGAAATCTCCTAGCGCAAGGTATGGGTAAAATAACTTAAAAAGACAGCTGAGACAGTTGAGACCAAATGAGAGGAAGTACAAGTGTCAGCCCCAAACCAATGTTGTAGCAAGTAAAAGAACTGAAGTCAGCTAATGGCAAAGACATTCCCCAAGAAATGATAGGTTTGTGTAGATCAAAAGGACTTGTACATACACTCCGTTATACAGTTAGAGTAACACTTGGTTTTAGAAAGCCAGAAAGCCTATCATCATGAAGAGGAAGACATTAGCAAACATGAGGAAGAGAGCTAAGAGTGGGGAGGGTCTCAGGACACAACTTATTTGAGGCTGGGTTTGGCATGTAGAAAGGAAAGAAAATGTTCTTGGCAAAGGAGGAGACAGCTTTAGGACTGCCTAGAAAAACAAATGTGAGCGAGGGAAATAAAAAGAACACATATAAGGAGGTCAGGTATTAAGAAATTAAGAAGAAATATGGGAAAGCATGGGGGGAGGAAGTAATAAGGCAATGAACAGTAAAGACTTCTAAAGCCTAGATGTAATGCAGATGAGAGAAATAAGTGCAGGCTTTTTTTTTTTAAGATGCTGACATGAAGGGACCAAGGAGATTGCTTTAACAGAGACAGAGCTCAAGAACAGAGACTACAGTGGAGGTCTTTATAAGGAATAGGAGCAAAATAGGGCCAAAACAGAGGAAAGGATTCCAGTTATTAGAGACCAGTGGGAAAAGATGAGTCTTAGAGATGTCAGAGAGGAAAATATGACAGGATTTTGGAATATTCTCAGAGTGAAAATAAGGCCTAGTCTGTAAAAAATACCAGGTCCTCTCTCCACAAGTGCTTAAGAAGCAGTGCTGAGGAGAGCCAAAGATAACACCAAAGCTGCATTCCAAAGGCATGAGGAGGAGAATGCAGTTACCAGAAATCCCCAAAAGGGAAGGAAGCGAAGACTTCAGTCTTTACCAAGCTTGGTTTTCATTGGTTATAACATCACCCAAACCGGAATAAAGTTTCAACAGAACAGCTTTAGTGGAGGTAATCTTGAGATGGCCCAGAGAGCATTCCACCAGAACTGCAAAAGGCAGGAAGAGATAAGGAAAAAGAATGATCCTTTGCCATCCACATGGTCCAGGGAGGAAAAAAAAAAAAGACTACCACCAATGTGCAGAAGATCTTATTTTAAAGCATCAAGTTGTACATTAAAGGGGGGGTGATATTAGGATGGTAGGAGGCAGCAGTATGATTGACAGCAACAAATGCTATCACTAACAAACATCCATGATACCTAAAGTCTAACTACCTGCATTCCACATTTGTCGTACATTTGATGGGGAAAGTTGCTGAAATTCAGGGGTAAAAACAATAAGGAGGCTATAAAAATCTCGATAGTTGCTCAAAATCATAGATTGTAACTTTCAAAGTCAAATTTTATTGGATTTTCAAGCTCTCTGTATGTGTATGTACATGTGGGGTTTTTTTTCTCCCTTTGATAGAGGCATGCTATCTTGCCTAGGTTGGGCTCAAGTGATTTCCCCAACTTAGTCTCCTGAGCACTGTGCCATAGTGTGCTGTGTCCATAGTGTACTGAACTTTGTTTATGTACTTTTCCATTACTCCTACAGGTAGACTATGGGTCATCTTCCAAAAGCCTTTCTATCTCATCCTCTCCAATGACCCATCCAATAGGCAGCCAGAGCAATCTTTCTTTTTTTCTTCTCTTTTTTTCTTTTTTTGCAGGTCGTGGGGCCTGAACTCAGGGCCTGGGTGCTGTCCCTGAGCTCCTCAGCTCAAGGCTAGCACTCTACCAGTTGAGCCACAGTGCCACTACCGGATTTTTCTGCTTATGTGGTGCTGAGGAATCGACCCCAAGGCCTCATGCATGCAAGGCAAGCACTGTACCACTGAACCACCTTCCCAGCCCTGAGCAATCTTTCTAAAATGCACACTTCATCTTGGTGCTGCACTCCTCTAATCCCCTCAACAAATACCCTTGGAATCCACACTGCTTAGCCTTCCCTTTCAAGGCCCTTCATGACCTGACCTTCCTCATCTCTCAAGCCTCCTCTCAAGCTCCTCTCATTGTAGGTGACAAGTCAGTGACTCCAAATATACTTAAGTCCCGGGAATGTACCGTGTTTATTTTCCCCTCCAGGACTATGCATAGTAGTCCCTCAGGCCTGCAGCCGTCTTCCCTCCGACCTCCTAGCCCTCCCCTTAGGCAGCCTTGGCCACATTCTCCTCACTCTCACAGAAAACTTATCACACTTTACTGAACTCTCTACCAGTTCAGAGGTGTCCAGCTCTCCTCTGCTATGAATTACATGAGGAAAGATTCTGTTTCTATTCTTCACCTTTGATTCTACTGCACCTAGTACACACCTCGACATATCATGAGTACCAAACATGCTTTTGAAATAGAAAAATACATTTGATGAGCTGGGTCTGTCACTGGAGACAGAAGCAAGCTATGGGTATAAGCCAAAGCCATAACTGACACCAAAGCCCCTACAATTCTATAATGTATTGTCCATGGTCAAAGATTCTCTTCTTAGATATTTCAGATTTTTCATTAGCATTTTATAGAATATTTTCTCTATATGTTTCCTGTGTTCACAACTCTGAATAATTCTAGAACTAAGACTCATTTCTTGTGCTAAACAAGCTCACAATGTAGCTCACAACATTTTGCTAACATGTTACAATTCATAGTCTCTTTGAATTTTTTTCCAGATGAGCTGAAAAGGGATTCTTAAAAGACTGTTGAATATTTGTAATTACCAGCTGACTGATCACTAGATCCTGAGACTGGATCTTATTCATGATTATTCCAGTTCCTAACATAGTACCTATTCTAAAACAACAGGTTTGGATAAAATGAATAAACAAACAAAAAATGAACAAATATGTTTTGGAATAAAGCTTTGGAATTTAGGTCAGAGTCTCAATAGGAAGTCTCCATCAGATAGATGGCTCAATGACAAGTCCCCAAGAGGAAATCACTCACACACACACACACACACACACACACACACACACACACACACACACACACACACACACACACACACACACACACACCCTCCAGATTGCAGAACCAGTAAAATATGGGGCAGTACAAAACGGGGAAAAGAGTAGGGTAGGACTCAGATGTCCTTCCAGCACCAGCTCAGCCCAGGTTATCTCCTGAGTCCTTGGATTCAGGAAATGATTCAGGCAGGCACAATAATACATCCAGACTGAGATGGCTTCACCTGGTATAGATCACTAGATAATAGTGATTTCCCAAGTCTATTAAGAAAACTCTCTGATGATTATTTATTCCTTAATATGTATATTAATGACAAACATGAATAAAAATCTAGCTGAAACAAAGACATTTAGCTAGTTCCTATATTTTTCAAAATTAGAACAAAAAATAAGAAGAGAAATGTCTATCTAAATAGCATCTTTTCACACATACACACACTTCTGAAATTTACCTGATGCCTACTTGTTATTTGAATAAACATTATTTCTGCCGCATGCTTTAGCACCAAATAGTACCCTGTAGTCAGTATAAAAACCTTTATCAAAGTTAGAGTATGGTATTATTTTGACACCAGACAGTCTTTTGCTTTTGTGTGGAATCACTGTGTTGCCTGAACAGCATATGATTTCGCTTTTGTGCAGACAATCAGCAGGTCATTAGTGTACCATACAAATCGCCCTGGACTCAGGATGGAACCCCAGGGGACTGAAGCTGTAATAGACTGAAGGGAAGATATGGTGTTGCTGACAGTTACCTCTGATGGCAGTTAAAAGGTATGATTGCAACCACATGACAGCTTAATACAACAGATACCTGACGTTCACCTGGCAAATTCTGATTAATGGTGTCAATAATCATTATAAATTTTTAAGATTTCATAGAGTACTCTATTACCTCCTACTACGAGAGAACAAAACTAATACCATTCTTTATCAAATAATCATGTTTTATCATTATTTTGGCTTTACATATTGGTGAGGATGAATGTGTTCAGATATGAGAAGGAAGAGTCTTACTATACAGCTAAGTCTTGTGAAGAAATTCTTGCATAGGAAAATAAATGAGCCAGAATTTGCTCATTTTACATGTATGTTTGTGTGTGTGAGTGGGCACACACATGCACATATAGGGGATATGGCATATTACTCTATTCACATCTGGCAATTATGTAGATATAATGAAAAGATTTCAGATTTTCTCCAGAAAGCTCTTAGTCTATGAAGACATGCATCTTATATCTAAGAAATCCATCTTAGATACATCTGCCATATGGCAAAGCCCTGTTTGGCTTTATTCTAACAAATTGATCCTTGGATCTCTCTCAAAGGTGTTGCTGCTGTTGTTTATGATGTGGTGGTCCCTCAAGGCACCATAGACAACATAGTCAGGAATCCCCATCTCTGGTCTGGAACCCCTATCACAGTCTGAAACCCATCTCTGATACCACATAGGAGGAAACCTGAGCACTAAGGCTTGACACACAGGAATCAGTCAGAGAACAGGGAATGGGTAGTGCCAAAAAATGGTTTGTTTTTTTATGTTGTTGTTTGTTTTTTTCATTGTGAAAATATTGTACAGAGAGGTTACAATTACATGGGTTAGATAATGAGTACATTTCTTATCAAGCATTGTAGCCTCCTTCTTTGTTTCCCCTTCCCATCCCTTCCCATCCTCCCCCCACCCTCTACCCAATCCTCCCCGCCCCCCCCCCCCACACCAAAGTTGTAAAGTTCGTTTTCGACATAACCAAAAAATGTTTAATTGCTATAATTTGGATACTTATACTCAAGAGACAAATCAAAATTAGGTTTCTAAACCAGATTACCACCAATATAATAAGTATGCTATAAACAAACAAATAAATAAAAATTAATTTTCTTAGAATTTTCCTTTAACTATTCTCCACCCCAGCTTAGTTTAGAATATGTATGTATGAGCCCAACACTGTACCAGTACTGGGGACACAAAAATGACTTTGTCCATCCTCTGCTCAAATTTTGAAACATTTGGGAGTCTTTCCCAAGCAGTCTCTTACCATTGCAATAGCATTTAGAAAATTCATTATATACTTCCATATAAATCATATCATTCTATAAAGGAAAACCATTCTTTAGATAATAGTTGTGAATTTGGCTATATTTTTCATATGTTCAGAGTCTTTCAATTTGTAGCTTGCATACATACCATAATCATCTTTTCATTTTGCTAGGACTTTCCTAGAATTAGTAGATATTTCAAATATGCTACAAATCAAATAAGTAAGTGTAAAGCAAAATAATGATGGTGGTAAATGACTGTAGTCCTAGCAGCCAAGAGGCTAAGGTGAGAGAATTGCAACTTCCAGGCTGGGCTGACCTATGTAAGGATTCTCTGCCATAAATAAATAGTCTATGATAATAAGCCTATCGTTACAATTCTTACATATTAAATGCCTTCTAACTCTCATCAAAGAATTGATCTAAAATTAAAATGACAAATACTGTGAAAATAGCAATACTTATTACCAATGTCAGGAGATAAGCTAAATGCTTTTGATACACTTTGATGGGTGATTCACAAACATGTGGCTAGATTTTCTTAACACTTCTAGCTGTTTAATATCACCACTAATCTGGTAGGGGAGGGAAGGCCTTGCTTTCCATAGAGATTTACTTCCCTCTTTCTTTCTCTTTCTTTCTTTCTTTCTTTCTTTCTTTCTTTCTTTCTTTCTTTGTTTCTTTCTTTCTTTCTTTCTTTCTTTCTTTCTTTCTTTCTTTCTTTCTTTCTTTCTTTCTTTCTTTCTTTCTTTCTTTCTTTCTTTCTTCCTGTGCTTTGTAATCAATACACTTGGTTATATGAGGGGGATGATTCAATTGACATTTTCACATATCAACCTCGCCCCCTCCATCACTGTTTGCCATGCCACTTCCCCTTCTTAAAACAAATTTAACAAGCCTCATTGTTCTATTTTCACACCTGCAAATAAATTACATCAAACATAATCTTCCTCTTCACTCTCTTGGTTAGCCTTCCCTACTGGAGTCTACTACTTATCTACACATGTTTTGTTTTCCTATCTTTTTTTTTTTTTTTGCTGGTCATGGGGTCTGAACTCAGGGCCTGGGAACTGTCCCTTAGTTCTTCAGCTCAAGGCTAGCACTCTACCACTTGAGCCACAGCGCCATTCCGGCTTTTTCTGTTTACGTGGTGCTGAGGAATCGAACCCAGGGCCTCATGCTTGCAAGGCATGCACTCTACCACTGAGCTACCTTCCCAGCCCCTTCTATCATATTTTTAAGTGTATATTAATTGCACCAAAAGGATTTACTGTGCTACTTCAAACATGCATATATTATGTTTTGCTCAAAATAACCCTCTCTATTGCTTTCTCATCCCCAATCCTTCCATTTTTATCAGCTTCCAGCAAATTTTCCAAGTTTAAGTAAAACAGGAGGCTCTGTCTGTTCTGTATGAACTTGAGAGAATTTCCTATTGATATGAAATTTAGGGACTAATTTCCTCATCCTTTTCTCCATCATTCTTAATTCCCGGGTCACATTTTCCTATTTTATTTTCCTTCAAAGTTATTTTTTCTATGTCTTGAGTATTAACTTCAAAGATTCCATTTTCTCTACTCTAAGGAAAAAAAGCAAAAACAGTTAAAAACATAGAAGATTAGATTGACAGGATGGGCAAGAAAGAATTTTGAAACTCCTAATCCTAATAACTTCAGCTTCTCATTCTATAATGGCCAGAAACAGATAGACATTCTAGAAAGAAAGAAAAGAAAAGCATGCCCAGAAGAGACAGTGTTGAAAGCAGGATCTCATCTCAAGTTTTCTCATCTTTCCCCAGTATTCTCTTTCTATAACTTATCTGAAGTGATGGCCTTTACCATTCTAGTGAAATTAAATCCATTGGCAACTCAGGGAGTAAATGGTATGAAGTCAAATCCCATCTACCAAAAAAACCAAAAACAAAACCCATAAACATTCCCAAGGCCTGCACTTTCATTATTGAAGTGTTTTCCACTGCACCTCACCATTCCACCAGGCCGACACACACCCCCAGGCCACCTAACACCTGTTTGAGCCAAGAAGAACACTAGAAGCTCAATAGCAGGGCCAGGAGCCCAGTAGAACCCCTGTAGTGGGCCCAATTACCACTTCCACAGTGCTGCACACACACACACACACACACACACACACACACACACACACACACACACACACATACACATACACACACACAACCTATGGAAGGCTGGGTAGAAGGACCAGCTGGGAGGGTTAGAAGCAATCTGGGTTGGTACGAGGAAGAATTCATTCTATGGTAGATGGTGCCAGACTTTGGTCCTAACTTCTAGTCAAACCTGAAGCTGGACATTCAAGGGAGGGGCTAGGAATGTGGCCATCCAGGTACAGGGACATTACTGCCTCAGTTCACAAGTAGGATCCAAGCCACGTAATTTTGTTTGTTAAAAAGACATTCTGCAATTCTGTTTAAAAAAAAGCAAATCTTCTGCTCCAGACTGTGATTTGGACAGTTAATAGCGACTATCATTTGTTAAACACTAACTACATACAGGCTAAACACTCTATGTAATAAATCTTTTAATCCTAACAGCCACCCTATGCAGTATATACTATAATTAGCACTCCTTTACATGCTAAAAGAGAAAAATAACTTGATTCTGGCTAGTAAAGCGACATATCCAGAATTCCACTCCAGATAGAAGTGACTGCAAAAACATTTTAAACCATATTACATAGAAAGCCAAATACAATATCTTTGAAAACATTCCTTCTGGATAGGCCTTCAAGGTATTTTGACCTTGTTTTGCTGAAGGAACAGAACTCAGTAGCAAAAGGGCACATAGTTTGTCTCTATCTGTCAATGTGCTTGGGGCAAGAAGTAGATTCCAGAAATCAGATAAACAACAAACAGAGATAAATTCACTTACCAAACAGAATTTGAGGAAGCTGGTTGGGCAGTATGATTTCTGGGGTCTGTGTGGCTTGGAGTTGTTATTTCTCTAGGCTAAAGCATCTCCCCTGTCTTTTAGGGGCAGCCAAAAGATGAAAAGTACTGAAAATATATGACTTCAGTCACAGCTCTACAAAGATATATGATATGCTAACAGATGATGTGTTCACTTCGCCCACCAAGTTTATAATTTTCCATGTCTCATTTTTCTTGAGAGACACTGGCTGTCCCGGACCAAGGAGAAGCATAATGAAACACTAGGGAAGTTCTGGGAATTTCCTGAAGAAAACAACAGATGGCATCATGAAGAGAGTCAACACTGCTTTTGGGTCCAGTTGCCCTGGTTCTTAAGACAAGAACACCCCTGTAATTTTACAGCTTACAATTACAAATATAATTGGTAATTTAACTTAATTATTACATAAATGTTGATATACTTTTCGTCTTCCTCAGAGGCCTTAAGAACCCTCATGTTGATGGCTTTAGAGGCATTAGGACTGTTTATAAAAGATTCTACTTGGCCCAAATTACTAAATATTACTTCCATTACTTCCTCTCCCAGCACCAGTAGACTCCCAGGAGTCTCCTATTCATAGTTATCAAATCTCCTACTTCTGGTATGTTAAAAAAAAAATGACAGCAGCATGCAATGGGATGGTTAATCTCCTCATTCTCTCAAACCCTTCCAATTTCAGTACTTTTTTCCCCTATAATGAACTATAAGATGACAGCAAGTATCCTTGCTTCATTTCTGTCTATTCTATAAGGTCTTCCAAGGAGAAAGAATTGATCTTCTAGACAATGCTACAAGAAAAAGCAGGATGAAAACTTCAAAGACTTACCATCCCAGTCTCCATCATAAACAAGACTCAGAAGTCTGAGGTCAGATGAAACAGTCTCAGGCTTGGGAATCATGATATATACCTATAATACCAGCTTGTCTAACATGTTCAAAGCTTTCAATTCAATCCTTAGTAACACACCCTCAAAAAAGTTTCAGAACTGGAGTTAGCCAGCAACTCCCTATGTGATAGATGTAATTTAAAGAGATCAACCGATTCAAAAATAAATATCCACTACTTCTACTTATTCATGTCTAATGAATATTTATTATATATCTCCTATGTGAGACTGTAGGTTTAACTAGGAGATGAACACATTGAGTACCATAGCTAGCAAATAGAAATAATATATTTTGGCCAAGCGCTGGTGAATCACACCTGTAATCCTAGCTACTCAGGAGACTGAGACCTAACGATCACAGTTCCAAGGCAGCCTGGACAGAAAAGTCCCCTCCAGACTCTTACATCCAATTAATCACCAGAAAACTGGAAGTGGTGCCATGTCTCAAAATGGTAGAGCTCTAGACTTCAACCAAAAAGCTCAGAGATAGTACCCGGGCCCTGAGTTTAAGCCTTACAACTGACAAAAACAAACATGTATTTTACCTGAAATTCTCAATTATTAGAAGAGAGCATATTTGCTCACAAAGTCTAGTGCCCCATGTATCCTGAAACTCATTAATACCTTAACAAAAACTGATAAGTCTTACTAGGCTCAAAGTATACAACCCAAGGGAATAACACATGGCAGAGGTAAGAAGAGAAGACAAGAAGTACAAAAACTCAAGGCAACACAAGCACCCGTTAAATGTCATGAAAAGAGTAACAAGGATTGACCAAGAATAACAAAATGACTCCATGTATTAAGGTGGATGGTAGGGTAAGGTTAACAAACTCGAATGAAGGAGTTTCACTAAAAACTCAGCATCTGTCATTTCCATTTCAACATAGTACCAAGTGCACCAAAAATGTTGTCGAAGTTGGTTCAATTAGACCTGAGGAGAGCATCTAGCAAGACTTCATGCCAACTTACAGTTTGAGGTGGAAACCATACAAAATGTGGTGGTTTTTCAGGGTTTGAACCTAAAAGAAAGCAAAATGTGGTGGTTTGAGCTTTATTTTTCTTGGAAATATTTAAGTACTCAAGCATAAAAATTCACAGACAGGCTTGGGAGGTCCAATCTGAAAGAATAAAAAGTTTTCACACTATGCTTTCAGGAACCACACAGAGTAAGCTGCCAATGAAAGCCATAGACCCCTGTTTGAATATCGTTTCAGTAGAGTTCATAGGTGGACCCATTAGGCCATATTTATGTGACAAAAACTGATTTTGATATTTGGAGAGAGGAAAAGAGGTTGTCTTTCTGAACCAGTATTATCTACATAGGAAAAATAAAGTATAGGGGTTTTATTCATGTCATTGTGTTAATAACAAAACTAGTTAATGAATGGTTCCATTGGCAGAAATTTCTTGGTCAGCCTGCTGAGCACAACTCCATAGCTTGAGTCTGAAGTGAGAGTGGGCAGAGTGAAGTATTTGTTTTGTCTTACATGTCAGTTATTAAAGCCACTTCAAATCCTTCATGGAAAGATGTGAAGCATAAATAAATAGGAAGTACCACAAAAGAAGTGGCAGAACTGGAAAGATATGCTGGCATGGAATACATACTTTTTTTTTTTTAACTAGTTATTTCCTAATCGTACGATCCTATATCCCACATTTCTTTTTTTTTTCTTCTGTTTTTGGTGCTGTGTCTTGAACTCAAGGCCTGGGCCATGTCTTAGAGCTTTTTCTTTCTTTTTCTTTTCTTTTTTTTGGGTGTGGGGGGGGCCTGTGAGGGGAGGCAATCCTGAAGCTTGAACTCTGGGCCTGGGCACTATCCCTGAGCTTCTTTTGCTCAAGGCTAGCACTCTACCACTTGAGCACAGTACCACTTCTGGCTTTTTTGAGTAGTTTATTGGAAATAAGAGTCTGCAAACTTTCCTGCCCCAACTAGCTTTGAACTGTGATCCTCAGATCTCAGCCTCCTGAGTAAGTAGGATAAAAGACATTAGTCACCAGAACGTGGCCCACATTTTTTTTCATGCTCAGTACAAAACACAATTTCTGTCTTTCCATTTCTTCCCTTCAATCCCTGTTGTCTGAACAGAAAACTGAAATGCCTCGTGAAAACATGAGAGTATAGGGTCAGCTCTGTCAGCTCAAGGGTACCAAACAGTATTTTCTTTTTTTGATGGCTTAGGAGTGAGAAAATAGATGACATGAACTTTCCCAATCTCTATAGAGCCATTCATTGGACCTACAACCAAATCAAAGTATCTACTTCAGTTTTCAGGCTGAAGATTCCACTATGTCTTATTATCAATGGAAATGCTATTGTTCTCATAATGAAATGAAATTTCTTCTTTTTCTTTTTTTAATTTTGTATTGCTTGATTCTATTTTTGAAGGGGCTAGGAGAAAGGTAGTAAATATTAATTGCGGTCTACATGGGCAGAACAGCAGGAATTGTCATTATCATCACTTCATGCATATATTTATTAAGTTATTCCAGGAAAATCTAGTTAATTTGGATTTCATGCCTTTGAGACATTTAAAAATTCCTTAATAAGGAACTGGCCTAACTTCTTCTTTGGTGGAAGAAAGAATTTACAATCTAATTAAATTAGCTTTGCAGGGGGTGATTAATCTTCATAAGCAAACAAACTGCTCTCAGACACTCCAGTAGCAACTGTTTCTGATAATTAATGAAATAATTAGAAAGAATTCTGTCCTACTTAATAAACAAACCCAGTTATGAATCTCAGTCACAGAGTACTAGTTCCTAGCTGTGTAAATATTTTTATATGGTAAATTACAATATTCTATGATACTTACATATCGGTTTTATACTAATCTTCCTTAAAATTAGTCTGCCAGAGCAAGGATTTTCCTGTATTTCTGTTCATTAGTTTTAAGAATTCAAGATGTCAGTTGTTAGCTTAAATGGACTTGAAATATTTGTAAAATATTTGTGATCTCTTTTTTTTTAATGTTTTATTGTGAAAATACCATACAGAGGGGTTACAATTACACGAGCAAGGTAATGAGTACATTTCATATCAAGCATTGTTGCCTCCCCGGCCCCTACGTATCCTCCCTCCTCCCCTCCTCACACCAAAGTTGTAAATTTGTTTTTTGACATAACGTCTTGGACATCTCATTATTGCAATAGGTCTACCTGTGTCCCTATTTTTTCCCTTCCCCTCCACAAATTATGTCAACATCAAATACGGTGAAAACAGATGTTATACCGTGAGGGAGGGACATACAAAGCAACAAAGAAATCATCTTATAAATATGTTAGAAACAATAGCAAGAAAGAAAAAACATTTGAGTCCTTATCTTAGGGTTCATTTAAACCCAATGACATGAATGGATTCATTGGGAGTCCAGTTGGCCAGAGCATTGTGGAGCTGAAATCTATTAACATTCATATAGATAATTTCAGTCCCTAGCCAAGAAATACATATAGCCATATGTTGAGTCATACTGTCAAATACCTAAGAGCTGGACAGATAATTCAACTTGTTCATAAGTCTTTGAACTAAGCTAAGAAATTCATCAAAGTTTGTCCATGAATATTCTAAAGTCGTATTCAAAATTGTTCATGAAGTTGTTGTGGGAATAATAGGCTCCTCTTTGTACCCTCTTTAAAGAAAAGTAAATATAGAAGAATCCATCCAACAGCAACTTATAAATGCAAGCAAAACAAAAAGGAAAAAATGAATATTTATTCATCCAATACACATATATTATTTACCACTCATCAGGCTCTCTTGTGAACTCTGAGAAAGATACATTGTGCTGGCTACAACTTATATTCCAAACAAGGAGACAAACAAGGAAAGCAATAATTACAGTAAAATCTACAAAGTACAATAAATATACAAGCAATGAGTTCCATGCAGGCATAAAGATGGGTACCTAATTTCAAACATCACAGAAGATTTCCCAGAGGAGGCATCATTGAGCTTAATTTGAAAGGTAGAAGAAGTTAGTAGGTGGTCAATGGGCCAGAGAAAACTTTCTAGAATAAGAAGATAGCCTATATGGAAGAAGAAACAACAAGGTCTTATTAAAATATATATGAAAAGAAGGACCATAAAAACTTATCTATGAGGGAAAATACTTCATAAAAATATTATATCAAGTATTAGCTACTATTCTTTGAACATTCACTTTTCATAAAGCACTTTGCTGAATATTTTACAGGCATTCTCTGTTATTTCTACCATTCCCATATAAGTTGGTTCTACTATTATTCCACTTACCCAAAAGAAACTGTGGCTCAGAAAAGTAAAGTAACTTGTTTGAGATTTTTCAGGAGTTATACTCAGCATCCATACTCACCATGAAGTTCTTTGGCCTCCTCAGGTATATATAAGGGGCTCTCCTAAAGTTAAGCATAGTAATTTTTTTTTGTTTTTTTGGTGCTGGTACTAGGACCTTGTCCTTTAGCTTTTTCTTTGTTTTGGTTTTTTTTTTTTTTGGGGGGGGGTCTAGTCGTGGGGCCTGAACTCTGGGCCTGGCACTGTCCCTCAGCTCTTCAGCTCGGGTAGAGCTCTACCACTTGAGCCACAGCACCACTTCCACCTTTTTTTTTTCTTTTTGCTTATGTGGTGCTGAGGAATCGAACCCAGTGCCTCATGCATGCAAGGCAAGCGCTCTACCACTGAGCCACCTTCCCAGCCCTCCTTTAGCTTTTTCTTGAGGCTGGTGCTCTATCATTTGAACCACAGTTCCACTTCTGGTCTTTTGGTGGTTATTTAGGGATAAGAGTCTCATAGAATTCCTTGACTAACCTTGGATTCAACCCTTGATTCTCATATCTTAGCCTCCTGAGCCACTAGGATTACAACCTTGAGCCACTAGTGGCACCCAGATAGCATAATCATTTTTATAAGAAAATTACTTCCATTCTTTGTCTTTATTACCTCTTAGATAAATTTTGTGTCTACCTTGTTAAGAAAGGAGCAGTGTGACTTTTGCAAATATGAATTACATGGGGTTGGGAAGGTGGCTCAGTGGTGGAGTGCTTGCCTTGCATGCATCAGGCCCTGGGTTCCATTCCTCAGCACCACATAAGCAGAAAAAGCCACAAGTGGTGCTGTGGCTCAAGTGGTAGAGCGCTAGCCTTGAGCTGAAGAGCTGAGGGACAGCACCCAGGCCTAGAGTTCAGGCCCCACAGCCAAAAACAAAGAAAAAGAAAAAGAAAGAAAAGAAAAGAATTACAACCCTCAGTTATTCTGAGATTTAGCCAGAAGCTGGTAACTCACACCTACTAGCTAGTCAGATGGCTGAGATCTGAGGATCATGGTTCAAAGCCAGCCCAGGCAGGAAAGTCCTTGAGACTCTTATCTCGAATTAACCACCAGAAAACCAGAAGTGGTGCTGTGGTAGAGTACTATAGTCTTCAGCAAAAAGAGCTCAGGGACAGTGCCCAAGCCCCAACCAAATAAATAAATAAATAATAACAATAATAATAATAATAGATTTTAAAATGATGCTGCTTCCAACAAGCAGGAATGAGAGTTGTCATGTGTACTTTGATAAGCCATGAAGAAGTCAATGTGGGTTGTCATACCATGCATGCATAGTAGAATCCATCATTTGTACCTACTCACATAAAACAGAGTTAGATTTCTCAATCTCAGTTCTTTACGCACAGAATTCCTCTCCAAGTAATCTTTGCTTTATAAAAATGGTTTTGAAAGGGCAAGGTTTGCTTAGAACCATTTTAAAGGCAGACAATTGGAACTATAATGATCTAAAATGATTTAATTTTCTAGAAAATTACTACTTTCGACAAACTGTATAAACTTTAATTAAAAAGACAAGGAGGTCTATTCTCTTTCCTTAAACACATGCGACATGCCAGGCTCTTGGGATACTAGTAAAAGAAAGAGAGCAGACAGAAAAGATTACAATTTTTTAACAAAACTCCAAATATAATTAAGATGGAATGTTTATTGCTATCTTTAAGAATCAAGAAGTAACCAACATTGTGCTTATCCAGAGAAAAAGTCATTCAGACTTGGATATCTACAAAGTGAGATCATAAAGTGAACTGTAGAAATAGGTTAAGTCACAAGTACAATAATGCACAAATCATCTCAAACAATATATTTTCATCTAGCTATCTCCAAAAATAGGCATTCCTGTGATATTTGAAATAATACATTTTGTATCCATATCAATAAAATGTCCCCAGTATTCTATAAAGGAATATTTTGATAACTTCCACTACAAATTCCCTAGAACCAGATTTTAAAGAATGGAACAGGAGAAGGGAGATAACTGAAATGAGAGAAAGCAGCCAAAATATTCTCAACAATCCATAGGCTACAACCTATGTCTGTCCAGATAATTAGTGTAGTTCTTTCTTTCACTTCCTCTCTCTTTGCTCTTTTTCTCCCCAACTCCTCTTTCAGCTTTAGTCTTACTTCCAAGTATTCCTAAACCGATAGGCTAAATACATTTTAAAAGGACATATGTGATACAAAGCAGTTTTCTATATTTTGTCCTATTTGTAAACAGCATTTGGGTACTAGTGGTGTCAACATAGTTTTGGCTGTCATCAAGAAATGGAAATTAGAGGAAAACCAGCACTACTAAAGATTCTTTGAAGGAGAAAATTTTTACGAGTTCAAATACCTACATATGTTCCTCCTATTCTACAACATCTAAAAGAAGCTCGTGGCAGGTATAGCTTCATAAGCAACCTCTTGCAATGTAATGATGAAGCTATGACAGAAAATTTTGAAATGAGGGAAATAATATATACATGTATTTTTATATTTAACATGAGTGTTTAGGATTATGTATACATCATGTGAGTATGTAGTTCACCTACATTAGCTGTAACAACTGATTAACACACATATGGTAATTGAAAAACATTCTAAAATATGTCTGTCTGTATATGTGTATGTGTAAGTAGAATGAAATACTGTATTGTATGTATAAATATCAGGTAGTATAAAATAAATTAGCTCTCTAGGTGTTTGTTTAGGGACACATTTGGATTGAGTGAGTTTTATAACAATGATTTCTTTCAAAGCCACAAAAACATCACACTTTTTAGTTGTAAGAAAGTCTAGGGTTTTTGTTTTTTTTTTTTGGCAGTTCTTTTATCACATCTGTCATCTCCTAAGCTTTGCTTAGCCAAAGCACTGAGACCCAAATTTTGAAATTGTCAATATAGGCTTTCTAATCTTTAAGTCTTAAATTATCTAAGCAGATTAGCTACCATTATTCTATGCTTACAGGACAGACCCAGGGATTTTTTTAAAAAGCAAAGGAAATACAATTCTTTATTTTCAAGCAATTAATGTCCTGTGGAGGTTGTGTTTGGGGTTTACATTTGGAGCACAGTCTAATCTATTTATGTAAATAACCAGGTAAGAATGGTGTGTACATTAACTCTAGTGTCTACATCTGGAAGACAAAAAAATGGCTTCATCTAAAAGGCTTAATTGTCCTTCTTTTACATCACAATTTATTCATAGTTCATATGATCCTTGTCAACTGGCAGTGGATGTCCTGAGTCCAAAGGAGAGATCTTCAAAAATAAAGGAGGAAAAGGAGGGGGGGGGGGGAGAAAGAATGCTCATTTTAAGAAAGAGACAGAGACAGAGAGAGACAGAGAGGGAAGGAGAAAGAAAGAAAAGGAAAGAAAGAAAGAAAGAAAGAAAGAAAGAAAGAAAGAAAGAAAGAAAGAAAGAAAGAAAGAAAGAAAGGAAGGAAGGAAGGAAGGAAGGAAGGAAGGAAGGAAGGAAGGAAGGAAGGAAGGAAGGAAGGAAGGAAGGAAGGAAGAAGGAAGGAAGGAAGGAAGGAAGGAAGGAAAGAAGGAAGGAAGGAAGGAAGGAAGGAGAGATTATTTTCACAGCAGTCTATTTGTGTGGTGACTTGATTTCTGCTATGATCTCCCTTCGAGATCAAAGCAGGGTCAATAGGACTCTTTACTGGTTGCATTGCACATCTCAAAGCTCTGGAGGTTTAAGAAATAGGTATAAATGCAGTCTTGAAACACAGTCGAAACATATCTTGAGTGGGGTCAGTTTATACTACAAGGGTTAGCTGCAAAGTTACTTGGAATTTTGGACACAATACAGAATTTACAGTACTTTGTATTTGTAAGCACACTTTCTCTTTTCTCATTTTCTAGAGCAAGGCTTTTGGCTAGTTGATGAGGCCAGAACTGAATGTCATCTTATTAATAGCCACCATAATGACCTTGGAGCTCATTTGGAATGTTTTGCAGCTGCCAGTACACTTGAAAAGGGAAAGGAACCCTGCTGCATATTTTCACACGAAAGCACATTCACATTGCTACAACCAAGCATTTACAAGGAGGATTTAAAAGGAGAGAAAATCTTTTAAAATATCAAAATGTTGAGCTTTTGTGTTTCTACCACAGGTGAAATTCCTGGATACTAGGAACCCCTGAAGGGTGAGTGTTTCCAGCCTTTCAGAATTGCTCCTTTCTTTGTTGAGGGAAAAAGGTAAGTCCATATTTCTGGGATCTCAGAAGGTGAATGGGGAAAAAAATCCCTTTCACTTGTAGTGTTTAGTGTACACACGTCTTAGGGTGGGGGTGGGGAGCGTCCCTCCTCCAATTGCCTGATTTTAACCTGGAAAAGGGATGCCACAGTGCAGCTCAATAAAAAACAGTTTTATATGGACCCAGAACTCTTTGGGAGAAGAATGGAGGTGGAGAGTGGGGGTGGGGGGAGGGGTTCTCTCAGCCTGGGAGGTGACACTATAGTCTCTAACTCAAGCAATTTCATCAAAAGCTCAACTTTTCTGCAATTCTACACACCTAGCCCATACAAGAAATTCATACACCCATATAAGAAATCCCAATACCTACAGAGTATTTGATCAGATGACTCCTGGGGGTTTTGTTTATTTTGTTTTGTGTGTGTGTGTGTGTGTGTTTTTAAAACAGGGTACAGAACTCCTGTAGACAATTTCATCCTGGTCCTCCTCCCAGATTCCTTCAGGTTTAAGCTGTTTCTTTCTTTCTCTGATTGCCTGCTCATGACCCAACCCCTACCCTCAACTAAAGCCCCCTACAAAAACATTCACCCTATCTGGCTGAAGCCACTGACCTGAGACCATGTCAGCACAGAATAGACCAGAAAGAGAGGACTCAAGCAAACTGAAGGTCCTTCCAAAGAACCCCTTAACCATTCCGGACACCCAAGGTGCTTCTAGCTACTTTTTTTTTTTTTATTTGGTCGGTCATGGGTCCTGAACTCTGGGCCGGGGCGCTGTCCCTCATCTTTTCAGCTCAAGGCTAGTGCTCTACCATTTGAGCCACAGCACCACTTGTGGCTTTTTCTGCTTATGTGGTGCTGAGGAATGGAACCCAGGGCCTGATGCATGCAAGGCAAGCACTCTAACCCTGAGCCACCTTCCCAGCCTCTTCTAGCTACTTTTGTATAAAGCTCCTACTGCCTGCTGGTGCACAGCGTGTAAAGAGAGCTAGGAGTCAAGTTTTTTGTTTTTGTTTTGTTTTGTTTTGTTTTCTCCCCAGTGGACAGGGTGTAGGAGCTGGAAAGGGAGGTATTCAGGTACTGGGGCTCTGGAGTAGGGCTAGAGCACCAACACCTTACCTCTGGGTATAGGAAGCCTGGAGCTGTTGCCTACCTCAAACTTCTACCTGGAGGAGAAATTTGTGCACAGGCCCCTGTGTGTTGCCTCACCTAGAAAAGCAGCCTACTAAATGAAGCTGTTTGGTCAGGACACAATTCCCAGGATCAGAAATAAGGGAGATAGAATCTCAATGCTTCAACACTTCAAGATCTTCTCCAGTTGTTCTTGCCACAACAAATGCTAGTGCATTGGGCTGCCTTGAGTAGTTTATTTATTTGGCATTATTTCATGGTGAACTTTTCTCTTTTTCATTAATTACACTAATATTTTAACAGAGAATTATTTTATTTATTTCTCTAGTACCTATTTTTAGCTAAACAAGAATTGTTCTGAATCAGAAATTAGGTATCAGTTAGCTGCCTGGAAAGAATCAGCTGAAAAAAATTCTATTGGAATAGTTCAGAACATCAATATCAACTCTCCACCCCATTTTCTTTCTCCCTGATTTTCTCCTCTTATTCGTCCTCCAGCCCTGGTTTGCCAGCCTGTTGGCCTAGTCCTCTGTAACAGCCATGTAGAGAAACACAGCAGTCAGAGAAAATCAGGACTCCTGGTAAAAGTGTGAGGTTTTACAATGTTACCAGAGGTAACATTATGTTTTTAGGGTTTTGTTTTGCTTTTTTTGGTTGGGTTTTTTTTTAGGTAGCATTAAGTTTTTCTCTAAAGTATTAGATTATTCTGTATTTTGAAAGGCCTTTATATTGCTAAAATTTTTCTCACTTCCTATATGACTGAAAAATAAAGAACTCAATAATAAAAATAATTTAATTATTAAAATACAATGTGAGGGGCCTACAGAGGGAGGAAGGAAAGAATCTTATAGTTTGTAATTTTTAATTTTCATTTGAAATGTCATATTTTTATCATGATTCCTTGAATTCTAAATCAGAATCCTTTTAAACTAGTAAAGAATCTAAATTTTAAAGAAGGGAATCCTGAGGTTAGGTTCCCTTTGTGTCACGTATTTCAGAAACACTGCATATCAATTCAACTTGTACTTCCTAATTTAGAAAAACAAACTGAAGGCAAATTTGGAAGCTTAACTTAAAAGCAACACATAATGGTGACTTTTACTTCATTTTGAGAGGAGGGTATTTAAATCAGTTAAGACACACAGAATAATTAAGTTTTGAAGCACCTGGAAATACAAACTACAGCAGCAAGGGCTTTAAACTTATTTCTGATGTAGCAATATTCATATATGCACAACTAGTAAAAAGTCCATAACTACCAATGGCTAACATTGCTTGCAAATTGTATTCAGTTGAAATGCTAAGTTGGTCTTTCATTGTACTTTGGAATTGTGTGGAAGTAAGTATGGATGTAATCTATGTATAAATAAATCTTATACTTTATATATATTTAGACACACTTTCTTTTTAAATGTTTATGTGGTTAGTCACTTTAAGAGTCTCAAAATAAATCTTGCGTTGGCTTACGCACTCTCCCAGGTATTCCCAAACACTGATGAACAAAAGTCTTTATATAGGAAATGAAGAGCTGCCCATTTAAAGGAAAGAATGGAAAAGGGAACTCGATTTATTCTCATTTGTTTATCGCTAGATTTTCCCCCCTCTCTGCAAATTCATTTGAATAGCTTTCAAGCCGGGAAATGGAAATGTGGCTCCTGCCCTCTATTTCAGCGCGGCGGCCGCGTCCTGGCAACAGCGCAATTTTCTATCATCAAGGATAAATGGCATCGAACAGAACATTCTGATAAAAAAAAAAAAAAAAAGGAAAGAAAGAAAGAAAGAAAAGAAGGGGGGGAGCTCCAGCCAAGGAGTCCATGATTGCTGGCCTTCCTGTCTGTCATCCCTTTACAAAATCCTCTCTGCAAACCTGAGCGGCATGCTGTCAGAGCTAATAACGTCTTCTACAGGGGAGAGGGGGGGCAGCCCAGTGTTTCCTGCACAATGTTCCCATTTATTAAATCGAGTGCTTATTTTAAAATTGCAAATATCTTTGTTTGGTTCACTGAAAATTAAAACCAAGATGTAGGAAGTTACATGATGCAACAATTATTCGTGTCATATCAGAGAATCAAACCCTTAGCTGCTTTCTCCTGGTTAAGGTTGGGGGGAGGGAGGGGGAGGGTATCCGGAGCAGGAGGTTTCTGGTTGAAAAAAAAAAAATACAAATCCATTCGCCCTGCAGGTAAGCTGAGAATAATTGAAAGCCGGGGGAGCTCTACCTGTTTCTACCGTGGAGAAAGAGCTAACTGTGATTTTTCAGGAGCACGTGTAGGCGCGGTCCTTGCCACTGCGCTACCATCTGGTCCCCCAGAAACCGGAGCGGACCCACGAAGCTTTCCCGCGGGAAGCTTTGAACATGATGGTGACTATTTGTCTCCTACTGAGCCATTCTCCTGCTCCCTCGAGATTGATCCCTGTAGTCCTCGAGCCCGCCTAGAGGGTCGTGGTGGAGCGTAGAGGACATCCCTGGAGGCATTCCAAAAATCTCTTCGCTTATCTCACGAGGTGGGGGACAAAACACGCCGCACCCCCTCTTCCCCCAGCAAAGGGGACTACTGACGCCAGACTTGGGCTTCTTAAAGTCCCAGGCTTATAGCTGGTGGGTGTGGAGATTAGGCTGGTCCGGTGGGTACCACCAGCCCTCGTCGAGTTCTAGGGCCTTCACATCCAGTGTTCTGGACTGAATGCCACAGGGTTGGATAGTGAATCGAAGCTAACTGGGGTGAGCAGAGGTGCTACTGGCAACCAATTTCTCTTGTATGGATCTCCGCAGAGTGGGTTTTTTTGTTTTGTGTTTTGGGAGATATTTGTCTGCTTGTTTGTTTTTTAATCTTGTTGGTTAGGAGAGATGAAGAAAGGGATTTACAACGAGCAGAAAAGAGGGATTTTAGAGAATTTTAGAGTTGGTGGAGAGGTATGAGAGTACCCTAACATTGGGGTACCCAAAGAAGTCTGTGACGGCCCAAATTATTCTGGATTGTTGGAGACTCAGGAGCTAGGAAGCCCAGAAGCAGAGGAGAAGGGTAGGCGGCTTGAACTGGTGAGTAGTTCCTGCAGCTGAGAACCGTGGGAAGAGTGGGATGATGGGGAAACCTTTATTTAATGAGGAAACTAATTATTGCGCATCTGGAAGTCTGGGTCCCTACTACAAAACCAGAGCGGCTATCAGAGGTCTGCAGTGCGCATGCCTGAGCCATTGGATTTGCAAGATAAGGCGTAAACCAAACGTGTGTAGCCCCTGGCATCGGCAGGGAGCCAATAGCATCATGCTCTTAGAGAGCCTCCGGATCACATTGGCATCTCATCCTCCCCCCCCCCCCCCCCCAACAATAGGACTTTAAAACACACTTTAAAAATAAAAGGGGTGTTTTAGTATTGATCTTAACCTAGACTGAAGATTTCTGTCGGAAACACATTTCAGAACTAAACAAATATGTTTACTACAAGCAAGAGTTAATCAGAATTTATAAAGTTAGACGGCAGAAGAAAAGGAGGTAGTTTAAAGGCAGGAAGTCAGGGATTCCTAGGACTGCTGCCTTTGAAGAATGGCGCTGAGATGTGAGTTAATGCTGTATGTCTAGGTTTTCATTGACCAAATGAGCCTCAAAATACAAACAAACATACATACATACATACATACATGCACACATGCATACATACATACATACATACATACATACATACAGAACCCGTACCTGTTCCATTCTGTCTTAGGAAAATAATCTCACAGCTGGCTTTTTCTCCCTCACTTTCCAAGCCACACATAATTACCAGGAAAATGGGAAGCTGGAATACCTGTGTTCCATCTCTCTTCTTTCCCAGACACCAAAGAGGTCTGTGGGGTGAGGTCCATGTGTTAGCTCTCACATCTGTGAAATGGGCTAATTATAGAAAGGCAGAGGAACTAGAAAAGTAAGTGGTGTGATCTCCAGTTCTTATCTGAGCCTCTCTTGCCTCCACCCAAGCTCAGAGGCTGGAAATGATGAGGTTGCTTGTTTGAGGCTACAGAAGGAGGGGGCCAGCTGGGAAATATTACTGGCCTGATCCTTCAAAGGGCACACTGAGGCTGCTGCCTGTCCTGGCTGTAACACCATTCTGACCATTATGAATTACCTTGTATCCTTCCCACCATTTAGCCTGCCAGAATGTGCTGCCTACACAAATGGGCCTCCAGCACCTCTACGAGGACTCATGCCCTATGACAAGAAAACTACTTGCTCCTATTGCTGAAATAAAACAGGTGGGGAATCATTTGCAGTTTTTCTTCCTCTTTTGTGTAATTCACAGGTTTCCAACATAGAATTAAGCTTTAAATGCACTTGGTCAGGTACATACATTTTAGTGTTCTGTTCACACAATGTAATGCCTAAAACAACTCCAGCAATGCCTATTTGTGTTTCTTGGACTCTCAGCCTACAATTATAACATGACTTTTTCTTTTCTGTGCTGTTCTTTTTTTATTGATAATGTGAACCAAAACCCCAGAACACCACTCTAAAATTTAAGACAAGAAAGAGTGACATCATGGGTTGCCTATTTATCTAAAATAAATAGTAATTGACCAACAAGTATTAAATTGGCATATTGTTTAAGCATTAGGTTCCAATGGTTATATCTATTGTTGAGAGAGAGAGAGAGAGAGAGAGAGAGACCTACTAAATCTTGAGAAATGCCAGCTGGTAATCTTGGAATAGACCAACAAACTTTTTCACATTGGTGTCTTGGGATTGTCTTTATAAAACATAAGTTTTCTCCTAAACTAGCCCAATAAAACCAGAGTCGAATTGGCCCAAAGGCCTGATGTGTGTGTGTGCTCTAGCACTGAGTTATACCCCAGCCCAAAATATTTCTCAAACACTTTAAATTTAAGGCCTTTTCATGTAACAGGCTTATATTTTGGCTTTAAGGAATAGAAAAATAATAGTATGTTGAAAGGAAAGAGAGGCCTAAAATGTGTCTATTAGCCAATCAATTCTTGCTGCAATCAGTTGAAGCAAAATCTTCCTTCCTTGTTGTGTGGGTGGCTGGCTAAGTGAAAAAGTGAAGAGGTGTTCTTAAGTATTGTGGGGAAAAGTGAACCATCAGAAGTTTCAAAGTCACAACCTGGACTCTTTGTAAGGCAGTTTCAGTTCATGCATTAGGCTAACTCACTATAATCTCTCAGAGAAGACAGCAGGCTAGAGGTGTCTAGAATATGACACTGAGAATGTGGGTGCTCAGGATCATGAAGTGGATGGAACCAATACTGGCCACAGTATTAGCCTCTGGAGCTGCTGTGGTCAGGTGCCTGAAGTTCTCACCATAGGCTAGAGCTGCAAAATCTTTGTCTCACATTTGTGCTGACCTACTTTCAAGCCACCTACTTTCTTATCCTGTATGCACAGCAGCTGGCCATTAGCACACAGTAGCAGGAGGCCTGGTTAGTTTTTGTTGCTTTTGAGCATTTTTTTTCTTTTTATCTGTCTTTGTTCAACTGAGCTAAGAGTGTTCCCTTCCCATATGAGACTAACCCTCTCTGATTTCACACTGGTCAACTCATGAGAAAAGAGCAAAGGAGGTTACAGAACAGGATTGTTGAGAGAAAATGACTTTTCAAAATGCAATTAGCAGCCAGGCACTGAGGGCTGAGATCTGAGGATCACAGTTCGAAGCCAGGCCCAGGAGAAAAGTCCTGGTGAGTTTCTTATCTACAATTAACTACCAAAAAAAACAGAAGTGGAGCTGTGGCTCAAAGTGGTAGAGTGCTAGCCTTGAGCAGGAGAGCTTAGGGACAGCCACAACCAACAACAACAACAACAAAAAAAAAACAATTGCAGCCAGAAGTGTAAAGGAACCAACACTTTCTCTGCCATGAGAACTCTGAGACTTTGTCTATGGATTGGCTGGGCTAAGCTCAACCTCTACCTCATTCTGGGCCATCTGACTCAAGATAGAGCAGGAGATTCCCTTTCTCTAGCATTGACCAGCCAAGAGGCAAGAAGGATGATGGTGAGGACTTTCCTAAGTCTTAACTGAACCTTCAGGAGATGCCTTGTCTCCCCTACTGCTAAGGCATCTGGTGAGCCTAGGACCTCATGGCCCCTCCAAAGGAGTTCTTCTAAGTATGCTAAACATGCTCCAGGGAGTTTCTCTTAAGACTGCACAGCTGACACAATCCAGTCCAAAGGAGAGAAGCTGAGCTTGGGGACACTCTGCAACAAGCAAAGGACTCTTGGGAGTCCCCAAGCCCCTGGGCAGGTAGCTAGCCCAAAGCCCAATGCATACAACCCAGGTCGGTATTATCAAACAACTTGAATTACAGGCTACATCTTGAATATGAATTAGCCTTCCGTACTGGTGTGACTTCACTTTGAAACTCAGCTTGTCAAAGTATGGTTTTAATTAAACGTCTTCCGGCCTGGAAAGATTACATGTTTTGTAAAATATATCCTAGCATGAAATTTACTTCCACAATCTGAAATTAAGTTCCTTGTAAATGTTTTCATAAAAAGAAAGAAAGAAAGACCTGGGAGGGGGGGCTCTGTGAGAATAAGGCAGCTCACACTCGCCGAGTTCCTTTAAAACGTCCAGCCAGCGGGCCTAGACACCCAATGTGTCTCTCCCAAGCCAGCCTGCCTGCCCCAGCCACAGCAGCAATGAGATTGCTGGTCCAGGACCAGCCAGTAACCCGAACCGCCCAGGCAGGCGCGGCCCCGTGCTGCTTTAGCGGTTGGAGACAATTCAGCAGACAGACAAGTTAATCCTGCACTGATTTGTTTCGGATCCAGCTATGGGACGTTGGATAGCCCCCTCAGTTGTCTACACCTGCCTCCCTTCCCCGGTTGGACTGCTGGTGCTTGTCCCGGGAAAGACAGAGAAAAGATGATAGGGTATGTGGATCTCAGCTGTATTCAAGAGAACACGCCACGAAATTGAGAATTCCCAGCTTTTTAGAATTTCCAGCTAATACAGCATTCTCAATCCAGAGCCATCCTCACAGATTGTCCGAACTGTTCCAAGTCAGTCTAAAAGCTTGCCTTGACTAAGAAGTTCCCAGAGACTCACTCTGCCAAGGGGGCGTCTCCCCCCCCCCCCCCCAGTAGCCTCAAAGGAAAAGGACCCTACTTCTCTGCAGGGGAGCAGGGAAGATGCCGGCCTCTTGGGCCGTCTTTCTATTTAGTACAGAATTAAGAGCAGGCTCTCGGTGGAATTCTCTTTTCCTAACTACTCTCTGAGGAACCCGTCAATTCTGACGGGATTTGGTGGATTCGAGTAAAACTTGGTGCACATGGTGTGGGGTGTGATGAGGAGCACATGGGACGGATGCACATCTCCTTTCTTCCAGATAATTGGTACCCAAGAAAGGAGGGCGGGGGCGGCACGGCACGGAGAGTTATTTACCGCCCTCCACCTGAAATAAGCAAGACCAATAACGTGCCTGGCTTTTCGCCCTGTTTACTCCATCCCCATTCAGTGATTGGCAAAGCAGGCCCTGAAGGCAAAGGCAATAATTGCTCCGTGCTCTCCTTACTAGGGAAGTGTGTAGGCATTTGAAGTGTACTAAAAATAAACGAAGGAGCGAGAAAATGAAAAGGGGACAGAGTGACAATTTGCGGCAATTAAAGCGTCTGCGCGCTGTTGCCGGAGGAACAGAGACCCACAGCGGTTTTGGTTTTCCCAGGATGTGACTAACTTGTTAGAGAATGTGCGTCTCAGGGTTGTGTGCGAGCACATACACGCGTGTGTGAGTGTCCGCGTGTGTTGGCGGGGGAAGGGGCACGGGTGAATACATTAAGTAGACAAGAAGCCTGTGCAAAGTCCTCGGAGGTAGAAGGGAGACCCCTGGGGCCATTTCTGGGCCCCCCAAAATCCCACTGGCTTGTGGAAAACAGAGCCCAGTTCTCCCTCCAACCCAACCCCCTCCCCCAGAGGCAGGCCCCACAGGAGGGCCTCTCCAGCGCTCAGACGGCCACTTCTTGCAGAACTTTAAGCAAGTTTTCAGCTCCAAGGTGTCTAGTCCCAAAAGGAGAAAACATAATAACGCTAACTTCTATTGCACAACCACGCAAAACGCAAAAGATGCGGGGTGGGGTTGGGAAAGGATCGGAAAGGGGGCAGCCAGCCAAATCAAAGCTTGAGAGACATTTCGACAGTTCGCTTGAAATATCACCCTTAATTTTTGGAAGATTTTCAAGAAGGGGGGTTGGGTGGTAGAGGGCTGTGAGCGGGCCACAACCTTCTGTCTGTCACTCAAGCGGCCAGAGAGGGCTCCAACTTCCGTCTCACGGGGAAACTCACAGTAAGAAATTGCTTCAAGAGATGGTAGGACTCGAGTCCCCCTCACCCCCCTACTTTTCCTAAGCCCAGAGAAAGTGGTAAGGAAGGGAGGAGGTCCTAGATGTCAAAAAATCTTTTGAAGGCCAGGAGATCAGAAGGGTTAACTCGAGGAGATGCACTTCTCTCCCGGACCTGGCTCCAGCCGCCTGGTCTAGCGCCCAAACTGGCCCCAAGTGTTGAACAGCACCCCCCAACCCCCTCCCCAGGGGAGAAGGGTGGGGGCGACACTGTGCAGCCACTGCCTAAATCCAGCCGAGCTGGCTTCAATGAAAGCTGGCAAATCCGGCGAGTCTCGCAGAAATTTTCTTCGACCCTAATTCAATTTTAAAGCGGATTTTTACTATTAAAAACGCTGCCGAGCAACACATTGAATTAATCTGACTGTACGGTTTTAATTACAGTGAGGGTTTCTCTACAAATCTGTACAAGACAGTGGCTGGCTCTCCGAGGATCTCTGCCTGCTGAATTCCATTATCCGGCCTCTGGCTCCCAGCAGACGGCCGCGCGTGGGAGCCAGCTGCCGGCGCGGGCGATCCTCGTGTGCGCGTGGCTCGGCCCCCCACCTCCTCCCCGCCCCCCCCCCCCACCGCATCACTCCTGCCACTGGCCCCTTCCTTCACTCCAGATCCTCGAGGAGAGCCAGGGATGCCCTGCCTGCGAGCTTGGGACGGACAGGCTGACAGCCCTAAATGTACCCCTGCTTTTTAAACTTTTGGGCTCCACATTTGAGAGCCGCTGGAGGCTTGTTGGCTCGTTTGGTTGGAAAAGGTGACTTTTTTTGTAGTTCTACCACCACCACCACCACCGGATTTTCCTAACGACTGCAGAGGAATGGACAAGAGGAAGTGTCACAGGGAAAAGCAAGCTGAGGAAGCAGTAGATGGGTGGATAAAACACTAGTTTGAAGGGTCTCTCCAGCCTGTCTCTCTCTCTCTCTACACACACACACACACACACACACACACACACACTATGCAGACCCGCAGACAAACAGGGCCACTTATATTATCTATAATTTTACTTGTGCAACTAGCATTTGGGGGGAACCCTTAGGAAGCCAACATGATAGTAGTAAGTAAAGTTACATGCTAAGCATTCCACAATCAGATTCTTATTCATTCTCTCTTCTTCTCCTTTTAATATTCCACAGTCATCCACTCTCTGCTTCCCAAAGATGGATTCAAATAAAATACCAGCTTGCTAAATGGACACATTCTCTCAATGTGTGTTTAAATAACCAAAGGCTGTGCTATACATGAGGAAGGAGCCACAGCAGACAACAGAATGAAAGGGATAAGGAGATCTCTCTGCACTAGGTAGAATGAAGGAGGCTTCTTTCCCCTAGATTTATGTAGAAAAGTGGTCATTGTTCTGAACCAAAGAGAAAGAGAACAGCTTCACTGTATGGATAATGTGTGTATATACACACACACACACAAACACACACACCCTTAACTTCTGAGGACTCTCAATTTTTTGGCCCTCAATAGAAAGTTTTACTAAGAAACAATCATTCTATCTCTCTGGTGAAAAAATGTTTTATTTATTTGTGATGTAACAAGAGAAGCACCTAAGAGCTCACATGATGGCAAGAGGATGTTTGGGGTTTTTGTTTTTTTTATCCCCGATTTTCCTGAAAAGCTGTCCCACCCTTGGCTCTCCCTTTCAGTTGAGACATTCACTGTGACTTTATTGTTGCTGCAATTGAGGAAGGGATGAAAAAATTAAACAGAAGATGCTTCGAGGCATTTAGGAAGATGCTTGAGCAGTTATATGAGCTCCTTATTATGCCTAAAAATAGACTGTGTTTCCTGTTGGTGCTTGTTGCCTGCCACTCTGGGAGTGAATTTATCCTTCAATGGGCAGGGGTCCTGCTTTCCAAAGACAAGATGATGAAAGTTGACTTCCAACACCCAGCCCTTCTCACTACACTCGGCTATACTTTTCAGCAGGGCAAATTTGGGAGTTTATCCCAAATGTAGTTTATCCTACATATGAAAAAGACAAGCATCTGCATTTATTCTATTTTAAAGTAAGTGACTAAACAGTGTGTTCCTTTTTACTGGGCTGAAAGAATGTTTATATATTAGTGAATAAATAGGGTTTTATTCTTGCTGGGAGAGACAGAATAAGACAGAGAGAAACACATGGAGAGAAAAAAGGAGGGAGGAAGGAAAGAAAGACAGGCACACAGGCTTCTATACACAATCCTAACATTAAGGAAGGAGGGGAATACATTGTTCTCAACTCTATAGTCTTTCAGCTTTCTCTTGTAAGAAAACTTGGGTCCTCACATGCCTCAGAATGGAGTGAAGGAGTAAGCAAATATTGCTGAGTTTGAGGACCTCATTAGCTTTATTTTCAATAAGTTCACTAGACTCTAGGTTTTAAAATACCTGGAGCAGGGATACCTAAATTACTCAAAGGATATTCTCCAACTCAGACCCTTTTGGAAAACTCTGTGAAGCCCCCAAGGTAGATGAGCACCAGGTTAGAATTTCCTAGCTGCCTGTTCTTGAGACCCAGCACTGGGGAGATGAGAGAAATGTCTGCAAAGTTCAATGAGTCTTCTTCTGGGAGTGAAGCAAACAAAGTCTGCCATTTAGCTAGATTTAGGGGAACATGGGAGAAGAAAGGTAACATAGACATTACAGTTTTATTGCTAGAGAAATTGTCACCTAAATGTTAGAGGGTTTTGTATTTATTTTTCTTTTCATTTTCCTTTTTTATTTATTTGCTTTATCTGACACTTTTTGGCTGCTCCTGAGGATCACATCACTAACTTGGGTAACAACAACAAAAGAAACAGGGAATGAGGGGTTCTCTCTCAGGCTATGGAGCTTTCACAGGTGTATGTGTGTGTTGGGGGATGGAAGAGAGATGTCTGTGTTTCCAGAATATCAAGCACCCTTTCTTTACATACATACACAAACAGAATTTTACACTGAATGAGGAAAAGACCAGCAGAAGTTTTTTTTCCAGCAATGCCTCCTATTGAGAAGGGGGTTCTTAATATGGCTATGTAAATCAATACCAAGTTATTTCTTTGAATTCAAAGCCTATTTATCCAGGTCTAATTTCTTTAGAATTAATGTGATAACTGAGCCCAACTTTGCAACCAAACCCAGCCAAGCCCTGGCCAGCTTGAATGTACTTCAACAAACCACACCAAGACTGCAAACCCACCTTGAATCTCCAGGCATTCCCAGACCCATGTGTTTGTACAGAAATCCATCCAAAAACCCCAGAACCAGAGCAGCAGAAACGGTCAGACCCAATGGGCCCATTCCTCCAACAGTGGCCTGTAGCAGGCAGAACCAAGCAAACTTGTGTTGGCAATATGCAAGTATTTCCTCTCTTAATAATGCTGACAGCCTCAATACCATCAACATCTCAACACCTTAAAAAGTGAAATGCAAGCTTAGGTCTCAAATCCTGCTTCTTAAAACTTTAATGAGTGTGACCCTTAGCTACTACTGGCCCTAAAAGAGCCCACAGGTCTGGACTATAGATTTCTGAGTTTATCTCTACTTTAAATGATAAAGGGTTAGCCTGGTTCCCCCGTGGGTGAGACAAAGAGGCAGGAGCCAAGACCCCCCACTGGCAGTGAACCCCAGCAGCCCTGCCAGGAGCTCCTGAGGTGTGTGCCTTTTTGTAAAGTTCTGAAAAACCCAAGCTTTCCCTCTGAAGAGTGTGCTGGGGATTAGGTCAAACTAGAGGTGACTCCAATCTCCTAGCTTGGCCTAATTACTGCTGCCCACAACGCTGGGGAAAGCACTGGAGAGACAAGTTGCAGGCTTCACCAGAGAGAAATGGCTGCCAGAAGCGGCTTTTATTGCCTAATTCTTTGTGCTGAGGCTGGTGGCAGTGGCCACATGTCCTGTCCACTAGCAGAGCTAAGGACACACCAGCTTTCTGCTCTCTGTTCTCCAACTATCAAGGAACTCACCCAGCCACACCTGCAATTGGAATTCTAACCTACAAGTGCACACAGAGACCGCTGTGTGGGCAGAAGAGACCCCCTTGCTCACTTAGCTCAGCCATCCTCGTCTGAAGATCACAGCCTGGGTCACCCCTGCAGGTCTCAACAGGACCTTTACCATACATTACTACCTCCTGAGTACCACCGCACACTTTTGCACAGCCCCTGAACAGAGTAAACGATTTTATTCACTACCTAATTTCGAAGGGGAAATCTCCCCGAAACTACAAATTGGATGGACAGTTCTAGTGAGCCTAGTTTCCTCATCCATTAAACACGCAAGGTTGGGGGGATGCCCTTTGCATGTAGTTGCTGCGGCTTCTTAGGTACGATG